>NW_024537562.1:0-1200000 GCF_016628075.1 Suillus paluster | reverse complement strand
TCTGCTCCGCGATAAAACGGTCGGCCCAATAAAATGCGCTCACTGAATCCACGGCAAGAAGGCCTATTTCGTGTTCTGGTATGCAGGCTCTGTGATAAAATGGGAGATATAGGAGACTTGTGGCGAGTTGGAGGAGCGATGTTGGCCGAAAAACATGCAAACGTTGCAGCGATTCCTCAGCTAGACGGCGTGCTATCTCCATGTTGTGATGGAGAGTAAGCGATAAGCGGTTCAACAGCAGCTGATGAAGCCTTGCGACATCAAATGTTGCATCTGTGTCATAGACGACCGCAACCATTCCATTCCCCCCAAAGTTCATGGACACTTGCTTTGACGGAGCAATGCAGAGTAGTACGAAATGATACAAGAGATGGGTTTTCCCTGATGAAGCAGGACCCTGAACTTCTATGACATCCCCGCGGCTGAGGGACGAAAGTAGCGGTTCAAGCGCGCAACTTTCAGTTGAGATGTGATTTCCGGAAGGCAGGGCTGGTGATGTTCCGTCAGCCAGAATATTAAATGTGGCGATGTGCTAGATCTCACCGCATACCCTTAAGGAGGAAAGTAACTGACCGTGATTGAGCCAACTTTCCCTTGACAACGGCGAGAGTGAACTTACATTTTGTAGGGACTCTCGAGGAATCTGGTTCAGCAAGGAAGCCATCCAGATCAAGACAAAACAAATGTGTCCTGGAGTGAAATGTCAATCTGAACCTTTTCTTCGTGGAACCCTGATAAGACGGACTTACTGAAAACTGCGGTGGCTAACGAGGAAGAGTGAATGGCGAGACCTGTGGCACTGGCTACTGTGGTTATCACTCAGCAGTGGGCCCTAGTGTTCTTACTCACCTACCCGTTCTGGACAAAACACAGAATTTCGCATGCATTGGCAAGTATAGTAACCAAGTGTATACGTACAGCAATTCTTACAGCTGGCCTGCAAGCCAGGTTCATGTACCAATAGTTTTCTAGGCCGCTCAGATACCAGCGTTACGCCACTCCACGCCGAAACTTGTTCGCTTGAACTTATCATGAATAACACCCCAACTTCTCGGGCCACTCCGCCAGGTTTCAGACGCTCATCTAGTGTCGCCACGTCGCTTCCCTCCGCGAAGAGCGTTTCTACAGCCCGTCCAGCGCTGGCTTCTGTCCGTGCCCCAAATTCACAGGGTACAGCTGTATCACGGCGCTCTTCTTTGAAAGCAGCGCCAGCAATGAGAGCAGATCCAGAGTTTCGTGAGTCGCTGACCGTTTCTCTGAAGCATGAGACCGAAAAGAAGGAACAGGTGTGCTAATAGTAATATTTCCGAGAGATGGGACATCACTGACCGCCACATCAGTTGCTTGTCCAAGTCCAAATCAAGGACCAGATGATTGCCAATCTGACAGCTGAGAACGACAATGTCATGTCTGTCCTGAATTTGGCGGAATCGCGCTTGAATGATCTGTACGCTGATCAGGCGCGCATGGAAGAAGAGATGGCAGCCCGTATCGAAGTCGCTGAAAAGTTGCGGACACAAGTCAGGGAGCTTGAGCGGGAGAAGCGAGATTTGCAAAGACGATATAACGAGCAGGTCCGCTTTTGTCTCTTCTTACACTTCATACACGCATGGATTATTCGTAGACGTCAACATTCGAGGCAGAGCGCCAGGCGTTCTATGACAATGAACAGCACCTCAGATCACGTATTCAATCTCTTACGCAAGCCCGCAAAGTCGCTGAACCCCCCCGATCTGCTGATGCAACATTTACTACGGATTCTTCTCGCCTCGATCGCCTTTACGCCGATGCTGAGCTAGAGACGGAGATATCAGATGTCGATGTCCCTAGAAATCACGAGGAACAGCACTGTTCTACTAGGCAGGACCTCAACGACCCAGAAAGCGAACCAGCTGAAATGACCGCTCTCAAACTTGAACTCTCGACACTATCAACATCTTATACATCGTTGCAAAGTACTCTTATACTTTTGCAAGCGCAGCTCGTGGATTTGAAGAGAGTCAATAACCAATTACAAGAGGACAACGAGAGCTACATGATCTTGCTACGGGAGAAGACGTTAAGCGGCCAATTTGATCTCCTGAAGCAAGTCGGTGGCGCCCCAAACACGACGGATGGCGGCTATGATGATGATGAGGTGGTGGCAGACGACAGCGCTGACGTAGGCAGTCTTAGGAGTACAAGCAGGAGCGTGTTGGACAGGGTTGAGGAAGAGATGACAGAGGATGATGATTTAGAGCAACGTCGCGGAGCTGATTCGCCGTCTTCACACCGCCACGGACGTCATGGACGCAGGAATGACTCGGCATCACATTCTCCCAGTCGAGCACCGCGCGGAGAGTCTCTCGCTGACCTCCCTATCACCGGTCCAGGACTTGACTTGGCTGCCGAGCTTGGCCGTGCTGAGAATAAGGACATTCTCTCCGGGGATTCTATCGACAGCGATCGATCCCTCCTTAGTAAAGGAAGACGAAAGAGGGAATCTACGGACACCAGAAAGGTCTCCTCTGATACCCCAGACTCAAATTCAGACTTGGAAGCCCTACGATCAGAGGTCAAGACTCTCAAAGATGCCAACAAGGCACTTTCTTTATATGCGTCCAAGATTATAGACAGAATCATCGCAGAAGAAGGTTTCGAGCATGTCCTCTCAGTGGACTATGATAAGTCTCCGACCACGCATTCTAACTCCAATAAGTCTCCTACTTCGGCTGTGACAACCACTGCCAGTGCACCAGCGAAGGCATCCAAATCTCGACCACAATCAGCCTTTTTCTATCGAGCAACTTCAGATTCCGCCGCCACCCCCCGCTTCCGAGAAGACGCCATCGTCACCACCTCCCATTTCCGATACATCTGCCGCGAAGAAATCTCAACGACGCTCTATGTCTTTCGACTGGAAAAACTTTTCTATGTTCGGCGGCGCAGAGAAGAAACCCGAACCAGCCAATCTGCGACCTCTAACGCTGAAGCCGAGTTCCACACCCATGACTAGCGCACGTAAACTGGAGACCTACGAAGACGAGGAGGACCGTCGGGAAAGGGAGCGGCTCCACGCAACCATGAAACTCATGGGCATTGAGCAACCTGCTCCTTCCCCGTTGGTGCCTGGTCAGGCAGTGCCTATGCAAAAGAGCTATTCAATCCCCGAGAGCCCTCAGACTGCTACCGCCAGTCGCTTTTCGATTTTCAGGTCACGATCCACTACTGGTCATTCCGACACCTCGTCTATTAATTCTGGGCCTTCGGTACACAGTAGTCATCAATCAACGTATGAACTTGGCCTTGCGGGTAATGGGCCGTCTGAACTCACACAAGAGGCCCTGGAGCAAGCGGAGGCAGAGAACTCACTGGCAGCATTGGATGCTCATGAGCAGATACTCGGCGAGGAGATTGCAAAAGGTAGATCGGGAGGCTTTACCGAGCTATCTCCGAGGAGCCTGGGAGAGGAGTGGAGAAGTCGCAGAAGCAGAAGCAGAAGGAGCGGAGGCGGGAGCGGGAGTACGGTTTGGAGTGCTGGGATGAGCCGCACAGGGGATGAACCAGATACCTGAGATAGGGCTTACTTGCCCTGAGTAGATTCTGCTGCAGGACTTTCACAGTGTGGATACACTTTGTGCATATACCTTATTTACATACCATGATATACCAATTGTACCGTGTTGTTGTATGGCGAATGGACCACCACCTGTAGATCTCGCTCTACATGAAGTCCAGTATAATATTCAGAAGAATTTGCACCGAAGCTTTGAGCTTTTTATACGCGGGCAGGAGACTCAAGTCCCGGTGCGTACGTATCATGCATGGATCATTTGAGTTTAAAGGGATCAATATTTTCGACTCTTCGTCACTTGAGATTGGGGTGGGTTCGAATCGTTGTGACATTCAACTTAGAAGAATTCGTCAGTACTCACTGGCAGCATAATGCAAAAATACGATATATATTCCAGAATCTGACCTTCTCCTATTCTTCGGCCTAGACACCCAACACAAAACAAATGTAAGAAATTGATACATAAGCTTTACAATTTGCTTGATTATCGCCCTGCCGTCTTCAAAAAGATTTGAGTGGAGAAGATTTTCGCAGAAGTTATCATTTGGTCTCGTATATGCGCATACTCTAACAGGGGATGAAATACACCACGACGGTTCGATTAACCAAAGGGGACTGCTAATCGACCCAAACTTCAAAGCTCATGACATCGTGACGCAAGTCGCGCGCACTTGCGCACACTGCCGGGCATCGCACTCTTATGAGATATAACTTAGTAAAAGGACCTTCAATTGGGTGGATCGTGAGGTCATGTCCGCGGTGCAAATAATAAGATACTTGCCTCATGTTCTGAGTTACAATTGCGATAGGGTACCAATGAGAGGAATAACCAATAGGGGTCGGACCCCAAGATGGGGATTTCGTAAAGACGGGCGAGATAGCAATGCAAGCAACACGAACTCGTATTGCACAAAAGTGCGCCGTCGAGTATTATCCTAGCAAGTGATAGAGGCCAGATAATTGGTTCCTGCGGGAAAATAGGCTGGCTCATGGAGGGGTTCTGTACGAGACATAGTTTCAAACAATTGATCTCGCTTGATCACTTACCCCGACCTCAGCGGTATGACTTTTGCACCGGAGCTTAACAAATGAGGGATCTCGCTAAAAAAAAACTACCCGGCTGTTATGCCTCCCAGAGATGTGCTATGTTCGGCGAAAGGGTTCTAAGACAGGGCCGAAGCAATGCACTCCGAATATACAGGAAGGTGCATAAGCAGTCTCCGGGATTATGCTGGGCCGGGGTAACGTCGATGATATGCATGAAGTCGAGCATCGATTGTTCTAACGGTAACGGAATGTCGTGGAGATGTAGCGGAGGTTGCGTATTTGAGCATAAATTTGGCGAGATGACGGAAACAGAAGCAAGATATATACCATGCCATTGGCAGCGGAGAAAGAGGGAAACGTTTCATGATGCCAACGTCAACTGTATCTTCTTGCAGGATGGGTCTAGCATCATAAATAAATCAGTGACCGGAACTAAGTCAAATTCTGCAAGGTTGCATGTTTTCCGTACTGCAACATCCAGGGATGACATAGCAGCTCGGAATAAGGGGCGAGTCACTCAAGCAACAGATAATAGGCAACAACAGTACAGACCTAGACGCAAGTCGGGATTAGAAACCTCCACGGAGTTTTAGTTACCCGGAGCCAGTTCCTAGATGTGACCACAACCGGTCTGTTAATTCTGCATGAACGGTCACCAATTATTGCAGAGTTTCAAAGACTGATAATTTGCAAAATGGCAGATAGTGCCGATCTACGAACGAAATGAACGATGACAAAAAAAAGAAACGATCGGCTGACCGTGGCTCGCCACATCAGTTTGGAAGCGCCCTCATGGTCGATAGGGTATAACTTTCTGTCACATCGAACGATTGCCAGAGGTACGAACGCGGACGTAGTGAGTAGGGTTTCGGATGAATGATATAGCAAATAGTCCCCGTGGTGTTTGAGTGCAGATCTACCATGATCCAGAGAATCCGGGACTCGGAGCACAAAGTCTTTGAGGGGCCACGAACATGATCTGCGACAATTAACGCATGTATGTAGTCCTTCCGAAACACGAGGCAAATTTTTGATGCGCGAGCTGAGATATCTGCGGGTTGGGATTCCAAAGCAGTCAAAGAAAAAGAAAAAAAGAAACAGCATTCCCCGTGGTGTCTCGGCGCAGAACTACCGTTATCTGGTTACCACACCGTAGCAGGAATATCAATACCTCCCAGCTATAGTAGAAGGGTGTAGATTCTTACTCACAGGGATTGCCCGTCGCTTCTTTTGTCGATACTCTGCCTTGCGACACATCTCATAGCACATGCACTAACACATAGTGACTAGTTATATATCGGGAACGATTCACTTGAACTTGGGACTGTCGAAAGATTTACATGTCAGTGATTTCGTCTTTGTATCGCACAACTTCCTGCTACGGAATGTTCAATGAATAACACTTGAAATCTGACGCAAACGTTCCAATATACGACCGAAATGAATGTCGATATATAAATGGCTTCGAACAAGCATACTCACGAAACTCGTATCATTATGCACTGTCCGCCATCTGTACAACACGCTGGATAACATCCTCACATATCCACCTGGATGGCAAAATCCAGGGATCATTGACATTACACCCGTGATCGCATATACCATCCGTGATGACGGTGCAAGTCTCGGGGTGTAGTAGCCTCTCGTACATTTATATTATCGCCCAGCTGGGACATCAGCACGCTTCACAAGCGTATTCTGCGCGTGAGTGCGGATCGTCTGAAATGGGTTTGATGAGTACTGCGGATTTGAGAGTATCAATGGTTGTCGGAGTTTCTCAAGTTCCCTGGAAAGCGGCTCAATACAAAAAACGTGGAGAAAATTAGAGGAACTTACAATGCACGTTTTCTCTGGTTCTTCCTTAGCGGTAATCCCTTGCCCTCTCCAATCTGCAGCTTCTTCGGTTGAACCTTGGGAGCACGAACGTCCTTTGCCTCCTCGACTATTGGACTAACTTGTGCTGGAGAGTCATCTATATTAATGTCGGAAAGAACAGCGCCAATAACATCGAGTCCGCCCCCGACTTGTTCTCGTTGCCGTCTATTGTATCGACGTCTTTGCACTTTCGAGTACGGAGATGTTTTGCATGTCAGCCCTGAAACACAAGATAAGATGAGGAGTGATAATTGCAAATGTAGAGCGTACTGTCAATGAAAGCGTCGTGTTTGAGCTGCTGTTTCTCTTTCTTCTTCATTGAATGACGAGGCTCGGTAGCCGCTGCAGAAATTGCTTGCAATATCGCTTCCCCCTAACCAATATCGAGGTTAAGTATGAGCAAAAAGGGTTAAATTCTAAGACGCACTGAAACATCTGCCGCAGCACCTACTTCGACCGCTTCAACGGCATTCTCTTGCACTGCAAAGGGTCGCCGGGCGAGCTTAGCGGAAGGTTCATGGGCTGCAATACGTTTTCTGCGCTCTCTAGGCTATAATAAATATCAGTGAGATGTGGAGCAGTAAAGCTCACTGCCCACCATCTTGCAAAGTAGATTCGAATCAAACTTATCTCATACCAATCCGATGTTTACCAAAGGCTTCTGATTCTAATAAGTACAACTAGATATAAATATTTACTAACCGCGCGAGCACCCCTCACCGTGATCGTGTGGAACCCACTCAATAGCTTAGAGCCTGGACAGCTGCCGTTTATTTCGCAGTTTATTTCGCAGTTTATTTCATTTACCACAACATGCACAAATAAATGTGACAAGCCACCGTCCAGCGTTACGAACCAAATTGGATACATTGCGCGACCTCACGCCACACGGTGTCAAAACCTTCGTGCTCGCTGTAGGCAACAGCGAGCTCAAGTATTCTACCATTTCAATAAAAAATTTGTACATTCTCATGGACTAAAATCATTCAGCATGTATTTATTACAGTGAACAAAATAGATAGTATCTGATGGCCAATAATGAACAGTTTGGAGTAGCGAAGCACGAAGGCTGTGAATTGGACCTTGTTGTTGGTCGCAGTTGATCGTGATGACAGCGCTGCCCAGCGCCGCCGCAAGCCAATCTCATGGACATGTCACGAATGCGTCACTCATTGTCACCGCAGGTCACACATTGCCACGCCACATACAGAAACAAACTGAGAAATAAACTCGAAATAAACGGCAGCTGTCCAGGCTCTTAGCAACAATATTTGCACTCGTCTCGCTTTTATTCTTACCATGAAGAGATTTAAGACACCCCTCACTCGGTTCTTCTTCCGGAAAAAAATCTTTAGCGCTTCAATCTTGAATCTAGTATGTTTTACAATTGATAAAATGGTGAAAGCCGAGAGCATTGTGCGATAATATGGGCATAAGGGACGATATTACTCTATCCTCGACTCTATCCGAGCACGACGAAGTTCATCCCTCGTTTGGGGATTGAGGGGAATCTTCGTGCTCAAGGTGAACCCGAGACTGCGGGGCATGAGCATCATCGACAAAATCTTCAGTAAGGAGGTCACCGCGCTCTCTTGGCTTCGAGTTCTCGATGCCGACCACAATGAAAGCTATAAGAACTAGGAGAGCACCTGCCAGTACTTGCGTTGCGGCAGGCTTCCCGAGGAAAAAGTCCCCGATGACGGCGACCGGAATGGTGAGACCGAGACCAACCGTCACTACTAGAGGTGTGGTCTTGAGCATCGCAACAACGTATAGGTAGTCGCTCGATAATGTGATAAACATCTAATACATATAAGCTGAAGAGAGCGAGACAGAAGATGGAGACTCACGTTCAATACAATGATAACGATGGCATTGTGGGTACGAGGTATCTCAAAGCGCTCCATTCCAACCAAATGCAGGATGACACCCATAGGCCAGGATAAGAATATATTGAATAATCCTACAAACCCAAAGAAAAGTTGCATGTCAATTCTTGACTCTTCCCGAATCTGAACCTTGAGGAAGACGACGTAGAGAGCATAGAACACAGCCGACATCAACGCCAAGAAGTCTCCCAGAACTGGCAAGGAGTGTGCAGCCTTGTAAAATATTGACGACCCCATTGCATCTGGCTGGTCGTTGGGAGACCCGTCAGAAACTGCAACGAGAATCACACCAATAAAACTTTATACAAGCCGGTGAGCCGATCCATGCGCGCGCGAGAGAAACCAACTACATACGCAGTAAGAACAGCTCCAATTTTGACCACAGTTAGGGTTTCTACGCGGAAAATACGTCCAACGGCAAGAGTGAACATTCCTTCCAGGGAGGACATATGGGTACCGTTGATGGAAGATAGAAGCACAAACACGCTTACCACTCATGCCAGACAAAACTGTTGAACTTGCGACACTAGTATATGCCAGAGCAGCATTCAAAGCCCAGTTCGCAATGAACCACAAAAAGCAGAATCCTAGTGCCATCTTTGCGGTCTCCTCCATGGTTAGCGGCCTATCGACCTGGTTGACCGGATATGGCTCCACCTGGAAAGAGTCAGAAGAGTCGTGTGCAAGGGTGTTGGGTAGTCTCATTACTGCAGGCTCTGTGTCAACATCAAGCTCTTGCTCCAGCGGCTGGTAAATTATGTTTGACCTGTTTAGTATAGATCAACAACTAGACTATGGAAGGCTGCTTGGAGTTACCTTGCAGATTTGGGTGGACCCCAGCGATCAGCCCATAATCTTCGTGCAATGTATGGCAGCAGGTAAAATACAAATGACGCGGTGTTGGTGTACGTTATCCTGCGTCACGGTAAATATGCAGCCCAGTTACAAAGACAGGAATCGCACGCCTTACAGGAATGGCTTCTGGTACCCGTCGTCGTACATGTCCTGCAAGAAATTAATGGATATCACTGCCCGGAAGTGTTTCGGATGTGCTTACTTGCGTCAAGAAACTGGACCCAGTCCATAATAGAACAACCACGAGGAGGAGACCAAGGCCGACAATGTAGTTCTTCGTATTTGTATTCGTACTAGAAACACCTTCTGAGGGCTCGCCGCTGGGCTCGGACACAGTGGTCATCTGAACCAAGGATGAATCAAGACTAGCGCTAGATGAACATGCTTATATGGGAGGGAACTGGGCAGTGGGTACACATGTGTCGCCGTGTGAATATTGCAATGACAAAACTGAGAATGTCTTCCTGCAGTGTCTTCCTTCTATTGATAGGGAGATTAGGGCTTGGGGATCGATTGATCATTGCTTGGCCTACTACATACTTTCCAATCGACGAATTCAGTAGTCCGGTTCTTAATGCTGCTGAGAACCAAGTAAAACATTTTAATAGTACTACACGTGGATGAGGAAATGTATGTAGAGGATACACGGCTGGAACGCCTAGGTTGGTAGTCCGAGTCCGTGATAATGAATGAATATATGAAGTCATAGTATGAAATGAAAAACAAAAAAAAATGATGATACCGATGAATATCTACGTAGTACGAACCAGGATAGAAGGGGGCCACGTAGTGAACTAAAACGGCGTTAAGTAGGGCGAAAACCAGCATACGACTTGACCTTCTCAAAAATCCTGAAGAGGCTGATAACAAGATTGATGCAATACGTGACAAGGCCAACCCCAACCAGACAAATCAATGCAAGTTGATAGTCGCAGATAGTATCTCCTACTCCGCCCTCATTTCGTCCAAGGTCCGGAAGTGTTAGCTTTGGCCGAGAGAGTTCGTTGTACCAAGCAATGCTGCTTGCCGACGCGCAGGGGATAAGTGAGGTGAAGAAATTGTCGAAACAGAGCGAAAAAGCCGCAGACCAAGCACAAATGAAACAAACTTCGAGGAGGGTGTGTGCAAGTTTGCCAGATGTTCGCCATAATCCCATGGGGCGGCCGAAGTATTCGAGCTATAGTGATATGAGATGGTGTTGAGAAAATCAAGTTGGAGAGACTCGCATATATCGCCACCATAACATGAACCAAGGTCAGAGGTGCAAATATTATCACCAAGGTTCTGGTATACGTGTTCACAAACTTGTCTAGCACTTATCAAGGCGCGAAGTGACGTACGGAGAACTTCCTACGATTCCCATAACTCCGTAATGCAACTCCATCATGCGTATCCGGATAGCCAGCGCAAGAGCCGTGGTTGTGAATGTTATATTGATGAACCTAAAAAGCTAGATAGTGGATTCATACTCACCGCACAGTAAAATACAAAAGCAAGGCACTCACCAATGGCACATAGATATTCGTCAGAATGAAGGTTCTAAAGCGCTTCTTCCTCGATTTGCCAGAGCTTGACCTGTCTCCTGACTCACCATCTGAGCGATCTCCTGGCGCTCCAAGGTGGGAATAATCGCCTCTAAAATTCGTAGGGAAATCGTGTGTTGGTTCCCATGGCGTGTCCCAGCCAGGTGTTTTATTATGAGATAGAGCGAAAGGCGCGAGGGACGGGGGCGCTCCCGACTCGACATGAAATTGCGCGACTCCCTTCTCTAGTGGAGAAACTGTCGAGGAGTGGGGCTCATCGCACGACTGACGATTAGTATATAACGACAAGGACGGTCTTTTTTTGCAGGCAGCACCTTTCTTGCTAGCCGCTTGACCCGATGGCTCTCCCTGAGCTTCTCGAGGACGAGTGAATGTCCCCCAGGGTGATTGAAGTTCGGACCAAGTTCCATTTAATCCTCCAAAGGACGAACGAGAGAATGTCCCCCAGGGTGATTGAAGTTCGGACCAAGTTCCATTTAATCCTCCAAAGGACGAACGAGAGGCGGCGACGTCGGATGGTCTCTGATCATAAGGATGATGGTCACCATCGTCTATGGGAGAAGGGGGTTCATCTTGGGCCCAAGCTATTGTGGCAGATTAAGGGACAAAGTAAGTGACATCGCTCGATTAGCATTCATAAGCTCGTACGGGGTGCAGTTACGACGGTTCGCGTCGTTGAAGGCACTACGAGTGCGTGACTCCGGACTGATGCTGCACGACTGCTGGTTGACGGGATCGATGGTGCTTTTCGGGTGCTCGCTGATAGAGACATGCGCGAACGAGAACAAAAGAACAAAAAAAGGAGTTAAAGAGAGGGGGGCTGGCCAGTATATTGAACACTGGTCAGTAATGGAATGGCGTTCGGCTCATTCACTTCCTCCCAGATTCTTATTATAAGTAACAATAGTCTACAATGCTCAAATGCTGTGACGCATTTTTCGCTTAGTGCCGAAATGCCGGCCATTGCTGCAATTGACCTCGGCCGCGGGGTAACACATTCCAAGACATGGAAGACGGTTTACCCTCAGTCTCAGTTGGCGGCGTCGGCTCGAGGTTCATCTCTCAAAATGACCTCGAGGAGGCCAAGTCTCGCAGAGAAGACCAGTGGAAGGCAGCATATGCCAGGTGCGCAGATAGTAGATACAGCCTCTCCGAGGTCCAGAATAACCTGCTGAAACATACTAGGCTCGGACAGGTGCCTCCTCCACAGCCCGTGGAAGATTCTTTCGATGGTCGAAGTCTAGCAGAGGTGAGTAGCACTGCTTTCGCCTCAAATGACCACTTGAAATCGTACTGTAATAGAAATTGGCCGCGAACAGAGTGCGTTTCCTTGGCTGCTCTTCATTTTTGAATTAAACAGGTTTGTTAGGCCGCGAAACAGGAAGAATGGGAGGAGAAGACGAAGTTAGGCAAGTTCGAGATACCACCTTTTCTATGGCGATCCTGACTCGTCCAATTGTAGCAAATCAATTCCGAGCACTGGAAGAGGACGAAATCATGTTTCTAGACTCCATCAGAGAAAAGCAGGCCGAAGAAGAGCGCCTCCGAAAAGCACAGGACGGCGAGGAGCTCTCAGACTTCAGAAAGTATGCTTCCCTTCATTATCCCTCCATCACCAAGATTGAGAATGTGCAAAGAGCTGTTGCAGCTAGGGAAAATGACCTCAATAAGCCTGCGCAGCCTGTTGCACAACCACGAAACCCGAGTGATAATGTCCTGGAGAAGCCTAAAGCCATCGCACTGGCGTCCAAGAAAGATGTCAAGAAATCATTGAAGGGTGTTGTAGTCAAGAAGAAACCAAAGTCTAATACGCAGAAACCCAGCGAATCGAAGGCAAAGGAGGCTGCTAAGGACATCGATAACGATGCACCACCAGTCGCAAAACGTCGCAAGATATCCGGATCATGACGTCCATTGCAATCTGCCTTCTGGCTTTCCTGTGGCATTCCTTGCAGACTTTTTCACTGTAGTTTTATGTAATTCGAGAATATGCTGTCCAGCCTTGACATTCCAATGTCCTCTAAATACAATGCCAGAAGCTTCCCTTGGCCAGGTGTCATCCCCCCCGAGCCGTCGGTGTCGGTGTCCACCGGACATGGTTGAGGTCCCTTTCCCCAGTCTGTCCCGTTCCCCAGCCAGACATTCGACCCATCGCCTCCGCTCTTCTCGCTGCTGCTGCACCCATCGTAGTTCTATCCAACAATCTTTTTCCTGCAGGTGTCAGATTGCCAGGTGCGTCAGCTCTACGTGGGGTCCAACTCGGAGGGCCCATAGAACCGGACTTCAAGGAACCTCCTCGAGCCGGTGTGCGTCCAGCTATTGGGGTCGGACCCCCAAGAAGGACAGCTTTCGCGCGAAGACTTTTTGACGCATTGGCGGACAATCTGTGAGATAACGCCTCGCGGCTCGACGGCGCTGCAATATGGAAAGGTGTGCTAGGGAGTAGCATGCCTTCTGCTGGATCATCTGACTTGGACAATATTCGTGGAGTTGCATTTAGGGTTCCCCATGTCATGAGCTGGTTAACTGCAGAAGGGCCCAATTCAGAAGCGGTAGGTGAAGGTAGGCTGGGTACAAGCGAAAATTTGTTGATGGTAGGAGACCGCGGTCGATCTGGTGAGGCTGATTAAAAGAAACAAATTGGGCGACGCGGCATAGAACTTACACGGCGTGCCAGTGATGGCGGCATCAATCCGACTGCGAGTGGGACTAGGTGGGGCAGATGTAGCTCGTGACTGAGAATCTCCCTCATCCTGTTCTGGTAGACGTGTATTTCCATGCGTTATGATTCCGAGATCATCACTTGTTTTGGCTTTCGATCTACGCGGATGGTACGGTAACACATCGGCATCAGGGGAGAACATAAGAGAATTTCGAGCCTGAAATTCAGTAACTCAGCCTTGAAATGAAACTCTCGTCTGAGCCACACACACCTTAAACATCCAGCCATCAACACCAGCAGACCGAGTATCTTTCCTTGGCGCCATAACGTCCATAGGCTCGTCTTCTTCAGCGGGTTCACTTGAAACAGCGACCTCCTTTCCCTTGCTGTCATCCTTCGTATCTTGAGTTTGGTTTTTCGATTCCTCCGACGACTCTCCACTTTGGGTGATGAGTCCTGCAACGGTAGGGGCCTCAATCACGAACTTCTCTTTCACACCGGGTGCTTGGGCAGGCTCAATCATCATTCTCTCCCTCGCTTCGATCATCTTATCCCTCTGCTCCTCGACTCTCTTCTGCGCCTCCCATGCCCAACCCCACCTCTCCTTCCTCTTCCGGTTCTCGTCATCCATAATCTGTGTGAAGCTTGCATTGTCTTCCGATGTATACCGCGCCTGGAAGTTGTCTAGACTCATGTTGGTATCATATCGCGGGCGTTTCACTACTGGCTCCCCTCGTGGCGTGCGCAGCGGGGTCTCGGATGGACCAGTACCATAGGGCGTCGCGGATGGCGTCTGCCATGGGCGCCCGCGGTAGGTGGCGGGGGTGCTATTAACTTCTTGCAATCTACGCACGGATGCGCTGATCAAATGGGGGTCTCTCGACGATACGGCATCGAGGTATTCATTAGTTGCGTCGAGATGCACGAGAGAAGGAAAGAAGTCTCTCGCTATGATGCCAGACAAGGCTGCTGTGTACTCATCTTCCTCGAGCACTTGTTGACGATATAGCGAGCGAGAAGGTTCAGATGGACCAGGGGTAGACATTGTGCAGGGTAGTAGTAGTTTGGGTGGTAGTATATGTACTTAATTGGCGTGACGTTCTGAAAGTTTTGAACGTTGGGCAAGGAGATCAGTCATAGGTTACGTAAATGATCATTAACAATAATTCACACAATTCCGCAGAGAAAAACAAAATGCCAGGATGGAAAAGAAAGAAAATATGAGCACAGATCGGCTGCAAAAATAAACCAGCCACGTAATGTATCATGATACCAGCGAAAGTGAGGACAGAAGTGCGAAGTGGTGGTCTTTGTCGCTGGTAAATTGGTATTCGTTCCGTCATTAATGTCATCATAGTGAGGCATGGATTGGTTCGCGAAAACGAGTGGGCATGGATGATAGTGGTCCTCAAGACCTGGAAGGCGCGTAGTCTAAAGGATCGTCAGGGTACGCTGCTCCAAAGTCAGCATAGCATGTCACAGACAAACGGGAAGGTATTCAAAGAGAGAGAAACAGCCGCAAACATAGCGGCTCAAGCGCCGCCACGTCCGAAACTGAGCACGTTGCTCCCAGATCTGCCCCGGGGTTTCTTGTCAGGTTCGCCGTTGTCCTGACCAGGAGGTTCTAATCCACCATTCTTCCGCCCACCAGTGATACCCACAGGTCGACCAATCCTGCTCTGCGACAATACTGAGGTACTGCTGGCAGACGAAGGGATTCTAGAGGATGCGCGGAGTGTCACGTTCGAGTGCGACAGAGGGAGCTGCGGCAACGACCTCAAGTCATTCTGGACTTTCCCATTGTATGAGAACGGTCGTTCACGAAGACGAAACTCTCCATCAGAAGAGGGGGTAGGTGACCCAGTATTACTGGAATCTATGGAGGAACGTTTTGGTTGACCGTATGGACCAGCACCTGGCCCGGTTGACTTCTTGAAGCCAGTAGCTCCCGTATTTGAATATGGACGGGATGTTGGTAGGGGGAGGAAAGTGGGAGTTGCGGGGCGAGATGAAGGAGTTGGAATGGAACTGATTGTTGCGGTAGTGCTGAGGCTCGCTCCGGAGAGGCGTGATTGAGGTCGACGACTATGGGCCATTGTACTCTGGACGAAGTGGCTAGGCTTGGAGAAAATAGGGGATGATGCTGATGAAGGAATTCCACGGCGGAAAGCACTGGGGGCTGAGGGACTGGATGAGCGTCTGTGTTCTTTCTCGGCATCCTTATTTGGAGAAGGAGTGTCGTCCATAATGAGAACCCATCCAGAATTATCAGGGTTGGGAGTAGTCACACCACTCGTAAAACCAGTATCTACGCCAAGTCGCTGTGGACTCGGTTTGGCAAGTTTGCTGTCCGGTATCAGGGAGCGTGTAAAGGTACTCTTGGGTGCCGATGTCGAGGATATAGTGGATGTGGAGGCCGTCGTGGAGATTGCCGATGCATTAGCTCCCTGCCGCCCAGCATTGCTGCCCATCCGTAAGCGAGGAACACGTGTATGGATCTTCTGTTCTAGGTTCCTAACACGAGCACGCATTTCGGAAACCATTTGAACGCCCTTGCTCTTCGATGCTGTCATAGGTATGGCAGCAATGTTGGTAGACACGCTGGAACTTGCAGTGACAACAGTAGGTCGGGGGACAGGGACGGCAGTCCGAGGAGAGTTGCGTGAAACAGAAAGGGTTGGAAGGGTGGTCGAACGCGTGATTGATGAAGGCGAGGATGTATTGGGGTTAGGTTTGTTCAGCTGGAAACCTGCGCGCTGAAGTAGGATGGATTGTCCAAAGTTTGAGCTGACAGAGGTAGAAGGAGGGCGAGAAGGGGTAGGAATAGAGGATTTCTCATGGGAAGAAAGCTCAGATAGTTCAAGGTCTGGCGGTGGTGGAGTGCTGAGCAGATTGTCGTCCGTTGAAGGGGTAGAAAGAGGGAACAGTGACGAAGGGGTGGTGGAAGTGGAAGTTTCAGTCATGATGCTTGGTGCCCTGGAGCGAGCAACTGATAACTGATCCTTCAGGATGGAATTTTCTACAGATGCATCTGGCGGAAGAGTGTCAGTATTCAACCACCGTTAATCCGGCATAACGCACCTCGTAGCTCATCCTTGACACGTTGTAATTCCTCCTCCACATGCGCCTTGTCAAGAAGTTCGTGCTCGAGCAGTATCTTTTCCTCCAACGCCTTGGAATATCTCGACTCTATATCGGCCAGACTTGATGCGACCACACGCTCATTTCTCTCGAGGTCATCATTGCCCAACTCCAGGTCGCGTAATCTGACCTTCAACTTCTGAGACTCCTGCCTGAGTGTGTCCAGTTCTCGTTGCAAGGAGGTAGTAGTTGTATTATATGTGGTCTGTAGCGATATAAATTTGGACTTTGTAAAGGGTTAATTAGTGGACTGGTGTTGGGAGACGCGTCGAGAACTACCTTCCATTCGTCTCGGTCCAATTCAGTCTTTGCAACCTTGACTTTGAGATCCTGCTGCGCCTTCTCTGTACGGTCAATTTCTTTGATTAGCTCCTCCTCAAGCTCCTTGCTGGAAGTGTGAAATTCGTCGAGTTCTGCACGGGTCTCTGCCAGCATGTCGGCGACCTCATTGTACTTTGCTTTCCAGTCCGTGGAGGGGTAACTACTTGCAGAACATAGTCAGGACTCAAGATTGAGCGTTGCAAGAAAGGTATGGGTACTTGAACTGGTTGTCTTCTATGGATGCCATTATTGGGTCTCTGCGTAGGGCATCTGTGGGTGACAGAATAGCCGTCATGGACCGTCAAAAGAAATAAAGTACAGCCTAGAAACACAACCAGAAAATATCAAGGAATAAAGGGGAATTGTAGAAACAGAGGGGAGAAACGCTTGTAATGGTCTTCTTAACACTTGGTTGACGGTCCACAGCAAAGAACACGGTACTGATTACGTAATTCGAGTGATATGAACCAAACATCTCATCCACAGTTGGTCCACCATTGCTCGGTTTTCTTTTGTACGAACCCCTGTTTTGCCGTTGATGATTACATGGAGTCGTATCATTAAGAACTTGGCTAGCCATAGAACTATAAATTTTCAGGTTTTGCGCACTTGCGCTTTTCTATTCGTCCTGTCTTGGGACACCTCATCTCTTGCCATGACACAGGTTCCATCGACGCGCCTAGATAATTGGTTGGAATTCCTGTCATGTAACACGAAGGAACTGCTTACCAGCTTCACTGTTGGCAAAGATAACACCGAGGTCGTTGCGTGCAGTGGTGATGTAGTAACTCCGAGCATCACCCAGAGATATCTGTGATTGTTGAGCGAGCTATCTACCACGTCCCCTTAATCAGCTTACCACTATACCCTTGACGACATCTCCTCCACGAAAGCAGTCGCTGATCTTCACCTTGTCTTTCTCTGTTGCTCTGACATCTTGAGTGCGTATGACACCATTGAATTCTTCACCGGCAGGAAGAGGGACACCATCAACGACTGAAATGGACACCATGGCCTGTAAAGGCGACAAGCGAGTGACGGTCCCTAGCACGACCGAATTTGCTGCGGGAGGATGTGATCGTACGTGAGATATTGCCAAGGTCTGCACACATTGTAAACCCGAGTATGATTTGATCGTCATTCAAATCATTCTGAGTAAACACCAAGAGAATAAACAAACAGGTCCTTCGTACTGTGCGACACCGACAAGGCTCGCTCTAACCTGTCCATCTTTTAGGTATAAACCTCCTCCAAGGTTTGGTGCAGGACCACGAGGGAGGGGGACTGGTTGTCCTGGGAGTAAGATATCAGATGTCATGGGAAGCTTGAAGGGAGCCGAAAGACGAGTGCCTGCGAAATAATAAAACCTGGGATGACCTGACTCTTGAGGGAAAAGTCGGGAGACGCTACCTGTTCGCGTCGTAGCCGTGTTCGGATTTGTCGCTATTTGGCGTGACTACTTTCAAAAAATCTCAGCCCACTTCCAACTTATACTCCCGTTCGCTCTTCAGGAATCCCGGTTTTGCTCTTCCAGCAACAATGGCCTCCTCTTCTCTCGCTCGCGTACTTTCACGGCGTATGCATCTTATTCGTCGTCTTTGATACTTACTAAACTAATAATCATTCATAGAGATGCACATGTCTGCTCGGAGACATGCACTGTCCAAGTTCTCCATGCCTGCGATGAGTCCCACCATGACCGAGGGTGGTATTGCCTCCTGGAAAAAGGCGGAGGGTGAATCATTCACTGCCGGTGACGTGCTGCTCGAGATTGTATGTTCACCTAGCCTTATTTTTGCTTCCACTCCGAATCCTCATCTCTGTTCACAGGAGACAGACAAGGCCACCATTGATGTGGAGGCCCAGGACGACGGTATTCTTGCCAAGATCATTGTGCGTTAGCTTTCACCCTCATGTTTTCAATATCTCATACTGCATTGCCTACATTCAGGCACCAGATGGCTCGAAGAACGTCGCTGTCGGCTCACCAATTGCTATCATGGCTGAAGAAGGCGACGACCTGTCAGGTGCAGCTCAAATGGCTTCCGAGCCTTCATCCGCACCGCCTCCCCCACCGAAGGAGGAAAGCACACCTCAGCCTCCCAAAGCTGAGGAGGCACCCAAACCTGCACCCTCTCAGGCTAAGTCTGAGCTTGCTAAGGGTGAACGGATATTCGCGTCCCCCATCGCAAAGAAGATCGCTTTGGAACGCGGCATCCCCTTGGCCCAAGTGAAGGGTACCGGTCCCGAGGGACGCATCATTCGAGAGGACATTGAAAAGTACCAACCACCCGCGGCAATAGCTTCAGCAGTCACTGCCGCCTCTTCTGTAGGACCTGCTACCTCCCTTCCGGAATACACAGACACCCCAGTTTCAAATATGCGTCGCGTCATTGGCTCACGTCTCACGCAATCCAAGCAAGAGCTGCCCCATTACTACCTTACCGTCGAGATTAACATGGACAAGGTGATGAAGCTGCGGGAGGTCTTCAACAAGACCCTTGGCGAGAAAGACAAAGCTGCTAAGCTGAGCGTCAATGACTTCATTCTCAAGGCTGTTGCATGCGCCTTGAATGACGTGCCTGAGGCCAACTCGGCATGGCTCGGAGAGGTCATCCGACAGTAAGTACTTCCGCGGAAACAATTTTTTTGGTTCCACTCACCTTGCCTTTAGATACAAGAAGGCTGACATCTCGGTTGCCGTCGCCACCCCCACTGGTTTGATTACACCTATTGTGAAGGATGTCGGTTCGAAAGGATTGGCAACTATCTCTAGTGAAGCCAAAGCCCTCGCCAAAAAGGCTCGGGATGGCAAGCTGGCTCCTCAAGAATATCAGGTAAGTTATATACTTTTATGCCGACGTGTATGAAACTCATTGATTCGATAGGGTGGCACTTTCACGGTGTCTAACCTTGGCATGTATGATATCGAGCACTTCACTGCCATCATCAACCCTCCCCAATCATGCATCCTTGCTGTTGGCAGCACAAAGCCCACAATTGTCCCAGCACCTGAAGAGGAGCGTGGTTTCAAGACGGTCAACATGATGAAAGCGACGCTAAGCTCAGACCACCGGACGGTGGATGGCGCTGTGGGTGCTCGGTGGATGACTGCGTTCAAAGGTTACCTTGAGAATCCTCTCACATTCATGCTCTAAAAGTACAATGATTTCGCGTGTCTTTGAAGCCTACCGTCGTTTCTAGACTAGATTATATTTTTCACATGCATACTCGTTATTTTTTTCTGCTTTGCGTGATGAACTGAGACTGCGGAGTTTATAAAACACTTATATGGGCGGCCCCTGTTTCCTTGTTCGCGACAGATGTGTTAACTACTCCGCGCGTCGTTTCGCTATCTGGCCACAATCGACTACATGGACCACAATAAGTACCACATCGAAACCCTAGAGCAATTGGTGGACGCGAAAAAGGAAGCTCAAGTCCTGCGCGAGAGACTCACAAGATTAGAAGATGCAGTAAATGAACGCGATAGGTTGAATGTGTTGATACAAGCAAAGAACGGACAGGTAAGTATGTAGACGTGACAGGACGTGATCTCGTTGACTTTCTCCCGCCTAACCACTCACAGGCCGAAACGGAAACACGCCAACTTCATGAGCGAAACTCAACGTTAGAGCAAGATGTGATGCGCTTGCAGGACGAGGTATGCCGAGCGCATTTTGATGATAGCTAGCTGAAAGAAGTGTTGCCAGAATGTAGCGCTGCAACATGCAACGGAAGAGCATGACGCACTGCGCAGATCGCTTGAACTGTCAACGCAGGATGCTTTGACGAAACAGCAGAAGGTGTTGCCGACACTCACTCCTTGACTCATTGCCGCAGGCTAATACGTATTTTTAGGTTGATACACTGGAAAAACGGCTTCGTGAGTTGACCGAAGAAAAGGAAGCCTTGACGCGTGAGCTTCAACTCGGCCAAGCTACCGCACGAGTTGTTCGCGTGGAGGTAGAATCATTTTCAGCTAATATATACCATGCTACACTAATTAATACTCTCCATCCAGGTTGGCGTGAACACAAATCCTCTCCCATCTCCCAGTCACGGTAGCAAGCCTAATGGTGCTAATTTGTCAGTCATACGGGGCGCCTCGACAGCTGGGCCACTGTTTCGCGCTCGCCACTTGAAGCAAGAAGCACCTGCCACTGCTGATACTCCTGCAGCTTATTCCCCCTCCAATCCGAGTCAGATACCCGCTACCCGAACGAGACTCATCGCAAATGTACCACAGGTCATTCCTGACCTTCCCGACGATGGAAGTACGTGTTTTTCGCGGCCATTCCTATCAATCCATCTCGGCGGAGGGTCACAATCTCTCATTGTGAAGTAAGCTTTCTCCTTATGTGTTTCGTCGCATCAGCTTATGGGATCATCAGGATAGGGTGCCAAAAAACACTATCGAAAAAATTCGGTATAACAAGCTATCTTTGTCCGAATCTATGGGAAAACCCTTGGTGTCCAACAAGACCTGGCATGGCCGGGTACATGTTTGTTGGCTTAGGGGATGAAATTCACAGATTCGTTCGCCCAGAGGACCAGGTACACGAACTTTTCGTTGGAGTTGCGAAAACCAACTACAAACTTATGGGCCGGTATCAGGCCCATCGTGTCGAACCGTTAACGGTTGCTGAATGGCAGAGTCTGCCCGATAATGTAAGCGACAAGCACTTCGATGACATCATCTTTTGATTTTGGCGGATTAGGTTCGATCCAAGTACTGCGAAACTACGCAACGCAAATCGAAAGACTCACGTTCCGTCGAGGACATCAACGCAGCTTATGAGAGTGGCGAACTACGTGCGCCGTGTGTCAAGTTAACGTGTATTGATTTCAAGGAGAATCTCTACAACAGCCTGAAGGCGCGAAAAACAGCACAGTACAGTACTATCGAGAGCTCTGCGTCATCTCAGTGTTCGGTTAAACGTCACCTTCCTGCCAGGCGCTCGTCAAACAAACGCCGCCGCATTGAACATGAACATGACAGCGACGTTGACGATGATTCCATTGACTGCGATTCCGAATATGTCGAAACATGACCTGCATTACTTACATAATTCGTCTTGAGACGCTCGAGCTCATATTGAAGTGCTAGTGCTACATACCTACCAGTCACAAAGGCCTAATATCTCAACCCTGTATCATAGGTTCGATTTCATTTTTTGGTAACCGTGCTTTTATACGACGTTGAAGCGCGAGAGCCGACAGACATCTCGAACAATGCCAGGCTGTCATCGCAAGTCTCCGCTCAATAATCCAAGTTGAGATTATAGTGTTTCATCATGAACAACACTCACCGAGCTCGTCAGGCAGGCCATACATCGCTCTGGGACTGGAAGGATCAGCCAACAAACTCGGCGCAGGAGTTATCAAACACGATGTCGATGGATCGACGGAAGTCCTTTCGAATGTTAGACACACTTACATCACACCTCCTGGGGAGGGATTTCTTCCCCGAGACACTGCTCAGCACCATCGAGAATGGGCATTAACGGTAATAAAAGATGCGGTTGCAAAGGCAAACATCACGATGCACGATCTGGACTGTATATGTTATACCAAAGGTTAGCCGGATCCCTTGTGAAGTCTCTTAGTTAAATATTCCTCCAGGTCCCGGTATGGGTGCACCTTTGCAGTCTGTTGTTCTAGTTGCTCGCACCCTCTCGTTGTTGTACGAGAAGCCCCTTGTCGGCGTCAATCATTGTGTTGGACGTAGGTTCATCCAATAACAGTGTGCAGCCTCCACTGATGTTGTAAAACAGATATCGAAATGGGGCGGCAAGTCACTGGAGCTCAGAATCCAGTGGTACTATACGTATCTGGAGGTAACACCCAGGTCATCGCATATTCCCGACAATGCTATCGGATATTTGGAGAAACGCTCGATATCGCTGTTGGGAACTGCCTTGACAGGTTTGCCAGGGTCATAAACCTGAGCAACGACCCAAGTCCAGGATTTAACATCGAACAAGAAGCTAAGAAGTGTTTTGTTTCATTTCAGTTTGTGGTATTCCAACTGACCTGGCGTACATGCAGGGGAAATCGACTCGTCCCGTTACCTTACACAACCAAGGGAATGGACGTTAGCTTGTCTGGCATACTGACCTCGATCGAAGTCTATACATCTGACCGTCGGTATCGGCCTCAGGCCGAGCGTTCAGAAGAGTCTGAAGATGTTATTACGCCTGCGGATCTCTGCTTCTCCCTCCAAGAGACGGTGTTCTCCATGCTTGTTGAAATCACGGAACGAGCAATGGCTCATATTGGGAGTAAAGAGGTGCTCATCGTCGGAGGAGTTGGCTGTAAGTTACTTTTTGTATCTTGTCACGGCGACCTAAATTATTCACCCAAAGGTAATGAACGACTGCAAGAAATGATGGGCATTATGGCGCAAGAGCGCGATGGACTGGTGTTTGCGACCGATGAGCGGTTAGTCTTCGAAGTACTCATGATGTGGTTTTTTTATTCATAAACTCGCAGTTTCTGCATTGACAATGGCATCATGATTGCTCAGGCTGGTCTACTGAGTTATCGTATGGGATTTCAGACACCTCTTGCAAAGAGCACCTGTACGCAGAGGTCAGTGTCCCCATCCTATGGATCAGTCTTGCAGAAAATGACTGTTGATATTCGAGATTCCGGACTGACGAAGTACATGTCGCATGGCGACCTTGATTCCTTTGGTGACCCCTGCACGTCTATCCATTCTACAATTATAATCTAATTAGGTGTCTGTATTATCAACACTACTGTGCAATATTCGCCAACACCAGCTTCCAGTCTTCAGTTTCTCCTTTCATCTCTCGGCCGAGTTGTTCGAGCCTCTGCCACCACCACCTGTGACTCTTTGCGTACTCTCCTCTGTCATCTTCAGATAGTTTGGCGTGCCAAGGCTTGTCAGCCAAAATGTAGTGAAGACATCTGATCTCCTCGTCTCTCCACAGCGGTTTGTGAATTAACATCAGTGTCTTGAGCGCGTTGTAACACCATGGAAGAGGTTTCCACCTTCCTCTAAATAAATCTGAAAGGAGGTCTTGGTCAGGGAATGACCAAGTTGACACTAGAGGTGACGTGTAAAGGTGATTCCGGACTGTTTCTGCAAGAGTGAGAGAAGGATTGAGAACTACAAGGCCGGAGTTCAACTGAGTGTAAGGACGTGGGCTTGCTTCTGTAATGACTACTGGAGTAGTTAGGCCAGAGGGGTGGACCAACGGTGTATATGCGCAGTTCTCGGGGACCCTGGACTTGAATTTCAGGTGATTGTAATGACAAATAGTCGAACGCCGTACCAATCAGCAGGATAGTGGGGCAGCTTGCGTGGGTTACAAGAACACACATGCGCGGCAGCTATCCAGTTGTTTGGGAGATCGAGATTAAACAACTCGTCCATATTGCGCATCACGATCATGTCGGCATCCATAAGGACAACACGCTATTCTCAAATTACGATGTAAGTAACGAGCACTGCAGAATCTGAACGGAGTACCTCGTATTCTTCCAATTCAAATGCCCTTTATTTCGGAATGAGTTGTCCATCAGCTCGTGGCTAGTTTGCACACACCTCAGCTTCGTCCAAGTATCAGCGAATCTTGCATCGTGAGTTGAAAGCGAATGAAGTCCCTCTGGAGGGCGCAGCGACTCGATAGGCCTCATGGAAATGCCCCTTCGCTCCAGAACACTCCGAGCCTCCTGGGGCAGCGTAGGAGTGACCATCACAACAAGAGGGAACGCAGAATCCACCGATCTAAGTGTATGATCGAGCACCAGAACACCAGGTAAATAACTGGTTCTTGTGAGTAGCGTCACATAGGCTAGTCTTCGAGCCATTCTGCTGATACACGATTTTGCGAGGGGACTGTCGGAGGAGACGGACGAAGCCAAGATGAAACAACAGTGAATCGATCGATAATCTCTTAAAGGTACTGGATAGCCGGATGGTCGGATGTACGTCGGAGGTTGCGGTCCTACTTAATTACAATAATTTGACAGGGCACTCTATATCGATATGCACTGCGAAAAGTATTACGTTTTTCGCCCGCATATTCAACTACCTTGCCGCTGAAACGTGATAAGTGGTTATCGGATGCGGAACCTCACTGCGCGATAAAGGGATTGGGGAGGACTCGGTATATCTCATGCGGAGGGATTCGTGTACATGCGCAATGATAGAGAACTAAGAACACATAGCAATGAAGATACGGGGTTTAGCGCAAGCGGCTGTCATAAGGCACTCAGTACAGTCTACGTCGCATGAAAATATAAACCTACCGAGCTTCACGCTCGCTCTCCAATAGTGCGAGGATATCCTCCTCCCGCACAGGACCCTTAACGTTGCGGATGATTGTCCGCGTAGTGTCGTCCATGAACTCAACACGAACTTGCGTGACTCCACCACGGGAGCCGGTGCGTCCGAGAACCTGTGGCCAGGAGTTAAAACGAGTGTGTTCACGAGGGGTCAGTACACATATTAACCTTGATGACTTTAGCGAGTTTGACGGGAGCTTTTGATGAATCCTGGTGAATGTCAGTTTCACGAATAGATTGAGATTTTGGGTTTACTTACCATGTTGACTGGGGGTGTCGACGGCGATGGACGAACTTTTGGCGTGGATGATGCACGTTTAGAGTTTGAGATAGACAAGGTTTGAATCAAACTCCGACGGCATTCTCCGGGCTCACATGTAACTTGTCCAGCCCGAGTTGTTCTTGGATGCAGACAGATGCAGACTTCCCTCACTATTGATAGATCTGAATAACGCTGTCAGACTACCACAAACTGCACGTTGGACCAGGGTGAGGGTAAAGTCACGAGGAGTAATTGTCAGCAAGCAGATCTTAGATACACAATCCTCATTGCTAGTCCCAATATGTCGGGATATGTCGGGTGATGCTTAACCGCAGGCAAGGGTTGCTGACAAACAACTGGTTGGATCATATCATCAGGAAACGGCAGTAGAGAAAGGGATCCGCCCGTGGATTAAATCATTATGAGGAGAGTAAATCAGTAAGACAACATCGTGCAACACGATCATGTCGTCTGGTTATAGCCTATAGATGCTTCTTGTGTAACGAGATTCTTCACTCTGTTCTCTGTGGCTTTCCCTTTCAACACATTCTCTATAAAATACTCTCCAGCCTAGCAACTTTGTGTGAGAAGGACGTGCGAAACAGGGAATACGGAAAGGCTGACCTTGTAGCTACTGCGGACAAGAGGGCCGCTAGCTACATAGAGGAAGCCCATTTCGTCAGCTATTTGTTTCCATCGGTCAAACTCGGCAGGTTCCACATATCGGTCAACTTTCATATGTCGCTTCGTGGGCCGCATATATTGACCAAATGTCACAACATCGACATCAATTTTGCGAAGTTCTGAAGGATGATTCAGCAGGTATATTCTTGATACGAGTAAGCTGCCATTTACCTTGCAAAGCATCTATGACCTGCTCTTCTGTCTCACCGACACCAAGCATGATACTTGTCTTGGTTATGCGAACACCTTCCTTCTTCGCGTGTTCAAGCACCTTCAAACTCTGTCGGAATGTTGCACGGCGGTCGCGCACGAAGGGAGTCAACGCCTCCACAGTCTCGACATTGTGTGCGTAAACATCTAGTCCGGACTTGGCCACGAGAGAAACATTTTCCAAGTTGCCTGCAAAATCTCCTGTTAATGCTTCCACAAGAATCTGAGGCGCTCTGAGTTGAACATCCAGTTAGTCAGCGATACACACGAAGTCGGCATGTATACGTACTTTTGCTTGATCTTTATAATGGTTTCTGCAAAGTGGCGTGCACCGCCATCTACAAGGTCTGGACGGGGAGTCATTGGTCTGTAATCTGGTTACTCTCATAGTCAACGCACCATCTCTGTCAACACTGGTGAGTACTATGTATCCGAGCCCCCATCGACTGATGGCCTCTGCCGTGTTCTCAGGTTCATGAGGATCCAATGGAGGTGGTGCACGGGAGGTCTTGACGGCGCAGAATCTACAACCACGAGTGCAGGTGTCTCCCATCAACTGAAAGGGGTGAATTAGTCAATGAATAGTAATTCCGACACCATACAGCACACCATGATCGTAGCCGTTGCTCCTCTCTTGCCCTCTTCCACAGTTGCACCTTCCTTTCCGCCCCAGCAGTCACCAATATTTGGGCATCGTGCCTCCTCACATACAGTATGAAGATTAAGACCCCTCAAGTCCTTCTTAATCTTGTTGAAAGATGCGCCCGAGGGTATCTTTGTCTTCAGAAAGCTGGGTAGCCGAGGTCTGTAGGGAATGTATGAACATCATCCAGAGAAGGAGTACAATTTATGTGCACCCTTTAGTGTTCCCGAGCACTACATGTTCTATGGGTTCTCCTGAGATGAAGTCGTCTAGTGATGGTCCGGAGACCAGCGTTTCACGGAAGCTGGACTTTGACTTCGGCGTTGAGGTCGATGGCGTTGCTAGGTGTCTAACTTGAGATGACAATCGGCTACTGGAACGCGGGCGAAGCAATGAGTTTACGAGGAGAGAATGGGCCGACATTATGGAGGACGGCTAGTCGGGAGAACGTCAGACTCACAGCGTGAACAAGTCCTGAGGACGGCAGCTTCCGTCGACAAAAAAGGCAAGTCGGTGAATCAGCTTTGTTGAAACCTTGTTCGCATTGGACTTTCATGAACGCGCTTTCCCGAAGGGAAGAGGACACACTCCTCAAAACTACAAAAGCGCGCGCTTTGGCGGAATGTGATCCAATAGTCAAGGGTGCGACCGCGTTTCCTAGCATATTATAAGATCACTAATATCACTCTTCTGTTGTTCAGAATTCGCCGACTGCGCGACCGGACGCACACTGTCTGTTGCATGGGCTTGCAGGGACAAGTACAAGGCTCTGCAAGAGTGTATGCTACAATAGTGGGTCTCCCCATTACCCTCTTTCCAGCACATCAAGTAAACGTGTTTTCAGCACCAGCCAAGCAGCCATGGATGATGTCCGAAAGGAATATCTTCGATTAAGAGATCAACAGAGTGTGTCTCAAGCACCTCTGACGATGATGGGGTAGCTTGATATCAATCTTCGTCGTCGAAACACGTGGGGCCTGCCGCCAAGGTGAATTACATATGGTGATAGTACTGCTATCCGCTGGCATGCCGGAACGAGTGATACAATTCAGAAGTCAGTGCCATAGCTGCACAAAGCCAGAGCGTGCTTTGGAGCAGTAAATATCAAATGCCAGCAGAAGTATATACAGTATTATACTTGAGGGAATCTCAAATTTTCTTCCCGTTGACAGCAATCCATTGAGCACGAAGGCCCATGAGAGAGGAAATGAAACTGAACATAACAACCCGTCAGTCAAATTCCAGTTTGAAAAAATGCTGCCGAACTGACCCAGCAAAGCCAACAACGCCGTCGTTGACATTGACAAGACCCAAGTTGGATGCGGGTATCCAAATATCGAAAAGGTCGATGATGAATTGGTAGCGTGTGTCCGCGCGCAGGCTATGGGAATATTAAAAAGTCATTTATGATGTATACTGATGGGTTCAACGTACTTTTCAAGCGCAAGTTGCCTGACTTCTCTTTGAGCTTCATCGCTAAGGTCCTTTTCTCCCCAAGTCTCGGAGTTACGCAATTTCTTCGCATCGTGGGCGAGTCGTCCGGCCTGGAAAAGCGAAATTGAAATGCATTATCCCAGATGAGCAACAGGTCTCACCTTCAGTAGTCCATGTGTAATGCTAAATAAGATTCCAGCCAACCAAAATCTATTGGACGTCTTTGTGACCTTCTCAGCAGTGCTGGGCTTCAGAGCAATGAACTTGGCTGCGTTCGTCTGTCAAATAATGTGAGTAGTAGAACCGTTCAGGATCATTTGTGACTTACCCACACAACTGCGTCATATGTAAGGTATCCAAAGTAGGCAAGCTGCCGACCAATGCTGGACAATTGTTCGCCGACTTCACTCGTTGATTGAGCTGCACGCAATGCGGCTTGGAGGTGTTCAACGGGTTTTCCGAGCCGCATGACTACACGAACGTCAGGTCTGGTCATGCGACTATGGGCAAGCCTTACGTTTACGGCCTAAAGCTAAGTGGCCCTTGAGAGCTGTCCATCGAGCAGCTTCGACTTTGTTGCCCCGAGAAAGGAGATACCAAGCGAGAAACCGAGAGAAGTATTGAACCGTGCGGTAGAGCTAGCGGATAAAGCATTCCGATAAGTATTCCGTTCCTCAAACCCCATGAGATCACCCATACCTTGTCCCGACCGATATTAAATGATCCAAATTTCAAGGACTGAGAAACATAAGGGTGAAGAATGACCTGGGATGCCACTGTAGCCATGATAAACGACTGCTGCAAAAAGAGAAGTTAAGTAGGTATGGTGAGTGCTCCTGAAGCTTGAAGACTTTAGGCAGTGAGAGTGTAGGGTCGTAATTACACTTGCGAGTATCACGTGGATTTGCTACTTTCGTACCCGATCACCGGTGACGACGTCGAAGACACAACCCTTGTGCAACCGCATGATTTCTGATTTCACAAGAGCGAGACAATAAAGTCTATGAGAATATAACGAAGGTGTGCACTGTGAACAAAGCCGTCTATTGAGTGGCTATATCTCGTTTGATACCAGACAGCGATCGGATGATTTATAGGAACGTGGTAAGGCGAAGAACTATGCACCCAATGATAGTCATGCTGAAACGACGAAAGGAGAGCGGCGTCGCGATGTCTAGTCATATCAGCATGGACCTTGGGTTCATTCCCAAGCGGCCCCCATTCCGCGACAGTACTAGTAATGCTGGTGTCATGATGACCGGGTGATTTCGGACGGCAAAAGCCGCGCGTAGCATTTGCGTAGGTGAAGTTATGTGTGGACATAACTTCCTCAGAATTGTCTGCCTCCACTCTCTGTGTCGCTGAAAACACTAGTACTAGAGTCTGCTAGTCATGGCTACGGGTATTCGGCTTCCCCGTCGGGTTAGTCTTCGCTTTAGTCCTCACGTGACATCTCACTCATTCTGTCATGCTCATGTGGTGTGATGTAACTTCAATAGCTCCTTCATGTGATTCCCCGTCGAAGACTGTTCTCAACATCTAGTTGTGTTATGGTAAGTCAGGTAATTTCGCAGAAGCGGAAGGAATCGATGATCATCGTGTCAGTCAAATCAGTCATTCCGCACTGAGCGTGACACGTTCGGTGATCTCCAGGTCCCTGCCGATCGCTATTGGGGCGCACAGACACAGCGGTATGTATTGAGTCTGAGATGCGTGTACTACTGAGCATTTTCTGCAGGTCACTACAAAATTTTGATATTGGTGGCCCTTCGCAACGACTACCCCCTCCTCTGATCAAGGCCTTCGGTGTGCTGAAGAAGGCTGCATCCATCGTTAATGTCAGCTATGGCATGGACCCTAAGGTCGGCGAAGCCATTCAAAAAGCTGCTGATGATGTGAGAGTCCTAGCCTTCGTATGTGCACTTCGAGCTGATCTTTACTCCAGGTCATTTCTGGGAAGCTTATGGACCACTTCCCCTTGGTTGTCTTCCAAACTGGAAGTGGAACTCAAAGCAACATGAACGTAAACGAGGTGAGCATAGCAAACGCTTGATTGATCAATGGGCTCACTCAGTATGGTCAACAGGTGATTTCAAATCGTGCGATAGAACTCCTTGGCGGCGAACTTGGTTCAAAGAAACCAGTCCATCCCAATGACCACGTTAACATGAGCCAGAGTAGTAATGACACGTGAGTTGCGACGCGAATTATACTTGATGGCATAGATTTACCGGTCACTGTAGCTTCCCAACAGCCATGCACGTCGCCGCCGTGACTGAAATTAACCATTCGCTGCTTCCGGCATTGACGGAACTTAGGGACGCACTCAATGAAAAGGCCGAGAGTTTCAGCAGCATTATCAAAATCGGACGGACACACTTGCAGGTATGCAAAGGTCGGCCGTCAATGCGGCCGTTGTCTGATCACTTTTAGGATGCCACTCCCCTAACGCTTGGTCAAGAGTTCAGCGGATATGTCCAGCAAATCGATAATGGCATCGCTCGTGTCCAAAATGTCATTCCCCGCTTGAGCCTCCTTGCTCAGGGTGGAACTGCTGTTGGCACAGTGAGTCAGTTAACACCCAGCGAAGGATAAATGCTCACGTGCTGTGCAGGGTTTGAACACTAAGAAGGGCTTTGACGTGAAAATTGCCGCCGAGATCTCCACGATCACAGGCTTGAAGTTCCAGACCGCACCCAACAAGGTAAGACATTCCACCACGATTGTTTCGTCCAACTGCTGACGAAGATCCGCAGTTTGAAGCTTTAGCCAGTCACGATGCCCTGGTTGAGGCTCATGGTGCTCTGAATGTCATCGCATGCTCCCTAATGAAGATCGCCAATGACATTCGGTTCCTTGGTTCTGGTCCTCGTTGTGGCTTCGGTGAACTTAGTCTCCCCGAGAACGAGCCTGGCAGTAGTATTATGCCTGGCAAAGTCAATCCCACGCAGTGCGAGGCTGTGACAATGGTCGCTGCTCAAGTCATCGGTAATCAGACTGCTGTTAGCGTCGCTGGAGCCAGCGGACAGTTTGAGGTATTAATATTTCATGCAGCACGTTTATTATTTATTGTTCTCCCGAATTAGCTCAACGTCTTCAAACCGGTCATAATCATGAACGTGTTACAAAGTATCCGTCTTCTTTCTGATGGTGAGCTTTCATAATTGAATGATGATTCGTACCCACTCGTTGACCATGTCTCATCAGCATCACGCTCGTTTACGAAGCACTGCGTGGTTGGCATCCAGGCCAATGAAAAACGTATCAACCACCTCCTGAACGAGAGTCTGATGTTGGCAACGATCCTAAACAGTCATCTTGGCTATGATAGTGGGTGCTAATTATAACTCCGCGCAAGTCCGGTGAAAGTTGATCGCACTTTGCAGACGTGGCCAAATGCGCAAAGAAAGCACACAAGGAAGGAACGACGCTGAAGGAGGCTACGATTGCGCTTGGATTCCTGAAACCCGAGGAGTTCGACGAGAAAGTACGCCCAGAGCTAATGTTATACCCAGATGACATATAGTCATATTCCATGACCACCCGGATGTAGAGTTTTGATATACCTGCTTCGAAGGCGATGGATTTGCTGCGTAATATTATGGAACTATCAGATCAGGAAATTTGAAAGAGTCTTTGACAGAATCTACCTCCGAGTCAACCGCGGTGAAAACCGTTTGAAACATAAGAAAGCAATGCCAAAGTAATGTCATAAAATATGTAAATCCAAGTTCGATAAGGATGGGTGGTGTGAAGATCTATGGGGGTGTTACGGAGAGAAGCTCGTCCGCCAAGAACAGCAAGGAAGGGACAGCGAATACGAAAAAGGCAAGAATGCTAAATCCAACCGCAAACGAAATATACCACGTCAAATCAGTACAACTTCCCGTCACAGCACTCCCTTGTCTCTCCTCGCAATCTGCACAGCAACCGTCTCCTCGTCATCCACAGCGAGCTCAAACTTTTTCATCCGAAAAATCATTGTTTTGCGTTCTTAAACGTCCCCGTCGACCACAACACAGCTATAGCTTCTTCAGAATTCGGGTCATTAGGTTGACTGACGCAGAGGCCTTCTCTTTACTTTCCGGGTCCCACGAGGCGACCTGTCTTTACAAACTTAAGCCGACTACTGCCTCATTATCTCTTATTCTCTTTCCGTCTTACTCGTCACCACTTGCCTCTCTATGTCACTTAGCCGAATTCTCAACGACGAACCACCCCCGGCTAGAAAATCTGCCTCCTCACGTGGAGGTGGCATCGATCCTTCGTTAGCAGACGTGTCTCCCCTCTCCCGAGCCACCGCTATGTCTCCTCATCCCCAAACTATGCGTCGGAGTCTAACTCCTCTCGGAGAGCAGCCACCGCTTCCTCGTGGATATTCTTACCAGACACCCTCTTATCAGGGTGCCGGAGGATGGAATCCATACTCGGGTGACTATGTTCAGGGAGAGATCTTTCCTCTTGGCCCAGGAGGTAACTATTATCCTCACCGTGAACGGGATGGACACCACCATCCACCACCACCCGAACCGCGAGCACCTTCCGTGGGCGCTTACTATAAGGACGGCGAAAATGAACCCACCCCGCGAAAACGCAGAAAAGCTGCACCTCCAGACGATGACCCCGATTACCAACCTCCCACCACAAAACGCGTAAGTGTCATCAGATATTAGTAGAGCTCAATTCGGCGTTACTCACCTTTCTATTCTTATACCCTAGCCACCCCGTCGAAACCCTCCTCGTGCAAAGGCAAATCGGCCTGAGTCGCCTCTTATGGAGGGAACAGATTCTGCACCAGCAGCACGGGAGTACCATCAAACTGAAGAGGAACGACGTCTGGTATCTTCCGACCTCTCAGATTGTGAAGAGGTATGGATTGGTGACCTCAGCGACTATATTATAGAGACGCACTTGCGTCAGCGTAAAGTAGAATCTTGGTTCGATGCCAGTGTTTTGGTTAGTTTCACGTTTGTGATCCCTCCGTCGCTTGATTCACCTTTCATCATAGGAACGCAACTCCAGCACGGCATTAACACTGTCACGCCACTATATGTCGCGCATTGCACGGATGCCCCTTCCACCTCCAACACCTCCACCGGTGGTGCCTTCTGTTGAGGAGGAGCTTCTGTCCACTATTCACACTTCCCCACCTCCCGATGTGTATGATTATGGAGCTTCGAATAGCTATGAACCTGGTTCGGGTGGATTTGGTGCAGAAGACGCGGCTCGGATGGTTGAGGAGTCTTACCTTGGTCGCAATCAGAAGCACAAGGATTCCCTCAAGCGCATTGCAGACGGCGCAGTTTCAGACGAGAGCAGTGACCTCGAGGTTCCTGTTTCATCCAGAAACAAACCTGCAGCGAAGAAACGGAAGGTCGACAAAGACTCTGCCTCAATCGCCGACGAGTTCGAACGGTCTGTCGGCGGGGTCAGTCCTTCCAAATTTGCTTCATCCAAAGCGAAAGGGAAGGGAAAACAGAGTCAGCTGCGGGAAGCGAGCTTGGACAGTGTGGTACCAAATGCCACACCTAAAAGTCGCAAGAGGGGCGGCGGGAAGAAGCTTTTGCCACCTGATACTCTGGAGGGTCTTGGTATAGGCTCAGCTGCAGGATCCGTTGCTGGAGACGTCACGCCTTCGGCATCTAGGCCTGTATCTCCTGCGCTCACTGCAACTTCTGTCGTATATGAGTTAGACGAGATCGTTCCTCCTCTTAAGCGCGCTAAAAAGGTTGATGAAAATGCCATGGCCAAACGCTTGAAGAATCTGGAGGAAGCTCAAAAGAAAGTTTGGACAAACATTGCTCGGAGAGATGTTGCTAAGGTATGTGCTGATATCTCAGCACACATTTGCATTCTAATCTTGTTGTCCAGGTGTATAAGTACGCTGCGATGGGCTACCAGGCCCGCCAAGGTCAGCTCAAGCGCCTGGCCATGTTATCATCCATCCAAGCACGTCGGCCTTTCACGAGGACCGCAAAAGCTCAAAAAGATGTTCAAGCAAAAGGCAAACGTTTGATGCGTGAGATGCTTGTTTTCTGGAAGAAGAATGAACGAGAAGAGAGAGATGTCCGAAAACGAGAGCAGAAGGAGGCTATTGACAGGGCAAAAGTCGAGGAAGAGAAACGGGAGGCGGCGCGTCAAGCACGCAAGCTTGAGTTCTTGATTAGCCAAACTGAGTTATACAGCCATTTCGTCGGTAACAAGCTCAAGAGTGAGTCCCATTTTGAGCGCCTTGGCAGCTGCTCGCTGACACAGAGATCTCAGCTTCTGAAGTGCAAGGAGACACTCCTGAAGCTCCAGCCCCAGCTGGTGCTACTCTCGAAGACGTCGATCCATCAATACTTCAAGAGATCGACTTTGATGACGGTTAGTTTTCTATACCTATACATTGTCAATTTGGAGGCTGAAACAGATGCTCAGAGGACCAAACCAACCTTCACCGACATGCACGACATAACGCTCAGGAAGCTATCGCTCTTGCCAGAGTAAGGGCTCAACAGTTTGACACTCAGGCTGCACTTGATAGGAAAACAAACGAGGCTTTGAAACTTGCCAAAGCTCAAGCTCACATCCGGGACGATGACGAGTCGGGACCCTCAGGCGCTTCGAATACGCCCTTGGTTGACTGTAAGTTCTTCTCAAATGTTTAGGCTGAAGGCTGACGATGGTGTGTGCGTAGTGGACTCCGATGAGCTCAACTTCCAGAATCCGACGTCACTCACTGGAGAACTTAAAATCAAGCAACCGAAAATGCTCATGGCGCAGCTGAAGGAGTATCAACTCAAAGGTCTGAATTGGCTTGCCACTTTGTACGAGCAAGGTATCAATGGCATTCTCGCCGACGAGATGGGTCTCGGAAAGGTGAGATTGATTGGAATACCATGACAACTCCCCTTACGCCTCATGCACTTTAGACTGTACAATCAATATCTCTCCTAGCCTACCTTGCCGAGGTACATGACATATGGGGACCATTTTTGGTTGTCGCACCAGCCTCCACATTGCACAACTGGCAGCAGGAGATTACTCGCTTCGTGCCTGGTCTGAAAGCCCTGCCTTACTGGGGGAACGTCAAAGATCGAACTACTTTGCGCAAGTTCTGGAGCAAAAAGGAGATCAGCTATGACAAGGATGCGCCATTCCATGTCCTGATTACGAGCTATCAGTTGGTCAGTTGCAGTCACACTGTGTTTCTAGTTGTGTTAATGTTTTTTTATCAGGTTACTCAAGACCAGCAATACTTCCAGCGTGTGAAATGGCAATATATGATCCTTGACGAAGCTCAGAACATCAAGAATGCCTCTAGTGTACGGTGGAAGACCCTGCTTGGTTTTCAATGTCGCAATCGATTGCTTTTGACTGGCACACCGATCCAAAACTCCATGCAAGGTGAGTAAGATAGGGCAGCAGTGCCAGCAGTCGTTAACCTCCACACAGAGCTCTGGGCATTACTCCATTTCATCATGCCCAGTCTTTTTGACTCCCATGACGAGTTCAACGAGTGGTTCTCCAAGGACATCGAGAACGCCGCAGAGAACAAGGGCAGCAAGCTTAATGAACGTCAACTTCGGCGGTTGCACATGATATTGAAGCCTTTCATGTTACGGCGAGTAAAGCGACATGTGCAAAACGAGTTGAGCGAGAAGGTTCTTATTAAACCTCACTCACCAGCGAGCGAGCGCTCACAGTATCTTACACAGATCGAGATCGATCATTACGTTGACCTGTCATCCCGTCAACGTGCTCTATACCGTGCACTTCTGGCGAATGTATCTGTGGTAGATCTATTAGAGAAGGCTGCCAACATAGGGGATGTTGATTCTGCGCGATCGCTAATGAACCTCGTGATGCAGTTCCGGAAGGTGGTTTAAGTTTGGATCTTATCATTTCTATTGCTGACCAACTTGCTCCATGGCAGGTTTGTAACCACCCCGAGCTCTTTGAACGTGCAGACGTAGTAGCCCCGTTCTCCTTCTCTCGATTTGGCCAATCTGGTCCTCTGAACCGTGAAGGCGATTTCATTGCCCTTCCGTACTCGACTCATAACCCCATCGAGTACCAAATACCGGCGTTGTTCCACCAAGATGGCGGGCTTATAGATGTCCCATGCGAAAAGCCTGGATTGCGTATGCGATCGGACTGCACGAATGCACTCTTCAATATTTGGTCAACGGAGTGGATATATCGTTCGACGCTCGATGATATTGAAGGTGTGTGATGATGCTTGAAAGGCCGACCCTTGAATGTAACACCTTATAGGTTCACCTGCGTTCGCATTTCTTCGACTCCTGAACACCACTCCAAGTGATGTCCACGGCCTTAAGGTATCTTCCTTCATGAGCAATTGGCTCCGGGTACTTGAGGAAGAGAACAGGATTGTTGAGGACAGAGGAATTTCATCGTAAGATGCTCATTACTATTCATCCAATGTCCGACTGACTGTGTCTTAGGGAAGCAGATTTTGCAGCACACGCAAGCGCACATCCGTTCAGCATAAACCCGCGTCTTTCTTTGAGCCTGGATACCGCGGAAGGCTTGCCACATCTTCTCGATATATCTTCGACAGCTTGGCAGGTGTCGAATCTAGGTCGACCAGCCTTGAAGTGGTTTGTGCCGCCGGCTGTAGCACCTCCAATTTCTCTTTACTGCACGGACCGGACGTTCATAGAGCATCAAGCACAGTTACTGGAGGCACCGATGGAATCGTTGGCAATTTACGGTCTCCCTCAGCACCTGCGAGACTCGCCTACCATTGATCAGGCATACCAAACCTTGGTTCCTGCTTTGTCCACAGCAGGCCTTGTCGGAAGTTCGCCTGCCGACCAACTACCGTCTTCAAGCATGCAGATACCAGAGGCAAAGAGACTGATCTATGACTCCGCTAAGCTCGCTCGGTTAGATGCCCTCCTGCAGGAGCTCAAGGCGGGTGACCACCGGGTCTTGATATACTTCCAAATGACTCGTATGATGGACCTTATGGAGGAATATCTAATCTATCGCCAGTACAAGTATTTACGTCTCGATGGCTCATCGAAGTTGGAAGATAGACGAGATATGGTCATGGATTGGCAGACACGGTCAGTGCTCGACTGAGCTTGTATGTCCTCGACTCTCATCCATGTTCCCTAGCTCGGATATCTTCATATTTATTCTCAGTACGCGTGCGGGCGGCCTCGGAATCAACTTGACAGCAGCAGACACTGTCATCTTCTACGACCACGACTGGAATCCATCAAACGATGCCCAGGCCATGGATCGCGCTCATCGCCTTGGTCAGACGCGCCAGGTGACTGTCTATCGCCTGATTACGAAGGGCACGATCGACGAGCGCATCATTCAGTTGGCTCGTGTCAAGAAAGATGTTAGTATTCGTATTCCTGAAGTGCTGGACATTCAACTGATGTTCCTTCAGGTGCAAGACATCGTGGTTGGCAACAAAAACTTCACTGACGTCACGAAACCTAGTGAAATTGTCCAGCTTCTCCTCAATGATGACCAACTCGCAAACCTCGACAGCTCGAACACTTCGAGCTCCTCTTCGAAGAAAACAGGAAAGCGAGCTGTAGGAGCTTCGGAGGGCTCTTCTGGTGATGCTATGCGAGATCTTTGGAATGAAGAAGGTGATGACTTCTTTGGCCATTCCACCAATAACAGTGGTGCCGCTGCACCGCCTGAGGGCGGGGAAGAAGAGGAGGGAACGGCGGCGCCAGCCAAAGGAAAGAAACGTAAAGCTGGTGCTTCCGCACGTCCGCGAAAAACGACCGGAAAGGGGAGTAGAAAAAGGCAAGATGCTGGAAAGGGAGATGCCACTCCTGTTGTGGACGCTGAGTGATTTTCTGTCTGTTGCTTTCTTTTATCGCTTTGCTTTGTTCACGCACATTACCAACCTTTGTAGATTAATTCAAGTCCGTACGTCCATGTAGGTCTGGCATTTAGTTACTTATTGCATGTCCTTATAATCTGTGATATCATATTTATGTGGAACCTTGATCAGCGTGAGAAAGCTTAGATATGTATCTTCCACAAGTCAGCCAAGTACTACACGTCTTTTTACACACTACAGCAGGCTCTTGATTGATCTACATCGACTGGCCCCCATGCACCTTCATTTGAACAGAAAAAATTCATTAATATCGTTGTGCACGCTTTACTCGTCTCCGCCGATAAACCTGACCGCCGAATCTGATAATTCGCGATTCAAACCCATATCTCTTCTAAGTCCCCAATCTACGACAATCAAAGCCAAAAGGACAATACCACTTTGAACGAGAGACGAAGAGACGTGTTTTTAATACCAATCTGATCGTTTGTGCTGGGAGTGGAGATGGCGAAGAAGAAGAAATCGCAACTCAAACCAGTTGTCCGTGGATTCGCGACAACGTCAGTGCCGAAGAAAGTGGTGGAAAACGAACAAAAAACAGATGATAGTACCGCGGATCCTACAGTTGAAGAGACCCCAGCAAGTGACTCGTCGCACTCCAGCATGTTTGCTCAAGCCCAATCTGATGCTCCTAATGACCACTCTTTCGACCCGGATAAAGTAGAAGAACAGTCTCTGCAGAACCTCGTCGATAAGTATCAGGAGAAGACGGAGAAAGAGACGCTCAGAACCATCAAGGTACATGATATATAGCGTCACTATGAAACCGTGCTGATCAGTCCATGTTCATTAAGGCTCTTGAGGTTGACCGACGGTTTTCAAAGACATTGCCTTCATTGCAAGTTGATTCAGCTCTAGTAGACCGCATCCTCAAATTAAATTCTGAGAGCCCTGAGTGTGAGTTGGCGCTCGGTATCGCGTTGTCAGAATAAGCGTCTTATCATCCTTTACAGGTGAGAGAAAACTTTTAGAGGAGGCAGAAGAGAAAACAGTGACACGACTTGGAATTACCTATGGAATTCTGAGAAGGCTGGGCTTTTCACAGGATAGGGTAGATGAATGCCTCAGGGCAATCCAGGGAGTAGACTTGGAGGAAGCATATGAATGGGTACGTTCACCCTTTAACCCTCAAGCCAGCGCTCATATTCTCACAGTTTTACGTCCACTGCTCGGAAGAAGAACTTGAAGAGAAAGGTGAAATTATTGTGGCCAAGATTACAAGCGTAATGCTAATTTGCTTCGTCAACAGTGGCTGACGACCTTGACGACTCGAAAGTCCCTCGTAGAAAGCGTAAAGAGCTTCAGTCTCCGACGCCAAGAAGCCCTTTACCGTCATCCACCCCGTTACTACCTTCTCCAGCAGCGACAGTTGCATCAAAGCTTGATGCGAATGCTCCAGTGTTCGTACCGGCGAGACAGCAGCCAGCCTCAGATAAAGACTTGCTCAAAGCTCGAGCTCTTGCTTCTTCCCAATCGACGAAGTCTACACCGTCGAGATCCAGTTCACCTGATATCGACGACCTAGTCGCGGAGTACATTCGTATAAAGATGCAGATAACCGACCTCACCGCCAGAGGCAAGCCAACGACTGACTGTGACCCCGTACTGGTTCAGCATCTCCAGGAAAAGTTGATGGCTGTGAAGTCGCACTACTTCTTTGACGAGAAAGATGCAGAAATGCAGTATCGGTCGGAACGTGCCAAGGCTGACGCCCTTTCACTCCAGTCAAGATTGCGAGGATCGAACCCAAAGCTACCAGCGACGCAAGGGAAGAAACTGGCAAAGCCGTTCAATGCTGGCTCACCTGTTGATGCGCAAGACGTGCATATCCCGTCTGATATTACCGACATCTTTGATCAAAACGAGGAGGGTCTTGGTGGTATGCTTGAGATCTTGGATACCCTCCCTTCCGAAGTTGCCGGCGAGGAAGGGACAACAATTCGCGTGCGGGACATGGTCTTGCCCAAGCACTGGTCCAGTAAAACACCGAAGACACTTCTAGCCGAGTTTGTTTTCAAAGTTGACCGGTACGCCGCGGTCACATATAGTATTGTTTCTGGGCCGAGTCGTGCGAAACGTGCAAGCGTTATGGTGAGCTGGGAGGGAAAAAAGATGGATGAGTGGGTCATGTGCGATGTTGCCTGTCATACTGAAAGTCAGGCCGAGTACTATGTCGCAACGCTTGCTTTGCACGCTCTTACATTCCCTGCCACTGATGGCTTTGCCGTTGGATCTTCCGGTGCTTTAGCCAATCACACATCGTTTCGGTTACTCCCGCCTGTCTTCAGGGATTTATGGGACGAGCTTGAGACGGACAGAAAGTTGCGGGAAGATCTGATCAATCGCCAAGTTTGGGCGAATTTGAGAAGCATCGTTGAACAAAAGATTGATGTTCGTCCAGCGGTAAACATTCCCGATCGAAATATCTGTTTCTCGCACTGAGCCTTGTTTGCTAGCTGACGGAGAAGAGTACAAAAGTCGGCGCAGAAGTCAAAGACTCCATACCAGTTCGGCTTCCGCCTCGCAATGATATCGGCTCATATCATATCATTGCAGACTTCAGGGCACGACAGATCCGACCTGCATACCAAGAAATGCTTGTGAGTGGACCTCCAGAAGTGAGAATTGGTGTCACATTTTTAAGCTCTTCTCTGCAGCATCACCGCAATCAGCTTCCTATTGCGAAGTATAAGGACGAAATCCTATCCGTTCTTGATCGTTCGCAGATCCTCGTCCTCAGTGGTGAGACTGGCTGGTAAAGTGACATTATGTCTTGAAAGGCACACCTTGCTTACGCTCTGAATTTTAGCGGCAAATCAACACAAGTTCCTGCATTCATTTTAGAAGATCAGCTTGCACGTGGCCTCCCTTGCAAGATATATTGCACAGAGCCGCGTCGAATATCAGCGGTGTCTCTCGCTCAACGAGTTTCCCGCGAGCTAGGCGACTCTGCAGGTGCCGTAGGAACTTCAAGCTCGCTTGTCGGATATTCGATTCGGTTGGAGAGCAATACTACACGGAATACCCGCCTGGCGTATGTCACGAATGGTATTGCCCTTCGTATGCTAGAGGGAGGCACAGGCCCCAATGGTCAAGGTACTGCATTTGATGAGATTACAGTGAGCAAAATGTGAATCAGGGTAAAGATGCAGCTAATAATATTTGCAGCACATCATTATTGATGAGGTTTGTGTGGTCATCTCTGAAGCTCAAACACCTTATGAGTCTAGTGATTCAGGTCCATGAACGTAGCATTGAGTCGGACTTCCTTCTCATTGTTCTGAAATCTCTTCTTTCCCAGAGATCAGATTTAAAGTTAGTGTGATCGTAGTAGTAGCCTACGCAGCTCATTGACCACACGCATCGCAGAATCATTCTCATGTCGGCTACTGTGGACGCGGACAAGCTGTCCAATTACTTCAACGGATGCCCGACATTACATGTCCCAGGTCGAACCTTCCCTGTAGACGTTCGCTTCTTAGAGGATGCTATAGAGTACGCAGGTTGGTCCATCCAGGAAAATTCGCCGTATGCGATCCATCGTGAGTCGGTTTCTGAACATTCTTCGTAGCACGCTCACTTTCTCGAATTCATCAGTACGTGATAAATCTCACAAGAACAAGAACAGGATTGAATGGGACGAAGACACCGTCTATGCCAATGATGACGAAGAGACGCTTGTCGATGGCGGACAGGACATCTCAAGCCAGTCAATGAGGCTGGAAAAGCGTTACTCCTATCAAACGATTAACACCATCAACCTTCTTGATGAGCGCGCGATTCCTTATGAGTTGATTCTTCGTCTATTAGAACGCCTCTGCTTTGAGGATAAAGAGAGCCATCATTTTTCAGCGGCCATTCTAATTTTTATGCCTGGTTTAGGGGAAATTCGGCGTATGAACGATCTCCTTGCCGAACATCATACCTTTGGAGATGAAAACAGCTGCAGGGTATACCCTTTGCATTCTACACTGTCGAACGATAATCAGAGCGCAGTCTTTGACATCCCTCCGCCGGGAGTTCGTAAGATCGTTATAGGTTCGTATCCACATCTGCTTCTCGAAGCCAAGCATCATTGCTCATTACTCCCTCACAGCGACCAACATCGCTGAGACCGGCATCACTATTCCTGACATTACCTGCGTCATAGATACTGGTAAACATCGCGAGATGAGGTCTGTATCACCTCCCCCTTTTGAAGTCAATAATTACTAACTGTTCTTAGGTTTGACGAAAAGCGCCAACTCAGTCGCTTGGTCGAAACATTTGTTGCCAAAAGTAATGCTGCTCAGCGTAGGGGTCGCGCAGGACGGGTGCAGAATGGACTATGCTTCCACTTGTTCACCAAGATTCGTCATGATACACTGGTCAGTATTGGGTATCTCCGAGCCGTCTCTTTCGCTGAGTCCTTTACGCAGTTGGCGGATCATCCTTTGCCAGAGATGATGCGGCTCAGCTTATCGGATCTCGCCCTGCGCATCAAGATTATGAAGGTAAAAATCGGTACGTCCATCGAGGACGTGTTATCCCGCGCACTGGATCCTCCAACACCCATCAATGTGCAAAGAGCTATCTCGGCGCTGGTTGAGGTTCGTCGACACCAGACCCTCGTTTTACTTTTCTCATTTTTTGCCTAGGTTCGCGCTCTCACACAGTCAGAAGACATCACTCCGATGGGTAGGCTTCTGAGCATGTTGCCTACAGATGTCCATCTAGGGAAATTCTTGCTCACCGCCGTGTCGTTCCGATGTTTGGACCCCGCGCTAACAATTGCTGCCGCTTTGAGCTCCAAGTCTCCATTCATAGTACCAATGGGTATGGAGCAAGATGCAGACCGTGCCAAGAGTTCGTTCCGTGTTGGTTAGTTGTGCACCACCTCCACATTATAAAACAATGAACTTATATCCGTTCATTCCAGATAACTCAGACTTCTTGACGATCCACAATGCTTTTTCGAGTTGGCGTAGAGCATCCGAGAATCCCAGTTTTGTGCGCAAGTTCTGTCGGGTCAATTTCCTTAGCCACCAGAACCTTCAACAAATTGAAGAGTTACGCCAACAATTCCTAGGGTATGATGGTTTTGACATGCATGATGACTTTTTAGCTGAGAAGTGTACTGCAGCTTCTTAGTTGACTCTTCGTTTATCACCGTCGACAGGGGTTTTGTTCGAGAGCTCAGCCGGTATGTATGAGTATGTGTAACAACTCCCCACTACTGATCTTCCTGTCCAGTGCGCGTTTCGGTCGCAACCGTACGCGCTTCGTGAACGTACCGCCGCCTCTGGATAGCAATGGATCTAATATTGCTCTCATTAACTCGGCTCTCACTGCGGGACTTTATCCTAAAGTGCTTGCGATCGACTCTACCTCTGGGCAAATGCGCACTATATCGAACAACCAACCTGCTGCTTTTCACCCTACTTCCGTCAATTTTGGCAGGAAAGCCCGCTGACCTTGGTGCCAATCATCTTGTCTACTTCACACTCATGTAATGGCTCATTATTGTTATGACAACAAGTACTGATAGGGGATTACAGGCACTCCAAGAAGATGTATGCTTGGGAAACCGGGCCCATCGACGATCTTGCTATCGTGCTCCTATGTGGGGAGTGTGAATTCAAGGTCAGTACGATGTCCCACGTCACCACGGGATATTGACATCATAGTATTATACCTAGCTTCCCTCCAACATGCTGTCCATTGATCGGAAAATCCGATATCAACTCACCCCTAAGGCGAATGTTGCGCTCAAGGTCCTTCGCCAACACCTAACCACGATCCTTGCACAGCAGCTTCGTGGCAAACCACTAATGGAATCTCAGGTTTTATGGTATGATCTTGCCATCACAGCATTGGGAAAAATCAAGCTGGAAACGGGGGATGACAACACGAAGTTGATGATTAAATGACATAATGTAGCCGAGCAGCCTCTGACATACAACTATATAATGTGATACAGTACCTATGTCGTTGACTCAAGGCAAGATAGATGCACTTGCACTTGTCCACATGAATGACCATGATGCATAACTCAGCCATAGATGTCAATTTCATATGTCATGACATAGCCATGATACATCATCAACAACATAACATGTGGAGTGATGAGATTACTCCTCGTCTTCGTCCTCGCCATCGCGACTGCAATTTCTGTGAGATACAGGTTTCGATCCGTGAAAATCACTTACGCGATGTTGTAGAAACGTAGCTGGATACATATCCTTCGATGATGCAACTACCCGGATCCAGTCGCGCAGGGTGTTTTTCTTCAAGAACTTCTTCGTCAAGTACTTGAGGTAGCGTTTTGAGAAAGGGATGTTCGAGGTAACAGTGATTTTGCTGTTGCCTATCAAGATAGGTAAGTATACTACAAGTCAGCGTTGACAGAAGTATATCTCACCATCCCGAACGATCTTGACGTTTTCACCGAGCTGACCAGCCTTGCCCTCGACCTTGATACGATCGTGCAAGAACTTTTCGAAGTCAGCGCCATCGAAGACACCGTCGCTTGCTGGGCGAGAGTAGTCGATCACAAATTTATGCTTGACGGCAAGGGCTTTTCCACCAGCGGCTTTGGGCTATCAAAAGAAGAAAACATGCAGAAGTCCGCAAGGCATGAGCCTACTGAGAAGGTAACTCAGCAAAGCGACGCCGGGACTGACCATCTTGAAAACGAGGGACAGAAGCTTGAAGTCTTGAGGTTTTCGTTTATCGTGGACAGAAGATTGAGTTTGCCGTGATGTATATACTGTACAGTTCCAAACCACGCTTCTGGAAGATGCCGATACATCAGGTATAGAAATATCTTCTCGCGCGATATTTCTTCTGTGATCGACTGAAGAATTTATTCAAGTGGGGGCAAATTTGTACGTGTCTCTGATCGCTACCAAAACGTTCGAGCGATGACTTCAACGCTCACTCGCGACCAAGTCGCCTCTGCCCAGCTGCAGGGTGATTTTGCTATAAAATCTGAGAGTTCGCAGCCCAAGCTCGACACATCGCAATGGCCGCTTCTGCTCAAAAACTATGACAAGCTTCTCGTTCGCTCCAGTCATTTTACACCCATACCGTCTGGAAGCAGTCCATTGAAGCGAGACCTTGTCTCATACATTAAGTGAGTATTCCACATGCACTCTGTGCTCAATACTGAGATCCTTTTGAAAGGTCGGGCGTGATCAATCTTGACAAACCTTCTAATCCTTCATCACATGAAGTCGTGGCCTGGTTGAGGCGCATTCTACGCGTTGAGAAAACTGGACATAGTGGTACGCTTGACCCAAAGGTCACGGGGTGCTTAATTGTCTGCATTGACCGTGCTACGCGATTGGTCAAGTCCCAGCAAGGCGCAGGTTAGTACACGTTGATGTTCAGCCGAAGCCCCCTTTACTGATGCTGTATTATAGGAAAGGAATACGTGTGCGTGCTGCGCTTGCACTCCAGTCTGCCGGATCCCACTGCACTTCCTCGGGCATTACAGACACTCAGCGGTGCACTCTTCCAGAGGCCACCACTAATCTCTGCTGTAAAACGACAGTTGCGTATTCGAACGATTTACGAGTCGAAGTTGTTGGAGTTTGATGAGAAGCGTAATCTCGCCGTGTTTTGGGTGTCTTGTGAGGCTGGTACATATATCCGGACACTTTGTGTCCATCTTGGTCTTTTGCTAGGCGTTGGTGGACACATGCAAGAACTTAGGAGAGTGAGGAGTGGTGCGATGTCAGAAAACGATGACATCGTGACCATGCATGATGTTTTGGATGCTCAATGGATGTATGATAACACACGAGATGGCAAGTTCCTGCATGCGTTATCAGGGAATGTTCTAATATTCTGTGCAGAATCGTACTTGCGCCGCGCCATCCGGCCTCTGGAGAGCTTGCTCGTGGGATATAAGCGCATCGTTGTGAAAGACAGCGCAGTCAATGCAGTTTGCTACGGCGCGAAGCTCATGATTCCCGGGCTCTTGCGCTACGAAGCTGACATCGCAGTTAACGAGGAGGTGGTCCTGATGACGACCAAAGGTTCGTTGATTTTGTCAATTGTTCATTTATCCTTCTAATGACATCGGTCAGGCGAAGGTATTGCTCTGGCCATCGCACAGATGTCGACAGTTGAGCTCGCCACTTGTGATCATGGAGTTGTTGCAAAAGTGAAACGATGTATCATGGAACGTGACACCTACCCGCGCCGCTGGGGTCTTGGACCCATGGCCCTTCAAAAAAAGAAGATGGTCAAGGAGGGGAAGCTGGGCAAGCATGGCGAGAAGATTGACGGTGTAACGCCTGCGGAATGGAGCAAGGACTATGTGGACTATAATCGAGAGGTCTGCAAAATTCCTTCGAGATAGCTCCTAGAGGAGTCCTAATTATTTCGTGTTTTTTTTAAGCAACCCGGCCCTTCCGCGATTACCCCTGCGCCTGCTCCAGCTGTGGAGGTAGTTGCAGAGCCTGTTGTTGATGCTCCTCCCTTGAAGAAAGAGGAGAAAGAGAAGAAACGGAAACGGAAATCGGAGGCAGCCGAATCCGTTGCAGATGTGTCGATGGTAGAAGCGCCTGCAGCAGAGGACGATACTGATAAAGCAGAACGGAAGAAGCGGAAGAAGGAGAAGAAAGAAAAGAAGGATGAAGAGGCAGATGAGGATGATGAAGCTCGACGGGAGAGAAAACGACTCAAAAAGGAGAAAAAAGCTAGGGAGTCTATGGCGGCTGCAGACGAGTAGTTATTTGGATGAGATCTGTGCTTTTGTACGTTATTTCTTCTTGTATTCTTTGGTCATGTCAATGCTTTGCTACTTAAGTACTGTTCACATGGTTGAGTTCAGGTATGTCATCAGCCACTTCGACATTAAATGAACAATTGTTAGTAAAATAAAAATAAAAATACGGGCGTCGTATCAGAATTGGGGGATCAGGATTCATGTCGATGCCAGTTACACGTCAGAATGAGCGGGACAATTACCAAGTAGTATGTAGTCGTGGGACTGTCGAGATCAGTTCGACATCATGATGTGGCGCCATGGCACTACGGTCTCCTTCAGCTGTAAGTACATCAGTCTTGCACAGTCTTGCACGCGTTTTGAGTGATCTAATAATACACACCTCAGGGAGCGTCGACGATGCAACTGAAACGAAAGTAAGATTGATGACGCAGGGCGTCAAGACAACTACAAGTAACATATAAATGCCAACCAAATCGCCAATGTTACAAGGAATTGTTATAACTTTTGATGGGAGACACTGAGCAGCCGGGCATGCGACCAGAGGTGTGTGCGGCGTGTGCAACCCACGAAGCAGTACACTAGATAGCTAGAAATGTCCACCGCTAATCAGTATATCGGACCTCGGAAGTATGCACAGCTACACACAAGCTACACGTGTACAATCTGCGCATCTAAGACGAGTCTCGCAAGAAGAGGGAAACCTCCCATCAAGTGCGTTTGAGCTCAGGGTGCGTGACGTCGAGTTTCTGACAGCCTCTACCTTCACGTTCAATTGCATGTCACCTCGAAAAGAATTTCGCCGATGGAAACACTGTAGGTTGACGGTGATGCTCTCAGCGAGTGCCTTTAACTGCTTTTCGCAAGTCCTGTATGCTGAGATAGTTTAAACAGCGTGATTGCAGAGCGACATGCGATGAAGTCGCAGACCGCCTCATCATGTGGTGATAAAAGGCACGGACGACCTTGAAGCTGTGAACTTGTGTTGCCATAAATGGGATAAGATGGGACAGTTTTTTATGGGACCCAATGCTAGTGAATACCCCAAGAAGCGCGCACAAGGCTGTGTCTTGATGCGGCCCCTGTCACTGGCAGCTACCCGTGGTGATTGATACGATAGTGACCCATTTCAGGGCCACCCGGATGGTGGGTGCTGAATCGTCACAGTCCGACTGCGAGACAGACAGATACACTGCCCGTTACCACTGCACTGTTACAGTATCTCCCATGCCATCGTTCTCCATCACTGCAGGCGTGCGTACATAGGCTCGCTATTCAGTTCTCATCACAGCCCCCAACCACATCTACTAAAGTGACGATTGTTCTGTCTAGGCGACTTTCACAAAGGAATCTGACACCCATTTAATTTCGGAAATTCATCAGGATGGTCGTAGCGCATGCACCAAGAGCGAAGGCAGCGAAGCCTCTTCCTCAGTTTGAAGTCGGTGAGTAGCAGGCTTTCGTCTTGTAGATGCATTACGCTAAGTCAGGCTTCAAGGTCCCGACTACGAAATTCTGCATTGTCTGGGCGAAGGAGCATATGGAACAGTGGTAGCTGCATCACATAAACCCACTGGCCGGCAGGTGGCCATCAAGAAAATCCTGCCTTTTGACCACACGCTGTTCTGTCTTCGAACATTGCGGGAGCTGAAGCTCCTGAAATTCTTTTCGGAGACCTGTGTCAATGAGAATGTTCGTCTGTTCTTCGTTCGTTCAATTAGTGACATGTCATCGATTGCCAATTGCAGATCATTTCCATATTGGATATAACGAAGCCACCATCACTCGAAGAGTTCAAGGAAGTGTACTGTGAGTTTATCTAATTCATTTGCATAGTCAGGCTGAATCCCAGAAAGTCATCCAGGAATTTATGCAGACCGACCTGCACCGTGTCATACGGACACAACAGCTTACTGACGATCATTGTCAGGTGAATTCTGGCGACATCTGAAACCAAATACGAGCTGATTGCCGCTGCTCTCTTGTCCAGTACTTTATTTATCAGATTCTCCGCGCCCTCAAATCTATACATAGCGCCGACATTGTCCATCGAGATCTGAAACCGGCGAACCTGTTACTCAATGCTAACTGTGACCTTAAAGTCTGCGACTTTGGCCTGGCGAGGAACGTCAAAGCAACGACTCCGGGCACCAAGGAGGCTGGGCTGATGACTGAATATGTAGCAACGCGATGGTATCGTGCACCTGAAATTATGCTTTCTTTCAAGATGTACACGAAAGTCAGTCTCCCTTGATGCTTTGATGGTTGCACACCTCATCATGTGTGGTTGTTAAGGCTATTGATTTGTGGGCGGTCGGATGTATTCTTGCCGAAATGCTGACGGGTAAAGCCCTGTTTCCCGGCCGTGACTACGGGCATCAGTTGAATCTCATCCTGGATATCATTGGTATGTCATTTCTTGTCTTTGGAGCGCATAGCAGTATGAACATTTTCACGAAGGCACGCCAACTTTGGACGAGTTCTATTCGATCACTTCGAGGAGATCGAGGGATTATATCCGAGCTCTTCCAATCCGCAAGCGAAGGTCGTTTCAATCGCTTTTCCCAAAAGCAACGCCCGAAGCCATTGATTTCCTACATAGAACTTTGGTATGTCGAGTCCTTCCGTTGAAATCATCGAGCCTTGATTCATCTCTTTCAGACTTTCGATCCCAAGAAGCGCTTGACGGTCGATGAAGCTCTTGACCATCCATACCTTGCTGCATACGTAAGCTCAATTCTATTTTTTTTTGCTCCGCCATGCCTACCTCAGGCAAACAGCATGACCCAGAGGATGAACCAGTAGTAGCATCCCTTGACCCAGACTACTTCGACTTTGACCGTAAGTTTATTGAATCTTTCCGGTGCTGTGTACACTCAGTCCCCGTTCTTAGAATACAAAGACGACCTCAGTAAAGCAGAATTGAAAGGTACGTGAATCTAGTCTTCACAGTAGCTGATGTCTTCAACTGTTTGCAGAACTTCTGTACGATGAAATCATGTCCTTCGTGCCGGCACTCTGAACGATGACACCCATCTTTCCCTCTTCGCCACTCTCTATATTCCGAGCTATGCATCATTACCCCAGACCCATCAGCACCACATATTAACCTAATTTCGCACTGGTTTATTTATTCGGCATTATTCCGTCGTATTGCTTTGTGATACTACACTATACTTGTAGGCTTATTCGCACGATTTGTCAAATGGAATGGATGAAAGCAAGGTAACAATACAGAACGATGCAAAAATAAATCTGATCTACTGACACAGCAGTCTGTGCGAATGATGATCAAGTATATTAGGAGACAATGTAGATATTCGAAACCGACGGCAAGTGAGCGAAAATGAAGATCCGAAACAATAACATTTAGCGTCGACCTCCAGCCCAAAAGCCAGACGCTACCCCCTCGACTCCAAAATCACCAAACCGAGTGTCACCTTCTAACTCAGTACCGTACATGGTACGGCGTGCGGGAGGCACTGGAGTGCCCATTTCCGTCGCCGCCGTGCGCAATATAGTCAATCCCAAGCCCGAAGCCACCTCATTGCTCGACGGCTGCCTCTGCAACCCAATAGGATTTACGCCACCCTCTTGTACACCTGTCGGCCCCCCTGACCTACTCCTGCCAGTAGTTCCAGAGCTACCCCGGTGATGCCCGAAAATTCCGAAGCGCTCTGACTGACGACTGCCTGGTCGATCTACGTTATTTGTTGGTGATGGGGATGTCGGGGGTTCTGGATGTGGGAAGGTTCCCATTGCCGGGGGGAAAGCAACGTGAGCTGGAGTGGATGTAGGGACAAAGCCAAAGCGGAAAAAATTTGGAGGCTCTCCCACAGTTGTGGGTGCGCTCATCAGCGGTGGTGAAGGTGGCGTGAAGAAATCAACAAGGCTTTCTATGGGTGGAGGCAGATCTACGTAATCAGGTCCACCAAACATCGAGAAACTAGGTCTAGCAGAGGGTTGAGATGGTCCAGGATCGGCGTCCTGTGCGCCTGACGACGGGCCCGCAGAATCACCAGCCTCCTCCGCGATGTCAGAGGAACCTAATTTAACACGCTTCTGAGCCGGGCGAGCAATTCTCTTCGCAATCTCGGTTTCGGAAAGGGCTTCCTCTTGTCCAAGCTCAAAAAACGCAGTAGCGGTACTGGCATTAGAATCCCGAGAGCGCTTCCCAAGAGTGGTGTGAAAGCCAGGAAGAAGCGACCCCGCATGATTTGGATTATCTGTCTCTCGTTGTTGACTGAGTAGGCCATTGGGATTTGAAGAATCGCTAGAAGTCGCAGGTGACTCGGGTTTCTCAAAATAAGGATCGCTGGAATGTCGTGAGTTGAGTATGCTGCACGATAAATGATGAATAATCCTCACCCGAGAGGGTCGACCGGACTCCGCACGCGTTTAGGGGTTGACGGAGGATTAGGTATTCGTTGGGGAGTCTCTTTCTGTCTCTGAATTAATACGGTTTCAGCAGCATGTCCAGATGCTTGCGCGCGCAGGCGTTCAATCTCCGCCGTGAGGCCCCGAATTTGTGTTTCGAATGTCTCGATGATGCCCGAAACTTTGTCTCTTAACTCAGACAACTGAGCTTTCTGATCCGCCATTTCCTTCTGTACCGGAGCAAGCTGTGATGCCTGCGAGTGAGATAGAAATCAGACACTGTACGTGCATCGGACTCACAGCTACAGCCACTGCGCTCTCAACTATTTGTGAGGAGGAAGACTGTGCTATGCCTTCAGTCTGCGTCTGTAGCGGTATGGAGTTTGGCTGGGATATCAACAAAGTACCGCCAGGCCCCGCTTGATCTGACGCTATTCGGAGAGTGAGTAATTGTAAAACCTTGATTCACTTATTTAGACTGACATGTTCCGGCCGGGATTGGCTCTGGCTCTGGTTCTGGCTCTGGCTCTGGCTCTGCAAATGCTGAGATTATGATGGTCGTAATCATAAATGTTAATACCCACCTTCAGCAATGGTATATTCTGATGGCTTCACATTTTTCATGCTTTTTGCCCTCTTGCTACCTCTCGAGACACTAACAGATTTAGTTACAGCACGAGCGCCGCTACCTCCGGCAATGATTGGTCTACCAACGCCAAGTCGATATTGAGTGTCTTTGGCTTTCCGTGTCCTGGGGGTGAGATCAACAGGGGGCGGCGGGGGTTTGTATTCTTCAGGCTGCTGTTCCACTTCTATTTCTTCAGGTAGCTTCTTCTTCATCGTCGGTATCATGGATAATCACGGATCCACTAGAGCGCCCACGAGGTCTAGCGCCAGTTTGACTTGTTATTCTGACAGATGTAGATCGCGGAGGCAGCTGCGCGGGAGTGCTCCGGGAGGGTTGGGGTCTATGTTTATGATTAATTGCTAGATCGGCATTAATATTGAGGCTGACTCACTGAGATGCATCAACCAAAAGGTCTATCAGAGCCTCAGTCTTGAGATTCGCCTTTACGCCGTATTCCTGGCGAAGGAGATTCAGTGAACGGCAGTACATAGCAGGAATAGTGAGTGATGTTCTTACTTTGCACAACTTCTGGATGTCGACTCGTTTCATTGCCTGCAGGACCTCACGGCCTGGCACGGAAAACATTGAGAGATGGTGTTGAGATGAAACGAAGAGATAAGTTGCCTGGTCTGCGCGTGGTTCGAGTGGAACACACAATAACCGATGCCACAACGCGAGCCCAACCACAGTCACGTGATACATACTCTCATCATCCATTCAATTTCAACAGAAGTTTACGAATTGACTTCGTAATTAGGATGCTCTTTGTTCTTTCTGATTTATCCCAGAACCTGATGACATTAACTTCCCAAAGGCACACCTGACATCCCTTGAGGTCACGTACAATCCGTCCATGTCCGCTCGCGGTCCAGCCGGGCCGACAGTAACCATGCTTTTAAATATCGCTGGCCATGTTCTATCCGGGCTTCGTCTTCCGCACTTCCGTGCCAACATTCGCGTCGACGATGTCGACGTTCACACTTGAACAGGTTGCTGAGCATAAGACCACTGGGTACGTTCCATACCACGTTTCATTTGAACCAACAATCATCTTCGCATTTACAGCTCCTGCTGGGTCATCATCCGAAACAAAGTTTACGATGTGACCGACTTCCTCTTTGTGGGTTCATTAATTTGTTGCACGTGCATTACTGAGAGGTATCAGGATCATCCAGGAGGGGCGAACGTCATCCTCAGATATGCAGGACAGGATGCTACCGCAGCATACGTACCTATACATCCATCAGACGCTTTGGACAAGAACCTTGCTCCTGAAAAACACCTTGGCAGTTTAGACACCGAGTCGATAAATCTCCTAAAGGAAGCAGGGAAGAACAAGGTTCAAACCAGGGACGAGCTCCGTGTTGAAGAGGCGGTCAAGAACAAGCCACCGCTTGGAAGAATCATCAATGTCGAGGACATGGAAGTAAGGTGTTCGAGTACACCACCCTACCACACTCTCATCACTGCAATTTGCAGGAGGTTGCCAAGAAGGTCCTGCCGTACAGGGCCTTGGCTTACTATTCTTCAGCCGGGGACGATTCTATCAGTAAGCGTCTGCATTTCTCTAGTTGAATCGCACTTTTACAGTTGTCAACTATGCAGCGCACGTAGAGAACGGTCGCGCCTTTGGCCGCTTCTTCTTTCACCCTCAGGTTATGAGGCCTGTATCTGGATGCGATACCTCTACGACTATACTTGGTTACAAGAGCTCGATACCCGTGTACATCAGCGGTGCAGCGCTAGCCCGACTAGGTCACCCATTAGGAGAGGCCAACCTTACGCGCGGCGCCTATAAGACCGGCATCATACAAATGGTGTCTACCAACTCATCTCTCTCTTACGCACAAATTTCTGCTGCACGCGCTTCCCCAGATCAGCCTCTTTTCTTCCAATTATATAAACACCGCAATGACGCAACTGCCGAGAAACGCATAAGAGAGGTTGAAGCATTAGGCTACAACGCAATTTTCTTGACAGTCGATGCTCTGGTTCCTGGTAACCGCGAGCTGGACATCAGGGTACCGCATTATCTCGAGGACTTTGAGAATCAAGGTCTTACCACTCGGAGAAAAACGGACGTGGATGAAGGCGAGACTGACCGACTTGGTACTGCTGGCGGACTCGTCATAATGAACGATGTTGACATGACATGGGAGAAGGTGCGTTGCAGTTTTGTTCACGAGAAGTCGGGGAGTGAGCTCCCGCTGCAGACGATACCCTGGATACGAAGCATCACGAAGTTACCCATAGTTATCAAAGGTTTGTGCATTTACGCTATCGTTTGTCACTGTCTCATCTCTGTTTCAGGCGTTCAATGTGTTCAGGTTAGTAGACATAGCTACTTGTTTAAAAATGCCAGATGCCGACAAGGATTACCAGGATGCCGTTCTGGCTTGCGAAGCTGGTTGTGAAGGTATTGTACTCTCGAACCACGGAGGTATACCGCATCTACTCGCCCCCGAGAATCCCTGAAGCTAACCTATAGACAAGGTCGGCAATTAGAGTACTCTCTGCCACCAATCGAGTTGTTGTACAGGATACAACAACAACGCCCTGACGTATTTAAGAAGACCGAAGGCTGGTTCCCCGATATTTATTCACACTTCACCTGAACTAACGCACATATTTGATAGTATACATAGACGGAGCAATCCGCCGTGGAACTGATGTCCTTAAAGCACTGTGTTTGGGTGCAAGAGCTGTTGGTTTGGGACGTGCGTTCCTCTACGCCCAGAGTGTAAGCTGTTTCTGTGCAGTCGCGTGTCAATAAATGTGTAACTGAAATATGTAAAGGCATATGGTGAGGCTGGTGTGGTTCACTTGGTACGCATCCTTGAACGCGAAATCCGCTTCGGCATGGAGTCGCTCGGCGTCCGGAAGATCAGTGAACTTGTACCGCAGATGGTAAGTGACACCTATTGTGCACTTGCTTGCTTCTCCTGAGCGACTTATTTTCAGGTCGAGCGTGTCGACTGGCAGTCAGTTTCGCGTGCGAAGCTGTAAATGACTGCCGTCCTAATCTACAACATCTTCTTGTGTTTATGCTAACCGTGTCGGTACTTATACCTCATATATGGAATCCTGCGTTTTGAATCTCCACATTTACTCCGACCTTATACGCGTGGCACTGTCGATATACTAAACCAACCAACAGTTCTTCACTCTGCAAGGCAACTGAGAGGGATGTTCTCAAGTGAATTCAGTCATCCAGAGCCGGTGGATTGCCTTCTAGCACTGATGGGAAAGAATTTGGTTTACAATTTCCACGCCTTAAATCTAGGACTTACAATTTGTTCCTGACTACTATAGTCGCAGTGAGGTTTCCGTTTTCAAATTTCGACCAAACAGGAAGGTCCGAAGGTGTAGTAGTGAATAGTCATGTGACCGCGATTATTACAATGTTCAACTTCCACACGTTGTGCGCGTATTCGGCTCTCTTTGCACAAGTACTTTGTCTCTCACTGGCGTTTGTCATCATCTCACTAGCACTACTGAAGCGAATATCCAAGGTCAAGGATGGGCTTCTGTCGGAGATGCGGAAATATTGTTGTAGGAGAACGGTGTAAATGTGGTGGCACAGCAGTTGGTTTGTCCCATTTTCATCGACTAGAGACCGCTCAAATCAAACGAGGTGTCAGCCCCCGTAGTACAGTGGGCAGCTTCCAATGAGCCCGCTACAGACAAATGGTCTCAGACTTACGTTTCTCGTGAGAGGTCTCCGACTCGACCTCCCAGCCGTGCACAACCATCCAACTGCACCTTCCCGACCGCCAGTGGAAGTGTCAACCCAAATGCCCCGCCTTCTCCCGTGAAACGTCTACCTCGAAAGAACTCGATATTTGACATATCTTCTCATGTTGGAAACCGCAGCTCTGTACATATTGGGTCAAGTACATCACGACCTGCCTCACCGCTTAAGCATTCTATGTCGTTAAGCGATATCCATCACGAAGCCCCCCCATCTCCGACAACAATCTCTGCCGCTGCAGGAGTCCTTCCTTCCCCATACGCACCCGAACTCTCCAAAGCTTATGGGTCAGTCCTTCAGCCCAAAGAATCTCTTGCGTCCTACTGCTGCGCTATCTGCTCCACTGAATTCCCTCCAGATGCAACCATATACCCAGACCCTTCTGCCCCTGCAATAGACACAGACCGATTCCTATGTCGACAGTGCTTCGTCAAGAACGGTGGATCCAAAGGCGATTGCCTTTCGTGTGATCGCCCTGTGCTCACCGTGAAGAGCGAGGGTGGTTTTGTGGAAACGTCTGGACGTGTTTGGCACAAAAGATGCTTTCGCTGTGACGGATGTCACAAAAACATTGGCGACACTCCCATGGTCGATCTACTAGGTCGACCATCCTGCGCAGACTGCTTCGAAAGTTGCTTGAAGAGGGATAACACGCCTCGCAAGCCTCACAAATCTCCCGGAATAGAGAGAATAGAGCGAAACCACATGGGCTTCCGCGGAGACTCGACGAGCAGACAAGGAAGTCCTGCAATCGATGAACTAGAACAGCGTCTTGGAATTATGAAGAGCAGGGAAGGCAGTCCTGTGATGGAAGAGCTAACGGCGCGCTTAAACGCGGTGCTCAATCGCACACCTTCTAAAGATGCCTCTCCGACACCAAGTGTCTTAACGTCGCGTCATACTAGTGCAACATGTTGGGGAGAAAGTCCCAGCCCCAGTCGCGTTTCGGAGAGGAAACTGCCCCAATTATTCTCTCCGCTGGGATCACTTGCCTCTCCTCTCGACAGCGCCGATGCCAGCAACAGCTCTCCGCAAACTGAATTTTGGAAAAGCAGGAGTCCCGATGCTGGTGAACGTAGGACGACACCTAGCAGAACCATTCGCGAACGGTTTGGGACTCCAGAGACAGGCTCCAGTCCCTCTTCAGGACGACCGTCTGCTGAAGCAATTGAAGAAATGAAGAAGCGATTCTTATCACAATCACCTTCGTCACCTGGTATACGAACCAATCCGAGCGTAGCATTTTCGTCATCTTCACCTTCATTCCACAACAATTCTCCTGTCGCCAAATCCCTGGACGGATCGCGAATTCCGCTCTCGAAACGTTCTCGCGGTTCTCCAGGGCTTCGCACCGTAGCTAGCACTTCAAGCCTGTCGTCTCCGCGCCTTTCCTGGGCTCCATCTACACCGGAATTGATGTCCGATATGTCAGATGTTACGACAGAGTCTTCGTCTCCGTCTTCTCCCCCGCCGTTTAGTCCACCAGCACGCCATGTCAGTATCTTCGGCAATGGTAGCACTCTTTACTCGCTCGACGAACCCAACGATTCTGTTGACTCAGAACATGACACTAGGGAAGTTTCCTCGACGCCGACACCAAAGTCGACCAAACATGTACTCGATCACCTTTCTAATGCTGCTACCGTCCAGTCACCTGACTCACTGTGCGCGAAGTGTGGGGGGTCCCTTTCTACAAGCAGAGCAGCAGGCCGGTTTGTCACCGTCCCTGATGCTAATGCCATAGGACCACCGAAGACGTATCACCCCGAGTGTTTCAGATGTGTGATGTGTGATGGCCCCTTCAAGGTGTCTGGGATCGGTCAAGCAGTCTTTGCCAGAGGGGAAGGCGGTGCTTGTCATGTGGAAGTCAGTCAGATGGTTTCCGTCATTTACCTGAACTAATGACTCAGCTGATTGCAGTGCTGCTCCTCCTGAAAGGGCCCGGGTCAGATCCATTGCTGCTTCAGATTTCAGCACATCGACATTCCCCTTGTTGTCCTCGCCCCCTTCGCCGTCGGGATCACGCGGGAGCATAGAACGGCCAACGGCATCAAGTACCGCGAAGGCCATTACTCGAGCCTCAACAGCAGCCAACACTAATCCCTACTCATCGTCTCGTCTGGAAAGATCGTCGCCATCTGCACCTGTGGTATCTACAACGTTCCCTCGTTTCGGAAGCTCAACGACGTGCCCAGCATGTTCCAAATCCGTCTCTCTGATGGAGATGGGTGTAGTGCCTGGTCCCCAAGGTTCCAGATGGCATTCGTCCTGCCTTGTGTGTGGCGGTAAGGGAGTGAATAAAGGGCGACGTGACAAGTCACAACCTGGTTGCGGCAAGAAGCTGGACTCTGCTGCGAAACGAGATATTGAAGGGGGGGTCTGGTGCAGGGAATGCCTCGTAAGTCTGCGCAATGCCAATCTTCAAATTCCAATATATTCGTAACATCATCGATAACCAGCTTCTGTTACCCCCCAATCTGAGAAACGCTCAAGCAGACTCGCCCACAAAACCACTTGTGCCATCACTGACGGGCCGTAGCATTGGTGGTGGCTCCTCCGCTTCTAGAGTTATTCAACCTCAGTTCACGGGTACTACCACAATCGCACGTCAATTTACTGGGCTACGTGGTGGTGATGCAGCGCTCGCGAGACAACTGACTGGCGGTGGCCTGAGTCCGACGAAACAGTTAGGCATCGCTACGCCTCGCCCCAGACCAAAGAGCGTGATTGGCATGAGGAGTGGAAAGAGCGTAGATGAGGGTCGGGGGATGTTCTTGGTTCGGCAGATGACTAGTGGAGGAAGTTCATTTGGTGTGTAGACTGTTTGGAGTCTTGGACTCGAGGGACGATTTTCTTCTGGAATCTAATTATAATAACAATAGTCTCACATGGACTGATGAGAGGCACAGACTGAGGAATAGGCAGCGATAAATCCTCAGGCGAGCGCAGGAAATCCAATAAGAATTAACCACGTACATAAATAAGTAAAGGTTGTGTGGTTACAAGACGTTAGCTGACGTTGGACAGAAAAGTCTCAGTAAACATCAGTAAACGGCGTACCTGATGCAACGACGATCAGGCGCACATGCCAGTATATCTGATCATGAGAAGAGACGGAGTACGACTAAAATGTTTGAGCTCGAAGTTAACTTATTCAAGTCTGCAGTATTTTATGCAGTAAGTACACTAATTCTTCAAGCGTTCAAACTCAGTAGCTCCCCTTGTCTATCCAACCAGTGACTCGAACCTTGGCTTACTGGAATCCTATCGGTCCCGTGCAGATACACTTGCACAAAAATCAGCCTGTCAACGTTAACTAACCCCCGTCTTTCTAATCAGAAAACCCGTCGCTAGCGCCGTGAAATAGACTTGCTCACCTCGTTATGTACTTACTGCTACGACGCACCGGTGGATTAGTCTGACTTGTATCGGACAAGTAGAGTGGCATAGCCGAGCAAGTATTGATAATTCTCCCTTGAGGGGTAGTCTGATACTCACGAGTCTACGCTCAGTCTCTAGACTGGGCATGGGCCAACTTGTGAACGGATATCCCCCAGGTTTCTCCGCTACTTACTCTCGGGCTACGGCGTTTTGGAGTCTTGACGCTGCTCGAAATTGTATCCTCCTCGAGGCATTGGCACATGTCACCCGGCTGCGCAGCCGCCATCAGAAGGAGCAGGAAACGGTACTGAGCCCTGCTGATCTCAGGGGGGGTTCTCGATTAGTCTTATGCGACAGAACGGAGCCAACTCGGAGTCGTACGTTTTTGGGATGTACAGTACTTGTCTCACTGATTTCGTTTTCCATGTGAAGAACATGTACCCAATGTACCCTGATGTACCCGTTCCTCCTAGCAGCAGACCCCAGCACAAGCCTAATAACATCCTGGAGCGATTGGTGGAAGCAAATTGCTTTCTCCTTGCTTCTTCAGTTGCCGCCGAGCAAACTAGGACATGGTGAACGCCCACTGAGCTAATCTCTCAAAGAATTGCAGGTGCTTAAATTTTTTTTACACGGCTCGACTTCAATGTTGAAGTTAAAGTACTGTGGGGAAACCTGACAGAGATCAATTGATGAAATTCTGCATTCTGATTGGTCGCACTCCTGGTATTACAAGGTATCGCGATGATAAGATACAATGGAGTTTGGTAGATGTTGACGAGCGGTGATCTCGGTGTTGACCTTCACGTACCTGAGCCGATGGTGTGTGCCAGGATAATGGTAAAGGAGTTCATGATATCGATCATAACTTCCTGATTAGCCTTTTTAGAAGGTTACTGCATTTCAGTCCCAGATAGTCTTTGCACGCTCACCTTGTTACAAGTTACACCTGGTTACACACAACCACGTTCCAAAATCTGTTATCCATGCGTTGTCGATGTCGCCCGTCGTCAAGTAGATGAGTCCTTTGCGTCAGAAGACTTGCGATGCATCGGAGCGAGAAAATAGAACGTGCATTCATTCTCTTCATCTTTCCTCGCCCTCATGTCCTTGGAAGAGGTTCAGTCTTCGTCCTTAGTAACATCCCTTTGAGCTCTTGGGCTGGAGGTGCCATTTTGGATGCTTGATATCTACTCAGCTTTGCTCAAACACTGCCAGCTGGGTTTCACACCAACTCACTCCATTGCTTATTGTTTTTCCTTCTCGTCCAGTTCAGTTCGCTGGTATCAACTGCGAGGAGGCTTGCCTCCACGCTTCCCTTGCAAAGGCACGCACGCCATTTCGTTGTTTTTTCGGTCATATCCGCTTCCATGTTCAATGCATCCTCGACGTGCAACTTGGGATACACCTTGGTTTCCTCTGCAGCGTGGAGCAATAATAACTGTGATGTGAGTCCGATGACCAGTATGTTATTCACAAGCTCATAAGAACTTGAAGATTGAACTCATACTATCTGACATTCCCTTTATCTCGGTTGGGATATTAACTTTTGGAGCATCGGCATTCTTTCTTGTAATCAGACAGCTCACATTGTGAGTAGCTATCGTATTTACTTGGCTCGTCTACTAATCCTCCATTCAGCTCCGTTGTCTCCCTGTATTTCTCGGTGTTGCTCTCTTTTGCAGCTGCTATCATCGACCTGACACAAATCCTTATACGTGACTTTAGCCAGGTCACCGTACAGCCACTAATTACCGCAAGGGATGTTTTGCTTGCTCTGTCCCTCGGCCTACGTTTTTTCTTTTACTGGCTATACGCCTCTGAGCCCCCTACTGGAGAACCCCGGCATCTCTCATCTCAGGCTAGATGGACCAACTTTCTTTCACCCGGCTCTCAGGCATTACCTCCACAGCGGTAACTGGGCTCGGTGGGGCGTCGCAGGATCCTACGCAAAGTTCGGTTTGCTGGCCACCATCCCTGCTATCACCTCGTTGCAAATCGTTTGGCGTCTATTTCAACGATACCAAAATTATGGCCCGGTGTATGCGGCGAATGTGGCACTCGAGGTCCTCGTCTCTGTATTGCTTCTTCTCAAGCTGCTATTAAACACAGTGCCAACCTCATCGATTCCCCGATCGCACACTTTCGGGGAATATGGGTTCCCCATCTTGGCGTTAGTGTTCAATATTGGCATCTCCATCGGAGACTTGATTCGCTGTAGGTTCAATATCCACACTTGCGTTGCTTAACTGATTCGTTTGGTAGTCGCATTCACAGAGTCAATTCTTGGCCGACTTCTTCAAGGAGTAGAACTCTGTATCTTAATCGTCTTTATGATGATTCTCTACTTTTTCCGTCACAAAAAGACCACAACTGTTCCTAAAATCAGGGATTTAGCAATGTTGAAGAAGTTGCCAGAGCATCCACGTGAATCGACTTTCAGGCTGTCCCCACCATTGGTGTCTACACCTAGATTAACGACGCCTCTCAGTTCCGAAAATCAAGGGAGGAGTGTAGATACTGATGTCGCCCGTCATTCTGCTCTTGCCACCCATGGCCGTGCGTCTCCCTGGGTCTCTTGGAGGATGTCCCACAGAAGGTCGACCCAAGATGAGGAGAAAGCCAAGTTATGGTATCAGAACGATGCTGGAAGGGGGGCTCTCGACCAGCCTGACATGGGCCAAGGCAGGGCCGGAGACCAGAGCATGAATTCCGCTGCTTCTGCCATGGGCAAGGGATCCACAGAGTGGAGATACTTTGTGAATGATTCTGTTCCTAGCTCTTCAGCACTATCCATGCTTAATGGCCACTCGGTGAGCACCGGATCTAGGAACGGCTCACTGAGTAGCGGACAAATTCTGCATGCAATCCGTGCAGATATTCCCCCGCGCCCTCTCCCTCCGAAGTTGCAGACAATGTCACTTACCGCTATTCCGGCGACTGCGACATCCTCCGATGAAAGTGGGGCCACCGTTATCATGACTGCCCCTCCAGATCCACCAGCTCAAGGTTCGCCTATCTACGGGTTCAAGGGTGTTACTCGTCAACCTCCCAGCAGGCAATCTTCATCCAACGGATCCCTCGAAGAATTGCTGGAACTGCAGAATGAGCTAGACAAAACAATTGCAGCGTTGCGATTATTTTCTCCGAGTTCTCCAACCTCTACCTCACCAATCTCCCCTTTATCATCCAGAAGTGATTCGAACTATGCTGAACAAATGCGTCAATCATCCTCCACTAGCGCGCGGACGCTGTCCGACTTCTCTTTGAGCAACTTCCCCTCCCCGCCATGGCTGATCTCCCGAGTGCCTTCTCTTCCTGCACCCTTACCAGCTGCCAAATTACGACTGAAGGAAGACCGTCGGGCCCGTCTTCGATTTCGTCAGGACTCAACTTCCGATGCTCTTGGGCTACTGCTGCCGCCAAGAATTCCTGCAGCTTTGACAGACATGCCTAGCTCTCCTCGTTCTGACCTCATGTCGGACTCTCCCTATCAGGAAGACAACAGGATCTTGCCTGCAGACGCGGGGCGATCTTTGAGGTTCAACTCTGGCGGGACGCAGTACGAGATTACATCTTTCATAGGCGGTAAGTCTTGACCCCCCGGATTTTGTGAATGGTTTCTGAAAAAAATTGGCCCAGATTTAACAACTCCAGGTGGTCACAGGAAGGCAACGACGGAGAAGCCTTTGCATGAGTCTGGAGGGAATTCGCTCCATCTTGGCATCGATGGAAGCTACGGTTCTCGGGAAGCTTCTCCCCATTTGCCCACGACGCCTTTACGTCCATCGCGAGCAGGACTATTGAGATTGCCATCCTCCGCAAGACATAGGCTATCGCAACTCTTAATGCAGACGAGACTGTCACTTGTTCCAAAATTAGAGGAGGAAGCTTCAGATCCGAACTTCGACTCGGTCGAACCTCTAGCACAACGCAGGATGCGACCTCTGATACTTCCGTCTATGACGATCACTTCCCCTCCCCATTTCCAGCCGTTGAACATCAGTTCTGGTGCGCGGCTGTCGAGAGGGATGACTAGCCTTCCACAGAGGCCGCAGGTGGCACCAGATTTTGGTGTTCCAAGGCCACTACCCGAAGATGTGCATGATCCTGGAGCATTTGAGCGACTAAGACCGCCGCCGTTAATTTTACGTTCAGACCACGAGTATTTCTCGAGAGGTTCAAGATGATGATGGACGTTTTTATTTCTAACCTTATGTTGACTTTCGCTGGTTCGAACGAGTTGGCAGTTACGAATCTCGTAGATACGTTCATTGTGGTGCGTTCTCATTCTCTCACTATATCTAGTTCATTAGCAATGTGTCATACTTGTTGCATGGTTTCTGGATAGTTATGAAGCGTGGCGGACGTTATCATCACCTACATATTGTTCGCTATAGCCATACATGTACAGAGCAGTAGTTACACCTGGTTGCCCTACCGTGTCCTATCGAGCTTTCCTGAAAGTTATAAACGCACCGCTTGACATGCAAATGGTTCCTCAATGTCAACGTGAATAATGGACACTTCACCAAACCCGTCATTGATCATTTAAAAGGGGTGAACCAGCTCGCACAATTGTTTCTCCGTCTAATCTAGAAATAAAGGATTTAAACCAGTTGACGAGTGCTAAGTGCGCACGAGCAGTTCGTTGTAATTCAGGTTGTAAGGGGAAATGGGGAAACAGGCTGAAATAGGATGCGGGTAGTCTCCCGTAATCAGACCCTGATAGAATGAAGACAATCGTTCCTTCGTATCAGGGGACACGGGTAATATCCGTTCCATTAATTAAACAGGGTTTTCTACATAGAACAGAATCACTGGGATAACAATACAAACGACACATTGCGGATCCGGCAGCATGAACCGTGACGCGCAAAATGATTGTTGTCCTGGCTGGTGATGGGGGCCGGGTGAATGGTTCCTGCGACGAAAATAGGCTTGCTATTCTGTACGAAACATAGTTTAAATTGTTCTCGCTTGACATATCCTGACCTCAAAGTTATGGTTGTTGCATCGGCTTAACGGATGGCGGACGAGGGCAGTCCTCATTAGAAATTTGTTATGTTTGGCGGGTCAACAACAGGACCGACGCAAATGCACTCCGAAGATTCAGGAAGGTGCATAAGCAGTTTTTGGGGCTATGCTGGGCCGGGATCGTTGATGATTGTTGCGTTCCGTGAACTCGGGCGTTGACTGGTGTTGATTGTTCTAACGGGAATCGTGGAGATTTCGCGGGTTGCGCATTTGAATTGGTGACGGATAAAAGCGAGAAAAGTTGGCGATGAGAAACATGATGTATACCACGCTATTGGCAGCGGAGAAAGAGAGGGGGGAATGAGCAGGATATCAATGTCAGCAACGATCTCCTGCAAAATGGCCTCAACATCATATACGAAATGAGTAAAACTTAAATAAAAAAAAGGAAGTTTAGCTCTGCCCCGATCAGCGAATAGACCTAGTTGACAACCAAGCTTGATTCTGCTACAGTGCTAGGTTGAATGTTTTCCATGCAATAGAGCAGTCATGCGACGTTCAGGGGTGACATGGCAGCTCCGAAATAGCGCGACCCAAAATAACAGGCAACAGGCAAAACAGAATATTGAAGTACTGACCTACACGCAAGTCGCACGAAGACGCCTGTTTTTTCGATTCGAAAGCTCCACATAATTGCAATTAACCAGAGCTACTTCCTAGGTGTGACCATGACCATTCTGTAAACTTGGATGAATACTCCTCAAGAGTTTTAACGGGTGATCATTCGCAAATTGCAAATAGTGCAGATCCACGAAAGAAAGGCATGGTCACGGCTGACCGTGGCTTGGGACGCCAGTTCAATGCCACCAACAAGTTTCCTCGCCGTAGGGTATAATTTTTCATATAATCAAGAAGGAACGACTGTCTCCCTTCTATATGGCCTGGTTAGAGGACATTAAATTTTCTGTCGTGAGATCGAGCGAACGCAGATTCCTGAGCACCAGAGGAACGAACGTGGATATAGTGAGTGCGTCGGTTTCGAAAATGAAATAGTTATTAGTCCCCGAGATGTTTGGGCGCAGATCTGCCGGGCTCGTGATCCAGAAAATGCCGGCAGCAAAACGAGCACAAAGTCCTCGAGGGCCCGCGAGCCGCGACCATGATCCAGTCCTTCCGAGACAGTTTTTGGGACGCGAGCCGAGACACCCGCGGTTAGTCTTAGTAGGAGGGTATGGAATTCAGATTCACACTCACCAGGAATTACCGGTTGCTTCTCGTAGCATGCATTGACACATCAGTATATATCGCGAACGATCTCACTTGAAAAATTGTGCCGTGAATACAGAACTGTCGAAAAGTGTACACGGTGTCAGTTGTCTTGTGTCTTTTTATCGCACCTTCTTGCTCTGGAATGAGCGGCGATACTCGAAATATGACGGGGACGTCCCAAGTATGACGCACGACCGAAATGAATGCAGATATATTATATAGAGAATATGGGTTGGAACGAGAGTATTATGATGCTCGTGCGAGTCATCCGAAATTCGAATCATTCGTACACTTGCCACGCTATTTGTACTATTGGTAGGAGTTTCGTCCAGCACTGAGGATGGAATTGACAATCATGAACTTCAAATCGTAAGCCACGTTGTGCAACGACACTGCAGTCTGCCAGGGCCCAGACTCGGACTCCATACTATGATGTAATGCAACCTTACAAGTACCAACGCGCTTCAAGCACCTCAGTCTCGACTCTCCACATCCTACCACTACCAATTATCTGACCCTTGACAAACTCGCAATGTCGAGCTTTCCCGATTATTATGCGTTGCTGAATGTGCCAAAGACGGCCACCGCGGAAGAGATCAGACAGGCTTATAAAAGGGAGTCACTCAGGTGCTTTGACAGTTATACTCATTTCTTTCAACTCAACTATTTAGTTTTGCAGGACTCATCCGGATAGATTGGCCAATGCTACTGAAAACCAGAGAAAAGCGGCAACAGAAAAGTTTCAAGTTCGTGCCATATGCGCCTACTCTGCAAAGCACGTTAACCCACTAGGCAGGCAGTAGCAGATGCCTACTATGTTCTGTCGGACCCAGTACGACGGAAAGAATATGATGCATTATACTCCTCGAAGAGCGCCGGGGATAGAAGCAGTGACCCGAAGGCGTCTTCAAATTTCTTCGCGCATTTTGCCAGCATGTTTGGTGGTGCAGGCGCAGCACCAGCTCAAGGGCCGAGACCTAATGCTGAGAACGTATTTGCGGACGTATTTGACGAGGTTCTACTCCTCCTTTCTCAGCCTCGTTACATATGTTTGACCATGATTCGTATAGCTCCTCCGTCCAGAGGTAGAACGTCACGTACCATGGTGGTCATACCTTGGCGCCGTTTGTGGTGGTGGTCGGTAATCCGTCTTCATATACGGTTCTCTGAGTGAACACATTTTTATCTAACAGGAATGGGATTCGTAGTTGCTAATCTCCCGGGTCTCGTGATGGGCGCGTATGCAGGTAACCGCATCGGTGCGATACGCGACGCCAAAGGTAAGAGTGTTGCTGCCGTATTCTCCGAGCTTAGAGGGAGCCAGAAGGCGGAGGTGCGAATCCAATTCGTTGACTCCATTGTACCGTCTGACGAGATCTAACCAGATATTGCGCGCTTTGGCCGCGAAGGTGCTAGGCGCCACTATGTGATAAACATGTTATTATTCGCTGTACTTATGTTATGTTCTGTATCATGTCCACGTACCCACGTACCCCATTAGCGTATCATTGTTTTACTCTCAACTTGAAGCTGTCGGCATGATTGAACACACGATCTCTATGGAGCTGGAGTTATTTGTGTGTGTGGGTCCATGAAGTAGTAGCAGTACGAGATGACCACATACTTTAATACTTAAACGGACTCGCTTAGAACACAAACAACTCATTGTTCAGGGTTCTATACACTGTCACGGTGGTTTTGCATGATCGCAAAACCTATATAACACATTATAGTCCTACATATTCGATTTGTCGGTCACCCTAATCAACAAACGTTTATTGGTTGTGTTCGTCGGTGAGTTGACTCGGGAGGTCACTTGCCTCGTTCTCATGGCGCCATTCACTGCATGACCTAAAATGACGCAGGATCAACACAAGACTAGGACATGCCATCTGTCATCACTTTGTAACGGACTTGCATTTGAACTATGGCTAACAAGAGGAGTACGTGGCCACTGTTTATGAAACACTCATCGTTGCGCAAACAGACGAACTTTTAGGACGCTCTGCATTCGAGGACACCGATAATGGCACAGATCATGAAACGGACCCGTCTCGTGTTGTTGTCTGTGAGTTCGTACCTGGTGTACATTTGACCCCCCTGCTGAGAAATAGCACGCCTCTAAGTACCCATTGTCTCGTCAACATCTAAAGACAAAGGCACGGTGGCGACCTCCAGACAAACGGATGAAGTTCCAGGCGACCAGACTACTAGATCGAGTCCACCTCAGAAAAAATTGAAGTACAAACCTGCACCTGGCCGTAGTTCAAGTGCTGTGCCGAGTACCCTCATGAAACAGACGGCGGTTAGTGATCGTAATACTCGGTCTTCATCTGTTTCGGTGTCCGAGACATCTCTTCGGTCTACTACGTCGCAGCGAATGTCAGTACGACTGGCAAAGAAGATTCACCCTTTCATCCTTTCAAAAAGTCGAGACATATATCCATACTTAGCTGCGAAGGATTCCCTGGACTCGGCTGAGCCAGCGCGAGAGGAGCTCGGGGGCACCCGGGGCTCCACACCTTCAGCCCCTGCTCACAAGAAGAAGGGCAGAGCTCCGCGTACCATTAGTCTTGCAGATGATGAGGCGAAGGCCGCACTCATGGAACAGTGGGCAAATCTTCGCATGTCTCAAGGAACACTACTGTCAAGGACAACTCCAGGTAGGGATACCACACCGCACTCATCGAGCAACCGTGGAAGCCAGGAACCTGGTCGCAACGAAACAGAGATCCCATCTGGTGAAGTGGCTGAACTCGACACACTTGGTTTCGCACCAGCCATTGATCAAATAGAACCTTTCCCGCCTCTCCCAGCGGCTGAGCCACTCCCAGAAATGGTTGTTACAAATGAGTCTGTATTCACTCCCGCGCAGGCTGAGGAATTAGCCACAGAGAACATTTCGTCAGAACGTTTACCAGGTTCAGAATATGACTTAATGTATCCAAGCTCATCTCCGGAGAATATCCAGGCAACAATTGAGAATATGGCTCCCTCGCAGAATGCCAATGAGGGGACAGTGGAGACAATAGTCCAGGCAGCGACTGAGGATATGGCCACCTCGCAGAATCCTAATGAGAAGACAATGGAGAAAATAGTGCAAGCTTCACAACATCTCACTATCAACGATTCTCTGGAGGTCGTGAACCCGCCCCTCCAGCTACTTGCCACCGACCATGAAAAAAAGTCCTCGCATCCCCCCGGTAGTCCTACAATGTCAAAACTTGATATCCTCCCCGATACCACGATTTCGGCGGGCCCTGCTGCCCTTATCGAAGATTCTTCGACTAGAGTTTCTCCTTCTGCCGTTGATATTCAGCTCGTTGTTTCCGCGGAAACCGATGTTGACGATGTCATCCTTGGTTTTCACATGCTGGATTTGCATGAGGTTCTTTCGCCATGGGTGCCAGTGTCTCCCACAGCGCCATCTATCTATGTCCCACCTGCTGTGCAGCACTTAATCGCCGGTACTTAATCCAGTTGCATTGCTTTGGCAGAACTAACTGTTTCTGTCAACTAGCCATGAATCATCAACTAGATATTGAATCTCAGGCTCGAAGACGAGCTGAAGAGCTTTATTCAGAGGAAATGCACAAGCGCATCAAGATAGAAGAGGTGCTCGATAAGTTACAGAAGGAATGTGGAGAAAGACGGGAACATGGCGCAATCCAGCCGCCTCCCTCATTGCATGCCGCACCGCCTGAGGCTTCGGCACGTGCAAGCCCAGAATTACATGGGCAGCGGGATGATGAAGCTGGATTAACATCCACTGATATCACACATCCGAATGTGACGATGGAGGGCTGTTCTGCTTGAGGCTTCGAGCTATTTCGTCACTCACTTGCTTTCGATCTGATCTTACTGCTGTATTTCTTCCTTCTCACAGGCTATACAAATTCAACGAGCAAACCGCACCGTTTCTTCATACGGATCTAACGCAGTTTTCATTAGTACCGCATCAGTCGCATCGAACCTGCATAACATTTATCTCCAAATAATAGTTCAGATATATGATTGATAAAATACAGTTCTCGATCATCCAATAGACAAGGAAGGGAGCATTCTACAGAACAATTGGTTTACTTCAACGGCCAAAGAAATCTGCAAAACCGCGACTGCGGTATCAGACTGTGTGCATGGAGAAAAAGATTGCTGTTGAAAAGAGAGATAGAAATTTGTGAAATTTGTTGCAGTCCAGGTGGAGGCTGCGAATGCTATCCTATGGAAATGATGCATAAACAAAGTGTCTTGAAAAGATAAGATCCTGGATGATTGTGATTGCGGAGCTGATGCGTTACTAGTGCCAGAGCTCGCCCGCTTGAGAGTCCATCATGACAGAAGGGACATCAAGGTCATGAAGGTCCTCGTAGTCGCCCAGACCTGCTGCACCGTTGGCTATTGCCAAACTGAGAGCCGCAATGGCCTTTTCAGTCCGGGAAGCCAAGGATGCTGCGGTGGGGTGATACGACGGAAAAATCGAGTTGTGGATTGTGGGGCCGGAACGTGGCTCCTCAAATGAACGTGCTGGAGAGCTGATGGAAGGGCCAGATAAGGCTGGACTAAATGCCGTGGTATAAGCAGAATATTTATATGCTGGGGATGATGACGTTGAATGCAGTGTGTCGGGGGAAAATGTGGTGTTAAAGGAGTGGCGGGAAAGATCGCCTGCGTCGTCATTGGATAATGAAGAGCGGATGGATGCTTGATCCAAATATTTTGAGAATGAACTGGCAAGCATCTCATCGGTGTCTATGTCCGTCGACCCAAGACTCGATGCTCGCTTTTGACGCGAAGGGGGGAAGACCACAGAGCTCTCCAGAGTATATTTGGACATCCTCCTCGTCGCTCTCAGAGCTGCTAGACCTTCTGACAAATCTGGTAATGGGGACACTAGGGGAATGCCGCTTCTTGGCTCTTCGTCTGTCAATGGTTCTAGCGCGGTTATATATAGCCGGATTTTGAACGCGAATGCTCAAAGTCACGCATGCGTTTTACAAGGTTTTCCCCGCTTACGGCAATACTCCTGCGAAGTTCCCAGAATGCATCCGACCTGAGGCGAGTTGCGTCAGCCTCGGAAATGCTAGAATGGGTGTCCCGAACATCAATAGGGTTCGTGGACTCTATTCTTGACTTTTCAAATGCGATTTCTCTACGGCTTGAGCGGCCAGAGAATAGAAGAAAATCTGCAGGAGTAGCAGCGAACAGAGGGGTATGGGGAGCAGAAGAACTGAGTCCGGAACTGTGGCTGTCCGTCGATACCGGAGTAGACGACCCAGTGGTATACGTCACAGAAGGAGGCTGGAAATACAAATGATAATTAGTGACTCTAGGATAGGCACCGGCAATGTTATCGGCACGAACGGATACATCTCTGCGGAGTCTCTTGCCCGTCCGCCAGAGGTCGAAATTGCGTGTTTGGGATGAAGCGGAATCAGGAAGGGCGGGGCTATTGCACGATGAACGAGCTCGTTTGCCTGCTGGAGGCCATAGAGCTTTTGGAACGGGAGATGGCGAGGGCGAAGAAGCTGAGTGAGATCTACGGTGATAATTAAACGTTAACGGAGACGACATGGACTTTTGAGGGATGAAAGATAGGGTGGGGCCTCTTCGTCAATACTGGCGGTGATGAGACCCGAATAAACAATGATTGGTGGTGGTGATGGTAGAATGTATAAGAGACTCCTCGCCGTTCCGTGTAGTAATCAAGTGACATCTACCTATCAGCTTATATAACAAAATTTGTCAGACCAAGTTAGCCGATGCGATCTTTAGGATCACTACTTCGAAACATCCAATTGACCTGATGCTTGGCTCACCGTCTCGAGCACGATACCGTCCTTCTAACTGCAAATAGCAAGTATTCTGTACAGTTAGAGCACGAAGCGTGGCGTTACAACACCATTGCGTAGGTCACGGTGACTGGTGTCAAATGAACGTTAACCGTTTCGCCCATTTAAGACAGCGATATTTTCTTCTTCGGCTCAGTGCTCAGATATCAATGATCAGCGTTATATGCGTTACCGTTTTTGATCGCTGAAGGAATGGAACCGGTACATATCAAACTTAGTACGAAGTGCCTTTCCCTAGATTGAGTCTTGTTACGTTAAGTAAGGTCTTTGTTCTACTTCAAAGTTCAGCCACTTCTTTGAAATACCCCAGATACCTGGTCTCGGCGGTGCCTCAGGTTGCTCGGTTCCCTTTGCCTTGGAGAGAATTATGGTCACCAGGTACAGTCCGTCTCATAACAAGAATGCTTTACGCCTCATGGGTGCGAATAGCGTGGGCGCAGTCGCGTTCTGGCGTGGACTCGTTCCCATTTACGTTCAAGGTATGTGAGCCACGAGCAGACTAAACGGCTTTATCCCACAGCTAGGCAAAACGAAATACAGGCTCTTCTGACACTCGGCTACTCCCGTCAAGCCTGGGTATGTAAGAACCCCTGTCCAGTGTTGCCGCAAAGACATGACACGCATCTCCACTAAACCTTGTTCTCAGCGCAGCTCACCTGGTGACCTGTGGTTTTCTACCAGCAGCGATCCGCTGGATTAAGATCGAGTGTGCTCCGACTCGCCTGGCGATGGTGACACAGATCGTTGTACACATCTGCTTCTGCAAGGGCGCTCCAGGTGCCTCAAGACTGTCATCAAATGGCACTCTTGACGACTTCTGCTGCATCAGGATCCATGTCGAGAACTGACCCAGCTCTAATCCTCTAATGCTGCAGTATTAGAGGCCATTCTATGATAGTAAAGTTCGAATGGCTAACCACGAGGTACACAGATAAGCTGAAATAGTCCGTTGATGCGATATGGTATCATATCAATCGCCGGTGTAGCCTGAAACTATGTCATATGACAAGGCTCCAGAAGGGAGAGGTAAATTCTCACTTGACGCGACTGCCCTAAGTCCGACGTTCGCGTAATCTACCTTCGTAGCTCAGCTTCACTTCCGTGTCAGGTCCAAGGCCCTACCTGGTTCATTAAATATGTCGCAGGCTTCGAAATTCTCTTCTTCAGCCATAACGAGTAGTCTTCCAGAACAGGACAATCATCAGAACTTTGAATCCGCTGGAGCATTGATTGGAGATGCGACGTCCACGGAGAAGACTGCATCACCACCGCTAGAGGTCACAATTATCAATGAATTGTTCCAGAGCAATATTCTAAATACGTGCGCACCGGTATGTTCGTCTGCATACCTTAGTAGGTGCGAGAGAGCATCACATATTGTCGGATTGACAACAAGTGCAAGGGGGCTTTCATCACCCAAATAATCGTTTGAACCGATCAGCAGGAGAACATCTCGTAGGAAATCCCAGGCTTCTACTTGGGTAAGTGGCTCGGGAAGTCTGCGAGAGGATATTATATGCAACGCAAATGAAGCTACAGAGTAAATGTGAGAACTTGGTGATGTCATCCCGATTCGACGCTTACAGGCCAGGGCTAAATCAGGAGTTGCATTATCCATGGCGATTTGCCAGATGCTTTCGGGATCGGACAGCAAAGGAGCATCGCAGACCTTGATTCCGGGTTGAGCCCGCTGGAATGCCGTCAAACACGAGAGAAAACTCGTAGAGAAGCTTGACGGTCGCTCCTCTACAGATTCGCGGCGCAAATATTCCACCGTGGCCTCGAGGAACTCGATTATCAACTTCTGGTTCGAGATCTGGACATTTGAAAAGCATTTGATGGTCAAAAAATCGAGAAATTGTTTCGCTCGGCGAATATGATTCTTGTCAGGCTTGTCCTCGAGCAGCTGCCTATAGAAACGTAAGTGAGCCGGAAACAAAACGTTCCCGCTGATAGTGAATACTTGCATCCGCGTGTTTGACATGTCTGCAAGAATATGTTATTACTTGACATTTTATAAAATATACACGCACTTTTCTCTAGCTCATCATGAAATTTCGACGAGTCTTCCTGTATCGCCTGCTTCCAACCGTCCCTCAAGCTTCTGGGCTGCATCCTAGCCATGGTATGAGTAACGCAGTCGCTAGCTGCCATCAACCATAAGCTTAAACAGCGCCTCTAATACAGCGAATCCGACTTGCCATCGTGTCCGTTTTCAATACACGAAAGATAAACGAAAAGAAGAGTGAGGTATCTGCAACAATCGCTAGACTTGCGAATGCCTAACAAATCTGAATCGCTCCAATGAACGAAGAACCGACAGGTCTTCAGTAAAACATCCGATTGGGCTGTGGTGAGATTTCGAGGACGCGGAGATGAAGAAAGATACACTAAAAGCCGAGAAAAGTAGGTCTGCAGTCAAAGCCATCAGAGCATTCGACGATTGATTTACATACCACTCACAAGATATGCACAGATCATATATTTGCCGTGTTCGTCACCAGTAAAGGTCGTCAATGTAGATATAGTAGTCTGAGGATCCGAGTCGAAGGCGTAGTGAAGCCATGTGGTCGTCTACTCTCATCAATGGAGGTCCTTTGAAGAAGAAGATGGAGCCCTGACCAGAAAAGTGATGGTCTCTGAGTCAGACCCATTGCATTCTGTTAGTAATCGCCAAGTCCAAGGCACGAAGTGCCTCCATAAGACGAGAACGACTCGCGGGGCGTCGAGATCAGAGCAAGGCGACACGACAGTTTGCGCTGAGAGCGTGTTATCGACAAGCATTACAAAACGCAGCAGTTTCATCACTGTCGCTAGCGTGTGTGGTCGAAACGGAACGTCCGTTTCTGTATCTTTGGGTCTTGTTGTAAGATCCACGAGCTGCGAATCGCGATGCATCAATTAAGACACATATTTTAGGACGATGGGAGAGAAATACAGACGGCGAATAGTGAGAGCAGCATCGCGCAATTCATGCGCTCCTGAAATACAGATTGGTGTTGCGCGTGTAGTGGGGAGGACTCTGAGAGTTGTACCACGGTATGTTCCATAAAGCCTGTGAGATAGGGAAGCAGCGAGAGCATACTGCAGAGACGACCAGGTCCGGTGATGTCAAAAAAAGAGTCAGATAAACACTCACCTGTCTTCCGATGGTGCATCAGCAACCCTTGGATGAAGAACCAACTGAGGTTGCAATACATATCGCGAGACCAGTAGGCGAAGGGCTAAGCGCTTGGCGGCAGGTGAAGCTTTCTCGGATATCAGTATCGAAGGGATAGAATCCCACCTATCTAAAACAACATTAATTGGACCGAGGATTGACAAGATTTCTGACTACAAACCTGGGAGCTGAGCCGCAGCACGCAGATTATCTTCCTCTCTTCGTTTCCTCAGAGCTTGAGGAAGATCATTGTCGAGGCAGCGATCATACGTAGCACTTGCAACGCACGAAACTATGTCGCCGAGCTTTGCAATGACGGCGTCTACCCAGGATATAACAATAGGAACGACCGAGACTGTTTGGAGCTCTTGAACAGCTAGTGCGTGAAAGAGGCGCCGATACTGGAACATCAGATTTAGGAAGGACGGTCGCACTTGAAAATAAGCAGCTCGTCAGCGGAGGCAAATGATAGACAGGAATTCACTTACGTATGTGAGCAAGGGATTCCATCATGCGGCGCACATCCTGAGCGGAAGACGGACTCGTCGTGAGCACAACTTGTAAGAACTCCAGAAGTGCGGTCGAGGACTCTTGTATGGCTCCATGCAAGGACGTGTCCTGTTCGCATTGAGTACCCTGTTAGTATTCATTCATTTCGAGCGCGGTCACACCTTGCGAATGAGACTGAAATCCAAAGACTCCAGCGTCTTGACTGCTGAGTTCACTGCGCTGATGGGATCGGAGGAATCGGGTTTGGGAGTGTTCACTAGAGTACTAGTATAAACATCAGTGGGGTCCGATGGACATACTTTCTTGGGTGATGAGGGAACGTCGGACTCTGGCTCAGTCTCACTATCGGACATGAGATACAAGGTGGAGGGGCATGAAAACAGACCAAGGCCTGTGCGCTCGTATTATATCTGCGCTGATGGCACAAAATAAAGTTGCATAGAAGATAGAAGCACCACTACCATCTTCTTCGAGTACCACGCGCGCGTCGATCAATGCGTAAACACAAATGTCTATAGTCCTTTAATATCCTTCAAAAAAGCAGTGATATCAGACTTGCATTCTAAATGCTCCTCGCTCTGTGCAAACACAGATTCAAATACTTCATGTCCTTCAACAGTCTGCCCAAGGTAATCAGCATCCAGTTCGCAGAATAAACAAAAAAAAATACCTCGCCATCACAAAAATCGAGGTCTTGCCAGACCTCAGTCTTCCTCAGCTCGGATAGCAAGCAGCATTTCACGTCTCATCGCAGATAGACCTCCTTGCAAATTACCCTTGTCATCCGCAACTTTTCGCGCAGACACTTGAACCTCTTTCACTTCAAGTGGCTTTTTTTCTTTCTTTGACGCGGTCTGTACTGGCGGCGGCTCGTCAGGATCCGGCGGAGGACCATCATCAGAATCCTCATCAGATCCAGCATCGCCTCTCGAACGTCGACTCTTTCGAGTCATGATATCTAAGTACGTCAGCGTCGGTCGAAATTGGTGCGTTTCGCTGATGGGCTGTAAATGTAGGTGACCTAAGTTAGTTTGGTATATCAGACCAACACCATCGCCTTAGACGGAGATGCATCACGAACCATCGCGAACCACTCCAAGCATATATGCACCCTCCTGTGGTATCAGCTCACTGCGCATGCGCACTTCAGTCAATCGCGGCTCCTCTCCCTCTCTCTGCTTCATTTTTCCAACATCTTGGTTCTTTTCACGATCGTCCTCTTGTCGAGCAGCGCCGAGTTCTTTGCTCCGTTCGCCATTCCATACCTCCGGGCGCGGATCTACTGGTACATGGATCTCTAATCTCCGCGTGATTGGCTTTATTCGTGCGCGGATTCGTTTTCCACTGATTGTGGCAGCAGGCGGTGTTTGTAGTGGACGAGAAAGGAGCGGAAATTGATGGATTTGCACGTTTGGGCTGAGACTGTTGGAATAGTGGATAGGTAGGACTGTGACGAGTTCGTCGCCGTCCGACATCTCTGCTTTGACAAAGCAAACGTGGGAGTTCTGATCTAACCTCTGTTGCTGTTACAGTGCAGGTAAATTTCAAGTACTAGTGCAGTGTCTATGTTACAATTGAACTGTGCAATGAGTGTTGATCGTCCTGATCTGGACGTGATGGTAAACTAGGTAAACTATCATCATACCGATGCCCAAAGAGATATTCGCCTGTGTGCTTTGTATCACTTCTACGACTGGATGAATCATCAGACGGATATGGGTCAATTTCAGGGGTGGGTTGATGAGTGGGTAAGATGGTGTGAGGTCTGGTTTCAACTCTGTGCATCGGACAATGCACAGGGGAAATAAAACACGTATCTGCTCCTTTGGGGGAACGAGAAGTTGTTGCTGGGAAGTAGTGTCGGGTGGACGGATCTTCAGTAGTTTCATGCCGACGAAGTGTCGGACAACGGCGGGTGCGTGCTTGGGATGATCGTCCAAAGGGAGACTTTGTAGTTCTTGCCCTCCCTTCCCCTAGGAGCTCTGCAGTAGTACGATCTGTACGTAAATTACGGTGCCACGCGCTAGGTTGCTGTAATATCGCTTCATTTTCGTGCCGGCGGATAACGCGACTAAAACTGTGCATCACCAAACACGAAATCAAGACCCCTAGAGTTAAAGCATGAGGAGGACCTGAATTTGTGATGTTCATTCGAGCTGACTCACAGTCAAAGCCCATCCAAGCTACATGGCTGACTTCGCCGGGGCTGTTGACTCCGAGCAAGGTCATTACGACAGACACGACGGTGAATGCGGTAATAAAGGTGGTGTAGCATAACTGAACAAGGCCGTTAAGTGGGACAAGATGTGAACCAAGGAAGTTTGCTTACTTCATCTCTCATAACTTCTCTAAACAAGGCTACTCGGGGCACGAACCGACTCATGCGACTCAAGGACGAGATTGCAGGAGAAGAGGGCCGGCGAGAAATGGGCAAGACGTCATGACGAGAAGGCTCGATTGTAGTTGACATGCGGACTGTGGATGGTCGAGGAGGGTACTCTGTAGGCAGCGGGGCAATTGGGGGTCTGGATGGTACATTCTCCGCATCACGCACTCTTTCACCTAAACGAAACTTGGAAAGACAGTCTCTGGGGGACATGAGAATACTGGGGACTGATTCTGTCCTATGGGGTCTGGTTGAATGATCTACTGGAGAAACATAATCCCACCAGCCGCGGAGACTGTGAGTGGTCTTGTGACTGTCGACGCTCTGTTTTCGGGTGTCGGGAGGAGGATCAACGATATCATCAAGAGATAGTGATACGGTGATTCTTCCGCGAACAGCAGTGGAACCATGTGATTTCCAAACGGCATAGAGAACTAGGGTGCGGCGATTGAGAGTTATTTTTTGGTGTAATGGAATGAAATTGAACTCACAACAAAGACAGACAAAGAGTGATTCGACGAACAAGAGTATGATGAAAGCATATGAGAAACCATTTGGTGGTCGATAGCAGCGTCCTGATGTTAATTGAGTACATTGAAAGTGAGGAGGAAGGAAAGAAGAGGTACCAGAAAGACTGCGGTAACCGGTGAGGGTGACTATATCAAGGATAAGGATGACGAGTGCGGCAGTCCTCAAGGAGACCAAAGCGACTAGAACTAAACGAGAGCTGTCTAGGCATCTGTAAGCTTTGACACCTAGGATACCGGTTATCTATTTAGTGGAGCTCAGATATGAATGATTTTGTATGAATGATTGTTAAGCGCACCAGCAAAGAGAGGGATATTCCACCACAGGCAACGGCGAGGCGTATGACGCTGAATTTATTTTATTTCTTAAATGATGGAATAAAATAAAATAAAAATTTTACTGACCTTTCGCAATTGATAGCAGTGTGAAATTGGGCGATGAGCAATGGTAAGAGGGCGGGAGGGCCGAGAAGTTGGGTGAAAAAAAGAGTGTACAATAGACTTTTCTTGCGAACTTTAGCGGTCCATAAGAAAGCAGCTGATAGTGAAACATTTCTTGCGAATACTGTGAAGAGGGATGCCATGATGATGAGGGAAAGGTAAGTTGCGCAAAGATCGTCATAGAGTGGTGGTGCTACGAGTGAACCATCGCTGAATGCATAGTAAGCTGGTTGAAAGGACTCTGCAGGTGTAGTATAAAAACGAGGAAAGTCCGGTATTATGACGTATGTGTTGAGTTGAAGGACAAGGACTTGAGGTTGTACTGTAGACGGTGCTGGAGTAGGATATGAAGAGGAGGGAGCGGGTGCTGTTGGTAACAGACTTTGTGTGGGTTGAGGAGGATGATGAGGAGTGTGCTTGACTATTGGAAGATTGTCCATGGGTGGTGGTGGCATCCCCGATAGTTCAAGTTAAAGTGAACATGAGGTATAGTAGAATAATAAGAGTATCAATCTCAAAAAGTGTAGATTACATTGATACGGTCGTTGACACACTCAAGTCCGATCACCGCTAACTAGTACAACGGCTTTCAAATTACACCCATATGTCACCATACCCAGTCATCATCATCACTGGCACTCCAGGTACTGGAAAATCAACTCATGCTCAACTCCTCAAAGATGCTTCTCCTATAACTCTGAAACACATCAACGTCGGTCAATTAGTAAAAGATAATGCTCTTCATCACGGCTTTGATGAGCAATGGCAAAGTTACACCGTAGACGAAGACAAGGTCCGTGGAATTTATTCACTGCCTTCTAGAAATCCTCACTAGGTTACATTAGTTATTAGACGAACTCGAGCCTCTCGCATCTGCTGGAGGAATAATCCTTGACTGGCACACTTGCGAAATATTCCCTGAACGATGGGCAGATCTAGTCGTTGTCTTACGCTGTAATCATACCATCCTCTGGGAACGTCTCGAAAAACGGTGCCTACATCTTATCTTCTTCAGAATCCGAGGAGATCTAACGCGATCTGCAGTAATTACCCTCTTAAAAAGATACAGGAAAACAATGAAGCAGAGATTATGGAAGTTGTCCTCCAAGAAGCCCGTGACTCGTATCCTCAGCAAATTATCATCGAACTCAAAAGCGAATCTTCTCAAGATCTAGAAAACAACGTTGCCAATATCGTTGTTTGGATAAATCAGTGGTTAAAAGATAACGGAAAGGAAGCCGAGGTCAATGGTTTATAACTTGCTTGTATACTCGATCAAATCTGGTAATCGTATATGTACCTGAGCCCTGTGCCACTAGTCGTGACATAACTTTGCGCACAGGTGATCAATCACCGCTTCCGCAGCCTTTCATGCTAGTACTAAACTACTTTTGACGCGTGACGTCAGCCACTCTGGCTCAGACCCCCTCCTCCGCCGCTTCACTTCGGGCCCCATATAACAAGCGTGTTCAACAAAACAATGTCAGATGTCATGCTGCGGAACTGTCAAACAACCCAGACTATATCCTCACTCGTGCAAAAGGTAGGTCCAGTTCGTATATACAAATTCTCCTGGGAGTTACCTTTAATCACAACTTTATGGGTTCAAATTGCCAACAGATTGCAGTACTAAGGTCATAGAGAAACGGGGTTACCGGTCTTTGTAGCGTTACTTAGTCCACGGGTCCGCGGAGGTCTGCGGAGGACCGCGGGTTCAGCTATGTTATTCGCCTTGCCCTTGTGATCTGTACTCTTTTTTCTTTCTCTGTTGATGCTGCAAAAGCCTATATCCGATGAAGTCTTCGTGGGAGATACTCACCAATCACGATGCCCCTGGGCTAGAGGCGGTGGTAACTCGGGACCGTATACCGCCACTGTCAGTGATTGATGGTGCTTCAACACCGGCTGGATCATTTGTTCCAGGCGCGGAACACGAGGAGCACTGAGAGGTAAGCTGCGAGCTCCGCAGAGAAAGGGATGATGGTCCCTGGTTTACATGAATCGCTACACTGCAGTACACTGACCACTGTTGGACATATTGATGTGATGGCATAGAAGGCATGGTTGTTCATTAGCAGGCGTCTCCTGCAATATATCAGCTCCATCAGCAAGAGAAGAACCTCGTCACAACGAGTACTCTCACATTACACCGCCGTTCTCTTCCTTCACAAGAGCATCGCCGAAGATGCGTATCTCGCTGGCATCAACACGACAATCATGCTAGGAAAGCGGAGTACGACACTACGAAGATTTGAAGTCGTGGTACTTGAACAGACTGCGAAAGTCCACCAATACTATTATTCCAAACCACCATTATGTATCTTATGATGGTAAACATAGTACATATATGTCTACCATCGCAAGATACATTTTAGGTCTTGATGGTCGGTAGGCGGACTTGAATCAATCATCGTCGATATGATTCGTGCTGGGATCCTCATTGAGAATTAGGAATGGAAAAGGGAAGAATTCGTGCCTTGGACTGTTTTGGGCTTGGGCGTTAGATCAACGATTGCATGAGCGCTAGTAAAAAGCCTTGAGCAGGAAAGAGATCAGTACCAGGACACGTACTTTATGCTAGCACAGGCGATACTTTGAATCCCTGGAGCAAAACCTCGTCGCCAAATTGCTAGTCTGGGATCAGGACGGGAATGTCAGGCGCGTAATCCTCTGGCATCGACACGACAATCATCCTTGGAAAGCGGAATGCGACACTACGAAGATTTGGAGTCTTCTGGATCGTAAAAATTGAGCAATCTGCGAAAGTTCGCCATCGCCAGACACTTGACGACTGATGTTCTAACAAACAGCAGAATCGTGTATCTGACGATGGTAAACATAATTCGTCTTGAATCTTGATGGTCGGCAAGCAGAGACTCGAATCAATCATCGTCGACAGCATTCGTGCTGGGATCCAGATTTGTACCTTTGACTGTTAAATTTTAGGCTTGGGCGTCGGATTGATGATTACATGGGTGTTGGTAGAAAGTTTTGGGCAGAAAAAAGGTTAATCAGTGACTAGGGCACGTACTTTATGCGTAGCACAGGCGATACTTTGAATCTCTGGAGCCAAACCTCGTCGCCTAATTGCTAGTCTGGGACCAGGACAAAACGTCACCGCCATGGTACGTATTTCGCTGGCATCGACACGACAATCATCCTAGGAAAGCGGAATGCGACACTACGAAGATTTGGAGTCTTCTGGATCGTGAAAGTCGAACAATCTGCGAAAGTTCGCCATCGCCAGACACTTGACGACTGATGTTCTGACAAACAGCAGAATCGTGTATCTGATGATGGTAAACATAATTTGGCGTCTTGAATCTTGACGGTTGGCAAGCAGAGACTCGAATCAATCAGTCGTCGACAGCATTTGTGCTGGGATCCTCATTGAGAATTAGGAATGGACAAGGGAAAGATTCGTACCTTTGACTGTTAAATGTTGGGCTTGGGCGTCGAATCGACGATTACACGAGTGCTAGAAAGTCTTGAGCAGAAAAAAACGGCTAGGACACGTACTTTATGCGTAGCACAAGCGATACCTCTAATCTCTGGAGCCAAACCCCGTCGCGTAATCGTCGGTCTGAAACCAGGGAACATCATCACCATGGTGCGTATTTCTCTAGCATCGACACGACAACCGTGCTGGGAAAGCCGAATACGACACTACGAGGATTCGAAGTCTTCTGGATCGTGGAACTTGAGCAGACTACGAAAGTTCACCATCACCAGATACTTGACGACTGATGTTCAGTACAACAATCTAACGATGGTAAACATAGTTTGGCTGAGCCATAGGTCTTGATGGTCGGTCGGCAAGCAGACTCCAGAGACGTGCATCGAACATCGTCGACAGTATTCGTGCTGAGGATCCCCAGTGAGAACTAGGAATGGGAAAGGGAAGAATTCGTACCTTAGACTGTTTGGGGCTTGGGCATCGGATCAACGATTGCATGAGCGCTAGTATAATGTCTTGAGCAGAAAAAAGGTGCCCAGAGCTAGGACCGAGGTACGACACGTACTTACTTTATGCGTAGCACAGGCCCATCAATATTTTGAATCTCTTGAAGCCAAACCATCTCTGACGCCAAACCCCGTCGCGTAATTGCTGGCCTGGCCAGGATCGGGACGGAGAATGTCGTCACCACCATGATCATCGGTTCCGGACATACTTCGTCCGAGTACTGAGCACTCGCAGCTGACTGCAGCTGGACGAGCAGATTATTTGCCCATACCAGACTCGTCGAAATGATGACGGATGTAGACAAGGACTAGTAGTAGTAACAAATATAGAACCGTGACCAAACCGTGGTTGAATAACAACGTTGTGCACGCGGGCCGCGGCATGAGCTCATGACTCAACCCACCCGCAAAGAAGTCGCACTATTAACCGTCGACCTAACATATGGCGGCTGATAACGCAGCCAAGGCAGCTGACCCCCAGACCACCTCGTCAGCTGTGAAGAAATCGTTGTATGAGGGAAGCACGCAGTACAAGAGCTGGAGATATTCCACAGAACAGCTGGAACATGTTCGCACTTCCCTCAATGCTGCTGCCGTTGCGGTCATACGAAACACTTTCGAGGCAGATGAGGTGCGAAACCCACTTTCCGTCACCTCAATGCCTGCTGAATTAGTTTGTTGCAGCCTGGATCGTCCGAGGACGTGTTGTTTCTTAATGCAAACGAGGAGCAGCTCCTTGTGAAACTGTACATCACCAAGATTCCTCAGCTGTGTGGGCATTTTCGTTTCCCCGAGGAAGTGGAGGCCACCGCTATCAGCTATTTGAAACGATTCTACCTTAAAAACACTGTGATGGACTGGCATCCAAAGAATGTGATGTGAGCTCGTTTGTTGCAGTGCTATGTACCTCTCCCTAATGCTCTTTCAAGGCTTACTGCATTATTTCTCGCCACTAAGACGACCAACAACCCGATTTCATTGGAGTCTTACACCTCTAACATCCCCAAAACGTCAAACTCGGACGTTCTTGACCTCGAGTTCTTGATATCCCAAAGCTTGAATTTCGAGTTTGCAGTTTGGCACGCCCACCGCGCTCTCTGGGGCATTTGGCTTGACCTTCAGGTGACTATATTTGCGACATTTCAGCGCTGAGACTCATAATCCCCAGAGTCTGCCCGACGTGTCTGAGGACCTTCGACCACAGGATGTTTATGATGTCGCCATCAAACACGTCCGCGCTTCGCGCTTTACCGACGCAGAACTCATCTACACTCCCTCACAAGTAGCCCTCGCTTGCCTGGCTCTCGCTTCGCCACTTCTAGCACAAAGATGGGCTGACTCGAAAGCGGTAGCTGATGTCGCACAACCCCTTTCTGAAACTTTGGAACCCACCCTCGGGGAGATCAAATATATCATCACTCAGATGGGACATCCTCCTGATGTGGAGGCCGTTCGCGAGGTTGACAGAAGATTGAAGCTATGCAAGAATCCAGAGAAGGTCCCTGGCAGCAAGGCCTATCTTGCACGGCAAGCAGCAGAACAAAGACGAGCGGAAGAGAAACGCAATAAAAAGGCGGAAGACGTCAGGAGAGCCGTCACGGCAGAGGGCGATCCATTTGGAAAAGAGCTTGATGAAGATGAAAGAGCGACGCAGTTGGCTGAGCTCGATGATGACGATGATTAGGACACGCGCTGCACTACCATTTCAATGATTAAAGCATCTTTATATTAGCGATGTGACCCTCGAGCAAATTAATACAAGCGCGATCTCAGATAACAAGTGAATCAGAGAATGCAGAGAGGGACGTAACGATCACTTTTGGCTACACATTGACCCCCACAGATCATAACCTCGGAAGGTTATCTGGGAGGCTTCGAAAGAGCCGACATAAAAATGTGCTGGGCCACCTGCGTTCCCTTGCACTGTTGTGATACGAGCGTCTTAAATTATGGTATGTGAGACAGACGAAAATCTGCGTGAAGGTAAAAGTGAGCAAAATAAATAAATAAATCGAGGAGACTGACCTGAGACAAAGACTGTAGATAAATGGCTGTCAGATTTGCAATTATCGTATCGAAACCTGGTGCATCGACAGGGGTGCATAGAGAATATCACAATCAAGGCGAATGAAGAGCCTTGTGGAAAGGGCCTGGGACGCTTCACAGGACGTAGTCCGATCATATCGCGGACTTTCGCCAGAATATCTCAGGGTGTCAGGGTGAATATACAGGCGTCTTCCTGCGTGTAAAGCTACAGATAGAGCAACTACCGTTCAAAAACCTGGAAAGTATTGAGACCATACAAGAAATGACAAGGGCATTACATACAACAGTCGCAATCGAAAGGACACAGTGGTGTGTCTGCGGAGCCGAATGAATGTTGAATGTTGATGGGAGCAGGTGCGCAACATACCTCCTCCGGTATTGGATATACCTAGTTCATCTTCCTTGTATATGTTGAAACCATCGTCAGTTTTTCGTCCTGGCGAAGAGTTATTCTTAGTTTAAGTTGGGAGTACACGTTGAAACTTACTAGGTCCAAAACCCCTCGAATCCTTGAACCGGTCTTCGTCCTCTTTGCGCGTCTCGTGCAAAGTCTTTTCATGCTGTGAAGAAGCTAAGGCGTCCACCTTTGGACGTTTACTGCTGCTGGAAGATTTCAATGATGGATCTACAACTGTCTCGGGGAGTGGCCGTTTTTTCAGGGTTTTTGACTGTGAAGATCGGCTGATCTCCTTCGTTTCGTCGCTGGTGGAAGGTCTATCTTTTCTTTTCTTCTTTTTCTCCTTGACGGGTGGAAGGGGAGCTACGTGTTCTACGACTTTCGCCTTTCCTTTGGCAGCAAAAATGTCGTCTATTTCAGATGTAGGCATGAAGGAAGGATGACTTCGGTTGATGATAAGAAAAAATCCAAGTTATATTGTCACGGTCACATACGTCACATGTTACATCTTCTCCGAGTCATCAGACGTTTTTCTCGTAGGTGACCGGTGATTATTAGGTTCGGCCCATTATTGAAAGCGTTAGGTGGTAATATTGAATGTTGAATGACTTGAGATCGATGAAAGACGGTTGTGCTGCAGTTCTGACCGTGACCGATGGTTAAATGAATGAGCCTTGGCAGTTTCCTGATTTGTTGAAAGCTTTCTTCACTCGGTTCGACCGCCAGCAAGTGCAAGCAGGTGGAGATCCGACTATATAAACTCCTGAGCTATGTTGTAAGCCATCCTTTACCATTTTCCCGTCCTATATAAACATCTCTTTCTCTATTTAACAGACCACAGTCTGCCCAGCAAATCAGACCTCAGAACCATCAATCCCAACAACCAGGGACTTTCATCCCCCAGAATTCAACTCAAAACTTCGAGACAGCCCAGTACTTCACTGGTCCTCTTGACCTCAATGCTGCTGCAAAGCAAATGGCAGCCATGACCGCTGCAGGGGCGCAAAGACAAATGGCAACCGTCAACGGCCGCCCATCCGCGGCGCCTGTCAATCCTGTTGGCGGAGTAACTCCGGCATCATTTCTCGGCGGAATGCCATCCTCTTATAATCAACCAGCTAGCTTTAATGGACCATCTCATGATACTACCAGTTCGATGCAATTCAACCCCACAGCTTTGTCAAGTCAACCAAATGTCCAAGGCATTTACCCTCCCCAGCCAACCACTAATGCCCCATCAAATCCTTCCCCCACGTCTCATCCAAACTTCGCTTCACCGGATGTCGCCAAGCAGCGACATCGAACTTTCCTCATGGGATTGTCCAACGCCCACATTACCCGCGCTCCCCTACCGCCGGCTTTAACTGGATTTCCATACCCACCCAATTATGACCCCATAAATTCGCCATGGAAGTCTTTGGACTGCCCACCAGGTCAGCTAGGTGTGGTTCGCGTGGGTGGCAAGGACATTGATCTTCTGAGGCTATGGGGTATTGTATGTCAGTTAGGAGGATTGCAAAAAGTGCGTTCATTCGCACTCAATTATTGTCGCATGCTGATGCATGATATCATAGGTCTCACAACAGCCAAATGGCTGGATGCAAGTCGCTCACCAATTTGACTTGCCAGAGTACCTTCCTCATCTATCAAATCCTGGGCAGCAGCGCTCCGTTACTCAGATTTTGGGCAATTTATACACTGCCATCTTACACCCGTTCGACGAAATGTATCGCCGTAATATGCAGGAGAACAATCGCAAGGCAATGATGGCATCTGGACGCCAGCCGGGCGTTAATACTGCACCTCCCAATATGAACCCAGGGTCGGGTGCGCCTCATGCAGCACTCCCACCAGGAGCAGTTGGCGCCAATACAGTTGGTAGCATGATGGGACAGCACGCGGTGAACAATCAAAACCCCACTACTAGCCCTGCTTCTCAGTCACAGCCACTGCCACAAAGCCCTCATCTTCGTCAATCATCTTCTGCGCCTAATTTTCAATCGCCCGCCATCCCCTCATCATCGGATCCCACGCCTATACAGGCTTCATCGCAGCTCAACAGTGCAACTTCTGCACCCCAGCTCCCAAAACCAATGTCGGATACATCTGAATCAGACACCCAAGGGACGAAGAGAAGGCTAGAGTCTGAAGAGGAAGAAGGGAAACGAGTAAGACAAAAGACAGGTATTTCCCATAGACATTTTTTCTGTTACGCGTGAATCTCAACCGAGGTACTACAGATCCACCAGATACCGTAAGTACTGACTCTGACGAGTCTTTGCGACCTTGAATTGATTTTTTTCCCAGACTGAGAGCACTAATACCACGACACCACATGGGTCCGTCCCAGGAGCTCCGCCCTCGCGTACTCAACTTACAAGGACAAAAGTCGAGTACATCCCTTTTGCACGCGAAATTGATTTCACTGGCGGCCGTGATTTCAATGCACTGGAAGAGGATTATCTTCGATCTCAGCGACGGCCCATGCGAGATATCAATGAGTGGGGCACGGTTGACATTGAAGCGCTTACAATGTCGATCCGATCGCGACTGACCGCCGAACTTTCCTACGCCCTAACGACAATCACGTTGTTATCTACTATGCGGGGCCCAACCCCTGGGTCTGGATTTCCTATTTTACAATGCACAGAATTACTCGAGGAGGTCCTTGACCTACTTGAGGAGGAAGCGTTTGGGACCATCCCAGACATGGATTATAGACTGGGCAATGGTGCCGAGATAGTGCGACATCGGACGCTCGTGGATGGAGTTTTGGAAAAGGAGTCGATGCTCTTTGCAGGGCTAGAGCACCGTGATCCTCAGTATGGGACACGCGGTCCAGGGCACCGCGCAGGCAATATTGTGCTCACGGTGACTAACCTCATACGAAACCTTTCTGTTACCCCAGACAATATGCTCTGTTTGGCGAGACATGAACGCACACTTGATCTTGTGCTACGTGTCTGTGGTATCACCACGTCATCAGACGGAACACCCAAACCAACTTCGCCGGCACTCGCCCTCTCGGACGTGATCAATGTTCGAAAAGATGCACTTCACATTTTTGGCAATTTATCAAATTACATCGTGTTCCCAAATCCTAGTTCTCCGTCGAACGCAACAACTCTCACTGCAAGCCGCATCCTCGAAATCATCGCGTCTATCCTGATAGAACCCTCCGACTCAGTTCCCCCCACACAATTCCTCAAACAAAGTGGAGTTCCTTTCCCGCACAGCAGACCGTCGTCTATTGCCGACCTTGCCCTCGACGTTTTCACCCGCATCGGCCAGCTGGACTGTAATCGGCAGGTTTTCTCCAAGGTTATGCCCCAATCTCTCATTTGGCGACTATTGGAGTCCCTTCTTCATCGTTTACCAGTGTCAGACCTCGACTTCGCTTTTCTCGGCCGGGATCCATGGCTATCTTACTTGGAAAAGACAATTATGGCGATCTATACGATCGCATTTTTTTCACCGCCGGAATTAAAGAAGAAGATCAAGACAGATCGCTCTCTGCGTTTCTCACAGGTTTTGATTCGTCAGGTGCAACGCTTCGTAACGGTCGGTGGTAGCCCGGAGGTGCGTCAGTGGCACCTCGCCGTTGCACGACGAGCGGTGGAAACCATGAAAGTGGTGGATGAAGAGGATGATGCTTTTGACACCTCGCAGTCAACTCAGCCCACGCTGGCATTTGGCATGGGCTTTAGTGATGCTAATGATTCTGGTATTGAAAAGGGGGTAGGGTTACTTGCTGGTCGCCGGGACGCTACTTGGGAACTGCTGATGCGAGATCTGGATGCTGTAATGTTTTCGGAGCTGGAGAGTTTGATGAGAGTTGAATGCTAGTTTCGCGGGACGGTACTGTTGGTTTTAACATCTTGTATACTAACCCCTAGCTTTACATTTTGCTGTCGATACTATGTAGTTCTGGATGTCCATGTCAACTGTAACGTTGAGCTTCTTGTCCTCCAGACATTTGATTTGTGTGCAATTATTTTTGAAGTCCTGGACTTATCTTGTTGCTGTGTAACCTTGTCGTGTAACATCTTGACGGCCCACTAGTCTTGTTCTAGTCTCACCTTGGCTTCTAAGAGCTTCCACCATCGTTCTCAAAAGAAGAGAAGGGCAATCGGCCTCACCTTAGATGCCGTCCTACACGGCTCCCCCACCAAACTACTCTCCAGGGTCCCAGAATCCACCTGCGGCGGATGATGCCCTGATTTCTGGCCTTCAGATCTTCATCATCCCAGCCGCGGACACGTTGACCTTCCAGAAGGGCTATCTAGGAGCTGAAGGAGAGCGCGCCGCTATTGAAGGAGAGATCCATGTCAAGGGTGCGCAGCCAGGCCAATGGAAATATGTGTTAGTGCGGTCGCTTCTCATCTATCCCGAGTAACTCACTAGCGCAAACAGCACTGTGGCTCTTCGTGCCGTTGAATCTGCTTCTGGCCAGGAAATCGAGCTGGGCTCATCAGAGATAAATCTAGTCTCGTTCACGGGGACATCCGACTCGATGTCATCTTCAACGTCGTTCGCAATACCCCTAACATCCGATGCACCCCAGTGCATTCATACACCTCATTCATTACTGGAATACGCACTCACGGCGACTTTCCATCCTATAAACACGTCTGAGCCAGTTGTGTCAAGAAGGGTTGTCGTGCATACGCGACGCTACACTTCGCATTCTCATACTGTGGACACGCTGCCGGAGACCCACGTCCTGGAAAGTCCCTCCCATGTCGAAGTCCAAGTTCCTCGTACGATATTCCGGGCAGGAGAACCCATCCCAGTCTACATTACTGTGCCTCCACCGAGTAGGCAGCTTATGCTTCGTGAAGGACTTAGACTCCGAAACGTGAAAACCGAGATCGTCCGCATCGTGAGTATCAAAGGGCAAGATGATGGTGGTTACTTTGAATCTGGTACGCTTTATGGTTCATCCATAGCAGACTTGCAACCTCAGGATGGACCTTCATTGGTGGGACCTACTCCCTCTGCGGAAAAGCCTCCGATCACTTCTCCTGGATCGACTTATCGTACAGTAACTTCACGCTCAGGTGCATCTTGCAGATTTCACTCCTCTCGACCTGTTCGGCTCCGTTTCATCTTGCATCAGGCTTCGCCATCCGCGTCGCCAGTAGATTATCAGAGGAGTTTGCCAGAGGGCGACTACAGCAACATTGACAACGATTTGCAATGCACTTCCATCACTCAATCTACCCTCCTACATTCAGTCTCTTTCCTTCTAAACATCCACATTTCATTCGTGGACACGACCAATAGAACGGAACGGCTCACGACTGTCCCCATCCCGTTAACTATCATTCCACCACCAGCACCGCTGCCTGAAGTTGAAGAATGGATTGACGCTGCATATCAGAAGAAGCATGATCGTCCGCCTTTGAGGACAGTCCGTCAAGAAGATTCGGAGCCTTCAATTCCCATATATCAGGAAGGAGAAGCGGGTCCAAGCTACACTCAGAGCGGTGCCCCGCCCCCTTTTGAAGACCGCGACATACCGCCTCCACCTTTCTTTCATTCTATGCCTTCTACATCCAATGCTCCACCAAGCTTCCAGGAGTCCGAGTCTGAAATATTCATTTCTTCAGACACGACAGACCAGGAGGCACTTCTACCCACGGAACTCACTATCGTCGGCGAGGGTATTTTGTTTGGATTCACTGCATCAGAGCAGTTTGATGGTCATTCGGACACTATGCACCGCTCGTCTACTCCGCCCCCTTCGGTGGAAATGGCAGAGCGAGATACAGATGTGACAGGATTTGCTGACATCGGGCAATCCGTCCCAGTCTTCGAAGCTCTGAACATCGTCTTAGACGATTCTCACGCACCCCGCTCTGGAGGTGAACTCCCTCCTCCACCGCCTGCGATGGATGATCCGTCAGACCCGCCTCCTTCAATTGATTCCGATTTCAGGTCGCCCACGGTCCGGGTACCCGTGCAATCCCACTCACCTCCCCTCGCTCATCAGTCATACAGTCAAGCCCCCGCGACTCGTGATTCTCTACACCCTCCCAGTGATATCCTACATCATTCTTCCCCTCATGGTCATGCGCCACCGCCTTATCTTGTTCCTGGCAGTGATCATGACCAAGAGGAACATGTGACACGACCACCTCCGTATATGGATTTAGTCCCTTCTTCGTCATTTTTGAATAGCTCAATTCACTAAATGGACTTTATTACCATTCCAACGTGTGCACCTCTTAGAACTTACTTTTGTCATCAAGTGTACCCTGCTGCAAAGTGTATTTATAAGTTAGCTTCAAACAGTACCAAGTCCAACATTTGTGTTGCAGATGAATTATAAAAGCAAATTACATATGAATGACCAAGGCAACAGTAGCCACGTAGATGGCAAACACTGGGGACGTATGAGGGGAATAACAGGTGTACTGATAGAAGCGAAATAATCGCGAAGTTGAAGTGTACAGTCCAAATAATACTCAGCGGCACACTCAACAGTTGCATGCGTCTTTCTTCGACTGTTGCTCCTCGAGGTTCACTTCCTGTCTGGCCCCTCCAGTTCGTCCACCTGCGCCGCCAGATCGACCTGCGGCACCTCGTGTTGAAGCCAGGATGTGCTCGATAGGTATCTTCTTCGCTGAATTTTATCTTAAGCGTGAGCTCTACATCGAGTGTAGCGGGCGTACCTATCTCTGTAAATATCTCGACGATACCCTCACCAGTCTTAGCACTAGTCTCAAAGAACAGCAAGCCAGCCTCAGTAGCGTAGGCCTGAGCCTCCTCACGTGGCACCTGTCGCAAACTCTCTGGCTCGCCACCACTAGCGCTAGGAGTCTCCCCGGGCGAGACTGTAGCATCATCGGCCTCATCTTCAGATTCGGATGATGGAGTGGACCCAGATGACGAAGGAGATGTTTGTACGAGATCAACTTTGTTGCCAGCCAATGCGATGACGATGTTGGGATTTGCTTGTCTTTGAAGCTCCTTCACCCATGACTTCGCCTTCTCTAAACTCGATGCTTTCGTTACGTCGTAAACGACCACTGCGGCTTGAGCATTACGATAATACATGGGCTACATGCACGAATCAGAGCGGATAGTGAACAAAGCGGTGCTCGGGACCTACAGCAAGAGAGTGGAAACGTTCCTGGCCAGCAGTATCCCAAATCTCGTAACGGAGGACGCGGTCTTCGAGGCGGCATTTCTGAGTCAAAAATGCAGCACCAATGGTGGGCTCCTTGTTTGCTTGGAATTCATTCGAAACCTGGAAAATGGTTTAGTGGTGGCCAACATGTGAAAAGATCACCCACAAAACGGAGGACTACCGAAGATTTGCCAACAGCAGCCTCGCCTGTAGATGCGTATTAGTCCTCATTCGTTGGCGTGGATTCGAGCGAAGGCGGATAGTATAAGAAGCCAGTTTGATAGCGAGTGCGAATCATGGCATTTTTAGTGGTAGCAAAGAACGCTTACCGAGAAGAACCAGCTTGACCTGGACAGACCTGTCCACGGAGCCTGAAGCAGCGTCAGCCATTGCTATCGGGTCGAAGTTGTAAGGAAATATAGACACAAGGCAAACAGGCGGGAACAACTCAGTGTGCTGCGTTTCCTGGCTTTGTTTACGTTTGTATTCAAATCTCCCATAGCCCATCATGAGAAACGCATACTATGTAACATAGTTTCATCAAAGTACTAGGGCGCATAACTAAACAAGGCCAGGTGTGCACATATGTCCCATGTCCCATTTCCACTTCTCCTTCCCGCTGGAAAACAATAGGGCAAGTAAAAGAGACACCGTATCCACTCCATCTTGCAAATGGTGTGGAACTCGAGCTCACCGATAACTAGTCGTTTATCGCTCTTCGAGGCCGCGGAATACCAGAACATTTTTATTTGGTAGGTCCCGGTAGGTCCAGTCCATGCTCAGCAGAAACATATGTTCCATCAGGGTCGCTGTATACTGTAGCTACGTGGCGACGTGGGGGAAGATGTCTGCAACAAACCTGTGCCCAGAGTCGAGGTTAAAGCACCGGCAGTAGTATGGTATAGTGCGAACGGCATTTGGGAAGGCGTCGGTCTGCGTTCAAGAGGCTGTTCATACATCGTAGGGCTGCTCTCCATCTTTGGTTATTTAACGTGCGAGTGTCTCTGAGCAGTAGTGCTTTAAAGCCCCTGTTATTTCTGAGCATCTGTACAGCCGCGAGCTGCGATGCAAAGAAGGGGCCATGATTGTTGTCAAATCGTTCGGGTCGCGATGAAATCAGGGACATACTTTTGGCGGGACGCAGCTTTCTTCCAAGGATGCTTGTCTGTAGCCAGGTCCTGCATTTTGTCGTCCATAACACCATGGCCTCAACCAGTGTGGATGTCCACTCCCAGGTTTCTCAGCCCTGCTCCCGAAATCAAGGATGTCAGTCGGCGTTCCCATAGAGCCCGACGGCACAGGCCCACGAACGACCTGATCGAACTTCAGGTTCGGTCTCGTTGAGAAAGAACGTCTCAAAGAACGTCACAATCACTATTGTTCGCACAAGAGGACTGCCCAGTGAGGACGAATCCTATTGCGTTATAAAGATAGACTTTGTGGCACCGTTGACAGCTGGTACGCCGTTGAGTGCCTGAGCGTCAGGGTCCATCTTGCCGTCGTCAGTAACATACGGACATGTAGTCCAAGCTGGAAAGCATAGTTCGGGCAAATGAGCAGTGGAATATGATAACGTGCGTTATAGAAGGCATGGCATCTTCCTTTCTTGTGTTTGTACGTGTCTACATCAGCTTTCGATGTACCACTGACAACCCTTTCGACGCCGATGTTCCAGAAACAACAGCAGTCGAAGAAGCAGAACGAGAAGTTAGGATAGGGAGGGATGGCGTTCCTGATACCATTGACATCATAGCAGTGGGACCCAGTACTAAGCTACAGCTGTGGGTATGAATCGATATAGGGTCTACGACCCCAATAAATTTAATTTTGAAAAATGTCTGTTTAAGGCAGCTTATATAAGTAACACTGGTGAGACTCAACGCAGGAGCTCCATCTTGCTTCAACTCGATAGACCGAGCTCATCGATAACTAGTCGTTTATCACTCCTCGGGACTGCAGGGGAATGCGGTACGGTGGTCAAATTATAAACTATAGTGAGCGTGACCACAATATTTGCATCTCATGAAATAACGCAGGATCTTCCGTAGGAAATCAAGAATCAACGGTGGGCCACCGTGGTCACTCGGAAGAGTTTTCCCTATTTGTGACGAAATTACACGTTTAATGGGGAACTTCGAGCAGTTGAATTGAATTTATTAGAACTTCCTACTCTATAGAAGCTACTCGCCAGAGAGACACCGTGTATATAAATATTGCCAAAATGGGCATGAAGTGATATCTGTACGTAACCTTGGGTGTGAACTCACTTTATAATAAGCCGAGAGTTCAGCTTAATTATAAGGCGTCGGCGCCATTTCAGCAGGTACTATCACTGCCAGGCCCTTCTAACACAAGCAGTGGGTTGTATTCAAAGACTTTCCCGTCTAGTCCTTATTCACAGGGAATTCAAAGTTTCTGCAAACACTCGGCCAGTATGGTTGCCGGCGCATTGGGTGTGTTCTACGAACGAGCCTCTATAGAGCAGAGCTAACGCGCTAGACACGGAAACTCAGATACTACAGGCTTCCAGCCAACCCAGGAGAGTATACCCCCTCCAAATGTGAACTACCAGCAGAAACCAGTCCTCGGTCTTGCCCCCAATGTACATCCTCTTGTGAGCAACTTCTCCGCAACATTCCGTGTCTCTTTACTCACCAGAATTCCAATTAGAACCCCTTCCCCTTCATTCTTCGTGCCGCATCTGTATACCCAGATAAACTCGCCATTGCACACCCTGATGTGAAACATCCTGTGTTCTATACCTATGCCGTTTGGTAGGGCTACCGTGCTTCGTCGAGACCTAGTCTGACAGCAGCATTAGGGCTCAGCGCATTCAGAACCTGGCGTATGCTCTCATACAAGCGGGCATCCGCCCAGGTGACCGCGTTGCAGTCATAACACCCAATGCGTGAGTTATATTGCATCATGCACTTCGCTGGTCTCACACAGAAGCGCGAAAGCCCCTTGATTGCAGGTATAGTCTCCTTTTTGTTCCACCGCCTATGCGGCAATGACGAACATCCCGAGTAGATGCTCACTTTGGCGTTCTCGCTGCTCGTGCTATCATTACGCCCGTAAACACCCGCCTCACACCCCCTGAAGTCTCATATATCCTGGAACACAGTGGATCCAAGCTCATCCTCATTGATCGAGACTTCACACATCTCATTGGGAACACTAATATTCCTGTCATTGTTTGTCATGACACAGGCAGAGTGGGCGACCCATACGAAAGCTTCCTTAGTGCAGGTAGAGTATTCAGCGTAGAAAAGGGGTGGGCTGGCTTGGACGTTGAGCCCGACGAGAACGTTGGTGCAGTGTTGTGCTACACGTGAGTAACATCTCTATTGTGGAACTTGACCAAGAAATGAACGCATTTCTACAAGGTCGGGAACTACAGGTCGTGTATGATTTGCCTTTGTCAGTGGTTCAAAGCAATCACTTATTATACATAGCCGAAGGGTGTCCTGACTACGCTGCGCGGTATGTTCTGTCAACTTACTCCACTTTACTTGGCTGATGCTATTGTTCAATCAGGCTCTTACTTAGCAGCAATAGGGAATGTTGTCGAGGGGCAGTGCGTGCATTGTCTTGCTGTATCCTTCTGGCAGGCTCACCAGTGAGATTTACAGGATAAATCGTGAGTCGACGTACCTGTGGTAAGTTCCATGTTACACAATTGCGTAAACAATTGAGAATACAACGAAAAATGTAGGATTCTTCCAATGTTCCACGCAGCTGGTTGGACGTACCCATGGGCAAATGTCTTCGCATGCGCGACACAGGTGCGCAGAATGTCATATTTATGACCACGCACCATCTTACCTTTCTGGACCTAGATAACTATGCGAACTGTCGACTACCCGCTTATCTGGAAGCACCTCCTGAATTCTGGGGTAACTCACTACTGTGGTGCACCGACTGTTCAGGTTTGTGCGTTAGACAGGGAATTGAATTTGTCTGATATGCATCGATAGATCGGAATTGTGAATGACCCCGCTGCTAGACCTCTCCCTCGTACTATATCTGCGGTTATTGCAGGGGCTGCACCCACCGCTCAACTCATTGCCCAGCTCGAGCAAAAGGGAATCAAACCTGTACATGTATACGGGCTGACGTACGGTCTAGTATAGCATCATTGCAAATATCTAAGCTGATTTGTTCTTCTACGCATCTTCACAGTGAGGTACGTAGTTCGTTGCCACATCTGGAAAAATGACGATCCTGAACCCGCTTCTGGAAGACATACGGACCCATCACGCGCTGCTATGATCAACCACACTGGAAGACGCTTACTATAGAACAACGCGCAAAGCTGATGGCTCGCCAAGGTCAAAGCTTCGCCACTGCGCAAGACGCACGCGTAGCGTATCCTCCACGACACGAAAACGATGAAGAAATTCGTGACGTCCCAAAAGACGGACTCACAGTGGGCGAGGTCCTTATGCGCGGGAACATTGTCATGAAGGAGGTGTGTTTCTCACTCGTTGGGCCAAGTCCCGTAATCATTTTAGTTGTTTATTAGTACTTCCGCGACCCGGAAGCCACGCGCAAGGCTTTCCAGGGTGGCCACTTCCACTCGGGTGATCTAGCCGTCTGGCATCCCGATGGTGTCATACAGGTCGTTGACAGAAGCAAAGACCTGATCATTTCTGGAGGCGAGGTGAATATACGTCTTTGCAGTGATTCAACTTGCTAACCCGAAGCAGAATGCATCAAGTTTGGCCATAGAACTAGGCAAGTATCTTCCCATTCCAATCACTGCCATGTTGTGCATACTGAACGAAGTACGCAGAGCTTTCGAGCCATCCACATGTTTTAGAAGTGACAGTCGTCGCCCGTACACACCCCAAGTGGGGTGAACGTCCCATGGCTTTCGTCATTCTTCGTCCAGAGCACAGCTCCACATGGAAAGACAATCATGACGACTTTGCCGCTGAGCTGGTCAGCCACGCTCGGGCCCGTTTGCCTGGCTTTGCGTGCCCAGAATGGGTGCACATAGTGGACGAATTACCCGTCAGTCATATGCATAACATCCGCATCCTGCTGGACGCTCATAAAACTTACAGAAAACATCTACTGGGAAGATCCTCAAGACGAACCTTCGCAAAATAGTTGCTAAATTGTGATCTTTATGATCTAATAGTGATAATTGCGAGGTATAGTTAATAGGTATTTGTACATACTTATGCTCGATTTTGCCATATAAGAAGGGTATGAGTGAGTGAAACAACAGTCGAGTACAAATGTCGCAAGGTCTATGTGGGCATGATGAGTTCAAAACGGTCACGACAAATCGGGACATAGTCGCAGTATCCGGAATGCACCAGTATTGCGTTCGCATAGATAGACCTCATCTCCCTTACGCCCAAGGAAGAGTACCTCGTCAGTGTTCTCAGCATCTCCATCTGTGCCATGGAACTCCGACCTCGCAGGAGATTTTCCAGCCGAATGGCTTGGCTTCCTCCCAAGGTAGCCTGACGCTTTGGTTTTAGACGACAGGGCTGCAGCACCTGATGTGGAAGAAGTGATAGGAGTGCCTATCTTCCAAACGAAGGGTCCGCGTCTGTTAATATTTGATGGCGGCGGTGCGAATTGAGGCAGCAGGGTACGTGACTCATCCGCAGGTTTGAGCAACGCGTCACCGAAATCCATCGCTTCCAATCCTCCTTGCCGCATGGCCACGAGGACAGAACGGTCTTTGACGTCAAAAGCCTCCACGCGCTTCACGTCTCCCATGCGGGGGATCACTTTGGAGTCGTCATCATTGTCCACGCTCCAGACAAAGCGGCCTTTGAGAACAGCCCGACCACGAGCATCGACTATGGACGTGCTGTGCCCGCCACGCGAAGAGAAGAACAATGCAGGAGGACCAAAATGTCGAGGCTGGACGAGAAGAGATATTGGGTGTAAGAGGGGTTTAGCAGCATCTGATGAAGGAGCGGTATGCTGGGTTGCCGATGGCGGAGGTGCGGACCGGAATGGATGGGCAGGATCAACGCACTGCTGTCTCAAATCCTTGAGCAACATAAACTCTTTATCATCCTCTTTTCGAACTGGTAGATCTGGGGGAAGCAACCCATCCTTGTACCACGCTTGCATGAGGGTCGCTTTCCACGGCCCTGACTCTGATTGAGCATGTATTTCATAAAGTGACGTATTGACATACCGTGGACGACTCCTTTCGGATCGCGGTAAAACCATCTCGAAGGCGGTGCTGGTGCTGGCATGGGTAGGCCAGGAGGTGAAAATTGGATGGATGCTAGGTCAACATTGGCATTACCTTGAGCATCAGGTTCGTGCTCGGCGCGGTAGTCAAGGAAGTCGGGGTATGTCGGTGGAATGATGTAGTCATCAGCAATGGTTGCTAAAGGCAACTTTGGCGCATAGGACAACTGTTGGAAGGTGGTATACGGTCCAAGAGGAGCGGAAGCTAATGCTACGAGCTCTTCAGCGTGTGCAAGGGCAGATCCATGGGCACTACCAGTCGGGGTGTGTGATTGAGATTGTGCGTCTGGGAGATTAGCATTGGAATTATTCCTAGAAGGATCATCGCCGGCTGGTAATGAAAGTCGATTGCTGATACTGATGTTGGTATCCTCGTCATCCTGTGCAGGCGGGTCTGTGTCAAAGACATCTGGCTGACCCGAGCGTATTTCTCGAACTCTTCGCCGAGCTGCACGTCGCTCGGCTCGACCAATTCGAACCTCGCGAACTCTTACTGTGGCGGGTTCCAACCCAAAGACGTTTTGAGAAAAGACAAGAAAAACTTCGACAAGGTCGTCACCCTGGAGCTGGAGTTCCAAAGAACGCGGTGAGTCGGGAAGGATAAAAGTACGAGAAAGGCCCAGGGCTGTTCGATACGTCCCGGCAAAAAGCTCAACCTTTTCGCCATTATCACCGCAAAGGATAGCCAGGAAGCTGTTCAAGCTCTCCATAAATATATGAACCCCGGGAAGGTCTGAATACACACCTCTTTTTCTGCGTCTCCACGGCCTTAATGATAAGGGAGCCTTTCGTTCCCGGTAGCTTCACATAGTCCAGCTTTGGTGGAGGCAGTGGTGTTGCAGGAGTTTGTGATCCACCCCTCTTTTCGGCCTCCGAACCTGTAAGTACCAGCATAGGAGGGCGATCGTCAGACCTCCTGGAACTGAACGCATTGCTAATAATTCGAGGAATAAGGCGGGAATGGGAAGGTGTCGGATGTGGAGCAGCAGTCGGTGGGGGTAGTCGGGTGGAGGCATGAGAGACGCTATGTCCTCCTGACGTCGAAGGGCGAGGAGCAAGCTGAGGCGGTTCCGAGGGACGTGAACGTGTCGAAAGCGAACGTGTCAGCGGCCTTTCTTCAATCTCGGGTAATACTATTGTGGGAGTTGTTGGAGATGTGGGGGATCCCAGGGGAGTATCGTACATAACAGGGACATTAGAGCGGCCGGCATCGTACGAACCACTGCCGTTGAAGAGGCCAGCCAGTACTGACCACCTCCTTCTCCGCCTTTCAGGACGACTCGCAATGCTTGGGCGGCCCAGTGAAGAGCTACCATCCTCCAATACAGAACTGAGCGGCACGCCATCCTCCGTAACCGTAGCAGATGAAGTTGCCCCAATCATAATGGGTGCTTGTGGTCTCATTGACCCTGCTGGTGGGAGATCGGGAGCTCTACTCTCTAAAAGGGCCTGAGCAAGCGTTATACGGTCCAGTGTACCACTCGCACCGTCATCGTCGTCGTCATCTAGGTCGATGTCTGGAGGTGGTATTTGAGGTGGCTGATCAGCTGAAGCGGGCGTGGGAGGTGTTGTGCGAATGTTGGGTGGCGAACTCTGCAAGGCTTGACGAATGGTCAACAGGGTTGGAGATGGTTCAGGGGCTTGAGCTAGTGTCATGTTCGGTTGGGCCAGAGTTAGATCCAAGTTCGCAGGACGATTCCTTCGGTTAGAATACGTGGCTTGACTGCGCACAGGAAGTGGCGTTGAACCAGGATCTATGGTATCGCTCAGGCGGGGTGGGGGCATAGCGCTAGTGCGTTCATCCAAAGCTTGACTACCGCTTGCACCTGCAGTTAGCATATCTATAGCTTCGTCGTCGTCACTTCCCTCAAGCCAATTTGCATTCTTGGCCATTGGGTCTCCCTGTTCTGTACTGCCCAGATTGGGTAGGGAGGGAACGGGGGGGACGACGACGTGAGAAAGGGACGAGCGACGAGACCTTGAGAGATTTATTGAAATAGTGGATGCCTGTGGCTGCAAATGGGGTCGGGTAGTTTCTATTATTGCAGAATAAGGAGGGGGCTGGTCGATCGGCTGGCAGGGGGTTGTCGGTTTGAGGGTGGGGGGCCTGGGCATTTTCTGGGGTGTGGACGCGGGAGTAGTCGTGAATGAGGACTTCCTAGGGGTCTTTGTTACCTGACGTGCCAATGGCTTTACTTTTGGCTCTGTTGAATCACGTTGAACCGGACTGGAGCTGCCTGAACCGACTTTCTTTGACTCCTCCCTTCTGGACTTTTCGCGTTCTCTGCGAGTCTCGACCTCCATACGCCACTCTACGGCTTTTTTGACCTCTTCTAGAGCATAAACACGAACGCCGTCTCGTCTGCCTGCTATGGCTACTAATACACCGCGATGTTCCATGACTACGACGCTCTTAAAACTGACCCTGCGCACCAGTGCGTAAGGGTGAGGGGCGGGTGGAGATATGAGAGGAAGGACATCGAGTCCTTGTGCATGACAAAGGAGAAGGTAGTGGGGAGCCATAAAAGTTCCACTTGTTGGAGGAGTAGTAAAATGTGAAGGGGAAAGATCTGAAGTAACGACTGATAAGGAGAGACCAAGCTCTCTTAAAGTTGGAGGAGAAAGTGAAGGTGGTGGTGTAAGTGGTCGGGCCGGTGTGGGGGATGGAGATCTGGATATAGAATCGGATTGAACTGGGTCAGGTGACTGAGGCCTATCGTCTCGAGGAGAAGTTCTAGAGGATGACGGGGTAATAGTGTCCCTCCGGTGAATTAAATTTGACCAAAAACCAGAAATACGATTAGAGGGACGCGCCTAATAGGAGGTTGAGTAAAGTCAGACTAGAAAGTAATAATTGTAACTTACCTCCAAGACTGAGCGGCGGTTATTTCGGATTGAAGTTGATCTATCGATATTAGTGATCAACCTATTATTTGGTTCGGATATTGGTTCTGCGGCTATTGCAGGGATTGCAGGAGATTGACTAGCTGGCAAGTTTGCATGATCCTCTGGTTCTTGAGTTGTCGTGGGAAGAGAAGGTGTAGGCTGTAAGACCGGGGTTGTAGTGAGCTTTACTGATAAATCTTGTACCCCAGTTGAAGGGTCGCCTGGGAGAGGGTCGACCATGAGACAGACCTGGCTGAGTCAATGCCAGCAAAGTGAGTGAGACTATAAGAGAAGGAAAGAAACTACCTCCGATCCCGTTCACTAAACTTATCCCACGCCACATCACTAATAAGTGTGAATAGTCTTTATTTTTAAGTAAAATATAGACAGGTCATCCGTACGTCCCTTCCTCGACCTTCACAATGCTACATCTTAATCGTTCAATACGGAATTCAGCGTTTAATCCTCGTAGATGGGCTCATAACATTCCTACCTTTTCTCATTTAAACGCGGTCAATGAAGAAGATATCGCACACTTTTCAAACATACTCGCACCCACGTCTATACTCTCAACCCTTCAATCAGTCTCCACCCCCGCAGATGATATTGCCCCATACAATGTAGACTGGATGGGAAAGTACCACGGTCAAGCAAACTCTGTTCTTCGCCCCCGAACTACACAGCAAGTCAGTGAAATTGTCAAGTATTGCGCTCACCGTAAAATTGGCATAGTCCCACAAGGCGGTAATACTGGTCTAGTCGGTGGTGGTATTTCTCTCCAGAAAGAGATTGTCCTCAGCTTGGGCGCAATGAACTCTGTTCGCTCCTTTGATCCCGTGTCCGGTATTTAATCTCGTACCTTGTATCTTATTACAATTCGGACCGTCCTTCCAGGTATTCTCGTGGCAGATGCTGGTTGCATTCTCCAATCTCTGAGTGAATACATTGCACCTCACAATCACATCATGCCCCTTGACCTCGGTGCAAAGGGAAGGTGTGTACTATTACTCTTCATGAGGTCAACTAAACGGACCCTTTTCAAGCTGTCAGATCGGTGGCAATATATCAACCAATGCAGGTGGTCTTCGACTCCTTCGTTACGGCTCACTGCATGGAACGGTCCTCGGACTCGAAGTAGTTCTCCCGGATGGTACAATCCTCGACCAGTTATCCACCCTGCGCAAGGATAATACCGGTGACTTAAAGTTTGACACATCATTAAGTTCTCCCGCTTACTTACGATAGGCTACGACCTTAAACAGCTCTTCATTGGCGGAGAGGGTACACTCGGTATCGTAACCGGTGTCTCCATCCTCACACCCCCTGCACCCCAGGCCACCAATAACATCTTCTTGGCATTACCACGCTTTGAAAATGTCCTACCACTCTTCCAAACTGTCAAACGCCAACTCGGAGAAATCATGTCCGCTTTCGAGTACATCGACCGCACCGCTTACGACATGGGTCTCCAGCACGGCCTTGGCCCTTTGCTTAGCCCAGACGAAGTTGGCGACTCCCAAATCTTTGTACTCGTTGAAACAAGCGGTGGGAACCAAGATCACGACTTAGAGGTGCCGTTAATTTCCTCGTGCCCGGCGTGCGAATTAATACTTCAATCCAGAAACTCAACAATCTTCTCGAGAACTTGTTAACCGCTGACGAACCCCTCATTAACACTGGTGTTCTTTCTCAGTCGCCCACTCAATTTAACTCGATATGGGCTCTGCGTGAAGGCTTGACCGAGTGTGTTCAGAAGGAAGGCAAACCATACAAATACGACGTTTCTGTTCCCCTTGCCGACTTCCAGAAGGTCGTCGATACTATTCGGGAGCGCTTGATTTCGAAAGGGCTGTATGGGGACCATGCGATTTCCAAAGTCATGGGATACGGCCATGTTGGTGACGGTACTATCCTCTCACGGACTCATTCTAAATGACTTTGCACTCATTCCTTCGTAGGAAACTTGCACCTGAACGTAATCGCCAAGCATGGGTACCGCCCGGAGCTTGAGGCAGCACTGGAGCCTTTCATTTATGAACTTGTTGGTGCGTATCGCCTCTCCCAAAGAGTCCCTAGTGTGGCTGTTGACGTGTATTCAGCTTCTCACAAGGGCTCGGTGTCTGCGGAGCACGGCATTGGATCCATGAAGAGGGATGCACTGCATTACTCCAAGAGCGATGTCAGCATTGACTGGATGAGGAAAATCAAGCAGGTCTTTGATCCTTTGAATATCATGAACCCCGGCAAGGTTCTTCCTTAGAGCCAGAGTTTATATCACGCCGATACGATCCGTTGACGTGACTTCACGCATCAAACTATCACTTACCACGACTGTCACGATGAGTAGACGTAGCTATGCCATTTACATTTACTAGGGTATATTAAGTCGCAATGGATCTTTTGTGTTTCGCATTTATGAGAAGTAGCGCTTCCAATGATTCTCAAATGAACTAGGTTGCTGGCGGTCACAACTCATACGCCTTATCTGATAATAATTGTCCTCTTGAAGAACCCCGCAGTGCGGTTCTGAGGACATTCCCAGCGGCGATCCAACCAGGGTGCGGTGATGAGGTCCCCACTGCCTTCCCACTGCCAGTCCTCGGAGTTGGAGTCACGTGGGGAGTTCCCGGAGCGGATCTGACGAAGGCGACAACTTTGATAGGCTAATGTCCTTGGTGGATATCTCACGTCAACCTTCCCTGACAGGTGGCTGCCAAACCCAAATGTATCACGGGAGGCGACAGAGCAATCAAAGGACGACATCGACGCATATGTAAAGCCTATTAGATCGGCTGTATGTACAGTACGCCCCTTTGGCAGTGCTTGTCTCACAAAGTTGTGAATATGGAATATTAGACGACGTACGTATAAGCCAAGAAAAATGCTGTAAGTTGTCTTCGGAGTTGCCTTATGTAAAAGTATTCATGTCACTGGTCATCGAAGTCATTTCTACTATTGTAAGAACGGAGCGTTTTATTTATGTAATTTATCCTTGGGATCTTCCGGGTACAACTATAACACAATTAGCGCCGTCCTACTTCTTCAACGGACCGTCACAAAATGAATCGCGCACCTTTCCGGGATTGAACAGGTTCAGGGGATCGATGGCATTCTTGACAATTTTCATCAGTTCCACGGTGTCTTCGCCCAGTTCCTCGGCAAGGTACTCTGTTTTGCCTACCCCAACACCGTGTTCGCCCGTGCCTGAAGAGAAAAAGGATTAAAGACAACACGACCGAGGCACAAGGGTCACTTACATGTTCCGTCCATCTGAATAGCGCGGTGGACCAATCTGTGAACTGCCGCGCTGACACTCTGCAGTTCTTCTTTGTCTTTGAATAAAATGAGTGCGTGGAAGTTACCTGCATGACCCAATTACATATACAGAATAAACAAATTCCATTTCAACACCCTTACCGTCACCAACGTGCCCAACGATAGTCGATTTCAAACCAGCTCTGGCAAGATCTTCTTTAGTTTCATATACTAGCTGCGGGAGCCGAGACACCGGTACGCTGTTGATTAACCCACGTCATACATATCATTGAAAATTAAAACCAGGAGGACCGACCATACATCTGTCGTCCAACACTTTGCACCAGGGTGCGCTGCCAACGTTGAGAAAAGAGCCTAAGATTCAATGAATGATTGTCACATTATCACGCCAAAACAATGGTCGTTTACATACATATTTTCGATTCTCCCACATCTCACCTGCTTCCTCCTCTGTCGTCGCGAATTCAAATCGAGTGCTGCCATGACGTTGTACGATCTCTTGGACGACATTTGAGGTATCGCGAATAGATTCGGGGGATCCTTGGATCTTGAAGAAGAGAGTGTCCTGTACTGGGTACGGATCATCAACAACCCCAGCAGCGTTGATGGCCGCCATCACTGAAAGCACTTGAGGTAACGTCGAAGACATGAAACACGTCTACTCACTGTGATCATCCAGGAGCTCCACGCATTCTAGAAGGAATGTTTCAGCGAATGGAATAAAATATAACTTGCTACTGACGTATGTGGGAGCCGTATGGAGTATTAAGTATCTGCTGAACAGCGCTGACCGCTTTTTCGACGTCCGGGAACTGCGCCATTGCAACCTTGGTAGGTACTCGTGGAGCCAATCTCAAAGTAGCTAAAACAGCAAGTATTGAAATCAGAATGCTGTCTCGAAGACGGAGTGCTCGATTTACCCTCTGTGACTATTCCAAGCGTTCCTTCCGCACCAATGAAGAGTTTAGTCGTATCGAAGCCAGCGGAAGACTTGCGCGCCCGCCGGCGTGTCTTGATCACTTTCCCAGATGGAAGGACAACCGTCTGATACCGACTTGGCCAAACCTCTCTTCAGAAGACTTGATGGACTCACAACATTGAGGAACCATTCCGCTTTAGCTGTCCCATATCTGACCGCATTCGCTATCCCGGGGTAAATATATGCAGGACTAGCACAGCAGAAGAAGGCACCAACTTCCTGAACATCCTGTACCAATCATCCCGCCGATGGTCTATAGCGAGTCATGATTCGTCTTTGAAGTACTCGCAATGCAGAAAGGCTTACAGCTCCAGGCCCTGGGTCAAGCTGTTAAAAGTCAAAGTGAATCTACGAGCCCTGGATAAATGTGCGCACAGGGAAGAACAGAGGAATACCCCTGTCTTTCAGCGTATTGTTTATGTCTTCCCACTTTGCTCCAGACTGACATCGCAGATCACCATCAGCTTCTATAGACAGTCCCGTGAGTATTGGTATTGGAACGAAGCATAAACATGGAGTCACACCATTGATTTCCAAAATGTGATTCATTGCAGACAGGTCAAGGCATATACTACCTGAAGGAAACTAACCGTCATCATTAGCCTCATCCAAGCCCAAGTAGTGAAAGATGACTGGTTGAGGCTTACACCACTGAAATGACCCTCTAAACTCGTGGCGCCGCTGTATGCAGTGATAGGAACTCTGTACTTGCGAGAGATATTGACAACTTTCACCACGTCCTCCGTGCTATGTGCTATGACCACAACAGAGTGAGGACAACTCGGGTGGTATGAGTTTTCGGAGGAGCCATGTACTTGGAGGGAATCTGGGCTTGTCTGAACGCGACTCTTGTCTGGGAGGGCATCACGTAGTTCCTCGATTGCTTTCCGAACGTCTTCGGGAGACCCATAGGTGTGGGTTGAGGATGAGGAACTCCCGAACACGTCAATTGTCCCTCCTGTACCACTTACATTGGATGATTCTTCGGGACCACTTCTCTTGTGGTGTGCATACGCAAGCTCCCCAACCTCAGATGCCTGGGCGCTGGTAGCACCAGCTTCTAGTCTTGCTGGTATCAGCCCGTATTCGCGGTACTGGAGGACATAAAGCTTGTCCCAATCGCGAGCAAAGAACCCAGCACAAACTTTCCGACGCGAAGAACATCATCCTGCGTGGTACGAGACGTTGAGTAATGATATCTTGTTCTGGAGCTGCGGAGTGTTGCATTGCAGCTTGGTCGCAACGAAAGATGGCGACCCCTCGCTGCGACTCGGACTCTCGTAGAAAGAGGGAACATGATGTGCTAGGTGAAAGGTAGACAAACGTAAAACAGTCCTCGGGACTCCCACAACACCATGCGGAATCATCAAATATAAGTATGGTCGGATATTTGTCGGATATATGGGTCAGAATCAAATCCAACTGTCATGGTGTAACACTACAGTTAAACTTTCTTACAGCCGTAGAAGTACATCGCGTACTTAGTTCAACGGGGGTGACCACTGGTGGTTGTGCATTAGAATGCATCATAATGGGGGCTTTAGATGTGAAGTACTTTGTACGAATATCCGCGACGATCATTTTCTGAGTAGTACGTACACGGGATCACCGAGAACCACATTGGTCAAGTGACGATACGAGCCAGTTATTGATAACAAAAGTCCACCGAATGACGCATAGGCCGTGCTACACAGTACAGAGTATGAGCGAGAGCCAGTCGACGGCAAACATGCAAGTAACTTACACAATATCAGGAGGATCCGGTATCAAACTTATATACCTGCAAGAATGACAAGTAAATTCAAACCCCTGGAATGGCAAGACAGAGAGAGCCGCACCTTCCCATACATTACATAGTCATAATCTTCTTCCAAGCCTCTCCTTCCTTTGCCATCTGGTCTCCATACATCTCTATCTTTGTCTTCACCGTCTTCACCATCTGCAGCGGGCGCACCGCCGTCTCGTGACAGTGACGAAGCAAGGGCCATTGCGAAGCTGTCCCCATTCACTAGAGGGAAGAGTTCGATATTATAGTCAAGCGTCAAGTCCATATCATAGTTCTTTGAACGAGCATATAACCGAGATACTAGTTGTACATAGCACGCGTCAATCACAGGTAAAAAGTGATGCGCATGAGCAAATCCGGACCTCGATCGAATTTTTTGCCATCCTTATCGATGGCATCAGTCGTAAAAATGTCGTCAAAAACGATACTAGATGAGGTTGAAGCCATCGGCAATAGAAGGATCGTTTTGTGTTTGGATGAGTATCGGAACTTCGGAAGGAAGCTTTTACTACTTGCTTATAACCGTACTATTTGGGATATCCGCGACCCCTGTTTCGCTGCTTCGGTGTGCTTATAGACATGTTTGTCGTGCGCAGGAGCGATACCCTACGCTCTATCTGTTCGGGAACTCGCAGAGCATTACGAGTTAGACATTCGTCGACATTTGCTGTCCGGAAACCACCCAAGCACGCACCGCGAGAGGCGCCAACGCCTTTGGTTTTTTGTTCAGCATCACATTGGGATTTAGGAAAACGGAATAAGTGGGTGTTCTGCTGCCGTTTTCCAACCTGAACCTTATGCGACACAATAGCAACTCCAGAGTTCGCTTCGATGCTCGCGGAGAAAGGTTACACCTGCATTGAAGTCGATTTCGGACCACCTGGTGAGGGCGAAAAGTCCTCGGGTTCACAGAATCTCATGGATAGCTTGAGTGGAGGTATGTTCGTTCTCCTTATTCAACGAGTATTACTACACATCATGTCGGCTTCAGAGCTGAAAGCCAACTTGCGCCTTTCGACAGTCCCTTTCCACCTGTAATCTTCGCGCGAGGCTTTGCTTCTCTCATCACACAGACATATATATCGTCCCACCCAGCACAGGGAATATTTCTTATTTCCCCTCCACTATCAAACGCGACATTGTTTCCTAGCGTTCTTCCCACTCCGCTAGGAGAGTTTGACTACGAACTCAAGTTCCCCGTCGCAGTTATGGCCCGTCCAGCAGAAATGGTTCAGCTAAGGAAGTATAGTCGGTTGGGTCAGGATGAATTTGTCGATTTAATTGAACTTGACAACTTGGAAGGTCGCGATGCTTTCCTGAGAATAGAGCAATGGTTAGACGAACTGGGAATCTAGTATCCTAGATACATCATATCTCTTTGTTCTCCTTCTTACTGTGGCCGTTGCACTTCATTGCCTCTGATCTGCTTTTAGACACAACCTGCGGAAGAGCCGGACACACGCGAATTTTTGTCAATGCAAACACGAGAGCGCCAGATAGCAGAAGATGAATGTGTAAGATGGGTGGTCTTGCAATCACTCAAAAAAAGACGCGGGTCGCAGAATCAATGTTGATGAGAATGTAAGAAGTTACGCCGGGGGGCGGCTTGAGGAACGCTGGCCCCCAGTGCTTTGTCGATTTATCTCTGACGGAAGCTCTACCTCGTGTGCTGTTACTGTTAATTAGGCCTCCTCATCACCATTCCCAATTTGAAGGGGTTGTGTTTGACTGTAGACGAATGTACGTAAATTTACTCAGTGAACCTCGAAATCGACAGAGCCTAGCACACCCTTGAGTTTATATCGGCAATTATAACTTGAGTTGTTGGTATAAGTACAGTTGACAGTGATCTATAACGTACGAACGAGTGGAATGATTACGCGTTGTAGAGTAGCACGGAGAAATGTCCCCTCCGCCATCAGTCCTGCTCATTGCAAGCAGCCTGTTCTTTTTCCACTTCATGTTGAGCGGTAGCTAAGCTTCCTACACCAGGAAGGACGACTTTCCATGTTCCTCGGAGGGCGAGCACTCTCCTGACCTGACATTCAATCAACTCATGAAGTTTGGGCACGTCCCTGAGCATAGCTCGACTGCCCATGAGCGATGTTGTCTTCAGATTAAGAATAAAGTCTTGCGGCAATGATATGGTCAAAACGGGGGCTGCTGATGCAGGGGATGGCGGAACCAAGGTAACCTGTATACATCATGACCTCCTGCTACAGAGGAGAAACTAAAAATAACTTACTTTTGATTCGAAGAGAGATAATGATATTGTGAGTGAAACAGGGAGCCGGGCAAACGAAGACATGGGGTAGTTGAATAAATAGGACGTGGATAATGAGATGGAAATGGTGTCCGAATATGACATGTCAAATTCAATCGTCTGTCTGTCTGGTGAGAGAGTTCCGTGCAAAGACAGCTTGAAACTAACCGGTAGGGAGGGGTCCCCAGCGTTGTTATTCATGACCCGTGCATTGGACAACTTGGGGGCGGATATTCCTAGGTCCACGGAATGCACTGTGATATGGTCCTAATGTAGTTGTGAGTTATGGACAAGACGTTACAGGCATACTGGACTTACCAGAAACCCGCGGGGACGTATTTCATTCGCATGATCCTCGATTTTCCGACGGGCGACCTCGATTCCATCATATCCAGTCATGTTGTCCTGAAGCTTAGCTCTGTACACCTCCACGACCTAATACTGCATGAGACTGATCGGGAACCGTCCAGAAGCACTGACAACAGACCTGCCTTGCGAGTATATTGAACCAATGGGCTGACTCTTTCTCTTGAGCACTGTCTGTATCCTCCTCCACATCCTGATGCCACGAAGGGTCTGTTTTTGACAGAGGGTGGAATGGGATAGTTTCCGTTTCACTTTCGGGCGGGATGAAAAAGAGGTATTTGAGGACAAGGGCGAGGAGAACCAATATTGAAAGTTGACCTAAGACGAGGCCCTGAGTAAAAGTGGGAGTGAGGGAGAAGATATAATTGTTTCCCATATTGGATGAGCGTCGAAGGCGAGCTCGCTGACTTCAGGGAAAGCGCTGGTTGGCATATGTATGCAGTGTTTCAAATTGGCAGGAAGCCTCGGATGCTCTTGTTTATGTACTTACCCGGTTCTGTATACACTTCTGTTCTCATCGGATAAGGGAAAATCTCCTTCGAAAGCTCGACCTGTCAATACCTTGGATATGGCTGCTGCCTTTGTTTCCTGGCCGTCAGCGCCGTTGACCGAGTCGCTTGTCAAGAGAGCTTTGTCAAATCTGCCTGTCTCAATCGTCACCTCCCTTCCTGGCACTCATGAATGCTTGAGGCTTCTTCAGTGGTCCACCTATGATGCCATTGATCATGACTTGACACACCGCAATCCTGACCACGTCTTGTCCTCCTCTTATACCATCAGAAAAGCTCTCATTCGCAAACATTACTTAGCACGATGCATTCATTCTTATTTGACCAAACATCTCGACTCCGTCCTCAAGGACGCGGTGCCAAGGACATGGGATCTCGAGATCTCGTACGCGGATGAGCTGGATGAGATGTGGAGCGATCAACTTTGGGACCTTGGCAATGAAATCGATAGCTCCTCTCAATGGTGGATTTTGAAGCCAGGCATGGCGGATCGGGGAATGGGCATCAGATTGTTCAACAGCAAGGACTCGCTATATCAGATCTTCGAAGAATTTGAAGAGTATTCCGAGGATGAAGATCAGACCAATGATACCTCTGTAATAATATCACAACTTCGCCATTTTGTTATCCAGGTAACAAGCACTTTTCTCTTGCGATACGATGCTGAACAGTATTCGACCACAGGAATATATACCTTGTCCATTACTCCTGGACCCAACCGAGAAGTCTCCTTCTGGCTCTGTGTTAAAGTTACCCGAAAACTTGCAGGGGCATAAAGTCAATTCGCTCTATCCTCTCCTCCTCAGCCTTTTATGACGCTCACGTCCAGTTCCATCTACGAGCGTACTTTGTTGCATCAGGAGCATTGAAACTCTTCATGTACGACCGTGTACTTGCTTTGTTTCGCTGCCGTTCCGTATGTCAGTCCCACCAAAAGGGAGGATGATGACGATGTCATTCCCGGGAACGTCGACTTGACACCTCATCTTACCAATACCTCGCTGCAAATTGATCGAGGCGAGGAAGGCGTACATCTACTTGATGAACTCTCAGGATGTTATATCCTCTCTGGAGATGATACGGATCGTAGAGCCTTACGCTTATTTACTCCCGAAGATATCGAGAACATCAAGGTCCAAATGGGCGCCGTTCTCGCGGAAACGTTCAAGGCCGCTGTAGAAATGCCTATACACTTCCAGGTAAGGTGATTCCTGCTGATCCTCACAAGGCCTTGTTTTCAAGTTTTGTTTTCAGCCGCTTCCAAATGCATTCGAGCTGTATGGGGTCGACTTCGTGGTTTCTCATGACCCAACGCCGTTGCGCCCGGGACTTGATTCATTAGGCAACTCGCGAATGTTTCAAGTTAAACTTCTGGAAATTAATTCAGAGCCCGCCATCGAACTAACAGGTCGAAGGCTCCATGGCATTCTCGAAGATTTATTTGTTGCAATCGAGCAGGTTGCAGTGCTACCCTTCTTTACACAGGAAGTTGGACGCGAACCAAGCACAGAAGTGCTTGTGGTACCGAGGCACTTGCGAAAGTGCCTTGATATAAAGGTCCGAGGATCTGGAGGATGGTGAAGGAGTTAGAAAATAGTCACACATATATTCCCATCTTAAAGCATACTTGCCTATCTTTGCCTATCCAATGAGTTGCATTAATCATCACGCTAAACCCTCCTTCGTATCGGAGTTTGTTGGCCTCTTTAGACGGTGTTCGAGATTTTCGACAGTCTCGTCTCTCTTCCGTTTGTTACTTGTAGAAGCGGCATCCTTCACTGCACTTTTGGGAAGGTCTTTGCGATTTTCGAAGAGTTGTTTAGCGAATTCCTGATCGTAGCCGACACGTCGGATACCAAACATTTCGATTTGAAGAAGTCCCTCCCAATACATCTTCTCCACCATTCGTATCTGCGAAGGCGAAACAAGGTCTCGGAACAAGAGGGTGTCCTTGGCCATCGTTTCAACCCTCTTTCAATTCCTTCAGTTATGATGAATTTTTGAATCGATAGGACCTTACCGGAGAGTTTAGCTTCCTGATATCCTCCGGTGAGAGGAGGAATGATTCGCCTATTCGTTCATAGGTGCCAAGATACTTCCAACCGTGGCCGTCGTAATAACACAAGTCTTTCTTTTGACCAGGCTCGATTTCCGCATGGAGCCGGTCCCATGTACCGTTGTTCTTTTTTGGATTGTATCGATACATTGGTCTTAAGATGAGACCTAAGGAGATCCCTGCATGAGCGAACATCAGGAAGTCCCTCTCGAAACGGAGGGTGCCGTCACAGCGACTGTAACTTGTCGTTCAGCATGCCGCAGATCTCGCAATGAGTTTACCAACCAATGAGATCGAGCTGTCTGTTGAAAGATATTATTTATGATCTACGAGCGCAGACTATCGCGAACCTTGGGAATGCCCATGGACAAGATGGGTGAATATACGGGAATATCACCGCGTTTCGGTTTGTCACTGTCATCCGGATACTCCGTGTTGCGAAAGAACGAAATTGGGTCGGACTTGCTGCATGTCATTTCGCTACGAGAGGTCATCACTGAAAATGAGTTCTGCTTACAGGACTTTCCCTTCTGACGCCCACCGCTCTCGTTCTTCTATACAGAGTTCAAGCTGGCTACGCAGTTCGTCGATGACCTGTGAAGACATTTCAAGTATCATCCAATAGCATACGTTTGAGAATAAGTACCTCTTGGTACTCTCGCTTGCTCGCTTTAAGCTTCCGGTATTTGTCACGCACACTAGTTAGCTCTTCCAGTTGCTCATTTGCCTTCTCCTATTAGGGTAGAAGTTTAAAAAGCACTGTGATATGTCTGGTTCCAATGCACCTTGTCCGAGTTCGCTATATTTTTCTCCCTGATCGCGTCGGCCAGCTCTTGTTGGATTGCGCCCATCGACTGTTGATCACGATCAGATACGAAGAACACACATCCAGCTATAAATTTAATACCGCTTCGTACTGCGCCACTAGACCAGAGTGATCATCCTCCATCTTGACTGGAACGTTCGTTGTCTGATCCTGGAGACGTGAAATGTTCGCTTGAAGGGTGGAATTCTCGGCCTTCAGTGCAACTATCTCTACCCGCAGGGCTTCCTCGCGCTGCAAGTGAAAGCCAGTTGACATGGCATCGCTAGCAGGAGTACCCGATCGCTGGAAGGTCTTGTATATGAGCTATCATCAGGATAGCTGCGGAGAATACCTGATATGTTACCTGCTCAGCTTCACGAAGTTGGCTGCGGACAACCTTCAGTTCCTGCCCCAGAAGCTTGACCATCTCAGTTGCGAGCTCTGGGTCCATGACATTATCCATACTGACGACAGGAGTGTTCAACGGTTCAACGATGATGATAAAGCGCGCGAGTAAGTAACTAGTTGCCCAATGCGTCACGTGTTGTATTCTACCTCTTGACCACCTATACTACTGGATGACAATGGCATCAGAATCAAGGACAACTTCTTCGACATCAACACCGCGCAAAAGATCAAAATGGGACGAGGAAGATCCCGATGACATTGCAATTCGCCAACACCAACAGTCCTCGAAACGTTCCGTAAGGCCTAGGTCTCGCGGCGCGCCCCCACCCAGTCCCGTCCGTTCAGACTCGCATCCTGCTACCAGTCGTCCTTCCCGTCCACTACATAGTATCTATGTCCCTCCTCGAACTCACCATCCATCAATCCAACCGTCGCGTTCGGTGTACTGTTACGAAAGACTCAATCAGATCGAAGAAGGGTCCTATGGTGTTGTCTTCCGGGCGAGAGATAAAGAAACAGGCGACATCGTCGCTTTGAAGAAGTTAAAGCTTGATGAGGAAAAACACGGTTTTCCTATTACTGCCCTACGTGAAATCAACGCTCTCATGTTCATGCCACCATGATAATGTGGTTCGAATTAGAGAGGTTGTGGTCGGAGATACCTTGACTCAGTGAGTAAAGCCTCTCAGTGATGTCACACCATGACCACGCCCACATACCAGAGTATTTGTAGTGATGGACTTCATCGAGCATGATTTAAAAACTCTTTTGACACTCATGCCCTCGCCCTTCCTCCAATCCGAAATCAAGACACTCATGCTTCAATTGCTGTCCGCGGTCGCACACTGTCATTCTAACTGGATACTTCATCGCGATCTGAAGACCAGCAATTTGCTCATGAACAACCGTGGGACTATCAAAGTTGCTGATTTTGGCCTTGCGAGGCGGTATGGAGACCCTGTAGGCGTTGGTGGTCTGACCCAGCTTGTTGTGACCCTGTGGTATCGGTATGTTACTTGTTCTCAACATTTTGACCTCAGGTGATGCATCCCTTCAAGGGCTCCTGAAATTCTGATGGGAGCTACAACATATTCGACTGCTATCGACATGTGGTCCGTTGGGTGCATTTTCGCTGAACTCCTCATGAAGGAACCACTATTTCAGGCGAAAAACGAAATAGAACTTCTTTCCATGATCTTCAAGCTTCTTGGACCTCCTACTAGTTCATCTTGGCCTGACTACTCTACTCTTCCTTTGGCGAAAACTATCACTCTTCCCTCACCTCAGCCACATCAATTCCGTCAGCGTTTCCATCATATGACAACCGCTGGGATCGACCTCCTTATATCACTACTGACCTACGATCCCGAGCAACGCATCAGTGCTGAAGAAGCTTTACAACATCCATATTTCAGGTCAAACACCTTTATTCTCCGCCTATCATCAAGCTAACGCGAGTCCAATGAAGCGAATCTCCACTTCCAAAACACCCAGATTTATTTGGTTCATTCCCATCCGCTGCTGCAGGCGAGAGGTACGTCTGTCGGGCTATAGATGCTGGTGCCGTGTTCAACACAAGTATTGTAGACGACGAAAGCCTTTCGACAGTCCATCAGCGCCCGCGCGAGCAGCAGACTACAAACTTCTTACTGAAGTTGATCTTCCGTAGAATACATTGCGTACGATATTAAAAGATATATCCCTTGTACAAAGAAATATGGCCTGGGCGTTAAGATTCTCCGATACTCGACAGTATTTGCCGCATCTTTTGAAACCGGGTCTTCGTACGTTCCATCTCCCCACACTGATCGTAAAACTCTTTGACCTCTTCCAGTGTGAACCTGTACTCCGTGGCAATTTCCTGCAACGTCCTGTCGACGAGATGGATGCCAGAATCTAACAAATCGTGAATAGAGTTTGCATCACTGAAGAATCTGTAAGCTCCCGATACTCAATAACTGCCTATGACTACGCACTTGGATCTCGTTCTCTTGCGAGGGCTTTGACCGTCACTTTCTTCACTGGCAGGTCGCTTCCCCCAATTCGGAGGAGGTTCATCGCCGATGCGAACTGCCCACTCTTCACTGTCTTCACCATCCTCCATTTCTTCTTCCGCGGGGCTGTTTCGAATGACAGCTCTTGATGTAGACGGTCCTGGATCAATCCCTGACACATCGAACACAATCACAGGTACTTCTGCTCCATTGCCATTAATACCGCCAATTATCATTTCCTGGTTATGCAAATTCTGTTCGGCAGGTTTGGTACGTTTCTTCCTTGGGCGTTTTGGTTTTTCTTCGTCTTGGCGGACATAGCCATACTGCCCCTGTTCCCCAGGAACCGGCTTCTTCTGGTCAACAATTTGAGCAATCATGTTGTCTAATCGCACTGCATTCTTCTTGTAACGCTCGCGCCAGGACTGCCACGTATGACGCGAAACCCATGCGTATTCTGGGTCCGCAATCTGATCCTCGTGAGTATGGACATACTGAGTGGTAATAGAAAGGGGTCACCATTTCGCACAGCTGTTGGTAGAGCCTATTTCCAGTTCTCCCGCCTGTCTGCTTATATGGTATCTTTGCTGCAATCCATTCACACAAACGCCGTTCGTCTTCTTCAGTAAATGGTGTTCTCCTAAGGAAACGCATCGGCTTATGTTTTGGGTACAAGAACGAGTAATATACGTACTCTTCCCCCGGACGTCGACCGCCAGGATTCTTGTAGATGAGAGGGGTGTATACAAGAGCACCCTTCTCAACACACTTCTTTACCCACAGATAGGATTCGACATATTTGTCTGGAATGCCTTGGTATGTCTTGACGAGATGTTGGAAGACTTCTGTGTTCGGGTCTGCAAGGATGATCTTAGCAGACTGCGCAGATGAAGTAGGATCGCCACCAGAATGCTGAAAGAAAGTCGGCGTGGTAAGCATGAACGGAATGACTATGTCATTTAGGCGACACCGCTCACCATGATTCTCTGACTAAGAGTTGTGCGTGCATTGATATTAGCAATGCTAGGGTGGATGTGCATCTTAATGGGCAAGCCGTTTTCCACGAAGATCTGCTTCAACTGCATGCCCGCAATCTTGCAGGCTTCCACGTATGTATATGGCACGAAATGACGCTCAGGTCGATCCGGCATCATCCAGCACAGGCGAAGACGCTCTTCCTCCGCGGTACCAGGCTGGACCAATACGTACCCCTGTCTTGGGACCTTCGCTTCTACGCGACCACCTAATGACTGAAAGCAAATAAGACTATGTTAGATAGTGGGATGCCACAACTCACAGCTACGACTTCACACAACTCGGACTGAATTTCCTGAGCGATATCTTTCTGGATGAAGAACTTTATTGCGAGACCATTAGCGTCTTGGAATATGGGCTGCAATGGAGAGTCAGAGAAATATGAACACAGTATGATTTGCCTACCATAACGATGTGCATTGACTGGCTCACACCGTAAAAGTAGTGGCGTTAAGAAAACCCTCGATTGAGGTTAGGGTTAGTGGGGCCAGCTGAGTTTAAAAGGCAAGGTGTGACCTTGTGGATAAACTTATCACGTGCATCCGACTTCGTGACATGTATTGTCTGTCCACTGTGCATGTGAGGAGTGTGGACTTGGGTCACTTGGCTTCTGAGTAAGTAGTTGTGTTATCATTAGAACTGTTCACGCAAAATTCAATCCCAGCACAACCTTCAAGTTTAAGCTGCAAGCAGCGAGCCTGAGTCCAGGGCAACTTGAAATCCAGAGTTCCTTAGACCAAACATAGGCTCGAACCTTAGTTTACACAATCAAGAAGGAAATCAATTATGGTATCCCACAAAAAATCGTGCATGAAATTATACTATGCTACCCTGCAATCCAAAAAATACTGCAAGATCGCAGGCAAATATCGTAGACTAGAAAGTGTTTAACGTACAGGAGCTCCATTGAAGCGTGTTTATCATGTAGAAGCTTTCATCTCCCTTAGCTGCTTCGTGATATCGTCGGGATTGACGCTCTGCGCTACATCCTTCCCGACCTTCATCCGCCAGAAAGGAGTTCTTCTGCTGATCTGTACGTCGACTTCGAGCTCAGAGTATGAGGGACTCTGAGTCAGAGAGGAGCGGATAACCGCTAGATCTCCGGCCGAATGTAGTGATCGGTGTGCTGGAGATCTTGTTCCGGGATTGATGTCAACGGCGCAAAACCTGTCTTGTTTTGCTTTTCCGCTCTCCTTATTCGAGATGTCGTCAAGGGCCAAGTCGGTCGCGACCGAATCCTCTTGAAGTTGCGATCGTTCAGATGTTGAGGCGAGTGACATAGTAGAAGGTGGGGGGTGTGAATGACTCCGAACCCCACGGGGAGTCTCTGCAGTTGACATCAGCGAACGATTACCAACATTGGGTCCGCATAGAGAGGCCGAGACGCTAGGTTCGGAAGGTCTGAGGGAATCTACCTGCAAAAATGCGCATCAAACTTCTTGTTCTAAAACTATAAAGCCACCAACAAACCTCTGTCTGTGGAGAGTGCAGCTCATACGGGAACTTCCTATCTACGCTCTTGGCGGCATGGTCACCATGAGTTTGCAGTCGTAAAACGCCTTCTTTGCCACGTAGCGACCTGCTCTTCCTCAGTGTGCTCGAGCGTGAGAGCGCTGGTGATGACTGGAGGTCTGCTGTGGGGTCCAAACTCTGCCGTCTCTGGTGGCCCCTACTTAAATTTACTGAAAGGCTTCCTGTCAGAGTCCTGGACTCGGCAGTTTCTATTGGAAGAGCAGGAGATAAAACCAACTCCGGCGGGATTTCCTCGCCCAGGTGACGAGTCAGTTTAGCCAACCTAGCCATTTGCATTTGCATCACTTTCTTATGATGCGCAGCTGGATCATTGCTGTCCTCGTCTGTTTCATCGCCAACAGACATTACAGGTGAAATCGATGATTTATCCGTGGGGTTTTTTGGTGCTATGTCTGTCGTGGACAGCGAAGGTGGTTGGTGCATGACCAGTGTGCTAGTGAAGGGGGTGGAGTGCCGCGAGGAGGATGTCTGAGTAGGAGTTGTCATCGATGACAAACGTCGCGAAGGATGTCGACTCAATCGTTTCCTGTGAGTGCCAACGGCAATGTGATCATGTTGGTTGGACACCACTGGAATGATTTCCCTCGACTTATTGGCATTCGTACCCAGTCGAGGCAGAGAAAATACTCGGCTCAGCTTCGTAGTGGTAGGCCAAGGGCCGTCATGATTTGTCTGCGATTCGGCTTTTCGCGGGATAGTGTTGAATTGAAGAGAGGGTGGAAGTATGAGAGAAGGGGGGAGTGATTTGGATGCTGCAGCTGGTCTGCTATGTGTGCCACTCTGTGACATACTACACTGGATGTCGACAGGGTATCGAGTAGTGCTAGACGAGACATGTTCCCGTGCCTGGACAGGCATGGTACTATACACGAACAAATTCCGCCGATAGAGTCGGATAATAGGATTCGAATCGCAGAATGTGGACAGCGGGAAGTTCTTTCCTCACATACTCAATCAGGTAACGAGCGAATAGCGAGAGGGATAGCATACTCACCTGCAAACAGTGAAAGGCCGTGGTCACGAAGTCTACTCCGCACAAGAAATTAGTGACGAGAATGAGAACAGTGCCAGTATTTGGAACGACGGTAGTAGGATTACCCAATTCCAAGCTGGGCGGGTATTTCAGGAGGCCTCCGCTGTTAAACGACAGCAACAGACGTGAAGATCAGCGTCGGCATCGGCAAGGGGTTTAAAACAAGTCAACAACTTGCTGACAGCTCAGACGTCGGTCGGACCTACGTGAGTAAGATGCAGCTTGTGAAGTTTGTTGACCCTGGTTGAGCTTGGGTTGTTTCCATGCTCAACCTTGGTCCTTGGCAGTAGTGACACGACTGATAACGTCATGTCAGGCTGCTCTGGACGAAAAGTTCTCATGAAGTATTTTGAGCCTCCACACATATCAGGCACATCCATACGATGGATGGCTATGGGGTAACTCCTGGTAACTCGGGGGTAACCCAGGGTAACGCTGCAGTTTAACACCCGGTAAAACAACTTGCAGCTGAAGTGCCCGGACAGGCCGAACCGGTTACGGTTATAAGTACAACACGATAGTCATCTGATGTGTCAGTTTGTCAAAGACCTCGGACTCACCACACCTGCTTATGAGGATCACGACGCACACGGCATGGGATCCCTTGGTGACATTACTGGACATGCGTTATGCTAGGAAGGCCCTAGTGACGTCGTGCTCGGGGGCTGGCACCTACAGTGACGGTAGTAGTCGGTGGGAGAAACAGCAACAGCCCACGAGCCTGTAGTATCAGGTCACAGCTGAAGCCTTAGGATTTCAAAACAACACGAGTCAGAATGATAGAGCTAGCTCGCGACATTAAGCTGGTTAGGTTTCGTTAGGGTTATATAATATGCGACGCAATTCAAGCGATATAACGTATGCAATAGGCGAGTAGATTGTCCAAGTTCAATGCGCAAGGAACTATCCAAAAGAAGAATCCTCCCGAGTCACAGTAGATATCAGGTCATTACAGCCATTCCGTTGAGCCTTGCCAAACATCTTCGACAGTCGAATGTCTGGGGGCAATTTGACTAGCGAAACACGTTTCGCTGCTCGGGTCTTGTTCCACTCCTCAGCTTGTTCTTCAGGCGACTCTTCCGCTGTGTAGAACTTCTCGTGGACAGAATGAGGAGTGCTGTCTTGGAAGGATAGAGAGCTTCGAATAGAATGAGGTGTCCGAGACTCCGAGAGACTGGTGTCGGCCTCTAGAAACGGGTACCCTGGGCCCTCCCCTTCAGTGAGAGGGGAATCTGTGATCCTTGTCGGCTCTAAGACGTTCGACACGGTAAACGTGTAGTTTGTCGGCCAGTCTGGACCGAAATCTAGAGCTGTCCGGAAAGAGGCGTCAACGGAGGACTCTGGGGAACTGGGTACGACTTTAGAAGATGGTTGCTGCAACGACATGTCCAGTGATCCATCATCAGGTGATGACGTCGGCTCAGGTATACACTGCCTTCGACTCTGTAACGTATCCATGGCAGCATTCAAAGCGATTGTAGCCGCCTGTTTAAACCCTCGCTCTTCTGCTGCTACATCGTGTAGCAGGACATTACGGTGACATATGAGCCTAGCGATCTCCAGACGCAACTGGGAGATCTGCTTAGCTGCATTTTGCACCGCATCTTGAAGCCGATCTCGCGTTGACCGTTGGAAGGGTGTCAAAACCGCGATGTTGCGAGCGAAGTGCATCTTTGCTTCGAGAAGCGGCTGCGCTACACAAATACGGTCTTCGAGATCGCCGACGGTGGATTGGAGGAGAATGGTGCGATTGCTTTGGGGATGGGAATTGATGTCAGTTGTTGGAGAGGAGCAGCGCCCAGGGAAACGAATGACATCATCAGATGTGTCATTCGAGGGTATTGACGAATCGCACAGACTGAGCCGGGCAGCAGTCAATTGCGCTTTCACTTCGTCAAAAGTTGCTTTGAGCTGGGATGCCCCTTCGATCTCAGGCACGGCGGGAGGTTCATGGGTGATATTGTGCCGAGCATCAAGCTTGAACCCAATTTCTGGGTTTGATTCCTCGACGGCATCCTCTGCACCTTCGTCGGTCGACTGAGAAGCACGGGTAAGTGAGCTCTGAGAACCCCATGATCGAATTTTGGGCTGGGATTGCTGCACTACCCGTAAGTCCTGGAGGTGTGATTGTGCGGCGGCAACCCCGGTCAGCGTCACCTCCCTGCCTGTCATGCCAGGGGGACGCATCCGTATCCCAGCAGATTTGAAAGCACTGGCATAGTTGATGCGCGAAATCCATTGGTTGACCTCCATTTCACTTGAAGCCTGGAACAAGATCTGGCGTCCATCAGCGAGGGCCAAGCGAAAGGTGTTTTGATGCTGCAGAAAACATCAGCATCACGTAGAAGAGAAATGAATGAATAAACATACCTTTTGGTACGACCGATCAAAAACAGCGAGTGCGTCCTTGACCGACAAAACTTCATCAGGTTTGCAATGTATGGTCGACTTTCTTGAAGAATCCGATGATGCCAAAAACGTGGCAGCCCATGATGGATCGCGAAAGAGAAGGACTTGCGAACTCGTCAAAGCAACACCAAACGGCTTCCACTTGCGGTTCGAGGGCTTTTTGCCGCCTTCCAATCTATCGTCTTTGCGGTTTAACACAGAGACCTTCGACAACTTAAGCCGCCAAGTCTCCTTCTGAGGTGGCAAAAATCCGGGAAGTGCAGTTGTCCCCATAAGTGATGGACTGGAAATGCCACTGAGCCCGAACAACCCAGAAGGTAAACGATTGTGTTCAAAGCAAGTAATCTCTATCGTATCCCCTTGGGCAAAGGCAGACCAAAGTTCGTCGTTGTCCCAGGAACCACTTGTCCCCTCCCAGCAGTATGGGTTGTCTAGGGGTATGTACTGCTCGACATTTACACGGAGCGAATCAAGTAAGTGCTTCAAAGCAAAGTGTCATCGACGGCGCATTAAGGAAATGAGACTACTTACATTGGTGATCAGATAGTATGGATCAATCTTTGGTCTACTCAGTAGAGTACCTCCTACTGGCGTCATTGGAAGACCAGCGGAAGTAGGAGGTCGCGAGAAATTGCCATCAGCTGATGGATGAGGATGATCCATAGGGTCCTCGATAAATATGAAAGGAGCGAAAACAATGTTATCATAAAAGCACTGGGCACATGAATCAGCTCCGAGGGGGGGGACGGTCAATTTACAACATACATCCAACACTTCGGGTATAACTCCTGAGATAGCAGTGTTTTTCTGATAGTCAACTTTTGTCATTTTTCGCTTGTTGGACTTGTTGAAGGCATCTGTGTGAAGCATGATAAGACTGAAGGCGAGAATGTATGGGATATCTGAAAGTTTAATGAGTACAAATTCATTGCCCACACATCAGTGGAATCGTGCGTACCCTCGGACATAAATATGTCTGGGTTGCACTCAACGTATCGCTTCGCAAAAGCTTCCATCACCCTATCGATTTGTTGTGTTTCCCGGGGAAGACCAATATGCATCAAAAGCCGACGCAGAGCGACATCCAAAGGATCCCCAGCAAAAGAGAACTTTCCGATGTAATGCCTGAGGGTAGCTACATATTTGGCTTCCGCACTAAGGATCGACTTGAGAGTGGTGACAGGTGAAAAATGAAGCGACGTACCTTGACGCCAACAGCCCCGCAATATCAGCTTTACCAGCAAGGGAGGTAAGTCTCTGCAAGAAAGCCTCAGGTAACTCATCCTGTTGAGGTCTCAGCTCCTCAGGTGGTACCGATGAAAGCAATGATGGACGTGACCGAGAAACCGGTGAGGCGGTTATGGTACTGCCAGGAACTGTTCCGGCTTTTGCTGAGGCAGTAGATGATGCGAAAAAATTCATTGAGAGCCGGTGCAGGAGAGGTGGATTCGTAGCAGAACGTGGACGATTATTTGCATGACTGGCGGAGGTAGACGATGTGAGACTTGAGAGTGCATTTCCAAAGTGTGGCGTGTGTGTGGAAGGAACGGGCGTTGTCTGTGGTGACGAAGTAAAAAATGAACGAGTGCGTGAACGGATGGAATCGGCAGTCATGGGGCGGCGCAGTGCAGGTCGGGGTGGATGAGAAGAAAAGGTTGGATCGGCAGTCATTGAACGATGCTGGGACGAAGCAAATGCTAATGGAATCTTGGGTAATGCAGGCACTTCAGAGTTGGAGGGAGAGGGACGTCTGAAGACCTTCTCCGAGTGTCTTCGTGTCAATCCCGAAGCGGATCGTTGCGGTGACTGCTGGGAAGATGTCAGAGTGTCCGAATGGAAGTCTATGTGAAACGGTGATGTCGGTTGCAATGCTGGAAGGGAAAGAGAATCAGACGGAACTGATAGCAGTTCTTGCGAAGGTTTGGTCGACATCTGGCGACCAGGTGATCCTTGACTGTTTTCACCAGCCGGCGGCGGTTCAGCGTCTTTCCGTCTGGGACTAGATAGTCTCTGGCCGGTGAAAAGACCACGAGCTCTATCCGCGTGTATCGACCGATCTGCCTGTTTATGTGAACGGATTGATTGGGAACTTCTGGAGTGTCGTAGCGGGAGGGTCAAGTCACGCTGACCGCTGCCCGTAGGTGAAGGAGTGACAAAAGACACTGTGTTCACTCCACGGGGAACAGAGACGTTAGGGGTATTATGATATACATCAAAATATAACGTTGGCTGTGCATGTCTGGGATCAACGGAAGTTGAAGGCATGTTTGCTCTAGGCACGGTAGGTGAGGGAGTGAATCTGTCCGTAGATGTGGGCGAGGATATGGATTTGTCCAAGGACGGTGGTACAGAGTCGGGATTGCCAGCTACACTCTGAGTCTTCGGAGGTGTGGGCGGGAGCTCCTTGTCCAGCATAAGGTTTGAGGGCCTTCTGCGAACGACGCCGAGTTCATCAGAGGGCATGCCAGCTAGACTTCGACGAGCAGACACGGAGACAGGTAGTATCTTTCGTGTCCAGTGAGGAAGCGAAAAGAAATGAAGGGGACCGTGACTATGGTCATTCTCAGCCTGGTGGCCGACAGACTGATTGGATGCAGAGCTATCGGAGACGACGCGAGCAGCACTTCCGTTGGCATGAGGCGGGTTTAGAGTATCAGGATGGCGACTGTCCGTCGCTGGGGAATTCCTGCTTCCCGTACCCAGAAAGCCAACCATGCTGGAAGTACTTCCAGAGTTGTGAGTGGCAGTCAAAACTAGCAGTGGCTGTGACGTAGTGACTGATGAAACACCCTCGATAGCTGGACTCCGCCCGAGCAACGATGTCAAGTTTAGTGAAAAGAAGTTAACCCGAAAATTGTGGGCATGGGCGTCAGTCGCGCTCTCTGGGACGAACGTGATCGATTTTTAAGGCTAACAACTCTTTACGGACTTTCATTGCTTCACCAATCATTTCAGAGTTCATTCAAAATGAACTAATGCTAATCGTTTGTGGGATTCGATATACCACATTCCCAGTGCACAAATGCTAGGACAAGTAATGGTTTACATTGTGCCAGCGCAGTCGCAGTCGCAACTTCTACGAACACCATGCTACAGGGGAGACTCCAAGACATTTCATGTTGTCCTGGCCTTTCGTCGCCTGTCCTTTTCAATCTTTGTCCTCTTTTCTTCGAGTTTTGCGTGCTGTAGAACTGTGAGATTAGCCTAACTGATAACTTCAGGACGGACCTCGGTAGCTCGTTTTCTCTCCCCGTACTTCATCCTTTCGTACAACTGGCGCTTGCGTTTGCTCATCAATATCTTGTTCATGTCTTCCTCACCCCCGCCATCGACAACAGCATCTTGCTTCTGCTTCTGCTGTTTCTTCTGTACCTCCTTCTCGAATGTGCCATAGTCGACACCTGCTGCTTCTGCTGCGAGCTCCGCAGCACGCAAGGCCTCTGGGTCATCTGCAGCAGCCACTGCCAAGGCAGCCATTGAAGTCACGCCTTCATCTAATTCTGCCATCTCCACATCTTCTACCTCACTGTCCTCGTTGAGTTCAGCGTCGTCAACCAAAGAGTTTCCGACGTTCGCCAGGCCAATGGTTGGATCATACGCTCCATCTCGCTCGCCGAATGGCGATAAGTGGGGCGGAAGTGCCTTTCCTTGGACATACAAATCCTCGAGTAGGATTTTTCCAGCATTGATGCAATCAACGACCCACTGAGGCTGAACATGCTTCCTTCGTCTCCGACGTTCTTGTTCCTGAGCTGTGTCGCCCTTAGCAACGGGCCTGTCAATAATGACGTGGGTGATTGCCTCGTCATCCTCCGTAAAGGGCGAGCCACCTCCTGACGAGACTGGCCAGCCTATACGACCGCCAAAAGACCGGATAAGGAACTCGAATATTGATCGTGATGATTCGCGTGATAGCCAAAACGTATATGGAGCAAATATGTTTGTCGACGATGGTTTTGGTAAGGATGAGAGTGAGAGAAGTGTAGGGAGCGACGACGGTGCATCAAGATCAGATTTTGAAGTTTGTGGTACAAATTCCTCCTCAGCGGCATCAGGGAACGAATCGGTGCGATCAATATCTACATCAGCAGGAGGCACCGATGATGATTCTGCAGTGATATTTTTGATTGTCTGCCGGACTTCCTTGCTAGATACCTTGGGAGCATCGCTCTTTGGTGCTCCAGCAGCTGGGCTAGGTTTCGCTGATCGAAGATTAAACGCTCCAACACCCGCTCCAGATTCGTCCTTACCAGAGTCCAAGGGTGGTGGATATACGAGTCCAGCGTCTGTGTATAATTTGAAAAACACAAAGCCAAGTAGCGTCTGGTACAGTTCGAGGAAGGTGAGCATAACACGGACATCCACATCGGACGGTATCTGAATGGCCAATCTGAGCAACATAACCACAGATTCAAGGAGGCAGCTCACGTTCTGAGGGAACTGATATGGCACGAGCCAGGTTACATTTTGATCCATAACTTCAGCTTGGTAGTATACACCCTTAATAGACAAGAAAACCTTTCGCAGTGACCGGGTGTGCATGACATATAGTTGCCACTCTGCAGCCAAACGGGCACAATTTTCGATGAGAGCAGACGAAACCCGAGGATTCGAAGGGAGAGATGCGAAAAGGAAGACCATGCACATTGCATCATCGATGTCTCGTACCGCGTCGATAAATGATGGGTACCTAAATTCGATCAGTCTATATCTTTCACGATATCCTGCGTAGCATACCTCTCTTTGATAATGTGATCTAATCGGTATACGGGTTTATTATCCTCCAAGTTCTTCGCAGTTGACCACTCTCCCCGTCCAAGGGCCCGAGATATTTTTTTCGCGAAAGCCTTGTGCTCCCTCAGCTTATTGAGAACTGGCTCATGAGCGAGGTATGCGATATCTTTCGCATAGTAAAACGACGTTGGTGCTGTTGATCCCTTATTGGCCCGTTTCTTATGTCTGGGCTCACGAGGGAATATTCCTATAGAAATAGCTCTTAGTGGAGTTTAAGTCTGCGAGGCAATCATAACGCACCTTTGAGGATACATAATCGGCGGAAGTCAGCCAGAGAGCACTGAAGTTTTTTCACGGCAGACGACCGTGTAACGTAGGCCTTTGCTGCACCAGCCTTTCCTTTTTGCTTCAATCGACCCATGGCGGACGGGAAGGATTGAGCTATTGATCTTGCAAAAGCTTAATGTATATACTCTCAGCCAACACGAGCATTTTCGATCGTTTGTTTGGCCTTCACAAACAAACACTCCTCACAAGCAATCATGAGGTAGGTGCAATGCTCAAGGGCATCTAGATGTTGGCTAACACCTGTCCAGTCAATACGTTCATGTACCAAAATCAGAACTCGATGAGGCTCAGCTGCGCCAGCTGGAAGAGCATGAAATTAGCCAAGGCCCCCTTTCAGTTCTGCAACAGGCAGTTCGCAACCATGCCCAGGTCCTCATTTCTTTGCGAAATAACAAAAAGCTTCTCGCTCGTGTAAAGGCATTTGATCGCCACAGTAATATGGTGCGTCACCCTTTTCAGTCTTTTCTACCAGTTTCTGAAGTCAAGTAACACAGGTACTTGAAAACGTCAAAGAGGTCCACTCTACTTCATGACTGGCAGAGATCGTACTGAACTACGATGCAGATGTGGACCGAAGTCCCCAAGGGTAAAAACAAGAAGCCAGTCAACAAAGATCGGTTTATCAGCAAAATGTTCTTGCGGTGAGTGATATGCTCATGCTACGCTTCCATGGCAGGGTGATGATTGCGATCTTTCAGCGGAGACTCGGTAATTCTTAGTAAGTGAAGACACCCTGAAATATTTCTCCCTTTGATGACGTCCTTTAGTTCTACGCAACCAAGCTTAGATCGACCCCGAACGACCTGCAAGGGCCGAAGTCACACCATCCCCCTTGTGCGGTTCTATGTATACTAAGGGGCATGAACCCAGTCTCGATGTTGCACATCCTTAAGCTCGCCATTGCATTGATGTAATTTTGGGATCTTTGTTGTTTGTATGGTTCGCTCCACCTAAAAATATACTTCCTCCAGTGCTTCGAGCGTATCGAAATTGCGCTCAGGACAATCTAACTGAAGCGTGTTACCCCCGAACATGCTTTCTCAATTACCGCCTCCAGACCGCCTCTGCATCGATCTAAGAGAGTGGCCTACAACTCGTAAGCGTTTAAGCAACTCATCACGGATACTCCCATACGAGAAGGGCATCCATGTCATCAGGTTTAGATCATGATAATGCCCACTAGGCTGACCCGTCGATGTAACCCAATGCGTGAGCCACACGGATTCACCAGAACGCCGAGGTTCGTGAATCCGCCTCTTGGTACCTCTTCTTAAGCGACCTGTCTCTCCAGCGCAGCGTATATTGGGTTGTCCAATGACCCATCGAACCTGAGTTGCTCCAAAAGAGTGCGATATCGTCCAAATATCGTGCCGTTGAATTGCATATCTGTCCATCATGCATCATGGGCCGTAACCGGCGGCCAGTCAACGACTCTGAATATATAACGAAAGCTATAGTGGAACGTAGAACTTCCAGAAGCCGCCACTCTGGAGCGTGTCATTCGGGCCTCCTACACTGCTTACAGCTGTTTGGAAAAACTAATGTCAATCGCAAAAATTTCGCCACTTCCTTGACCAAAAAGGATATTGATACAACAACGCGTCCTGGACGCTCATTAGGCACTGAGACAGCTTTTATATGCCATTCAGACATCGCTCACAACACCAGGAGACTCTGAATTTGACTCTCTATCACCTATACACTATGGTCAACCGAAGAATCAGCAATGATAAATGACATCAAAGAATGTGCCATTCGACTCTGGGATAATGGATGAGAGTTGGAGGATATAAACGAAGCACTTGGTATTAGTGGGAGGAGCTGCTACCGCTGGCGATGGATATTCGAGGAGTTCGGTGCTGTCACGAGGCCTCTATCTCCAGTCACCGGCCGTACTCGAACAATTACACGTGCACTGTTGACTGCAGTTGAAGATATCTTTGCTGTAGATTCCGACCTCTTCCTTGACGAGGTCTGCACATGGCTTGCACTCAGGCACGATATCATTGTCAGTACTTCCACCCTATCGCGCAACCTCAAAGAAGCTGGTCTCACACACAAGACCCTTCGAAAACTTGCTTCCGAACGTGACGTCAGTGCTCTCGTCAATGGGCGTGGCTGCCATGTTGCATGATCTTGCTGGGATCTTGATTGTGTGCTTTTTCCGAACCGGGGCGGGTTTCGTTCTTTTTGCCATGGTAAACAGGTTGGTATGACATATAATAAAGGTAGTAGTAAGGGCTAAAAGTGCCTGAAAAATGTGTACAAGTTGCAGGAAGCCTACTACGAGTGTCCAGGACGCGTTGTTATGTCGATTTCCTTTTTGGTCAAGGAAGTGGCGAAATTTTTGCAGTTTTGCAAACAGCTGTAAGGTGTGCAAAGATACGTTGCGTTCCAGATTAGGGGTAGTAGGAACCAAATTGTTCGCTTTCATCAGCTAAGATAAGCCAAACCCCCTATAGCGTACCTACCTGCATTTGAACAGCAAAGCCACAGAATACCTCAACGATAGTTGTGATATCAATTCTGACATCACTACCAGGTTTGAACCAATTTTTTAAAAAAAAAACATCACGATTTCGGGTCGAATGTCGTCGTGGTACTCATTTGGTCTATCTTCTCAAGCTTTGGGATTTTAAGTGCATATATCGGTCGTACGATCGAGTTCTTTGCAGGCGAGCAGCTTGAACGCCTACAGAGGAAAGATCGCGAGATCAATATCAATGCTGGTCCTTCCAGAATCCCGATGCGATTGTCTGCATCTCTAGAACGCGGGGAGCTTTCTCGTACACCAGTGGTTTACCCTCCGAAAATGTGTATCTAGGCATGATTGGATGTCATCGCATGCCAATAAAATGGGTCGTGCGGGACGCAGACACCCAATTTATGCAAGCTGTAGAACATGACGGAGGTCAAATGATAGGATGCTACAAGCCCGTCTTCACGTGTCGACTTCAACATGACTTCTTTAAGGGTGGCTATAGACACGGAACTTGTCATCCAGAGACTTCTGAAAGGTCTCACCCTAAATCCAGCAGTTGATTCAAAGGGAACTAGAGGGAGCTCATGCGATCGACGCATGTATATCTCTTGGACAATGGTGGATTGATGCTTGAACGTGCCGTTTGATCCTATAACTAGGGTGTGATACGTGTTCGGAATCGATTTCGATGCCGTTAGATCTGCTCTGTGATAGACAACCGTGATCCTCACAAGGGACAACCACAAAGCCGTTTAAGCATCTCACCAGCACCTTTGACTGTTCCGATGGACGGTGAAGGAAGCGTGGCCGGAGCGCTTACTGCGGTCTAGAGAATATTTGGGAATTGTTGGGAATTGTTGGGAATTATGCAGGTACGAATGTGGCTTCGACTCCTTCCTTGCGATATTCCACGGATCTCTCTCTTCGTTCCTGGTCAAAGGTTAGGTGAGGTCTCGGCCTATCTCATCACCATCCTGTTCGGCGGAGCATGATATATTACCGTGGCACTCCCGACCCGTCTGGATTGCGAGGAACTGGACCGCGCATGCTCCTCCTTGCTGCACATGGTTCAGCAACGTTCAAACGTGGCATCTCGAGGATACAATCAAGGACCGCACTCTTTATCTCGTTCCTACTTTGGACGTCCATGACTTTGATGACGGTGACTGATCACTGCGAAGAAAATATTCTGCTGCGGGCATATTTGAGAGTACACGCAGCACGAAAGCCATATCCAGTTCGTTGACTGCAAACGTGATGAATATCAAATTTGAGTTCCGGTCATAACGGTACGAAGTGTGAAGGACTCTGGCAACAGCATGTCTGACTTGAATGGGCAAAAACTCGGGTGAATATCATTAGCTTGTTTTCATTTCTTAATTCTTTGGGTTGAAATTAATCAGGGTTGCATGATATATGAGGCAGCGCCTTACTATATAAATACGGGATAAACCGTACACGGAGAGGTATGTTCGGTCAGCGAAGTTGTTTTTGCGTAGTGGGATGGACTGTTCTTGTTAACAGGATATCGCGCTACAGTTGATACTCGCCTGTTGTCACGATATGAACGAGAATTTATAAAGTATACACATTTATTGTGTGGTTCAAGATGGGGAAGTAAGAACACGGTGTTTTTCAAATCACCCGTCCTGATGGATGAGAAAAGTGAGGACAGTCGTGTCTGATCCCTGTCTTGACTGGATGCATCTGTGCAAAACCTGCTGCTTACAACGAAGTGCAAACCTCCGCATCTTTGAGCGCTCCAGGAGCATTGCCATCGCAGCAGCACTCTTGTGACGATGTCGCTTACAGGGCCTGCGATGTTGGAAGTATTTGACGAATCTCTCGGCGAGCCATGGAAATTTTTTCCTCTATGACAGCCTAAACTGCGATGAGTGTTAGAGGCGTAAGCGCAAGACCGACTCACCACGTCCGTCAGCCATCTGTTGCGCTCAATTTCGCTACGAAACCAGATAATGGTCTCCGACCTGGCCTGTCGGTCAGGTATATCTGATAAGTAGTAATTAGCAGTAGTAAAACTTTTCAGAAACATAACAGCGTACGTCTGGACGCTCTTATAGCATGACGATACAAGTGGATAACTCTCTGCTGCAAAATGAAATACTTGAGACCAAAATTTGGCATATGCGCTCTTGAATGTTACAAACAAGAAATTGTGGCTAGAATTGGAGTTACTTCTGTTTTGCTTTCCGCTCTTCCAAGTCCGCGTTGCTGGCATTGCTATTGCGGCGACGTTTTGCTCTCTCACAAGTCTCTCCAACAAACCATTCACACCACAATGTCTGGCGCAGAGAACCAGGTCGCTGTCCAGGACGTTGTCTTCCCAGAGAATGGTGTCGTTGACAACTTATCTGATGCTGTGTCCAAAGTCTCTCTCCGACCAGACCATTCATCTTCTAAATCACCAGAACCCGCCACTGACAGTCTTGCTAAAGATAAAAATGATATCCGCAGTCGACCCTTCGTTATGTATTCCCGACCCCATCTACTTCTTCTTCATAAATCTCCCCTCGTTTGTCCTCCGACAGGCATGCCAGCTTTGAAGGATTGGTTTGGGTTTGTGCTGTGTTTTACTTTTTCGAGCTGGTAACTCATTCTACCTCTGAAGAACCGAGAGTGACCAAGCCAATCTTAAAAAGGACTCGGAAGCACTCCCTCAACTCAACGCTCGTGACCGACGGTGAGGTCTGCCAATGACACCATCTTACACCCAGCTAACATCATTCCAGCTTTCGCAGAGATGCGGAGGACGGAGGTAGGCCTCATGATTACCTTCTCTTGCTACCCGGTCTGACCAGTGTCATTAGAAGGCGCTGCCCGACCCTCTTTCCGTGGGGCCGCCATCACCCAGCCCTCGCAAATGGGCAACTTTAAGCACCAGTCCATTCGCGCAACTGACCGAGACCGAGACAGAGATACAGACAGAGAACAAGAACGCGATTCCCGGGTCAAAGACGGCCAAGAAAGACTACGGAATGTAAGTGGTCACACCTGTTGCACACCAGAGCGCTCACACGTTATTAAAGTTGTCAGATAAGTATGACCGCGACCGTCGTGCTCTTTCTTCCATGCAGCAACTTCGAGGAAAGGACAGGGACGTGACCCCTCACCTTGGTGGTACATCCTCTCGAATATCCTCCCAGTCGCAGCAAGCCCTCAGTAGTCGTCAGCTTGATTCCCGAGAACCTCCTAAAAAGAAAGATGGTGAAACGAGCGAGGATTGGAGACGCGGTACGTTCCCTACCCTCACATAGAGCCTGAGTCACTAAGTCGCGGAATAGAATCAGCTCGCACAGGCCGTGAACGTAGGACACTGTCTTTCCGTTCGCACTTCACAGTCATTAATAGTGTCTATAGGTTCTGATAATCCTAGACGCGATCGAGATGAGCGTGACCGACCTCGCTCAAGGGTTCGTGACTCTTCCCGCCCACGGCGGGATGTCTCATTGTCGAGACGTGATCGTGATCGGGACGACAGGGATCGTGATCGCAGAGGCGACCGCGACGACCATCAAAGAGAGACAGTGGCATACCGAAGGGACAGGGACGACCGTGACATTGATCGAGAATCTGAGGCGGACGATCCTCGTCGCTGGAGAGATGACGGAAAGCGGGATGAGCGTATGGCAGCGAGACGGGACCGTGATCCACGAGACAAGGACCGGGTACGCGACCGCCCTGCCGCATGGGATTCTGGCGATCGTCAGGACCGTCGATGGGTTTCCACCGATGACCGTGACGGTCGAAACAAGCGCGCGGCTGGCCGCGAGAGAAAATCTGATGAGGCGAAGGACAAGGACGATCGCAGGGACCGAGAACGTGAGAAAGAAAGAGAGAAGGAGCCTGCATGGATGGACACATACATCCCTTCTGCTGGCAGCAACGGTTTAGGTCGGGCTCCCGGAGACCTAGATGACATACAGGCATTCAAGCGAGAGATCAAGGAGAGAGAGCAGAAGGAGCAAACCGCTGCTGCACAAGATGGTGATCGTTCTGGTGACTTTGAAGGGAAGACGAATACGTCTGAAAGCCACTTGGACGAAATCCAGCTCTTTAAGCTGATGATGAAAAGGGAAGAACAAAAGAAGAGAGCTGACCAGTCTCCCCCCGCGGGTCCGTCGTTACTCTCAGACACATCTTCAGAGACCAAAGATTCAACTCTTACAAACGGCAGGTCATATCTTCCTCTCAGGCAGGCTCGATGTGCTGATACACGGGTAGACCTGTCATTGGTTGAAACAACTGCAGAGCAACGCGCTCATCTCTCACCTCAGCCAATTTCTTTGCAATCGTCTACTTCTCCATCTCTACCACAAGCTGACACAGCTGCCCACGATAGTTCTCGTACACTCTTTGCTATGTTACCGCCCCCATCGTCTGCCATTGTCCCTGGGGTACCAGCTGGTGCCCGCGAGCCTGACATTGACAAAGGAAAGCCGGGGGGTTCTCGCTTCTTCCCTAAACCTGTCTCTACTGATTTACCGGCACCTCAAGCTTTGCCAAAGCCTTCCATCGAAGCTCTCGGTGCCGCTGCCGCATCTTCTCCTCACGCTGCTCCTCCCCCAGGCTGTCGTCTTCTTAATTTTACCTCCAAAACTCCTCAGGGTTCTGTAGGTCACACCCCTCCCTCGTACACAGGTTCGCATTCCCCCGTGTCTCTGTCGAAGAACAGCTCGCCGGCAATCAACCCAACCATTCCCTCAAGTGGACCTTTGTCAACCACACATCATAATGACAATTCAGATGCTGTAAGAATGACTCAAGGCTTCTCGCCGTTTGAGGAAGCTCGAGAAGGTCTAGGATTGTCGCCTTTGGATGCGTTCCGTCGAAGTTCTGTTGCACCTCCTGGAGATCGCAATGCCTTTGGGCACATGAACCTCGAACAGGTTGACGTCCCCATGGGCGGGACTTTGCCTGGCCACTCTGCTCCGTACGAGCAACTGAGCTCTGGAATCGCAGCTGCGAAAGGCAGCCGGTTTGCGAAATTTTTCGACGGGAAAGGGAGAGACTCTCAGCAGGGAATGGGCAAAGCTCCAGTAGGCGGCTCAACGAGAGGCGAGCTCGGTGGATACAATGGAATACCCACAAGTAATCCGGATGCCAGAGCTATGGAAGATATATTTGCTATGTTAAGCAATTCAGCCCATGTGGGTTGTATCATCGTCTATACTGAAGTTAGCAGTGCTGATATCAGTCTTAGGGTCAAAGGCCTCATGTACCACCAGACGTGTTGGCTTCAGATGCTGCACACTTCAATGCTCCTCTCTCCAACCTTCACCATCTTCAAAACCAGCTTGGCCACTCCCAGCACTATCCTGGCCACACCCGCCTGGACTCATTATATGATAGCCGTCTTGATGACAGGAATTTTGTCCCAGATGGCATGGTGCCCGGCTTACGCTCAGCCGCCCCCCCTCGGAGCAGGCAAAACAGCGCCATGCTCTCTGACATCGATGACTCCATGCAGTTTGGCGCCCAACGCGGGCCTGCGCAAATGTACCAAGGATTACATCAGGCAAACATGAATCGCAATGGGGGCATGCCTCTCCAACCATCCCAATTTCGTGGTGGCCCTTCACCGAATCCTATGCAACCTTCAGCTCAACGACTGCCGCCTGGTTTGGCTAATTTGGGTGGGCGACCACCTCATGAGCCTGCGCAATTCTTGAACTCGGCAATGGCGATCCCTGGCGGGCTACACGGTCCGGTGCATGCTAATGCCGCGCTTCAACAGCAGTTCAACAACTTTCCTCCGGGGGGTATGGGCTTCAACGGCGCTCCTCAAATGCGTGTGCCCCACCCCGGAGGAACCCACCAGCTGCATGGACACAACACCATGCAAGGCCTGATGCACCCTGGAAATCTTAGTCCCGCGCAAGCCCAGCTTCTGGGGATAAACGGTGCTAACGGTATGCCAGGCGGTCTCCGTGGTCCTAACGGAGGCTTCGGACAACAGGGTCCTCAAATCCAACCGCCTCTACTCTCCATGAGGCAACAACAGCAGCAGCAGCAGCAAATCCCTCCACACATGCTTCCTCTCCACTATCAACAGCAGGGCCCGCCTGGTTCAAACAATCAACCCGCCCACGATCTCATGGCGCTTTTGATGAGCGGAGGAAGAAGGGAATGAGAGTTCACGAATTACCTGTAGTTTCTTATCCTCGCCCAACATTCATTCACTTTCGGACTGACCTAATAATTTTCTCTCGTTAGTTTCCCAGTTGTCCTCATACCGTCTGTCTATTATGTTTCATTGTGGTTCTCCGCAAGCGTATATTATTGACCATTTTTGGGTATGGCTACCATGGAGAGTTCCCGATGGATGGCGCTGTTCAAAACCCGCGTCTGGGACCTGGTGAATCACTGAAGAGTTGGCTAGAGTTTGGCCAGCCTGTCGGCCACGCCACGTTGATCTCCGAACGGACAATAATTTATAGTGCATATAGCGAAACCTGAGGCCAGGCCTGATCCACTGAACGTGAGTATTTCAACGCCACCATCATTACGATGAACGGAGGACACCTGCGACGCAAATACACAGGGTTCTCGCGGCGTCTCCATATTGGGCCAGAATAGAAGGACTACCATGGCCATGGATTTTACTAACTGCATAAAGAAGGACATAAGTACTTTATCTACGTAACTTATGAACGTCTTGACGCTCGTGCTGCACTGGTTCTCTTCTGTAACTGCTGTGCAAGGAGTTCTTGGCAAAATGCTTTACGAGGGTGATGATTCTCGCGACTGCGAATATCAATCGCAGATTTCCTTACCGGCGTGCACTTCAAACTCTAACATTTGGAGCGTTCCATAATCCATGTCTGAAAATTCCGTCGTAACCACGAGAACAGTGACAGGCGGCGCTCCTTACGGCTCCCTCACGAGTCGTATCGCCGTGGACATGAATCTAACTGCTGGCTTGAGATTAGATATCGAGTCTATGCGAAAACACTCAATCCCCGCATCGTATCGATCCTCACTGCAAGGTCTTGCTTGACATCGTAGTGATATTCAACAAGTGATGTTCACTGCAATGAATGTGCGGAGATAGGTACAGGTCTATGAATATACGAGGCCTGGTTAAACTGTTTCAGTCAAATTTGAGTGATGGGCCCGCGCTCAGTGTCAATGACAGTCTTCTACTCGGTCCCCTTGTTCTAATGATGCGGCATTCTGTCGAGGCACCTTGGGCCGCTCAAGCCGTCACTCTAGAAATCACTTGATTTGGATAACATCAGATGATGAAAGGGTCATCCGATAGGGACGCTGCCGCCTTCGATTGGGGGGTGGACCTATATGGACCGATGGCATCGTAGACGCTCGATAAGAGGTGACTGATGGGAGGTATGCTGTGGGAGTTTGTGTGCCCGCAGAGAGCCGCAGAGGCGACGAGAAGATTGCTCGAAATACACCAGCAATATATGATTTCTTCCGTGAACTTTCATTTAAACAAGAAATTGTGAAAAATCTCGCTGGCGATGCGACTCGAACACTAGCAAGTCTCCTTAAGGGTCACCCATGCTAGTACTCAGTATTATAATGACGGGTTCAGACGTGAAAAGAGGAATCCTTTTGGGGAGACTACTATAAGCCGCAGAGAAGGATGATATAGAACTTACATAAACAGATAACCCTTGACATCCTCCGCCTGCAGGCAGACAACGTGGACTTTGATGTTCCCGAATCAGAACGGCACCATGTCTTAAGTGAATAATTACTGCCGAAGAATCGCCAGTAAGAGGAAATAATTATACATACCGCTTGCTAGAACAAAGGGATAAGCGGTACACGCCTTCTCTGCATTGCACTCGACAATTACCTCCTTCCGCGATTGAAAATTTGCAGGACTACCTAGTGGTACACTCGTTCCTGCAACTTACTCTCAATCCCGTTCCCCCCCGGCGCAAGCCAGTTTACGAGTACAAAGCCACGTCCGCTCTTGTGCCCGTTACACTCCACGCGCTCGATTAGCTTCGAGCGATCCTTCTTTATAGTCGTTGCTCTGCCTTTGCTCTCAACCAACTCACTCAGTCTTTCCTTTGCTTGGTCTCTCACTCTCGTTCTTTGCCCAACCGCATTACTTTTTGCCTGAATAATTTGCCATAATCGCTTCTCCCTCACCAATTTTCTCTCCGAAAATACCTTCATCGGTCACACCTCCCGAAGTCGCTTGTAAGCTACCAGCGCATCTGATGCCATCGATAGTGACTGATGTGAAATGCTTCGGTACAGGATAACCAACACGCTGGTGTCAGTCAACGTTGTTCACAAGTGCGTACCCAATGGCCCTGACAGCGGAGAACAAGCTAACGGTTCCTAACAGCATCTTTTGATCAAGCAAGACCGGTCGAACAAGTGTATTCGAGGTGAGGACCGGCTCGGTTATATTGATGTCATTCTTTTGGTCGCTGTAAAACGTGGGGTCGTGGGAATATGCGCCTGATGTGGGCGGTGATATCCCCTTGGAGCCCTCGCTATTCAGAGCGCTGCGCAGCTGAGCGCTGATCAAGGGCCCCAGGGCAGGGTTAAGGAACATTCTGACAGTATAGTCAAATGCCAAGGACTCTAGGATTAACTGTCTGATTCTGCTCGCCCCCATCTGTGGTTGTCGTGGTATATTTTTGCATGATTTCACAGAAGTTTGACGATATTTTTTTCTTCGAATTTCCTTTTTGAATTTGAATCACCTTGACGAGCCGATTGTGCCGCTTCATCTTATACTCTTTTCGAGTGTTCTCACTTTCTTCTTGTCCAATTCTTCATTCCAGGAGACTTTTCATAGTCCCTGCGCATAGTCGTCGAGCTCCTTCTCTTGCATCTGCCTATCCTTTTTCCTTACGACCATCCACGCTGACCACGATTTGTTAATACCCAGTTCATCACCTACTCGCCGCACGCCACTCTTCACCTCCATCCTCAATTCACGACAACCTTTAAAGTTGTTCGCTTTCGCATGATCAGTTTCTGATTCTGGTGAGTCAGTTCTTTTCAGATCTCGCTTATCCCAAGTGGTGTCACGTCGTGAGATCGCGTATTCCAATGCCACTCCATAGCCGTAGGCATACTACGAATGCATTCCATTCATGATCCATGATAGACGCTGAGCCGTTCAGTGGTTGTTTTCATTTACCATCATTCACCTTGTGCGCGCTTGAGGCGCTCGCGCATCCAACAATGTCTTCTCCTACCTCATTTGATGAAATCCTTGCTGATGCCGAGTCTACTCCTCTGTTCGCTCAATTGCCCCCCTCCAGCCCACTATCGGTCGCACGCTTCCCTAGATCGATCTCACCCGCCGCTTCTTCAGTTATGAAAGACACTTCTACCACTTCTTACCGGAGTTCTCGAAATGCTGCGTACCCTAAGAAACGGCCATCACCTTCAGGTATATCGAAACATCACAAGACCCCCCCTCTCGGTCCTCCTCCTGTCACCCGCCGAACCCCCTATTCTGCCAAAGCAGCTCTTTTGCAGCAGCGACAACGTCAAGCCCAAATCACCGCTCTTCGCAGGCAAGGCATTTTCCTAGAAGAGGAATACCGAGAAGATATCCGCTTCTACATGCATGAGATGGAGGTTTGTGTCACGTTTTTGCTGGTCTATTGGCGCGCCTAATTCTCCTGGTATAGCGATACACCATGTCGTCCTCACAGTCGATGGATCAGCAACCCGAGATCCGATGGCACATGCGCCCATGTCTCGTCGATTTTCTTGTTGAGATTCACTTCACTTTCCGACTTCGACCTGAGACGTTGTATCTCACTCTCAATATTGTGGACCGCTACGTCTCTCGAAGAATAGTTTACATCAAGCACTATCAACTCGTAGGCTGTGCGGCGCTGTGGATTGCTGCCAAGTTCGAGGACGCCAAGGAACGCGTCCCGACGGTACAAGAGCTTGCACAGATCTGTCGTGATACGTATGACGAGTCTGCGTTCATTCAGATGGAAGGCCATGTGCTCCAGACCATCCAGTGGACGCTAGGTCATCCGACTGCAGAAGCATGGCTCAGATTGATGTGCTGCGAGCCATTTGTCGAGGAAGAAAGGGTGCAGCATGTTGCACGTTTTCTGATGGAAATTACTCTGTTTCACCGGGAGTTCACCAAATATCCTCCCTCCTCGATTGCACTAGGAGCACTCACGCTAGCTCTGTTCCTCTGCGGCAAACCACGTCGTATCTTTGAGGAGACGGAGGAATGTTTGGAGATCGTCGATTATCTCGATAACCGCTTGGCTAAGCACGTCAACGACCTTTCGGAGACGCTGGTAAAAAAGTACTCCTATGCCTTCTACTCCAAGGCGGCAACATTCGTTGTACAGTACTACCTCCAGGGCGGTCGCTTCGTACGGCAGTCCTTCATTCCCCTTCCAATGACGCCTACTCGCCCTTCGACGTCTGGTGCCAGCACGCCTATGAGCGCCACAACTTCCGTCTCTGATACATCCGATGATTTCCCTCTCACTCCAACGAGTCCTTCGTCGTTCTCGCCCGACCCCTTCTCGAGCTCTTTCCTATCAGAAGACGACAAGGAGAATTTACCAACATCGTTTGAGCCTATCATCAATAAGCAACGCATGGAGGCCCCACCTGACCATTTTCTGCCGCATGACTTCGTTGCCTTCGGTCGTCCAGCCCTGCACCACTTGAATGGCTCACTATGAATGGCCGCCGTCTCATAGTGCGTAGGTCTGTACCTTTGTTCAGGTCCTCTCCAATCCGTGTCGAAAGTCTGCTACAACCCCGCAAAATGTAACACCACCCTACACGCTCAGCCACTCTGCGCATTGTCTTTGCAAGTCTCATCATCCATGCATCACTTTCTTTCTCTGCAATCGTCTCGTTTCCCATCATCCATCCTGCGCACAATCTACTGTAGGATGAGCGGCCGCCTTGGGAGGTCGGATTCGCATCAGCGTGCCGCATACTTGATACAGGGAAGGACGGGCAACATAATTGTCCTGTACCCTACTCCTTCCTACCTGTCATCCTTCTCAAGGAAGGTCCACTTTGCCACATCTGGTCGTCCTGCCCAACCACAACATTATCTGCATTCATTCAACTTGTTAGTCTATGCATCACCCACCCATCGTTACTCCCTCAACTCGCGTCTTCTTGCAACGAACCAGGTCGACAACCTCTGTCATATTCTGTGTCTATCGCATTCGTTCTATATTATTCTTCACTTTATCGTATTCTTTAACTCCCCTGTTGACTACCTGGTTCGTTGTGGGGCAGTTTCTTGCATTCTCTGTCCCGTATCCCCATCGCGCGAACCGCTTCTTTGTGCTTTTACTCTACCCTTTACTTGCACATTGTCCGCGCATTCATCCTCGTCATTGTTGCAGCAATCTCTCTACCACATCGAACTCTGTCTACAATTACATTTGCAATCTGAAGGGCTCAAAGGGTGTTTCCATTATTATGGTTCTTAGCGAGAATGTTCGGTGCTGGATTTTCTCCGGTGGGCCACACGTTTCTATCCATGAGAACAAGGGCGTGTATATCTCTCGCACAGCAACAGAGAACGAAAAATGTCCGAGAGTGGGGACTAGGAGCTGATAAGTATTGTGAGAAGTCCTGGTTCTCAGTTGATGGATTGAGGTCCGCCAGTCACTGGTCATGCATTCATGGGTCGGCCTCCCACACTTTTGTCAGGTTCTTGGTTGCTCTCAGGTAGTTCTTGCTACAAGGACCGAACTTTCCCTGTTTCAAGCCGATCCACAGGCTGCCACTGCGTGCCTGTTCTTCATGGATGAGATCTTGAAACACAATAGACATCATTAGGGTAAATGAACATTAATGAATAAGAATGAACTCAGGGCGCCCGCGGGAATGAATGAAAACATATCTTCAAGTTGCACATGCTCGATATTGCTCATCATTCCTCCACGGATGTAGTACGGAACTCGGGCTTCACTGACACATCGATATAGTACACTTGTTGTAACCCTGGTAAATTGAAATTGCATGTAACATCGTCAACGCAAACCTCTCATTCTAGAATCCATTCGTTTCCGCTTTTCATGATACCAACGGCTCTCTTCTCGTCTAGACTAATACGGCCAGCATTGAGGATGGCAGTGGTAAGTACAGTATTGGCAATGGTCGGATAGCCGTGACCATCATAATCGGAGGGTTTCGCAACGCCGGCGTTGACTTCTCGGGCGGCGTCAACAAACTTCTCGATTGAAATGTATCCGTAGCCCCGTTGTCCATCGAAGTGACCACTCTCCGAGGGCGAATATTTCATGCTAGTGATGGAAGTGAAATTAAAAAAAAAAAATAACAATTTCAGGCCAATGAACGCACTAGAAGGGGTTGTACCACGTCTTCCCAGTTTCGTCAACGGTGATGTCGTACCCCCTGTGAGCTTGGTCGACGTTTATATCCCCCTGCAGTACAAGTCAGTGGTGTGTTACGTCGGTATAAGATAGACAGTTGCAAGACTGGCCCACCTTCGAACCCATATAATACCAGTGTTGGGCAGAGTGAACACCTGCCTTCAAAGGTGCAGTCCAAGATGCAGTGTACACTGCTGTGCCCTTGTGTCCCGAGCTCTCGATCGACTGCCAGTCGACGAGGAGTGTGATGGTGTCTTCTGTTTGAGGGACACAGTTATAGGGCTCCCCCGTAGCAATGCCGGTTGCTGCACTAGCAACAACTCGCGTGGGTATTGCTTTGTCTTGGAGAATCCAGCAGCAAATATCAATATGATGCGACGAGAGATAATAGCTGGAAATAGCTGTCAGCCTACCAAATTTTCTGTGACCGGACAAACTCGCCTGATATCTGAATCCTTGCCAGCCCAAGCACGGAAGGTTTCCAACTGACTCTTCGGCTGGCTCATCCATGCGTTGAAAAAGTTGAATTCACCAAGTGCCTGTGCTCTAGCTTTGGCATCACTATACACGGGATCAAACCGCTTATGATGCTCCACAAAGCAGACCACGTTATGCTTCCTCGCAGCTGCAATAAGCTCGTTGTGGTGCGATAGCAATTTGGTTGCGGGCTTTGTGACGAGAACATGGATGCCACGTTCAATCGCGTACAAGCTAATGGGGTAGGTGTGTACCTGTGAGTAGTCGCGGTAGTGAGAGATGTATATATTAGACACGGGAAAGATCGAAACTCACTATCAGGGGTAAACACGATGATAGCATCTCCGGGAGACATTTGGTCGATGGCCACCTTGTCTAGGAGGGTAAGACAGTCTGCGCAGTGCAATCGCAACCAACTCACAAGCCTCAGGATCGACATTGCCATCTTTTGGGAACTCCTCAAAGCTGATTGGTGGTTGGCCAAGAACAAGTAGTACTGATGTGATCACGCACGAGGTATCCATATCCTTGTAAACATTCCCGATGTTCTCTTGCAAGTGTTGCCGTATAGCGGGGAATTTGCCACTATTAACGCCGACCATTCCGAGCTTGCCTATCTAGCTTTAAATTGTGAATATAGTGAATGATCGCCCCACCACCAATCCTACCCACTTTGCCTAACCTTCGAAGATCGAACATCGTAAGGCCAACGACCTTATGTCATGATCTCAGTCGTCGACTAAACAACTAAGTCGGAGATGCGCATACCCCAATCTACGAAGGCCAGGCCTTAGCGGTCAGTGATCGATCGGCAGGCAAGACGAATGTGTCACCTTCTTGTCGGATGTAGAGGCTCCAGAACCAGTCCAACCAGTGGTGTACTCCCCCTGAGGTTCACGTCAGAAGCTCGAAGAGACAACTGCCGGCCAAGAACACTCACAGTTCCACCTGTCCCGAGTGCATTTTCCTTATCAGTGTCGATTGTGCCAGCAGACAATGATCAGCTTACACATTAAAACGTTCAGCTTACTGAGGTTCGACATAGCGATGCTAAGCGACGGTTGAGATTAAATGAGAGAGAGGATTCTGGAAGTGGTCGGTTGTCTTAAATCCCAGAATGAAGGGCTCAGCGGCCCGAATGTGCACACCGGACCGACTGTCGGCATCACGCAAACCTATCAGGAGGACCACATCGAAGAGGGAACTTCAATTACTGTAAGTTGCAACTGTGATTTCACGCGCACCAATCGGGCATATACTGACCTTTTGCATGTTGTTTGCCTGAATACACCCAAGTGTGGTCCTCACGTTGTCCTCTCGTGTATATAATTATAATATGTCCGGGGAGCTAGTGTTTTAATACCATCCACGGGGGAGGTGGGTACGCGTCAATCCATCCAATGCTATACCACTCTGGTATCAATAGATTTCGATCATAGGGCGTCCAACACCAGGTGCGACTGGAGACAAATCTATGTCGTCACTAGTGCAAAAAGAATCAGCTTGGACATGGGCGGCTACTGGAACTAAATGTACACGATGCTCACGTTAAAACTATAAAGCCGTCTGCCCATGCTGATCTAGCGCACCCCCGGGTCATGTCGAACCAGCACGATGCCGGAAATTCATTTCGCAGTTCTATTTGAAGCTTGAAACTTCGAGGTTTGGAGGAGACACCAGAAGCTGGCCCAAATATTTGATCTGTTCAGTCACCAAGTAATGGTTTTTTGCGGTTTTTTGCTGGCGGTGCTCCATACCGTAGAACGAGTGCATGAAGTTTGAACTGTAGTGTACGGCCCGTCACGAAGGACCGGGATCTCCCGAGAAAGACTTGCAGCTGGAACGTGCAAGACACCTGACACCTGGGCTATTCCTCCCTTATATGTCCTAGCGTGATTGATGTCGAGCGCCTCAGCACTTTAGCATCTGGAAATGGGTACAAGTGCGAAGGTAGATCATTTATTCATTATGTAGTTCGCTTTCACCCCTGCAAAACTTGTCCCTATGTCGGACCTATAGGGGGTACACATGGATGTGCAATATTAATGTGTATACAGCTTAAGCACGATGCCTTCTTCGCCATCCAGCAAATATTGGTCTAGGTATCCGTCGTCGTCCTGTTCATCTTCCACGAGGACCTGGATTCAGTTCTACGTCCATCTCGTCTATGAAACGATCGTGTCGTACTGCTTAAGTTCTGGCAAGGCTTCTGCAGCTCTGCCAATTAGAAAAGTTGGACCTACGCGACTGGCACGTGTTTTAAGTTGTGATGTCACAGGCCTTAAGCAAAACTCGTGGCTACTAGCCGCGTCTCCAATTTACAGGCCACACCCACGCAGTGCATACGAATCCGCTGCGCAAGCGTCGTCTGTGCGGCCAACCTCGCCTTGTGTGCCTTGCTTTAATCTGCTCTGAACGGTTAGCGCACGCTTCTCACTACCAGGTAAGTTTAACCGATCTGGGCTCGATGTCCTTCCTTTGCTAACGACTTTCTGCCAGCCGTTTTCCGCCTGGAGTCCATCCCGACTCTCCGTGCCTCTGTCTGTGGCAATATCCGTGTCACTTTGCTGCCTCCGTTGGACGCACCTCGTCCCGGCCAACCATCACAAACATGCAGCCAGGCTCTCTGACAGATTCTGGTTTCATTCCAAGGAAAGAGTTTATTCGTGACCAACGAGCTACGAGCCTCTTTAGCCTTCTTGCTATCTCTGGCTCAAGCTGCGTCAGACTCTATTCTTTTCCTCCCGATGTCATTGCAGCTCTACGTCGGCTCCTTGATCACTTTTACCTGAACGCTGGATTTCGTGAGGATACTTTGCAGAACCTCTGCGAATTCACCATATCTCAGAAACCCTGGAATGCGCCCAAGAGTCCTCGTACAGAGCGCATTCTCCTCGACATATTCGCTGTCATATATAGGTTTGGATACACTATCCTTTCTACCGTTGACTATGGTCGAGAGCGTGACGATCGTTTAGCTATCTCATTTTCGAGGCTCCTTATACCTGCTCCTGCTTCGCCTGGTCTACCTTTTGCCCCAGCTCCCGCTGGCTCAGGGAGTAACCTTTCGCACCAGACGGGACTACACATTGAGAGAAGAATGCCCTTTGCTATCTCATTTGTCTCGCAGACCATCATGCGAGTCATTAATCCACCACTAAACGCAACTCCAGCGATTCTCCAAGCTGTGCGAGGATCATGGCCCCGGGGCGTATTGTCAGAGAAGAAAACGGACAATGCGTATGAATTCAAGTTGAAGGGATATAGCTGTGAGTGCTTTCAAGTGAAATTCCTGTGCGTTTTAAACATTTTTGTGCAGGGTTCCACGAAGATACATTTGCAACAGACTCTTTGCGACACATTCTTTCACTTCTCTTATCCCTTGATGCTCATGCATGTTCCCTTGTCATTTCGCTGGCAATCAATGGCCGTTCCAGAGTCAAGGACCTATGGGTCTTTACTGGCCCTTGCACTACTGAAACTGATCCTTATTGGCCTGAATCTCCTATAAGCCAATCCGGCTCGATGGCGGATATAAGAAGGTCTCGCCGGGTATCAACCCCCGAACCACAGGAAGTGGGCATGATACCCAGCTCTTTGCATAGAAAAGCTGCCACTGGCCCTCAGCACCCGCCTCACGGCTTGCCGTCCTCTCAGACGTCGCCTCACCACCCGCGATCGGCAACAGAATCCACCACATCACCTCCCCTTGCGACGAATCTGCCACCTCGCGCAGTACCAGGCAATCCAATGCGCAAGCCTGCACCCCGTGCACAAGTGCCGGTGTCTGTTGACTTCGAAACTCAAGATGAAGAAGAACACGGTCAATTCCGCACTTGTCTCCCTAGCACTGTGCCAAGTAGTTGCGAGAACATGACTGGTATAGGTTCCATGGCGCGTAATAGATTCACTTCCAATCTCATCTACACAGCAACCCCTGACCCATTTCCCGATACGGATCATCCTAATGAAGACGCTGTACACTCGTCGCCACCTCCCGAGCGACATCATCGTAGACCGAGGTCGAGATCTCCGTCTCCCAAGCGCCGGGTGAGCGCTCTGCGACCAGTATCGACCCGTTCGAAGACCCCTCCACTCCTCCGATCGCATTCCCCACCCAGGGACCCTCGTACCTCATCACCACCGCCTGCTGGCCATGATGTCTCGATGAATGAGGGACCGCCTCTCCTCAGCCCAGGAATGTTTCGTATGAGAGACTCAGCATACTCTGTGAATACACTTGACACGGACACGTCTTCCGGGTTCAAATGGACAGGACGTGGCCGGCCAGATGGCATTGAAAACATTGAGGAGGTGTACGAGGAGCCAAGTGAGGAACCAACACCGCGCCTGCCTGTTCTACCTGGCGCTTGGGCATTGCCGCCTGAGGAGGAGCGCCCCGAGGTGTTATCTCGTACGACCCAGGCATCTATGGCCGATGAGCGCGGCCTTCATCTGGAACACAGAAGAAGTCCAGACAAATCATTACATGTCAATGATGCGAGGGTTTCCTCGCCAGAGCTGGTTAGTGATCAGGCTGTGCGCAAGAGTGAAGCGGGGCTCGTAGGGATGATATCTCCCCCGAGGCCTTCACCTCCACCGATTCATCCTCCATCGAGGGATAGTGTTTACAAAAGGAAGGCATCAGGTTCAACTGATCCACCCGCATCACCGATAAAGTCTGGCAGTCGCAGTGGGAGTGGGAATGGTTGGGTGCTTGTGAATGTTGAGAAGGAACACATGACAGCCTCCCTGTCAACGCCAGCTGGTAGCCCAACATCCCCGACACACGTCGAACGTGGAGGAAAGCGCACTACAAGTGCTGCTGCAGAAAGGTCCTCGATGTCAGCTGCAGCGAAGGCGATCACCGTCATCGATGCACAAGACATAAAATCCAAGAAGGAGAAGCGCCAGTCCACTGGTTCTGGTCTACGACGCTTGCTATCTATTTCGCGACCCGGTGCCAAGGGCGCCGACGAAGTGAAATCTGATCCTCGCCTTGCTGCTGTACGCTCAAAGGAGTTGACATCCAACGAGAAAGATGGTTCCAAACTCGCCTCCCCTCGCCAAGGGCGATTTCGCAGCAAATTCACTCGCCTAGGAACTTCAGAGCCTGCCGCTCGACCGCCAGATCGAGTGCGGGTTAATCTTGACTAATTCTTTTCATTCTTTCCATGCTCGATTCGCTATCCCTTATATCATCGACAATTTGTGGGCTTATTCTTAACCGTCTCTTTACGACTCAGCATGTAACATCTACAACCCACATTTACTAACTTCTTTGTGCTTTTCGTTTCTCGCTCATGTAGTACTTATGCTTTACCGTCTACAGATTCCTTACGACAAACTACTCGTAATTTTGTGGATACAGCATATTGCGTTTCAACTGGAGTCACCTTGCTCTTCGAGGCCCCAGGCCAACCTCATAATTCGTCTAACATTCCACTCACCACAACTTCCGTCGGCAACCACTGTGGCACGTCCAAATTAATTGAAGTCTGAAACCATTTGTCTCTCCGAATAGACGAGCATGTTTTAATATTCGACGATCTTCTTCAGCTGCGTGTAGACTCTTCTCATGTGCCGCTGATATGACCTGCTCCCAAAGATTCTGTGCATTTTCTATAGATGAAATCAAAGCTGCACGATGCCGTGTCTCGCAGGAAGATAATTTGATCCGAGTGACTTCCATTGCACATCTGTCTTTCGCGGTAAGTAGATCGAGTCCCTCTCTGAATTCGTCGTCGGTTACGCTTGTGCACTGGTGGGTCCGGCCATGTCACGGCATTGACCCATCACTATAGCCCGAGGTGTTGCGATCATTCGATGGATCTCTTCCGTATATTATAATCATCGCGGCAATTGCACGCATGTGGAACAATTCACTCGAGGATGTATGGGTTGCATCTGGCAGTCGTCATGTATGTCTCGGCAAGTATGGGGTGCTGTATGTTACTGTGTCTGACGAATCGTCTTTCTCAACTCATACAGGCTCTACATTTCACTATGGACACGGAGAAGATGATCTTTGCGAAGCTGATGCAACCTTGACGTTCTAACTTTGTGCTAGCGAAGAGACACACTGAGCGAGGCAGATGAATTCTATCCGGACTCTGGTGCAGTCGGCATACTAGTCGATCGTTCTACAAAACACGTAATTCGCATGAAGACGAGTCGCGACAATGTTTGTACCTTCTGTTTTCAGGTGGATGCTTCGCTCGTGGTGACCTGTGGACTCAACATATACGAGTTCACTCCTGGTTGTCCTATTGAACTTATCAGCAATGGATACAACTCTAGTCTGCTGCATCACGGCTTCCATCAAAGGACTGCATGTACTGTCGCAGTTCGATCTAGGTAGTCTGGCTTTCAACAGTCTTAGTTGCCGCTCATCTCTAATCATCTCTACTTCAGGGACATCTCCTCCGTATTCACATTCATGGAATGTACTGGGAGACCATTAGTCGAGAGATGCAGGGTGTATTGTGCCACGCACACACATCTATTCGCTGCTCTTAGAGTCTCGCCAGGAAGCCTGAAAACCAGGAAATACCTGTGGCATGCCCGCAACGACAGGTATCGTGGCACTTGTGTCAATTCCAGACACCGTACCCGTGCCCCCGCCTCCGTATCACCCATGCTTCTTGGTTCTTCCGGCTAGCTAGCGGAAGACACTTATTCTGGTCTTTTGGAACACCAGCAAACAAGAGGGCATCTTTTTTCCGGCGCTCTTAGTGAGAGAAGGATTTCACTCATTAAGGTTTCACGATTTTTCGGCCAACTCTAGAGTCTCAGACCAAGACGAAACGTCTTTGAGTAAGCACGATGCCTTGTATTCACGCTACTGAGACGCATGCCTTCCGGCTTCAGAGACAGAATTTTCAGCTCCTGATGCTCGTATGACATTTTACTACAGATCATCCTCTAGCTCTGTAGCTCTGCACTAACACTTTCCTTTACGTTCATAATTTGCATAGACACTGCCTAAACTCTCATCGTTTACCATTATGAGTCACTACTGATACTTGTTCCTCTATTACTAGGCGATCACTCGGTGTTATCCCCTTTCATATCACACGTGCTCTGAAATTGTGGCAAGCAATTGAGTAGTTTATCTGTAGACAGACGTGATCATGGAGAACGCGAATCAGAGAAAGGACGTGTTTAACCACGTGCCAGATCACGTGAACACGACATTCTCTTGGATGTACTTACGGTCCCGCACAAGCATGGAACGAATTAAATGAACAAGGAAAGTTCCTGCGGAGGAACATTTAAATGTGTCCTAATCGTGTCGAGATTGTGGGGGAGTAGTTGTTATGATACTTGGCGTAGGAAAAACTGTGTCTCGAGTCGAAGGAAAGATCGGACGAATGAACCCATCAGAAGACGGAGAGTCACGGTTGCACGCTGGCATCGATGGGCAAAATTCAGGGCGTTCAAATGGTATCCCAGTACATGCTGGCGCGAAAAAAAGATCCACCGCGTCTTCGGTGTGTGGCAAAAAGGTCTATGGTGGGCGAGGTGCGAGGCTTATGTGGTTCCCGTGACGAAACGACAGACGTGGGTGTACTGCCGTTGCCGCACAAGCGCAGCGATTAATTTTGCTGAATACTGGCTGGTGGTAATGAACGCGACGGTGGTGAAAATACAGAGTGAAAAGCTAAAGGCTGAGCGTGAAAATACGTTGGTTGAAGGCGGCGTCTCGTGTAAGACGGAGGCAGAGATGCAAAAATGCACAGGGACCGCTACACGCATTCGTTTCCTCCCTAATAGCCACCCGCGGCCGTTCCCTCTTCTTTCCCGCTTCCTGCCATCTGCACCCTTGTCCTCCAACCATCCTTCTTCACAATGCCAACATGCAGACGCAAACGTGTCGTGCTCACAGAACCATCCGAGGCCCTTCTCCAGGCTGCAAAGTCCAACCCTAACAAGGAGGTCTATTATCTACAGCAAACAGGCGAGATATTTGAAACTTATGAGTATGTCAACCTTTTCTTTCCACAATCTCTCCTACGACTATGTTCTCTCAGGGCCTACGCTGCGAGGATGTCATTTTACAGGCTCAAGCAGTTTCAGTGCGAGGTTACAGGAAAGAGCGGCCTGGACTACTTCCAGGCGCTTGAAAGCGAACAGCAGGAGGCGCAGACTATGCACGCCAGGTTTCCCGAGCCTCTGAAAGCTGCTGTCCTCAAAGCTGTTCAATGGCGTGCGTCTTTTTTTCAACTCTGCTGGGCCCAAACACTGATCATCCTTGTCGTTTGTAGAGGTCGTAGGTCGTCTAGACCACCTCGTAGAAGCCGTCTTTGACCGGTTCAAAGACCGCTATTTTGCGGATGAAAGTAAGTTGACCCACACGTTAATGGACGCCGGAACTCATCCCTATCCTTTCACGCGACGTCAGAGGTGTTCGTTGACGCTCAAGGAGACAAGTTCGTGTATCACACCTTCAAGGTCTCTATCCCGGTGACTGACATGTATTTCACTAGATTCTACGCGAAAGTGGTGCAGGTGTATCCCCCGAAGGCCACGGGTGAAAGCGCTGCTGTCCCGGACGAGAATCAAGCCTCATCATCATCAGCGCCATCTCCACCTCATGGAACTGCTGATGACGACACTATTCTAATCCACAAGATTGGCGGAGACTTGAAGATCCCAGCGAAGGAAGCATTGGTTCGCGATGACCCCCTAAAGTACTCCTACAAGGTTCAGATCCTCGAAGAGCAACACGAGAAGAGTCACGAGAAAGGAAAGGCTGCAGCGAAAGATAAAGCTAGATGGAGTGGTAGCTTAATGGATGTGCAGTGCAGTGTCATGAGGTCTGTGACCCTCTGTAGTATCTAACATGAACATAGCTGACCGCCTCTTGTTCCAGCCGTGATCGTCTTGCATTTTCGAAGTCTATCCTTCGTCGCTTTATCCGCGACTGTGTTGATCGTGATGCTGCCGTCGCGTCGCCTTGGACAGTGAAGCCGGTCATTGCGAAGCACTATGGCGTCGACTCTGTGATGCCAGAGGAAACACGTAAAGGTGTCGAAGACATCAAACGTGGCGAGATTGACAAGCGCAAAAAGATATGGGAGGACAAGGAAGGCCCACCGACCAAGAAGCAGAAGAAGATGACTGCCGCTCAGGAGGAAAGAGGTAAAATTTCTCTATCTTGGATAACAATCAGTGCTAATAAATGTAGCAGTGAAAGCCTTGGCTGCTGCAGCTGAAAAGCGAGAGCGCGAAGCTCGTGAAAAGGCAGAGCGCCAACAAAAGGCGAAAGAAGAAGCTGAACGTCTCGCTGCAGAGAAGAAGAAAAAGAAGCCCGTTCGCTACCCTACTGAAGATCTGGATGTTCGGCTTTCAGACAAGGAGAAGAAAGCGGGTTTAAAGGTCAAAAAGCCAACACCAAGCAAATCGGGACTTCCATTTGGCGACAATCAGTGTACTTTCGAAGCATTTTTAATGTCATGGAATTTTCTGGTCATTTATGGGTGAGCGATTAGTCGCAAATTATTACATGCGGGAGCTGACGGCTTGTCGCAGACAACCTCTCCATTTGTCAACATTTACGATGGACGAATTTGAACACGCATTGCGGCATTCCCTCATAGACCCGCCTTGTGCACTACTAGGCGAGATTCATTCAACACTCATTTACAATCTACGCACAGTGCCATTTACTCGGCATAGTGCTGTCCTATCGTTGCTACGTCTCCAAGATACGCTGGAAGAAAATCACCGAGTACTTGGTGTTACAGTCGATGAACTAGCTGGTGCCATGGCCGACGTAGGGAACAACTGGGAACGGGTCCCCTTACGGCACACTGAGATGCGAGACGGGTGGGAGGAGGCTCTTCTTGGGTGTCTGAAAGATGTAGAGTGATTTCCACTGATTGCTCATGTTCAATGCTCATTACTGTTAGCATGCCACGCTCGACAACTTTCCTCGCCTACGAGAAGTCTTAACGAGATTACTCTTTGCTCCGGAACCACCCGCAGAAGTTTCGTCTTCATCATCAAGCTCCCGTGTTTCAAGTCCAGACGCAAACAACCTATATGTTCTATCTTCACCCAGCGAGCGTTACTATGCGTTGCCTCCTGCCGATAGGATCGATATCCTTACCTTGATGTGCAATCTCGCTGTGTCAAGCAAGGCTATTCATTCCCATATGGAGTCATGCGAAGAGCAATTAACTGCCCTCCGCAAGGAGAAAATAGAGATTAACCGCCAGAAGAAGCAGTAGTGAGTCCACTTTGGCGTATAACGGTATTTCCATCGAACATCCTTTTTCAGCACTGAGGAAATGAATTCCCTTGTGGGGGAAACGGAAGTGAAGGAGGAGCCTGGGACCAACGGCAATGCTGCAGACGAAGATACCACGATGCATGAGTCTAGTGATCTTTCGGACGTTCCTTCAGAAGAGGGCTCGGAGACCGCATCTACTTCTAGTGCTCGCCAAAAGAGATCAGCACGTCAGAAAGATCTTCGTCAGAAAGCCCATACTCAGGCGCACGCGAAGCAACGAGAGCTTGCTCGTGCTCAAGCAGCCTCTGCGAAGCAAGCACTGGCAGAACATCGCAGACTCGATGAAGAGGTTAATAAGCTTGAACGTCGATTGGAGGCGATTGAACGAGAGTTCAGGAAGTTGCTTGGTGCGGTGCGAGTCAAACCGTTGGGAAAGGACCGATTTCACAATCGGATATGGTGGTTCGACGGCATGGGATCTGCTTCTTTGCTGGGTAGTGGAGGCGTCGTCCAGTACGGAACTGGTAGAATCTTTATACAGGGCCCAAGCGAGATGGATTTGGAGTTGATGTTGAAGAAGGAAGATGACGACTATGAAGCTAGGAGGCTTGAAGAAGAAGGACAAGAGGGGATGCTGGCTCCATCCGAATGGGCACAGTATGCTGAGCCTGAGGAGGTGCGTAGAGTGCTTTCCTATACCGTTCACCGTCGCTGATTGTCTGCCTTGCAGCTTGATGAGTTCCTTGCTTGGCTGAACCCCAAGGGTGTCCGGGAACTAGCCCTTAGGAATTCATTCACAAAGTGGTGGAGTCACGTCGCTCCTGGCATGCGAAAACGTATCTCTGTATGTACTGGAGATCCTGACAATCGTCGCTGTCTAATCGCTCTGTGCAGGATCTCAACATAAGTGCAAAGCTTCCTGAAGCCAGACGTAGCACCCGAACCAAATCCTCTGGTCACGACGTTTCTCGCGAGCCTTACATGATGTGGACAAATCGAAGAGCTGTTAACTCAGTTTAGCGTATGTATGTCTTCCGTTCTGTAAACATACCTTTCCTGTTGGGGTTGTGGTGTTGCGCCCTTCAAGTTTCGAGCTTTGCCGTTCAGTCCTGTTGCGGTATTCAATGAAAACAAGAAGGCGGTGGTGCACAAGCTATAGGTTTAGCTCGGCCTACCAGAGGTCAAAAACACTAACAATATTTGAGCCTTTTGCCTCGGGCAACTTGACATGGCTGCCGAGAATTGTTAGATATACAGTAACCAATGGGTCAATGAGACACTATCACTCATTCACTTCAGAAACGAGATTTAGAACCGACGGGAATCGCATATGTTTAGAGGCTATAAACAGAATGTAAACGGACAAGGCAAAACAAGGATATTTCTACCCATCTAGATCGAAAAAGGTGCTCGTTTGAGAAGCAAAACCGCCTCTGAATTGTAAGGGATAGGGTTGCTACCTCAGCGTCTAGACCGATGCAGTATCAAATCAGGTTATGAGGATCCGCACATCCACTTTGTGTCTGCATTTAAGAGAAACGGATCTCCTATTCTGAATAGGTATGTAATGTATCAGAGAACCGTCCTGCTAGCCCTCCACAGATGCTCCCTGGTCCTTGGTAGTATCCTCCACCACCCTGCTCGGCCATGTACGAATTCCAAGGCCAGCCTCAGAGATGCCCTAATGGCACTCCTACCCACATTAATGTTGAAGTTGGGAACATCAGAGATGTCAAGAAAGATGTCAGAGGTAATAGACAAGTAATGAGTTGTGAGCTCAACTAAGGGTATGAGAGGACAACACTTTGATGTCGGTCCGAAACTCCCATATTGCAAAGTGTCATCTGCTACATTACGCTAATATGCTAATCTCTATGCTAGTTTACTATAAAGATACGAGTAGTGGATGACTTTCCACAGGCTCGAAAAATGTTGATTAGAATATCATATCATAAATCTGACTACATTAGGAAGGTGTGCTGCGAGGTTTGTTGAGTTTAATCTTTTTTACACAAGTCTAATTGGTTGATACTTACAACTAAGCTTTCACATGAGGGCCTACCTTAGGGCCAGTTCCCTTTGCCTTTGCGGCACATGCTCTCGGCTTGTTGAGTGATCTCAATGATCTTGACCTCTACCTGGCATGACTAAGTAATTAGGAGGCAGCACCCCTTCTCATCTGCTCAATGCCCCTTCAGTGAATTCACCCGTCTCAGATGGGCAGCTGGGTGTGACAATGTACCAATAGAGACAAGCCATCTGGTGTGGGCCGGTGGCAATAATTGTACCATGATAGACAAGTGGGCCGAGGGTGTGGTGTATCTGAGGCAAACAGATGGGCCAGGGGTATATAGTATACATCAGTAAACCACAATGGTCTGTACAGAGCTGTACAGTTCACCAGAGCCACAGCTTGGTCCCACTGTCACAGACAGGCCCATCTCTGTACAGCTCTGTACAGAGCTTCCCAGAGCTCCACAGTAGCCCTCTAGTTACACAGAACCTTCCCAATCGTATTAGAAATCGCTTTTTTCATTTTTATATTAACTCAAGTCAAACATGTAAAATTAAATTTAAACAAATGGATTGCAAAAGAAGCAACTACTCTACTGGACTCATCAATACAAACAGTGAGTAAGGATGTGAGATAATCAAAGTGCAAGAGTGCGAGAGAACGGGTCGTCATCATAGTCATAGTCGTTCGTTGTTGTCATGCTGTTGTCGTGTCGTGTCATTGAGTTGCTGTTGTTGTTATGATAGCACTGTCATAAAGACAAGTTGTTAGTAATGTATATATAAATGAAAATGAAAAATGCACCTATTGTGCACACCGCGAACAAACACAAAACAAGCATGAAAATACTAGTAAGTAATGTACATACATACATACATAAAAAAACACACCTTCAAGTGGTGAGAAAGATGGGCAAGAGATGGGGCATGACGGGGCACGAGAGACGGGCGAGAGAGATGTTGGAGTCAGTCAAAACGAGAGAGTTGGAGGAGAATGGACCGGAGAGATGAAAGTGAAACCATATGAGCGCAACGTCCAGGTATGATGAGGCGATGCGTTGATGTCGGCCGAGGCTTGTCAATATTGAGATGTCTACTCCTACGTTACACTAATTTACTTATCTATGCTAACCATACTATAAAGAATGAGTCGCATCGACCAAACATCTCAGATCTTTCCTAGAGTCTGAGATGTATGTTTTTATTCATTTCTGTGCTAACCTATAGAGCTAACATACCGTTAGATATATTTGTCTTTCCAGGTACTATACTCATACATAGATCTTTCCCAGAGTCTGAGATATATATTTGTCTTTCCAGCTCCCTCTTCATCGCAGCCGCTTGCATAATCTCTTTAAGAGACAGGCGAGAGATGGGGCGAGAAGACAGGTGAGAGATGGGGCACAAGAGACAGGTGAGACGGGGCACAAGAGATGGGGCACAAGAGACAGGCAAGAAATGGGGCACAGGAACACAAGAGACGAGGCGAGAGATGGGGCAAGAGATGGGGCATATGAGCATGGGACACAGCATGAGAGGAGAGGGCATGAGGCCCATCAGTGCTGGGGAACGGATCAACTAAGGTCGAAGTAGTTAGTGCCGAGTCTGCCGACTGTGCCGAGAGAGTGGGAAAGGGTGGTTAAGGTAAATATAAGCAAGCAGTAATAAGAAAATAAAGAAAATAAAAGATTTACTTGAAGGATGGCAGTGGTGCAGGTAGAAGTTAAGAGTTGAAGTGTAGAACAAAGGCTTCTGAAATTTTCGAGAAGTTGAACAATGACTTACATCAGCATTGCTGAGTTCTGTGAGGTTCTGTGGTGCTGTGAGAGCTGTGAAAATTCCCACTACAGCAGTAGTGGGTTTTGGTGTGTCATGCTCGAAAAAACCTCATCGTTCAACTTTTGGCAGAAAAATGCATTCCAGTGCTAAAAAGGTGTTTTGTTTGCATGGTCATGTGACACTATCTCTAAGTCTCTGCGTATATTGGTCTTTCTTACTTGTCGACTACTATGTCTTCTATCTGTCACAAAATCCTCGGATCCTTTGCTGATGTTCCCGCTCTTATCCGTGTTAACGGTGTGAGTCTTGACTCCACCATGTCCTTGTCTTTTCTGCACAGTTGTAATGTGCCGCATTCTATTTTCAACCATAATGGCGTGGCTGTGGAGTCGAGTTCTGGTCCAGTGCGCATTCCTACTGTCGACGGTTGGTATAATTCTCGGCAGACATTTCACTCCGTCTATTTGAAAGGGTGCGACATTGAGCTTGGTTGTGATTGGCTCGTGTTCGTGAATGCGAGGTTCGATGGCTCTCAATTTCTTTGACCTTTAGAGACAGATCTAGCACAGCTTTCTGCTGGTCATACTTGGAATGTTCATGTTAGGTACCGTGCCGACTCAGGAAGCAGAGGGGTCAGGGCTTGGCTTCAGCTCTTGCGCTGCACCCTTAGCCAAGTACATGCCCCAAATTTGGAGCGGGTCCGATGTTGTCCGACGGTAGGACAAATGGACCGCTTGGGTCCGCTTTGAGGGTCAGGGAATAAGAGCTACTAGCGGTGGACCGACTAGAAGCGGAGCAGAGAAGGTGGGGAGTGATGCAGAGAGTGGATAGGAGCAGGGGAATGTTGGTAGGGGTGGGAAAGGCGGAGGATAATGTGGAGGGGCGAAGGAGGATATTTGATAGGGGCAGAGTAATAAGGGAAGGACTTAGAGCACGGCTCTAAGTCGGAGTGGATGTTATGACCAACATTCACCAATAATGATGAAGGTGAGCACACAACCACTAGGACTCGGTCAAGAGGATAATGAATAAGATGGTATTGAGCATGAATGTCTAAGTCACTACAACCGTAGGAAACAAAGAGGTTAAGTCTAAGGAGTACTTACGCTAACTAACCTACTTATATACATAACATTGAATAGGAGTCTGAAAGAAATCAGCCAATGAGAAAAGAGTCGTATGATACTGCGGATGACTAAGTATGACATCATGATATATAAGCGAATGAGTAAGATGGCAACTAAACAGAAACCCAAGTTCCGACCGGTTCTTCTTTGGGAAGCGAGATTGTTCTAGCCCGTGGAGTAGGGGAACCAATCGGAGAAACCATGGGTGATATGTGAAGAGGTGAAGGTGTGACAGGGTGAGGAGTCACATGACTGGTTTGGGTACTGGAAGTAGCCGAAGGAAAACCGAGAAATGAAAAATGGTTCATATTAGGAATTCGTGACATTACCCCCTTTCTAGGATGAGCGTCCTCGCGAATGTAAGATGGTCGTATATTTTTCTGTCTCCATTCAAGGAAGTCAGGGGTCGTCAGAATTGAAGCGGAGATTTGCGCTGATTTAACCGCATTTGGGTTCTCTGCATAAAAGTCGGCTACAATGAGTGGTGCGTTCTTCACATCTTCCTCTGACTGCCATGTTGCTTCTTCTACTGCATATCCTTTCCATTTTACTAAATACTGCAACTTGCATCTGTATAGGCGGCTTTGCAATATTTGCTCTGCTTCATATTCTGGGACTTGGTCAACAATCTCCGGCGGTGGACGTGTTTGTGGCGGGCGATCGACAAGTTGAGAGGTTTGATGTGGGGTGAGTAGTGATACATGGAAGACTGGGTGAATGTGATATTTAACGGGGAGTTTCAACTTGTAGTTTAGCTCACCAGTCTTCTCTTCGATTTTGAATGGTCCCAGATGGTGGTTGGACAATTTCTGGCTCGGACGACGTTGTTTGATATTTGTCGCGTCTAACCATACCTTGTTGCCTGGTTTGAATTCTGGTGCGTCTTTCACTTTATGATCATAAAAGTGCTTCATTCGATCATTCGCTATTTCTAGCATCGCCTTTGTCTCTTCTTGTGCCTCCTTCATCTCAGCTACTCTTTGATCGGCTTGGGGAATCATGTTGGAAGAGTTAGGGGAAATCGTGAATTCAGGATTATAGCCATAGACACATTTGAATGGAGAATGTCCAGTGACTGTTACGGAATTGTTATGTGTGAATTCAGCAATTGGAAGCCAAGAAACCCAATCAGATTGTCAGTAGGATGTGAAGAGTTGTAGGTACTGCTCGACTTCTTGATTGATTTGTTCCGTTTGTCTGTCAGTCTGTGGGTGATATGCTGTTGACATGGACCACTTGGTTCCTAGTCTTTTTGAGACTTCCTGCATGAACTTGGACACAAATTGTGTTCCTCTGTCCGAAATCACTTTCTTCGGTGTCCCATGCAGCTTCCATATGTGATTGAGAAATAAGTCCGCGATTCCCTTGGAATTAACATCTTTGGTGGTCGGAGCAAGATGCGCTTGCTTTGTGAAACGATCAATGACTACCAAAATGCTGTCTTTGCCCTGAGAAACTGGTAGATCGGTGATGAGGTCACAGCTAATGGTTTGCCATGGCCCTTCTGGAATCTTGTTTGGCTTCAAAGGTCTGTGGGGTTTTGACGGTAGCACCTTTGTTTGCTTGCATCGATCACATCCATCTATGTAGTCATTAACCCATTTCTGCATCTGTGGCCACCAATAGTTCCTCGAGACAAGTTCAAGAGTTTTAGCATGCCCCATGTGTCCTGCTGCAGGTGAATCGTGAAAGATCTCTAACACTGTGCGACAAATTTCCTTATTATTGGGAACGTAGACCAATCCTTGGAACAAAATGAGTCCATCCTCCGTATTCCACTCTTCCAATCCTCTTCTCAACTGCACAGGAGCCTTCTTCAGGGTTTCAATAGCATTTCGGACTTCCGGATCCAAATCAGTACAGTTTCTGATGCGCTTTAACAGCGATTGTTCTCCTTCTATCAGAATCTGACCTCTTTTTGCGGCTTTGATATGAAAAAACTCGGGTTTCAAAAGCACGCGATCGGAATTGTCATTTTCTACTCCCCCCTCTGTGGTCTGGCCTCCTGGACAGAGCGTCGGCAGTGTCATTAACCTTTCCCGGTTTGTGTTGCAGAGTGAAGTTGTACTCTGCAAGGAACAAGGACCATCTCGCCTGTCTCCGAGTTAACTTCTGGCTCATCATGAAGTACTCAAGGTTTTTATGGTCCGTCCAGATCTCTACTGGATGAGGTGTGCCCTGCACATAATGCCTCCACTCCTCCAATGCACGGATAATAGCTAAGAGTTCTTTATCGTGAATATCGTAATTTTGCTCTGCATCTTGCATTGATTTGCTAAAAAAGGCCACTGGGTGCCATAGTCCATCTTCTTCCAACTGAGAAAGTACGCCACCAGTAGCATAGTCAGATGCATCGCTCTCTATCTTCTGTTTTTTATTTGCATCTGGCATAACTAGCACTGGTGCGGAAGAGAAATTGTCTTTGAGGGTTCTGAAAGCCTTTTCTTGCTTGTCCATCCATTCCCATGGTACATTCTTCCTGATGAGTTCATTCATGAGCCTGGCAATGTTCAAGAAACCGAGAATGAATTGACGATAAAAGTTCGCGAATCCCATGAATTGTTGAATGTCCTTGACACAGGTAGGAGTGGGCCATTCCTGAACTCCTTTAACCTTGACCTGGATCCATAGAGACGTGTCCATCTTTGACGATCAAACCGAGAAACTCCACTTCCTTCTTCTCAAAAGAACACTTTTCCGGTTTGAGATATAGATCATTGTCCTGTAGTCTCTGTAGTACCTCGCGTACCACCTTCCAATGTTTCTCTACATCATTGTTGGTGAAGACCAAGATGTTGTCAATGTAGACTACAACTGACCTTGCCTTCCTTCAGATCTTGGAAGATTTGGTCCATCATAGTTTGGAAGGTAGCTGGAGAGTTCGTCATGCCTGAAGTACATTACGACTGGTTCGTGGTGTCCAAAAGGAGTCTTGAAGGCGGCCTTCCACTGGTCTCCTTCCTTCATTCTAATATTATTATAGCCCCATTGAACAGTCCATTTTTGAAAAAAGCTTTGCACCGGAGAGACAATTGATAAGGTCCTGAGAGCGAGGGAGAGGGTATGCATTTCGGATGGTTTTTTCATTCAACCTCCGATAGTCCATGACAGGTCTGAGCTTTCCGTCCTTCTTAGCAACAAAGAAGAAAGGAGCTGCTACTGGAGATTCGCTATCTCTCAGTCGTCCCAAATCATATTCCTGCTTCAACCACTTCTCACATGCAGTCATTTTCAGCGGGGGACAGGGGATATGCCTTCGCGTTAGGAGGAAGCTCAGTAGGATCTTTGAGATCTACTTTATGATCCCACTTCTTAGACTCAGGGAATCAGGTAGACTCTTCTTCAGGAGAAGACCTTAAGATAGTCATGGAGCCAGTCTGGCACCATTTCCTCCACGGGCTTCTTTTCCTTCTTCTTTTCCTCCTGCTGCGCTAACTCTGATGCTACAGAGCTTTTGTACCTGATCCACACATTCTATGGTGAATCTTCATCCTCAACTTCCTCGATCTGTACCTTCTGACCAACAGTAGTAGCAAGGTCCGATTGTTCTTCATCCTCAAGCCTGACAGGTATAGTACCCACATGTCCTTGCATTTTAGAGCTGAGGCTGTTTGACTGAACCTGATGATGGATAGAGGCTTCCTCAATATCCTCATCTTCGTCATCTTCTGCCGGTATCAAATCAGGCAACACCGAAAGGATCAAAGAGTTCATGGATCTTCAGTTTCTTCACCTTAGTCTTTTTGTCCTTGACCTTGGCTTCTTGGCATTTAACCAGACAACTGGTCTAGTGCCACCCTTCCTGCATTCCAATCAATACTGGGGTTGTGGTATCGTAGCCAATCTATTCCAATGATAACATCATCGGATCCTAGATCTGTGACCAGAAAGGCTACTTCTTCCTCATGGTCCCCTATTGTGAGCTTCAAATCTGCATAGGATGTAATTGGTCCAGCGAAATTGTCTGTTTCAGTCAATATTACAGGATCGACATTGGTTTAAATAACTGTTTGGTCTGGACTTGATTCTTTTCTACAAACTTCTTTCCAATGAAGAGGTTTGTTGCTCCGCAGTCTACTAGAGCTTTGATGGCTGCTTTTTTATTTTTTCCTTCCAATGTAACTGGCAAGTAGAAATGGTCTCGTTTATTCCCAGAACAAGCTTCTGATACTTCTGCAAACATAATTGCCGAGTCACTGAGAATGGAAAAACGATTTCTCTGATCTAAGTCCGCAGTCGACTTTGATCTCCCTAAAAACCCTTTTGCTCCTCTTTCTTTGCTGGGTTGTACATGCTGGAGAGGCAGATCCTCTCAGTTTACAATGCAGTTAATATCTTCCACTGTGAGCGGTTTCACAGCTGGAACTTCTTCCACCTTGCCGGTGTGGACAGCTGGTCCTTTGCCCTTGTCAAGGGGCTTTCCCGTGCAGTTACGGGCCATATGCCCTTCTTCTCTGCAGTGGTAGCACTTGAAAACACCTCCCAGTTGTCCTTGAGGTCAGGGTCTACCTCCTGTCCTGGTTGCATCAACGTCCATGGCATTTCCTCCCTGTGACATGGTCTTGGGTGCTCCAGCTGGTGCGGGTGGAACAGTGGAGCCTTGCCAAGGTCGTCATGGTGCGAAGTTCATCTTCCTCTCATCATCAAGCTCCTCGAGGTTCTGCCCAACTAGGAGCGCCTCCCTGATCAATCCCTCCAGGGTATCTTTCCTGTTAGGGTGGATATTGGCCAAGTAGTTTTTAACTCTTTGGTCCAATCCAAAGCAGAGTTTGCGCATTAGCTCATAGTCAGAGAAATGACAGAAGGCGAGCTTCTGGCGGAAGATGGAGATGTACTCCCCAACTGTATGATTGCCTTGTCAGGAGAGCTTCCAACTCTCTTGCAGCCTTCTCCTCTTTGTTGACAACGGTCCACATGACCTTCATATCCTTGACGATGCTGTCATAGGATCCAGGATGGCTGCTGAGAGCCATGGGGGTAATGCTTTCCGCCCATTTGGCTGCGGCTCCTTGACAGAAAGAAACGAGGCAGGTACACTTCTGCTGCTCCGTTGCCCCAGGGTAACCTGTGAAGTAGATTTCGAGCTGGGTGAGGAAAGTGTCGACATCAATGGAGTTCTTTTCCCCTGTGAAGTCCATTGGTTTTCGCCATTTTGATATCAGAGCCTGAAGTCCCAGATGTAGAGCCTGGGATCTTCGTTGTAGGCGAGGTTTCCAAAAGCGTGATCTTGTCTTCTGTATCCCTCAGCCTGATCCTCAGGTAGTCGATCTCGTCGTCTGCATGCACCAGGCCTGCTTGCAGCTCGTCAATCTCCTTCTGCAGACTGTCTATCAAGTGTCTGGTGTACTCTCTTTCTGTTACGATGACGGCATTGATTGCACGGAAATGTTCTGATGGGTGATGGTACTCGACCCGGGACCGGAGATGCCGAAGGGTGCAGAAGGGCCTGCAGTTGGGGTGGTGGATGATCCTGCAGATGCTAATGGGCCTAATGGGTTTATCCATCCTTGTGGGGCCAGAGAGTGGATTGCACCCCTTGGTGGAGTTGCTACTCTTGGTACAACTGGGAGAGTGTCTATCACTTCTGTATCCTCTGAAACGTTGATCCCAGTTTCTCCTAGATTCTCGGACATGGAAGAAGGAGCAATGGGAATCCAGACAGGAAACATTGTTGTGGAGTGCAAAAGCCCTAGCCTTGACTAGGCGGGATCTGTATGGCGGGGCAATGATGACAAAGGTGTGAATGCAGTGCATATAGCGGTTCGTCAACCTAAGTAGAACTTGAGAGGAGTTCGCAAAAGACGCAGTGAACTTTGGGTCTACTTTTAGCACCCTAGGTTCCTATTGTAAAGTATTTAGACAGTGAGAGGACTGTCACGAGTGCCGTTCTGTTACGTAGAAAGCAAAATATGTAGCGTACAGTTGGCAGGGTTTTGGGCCTAACTGCAGACGTGCGGAAACAGGACCTAGATGTCACTGATCCTTATGAACTGGTGGCTCGTAGTAAGACGAGGGCCTGGTTCACTTCTACTAAAAGGTAACGTAAAGAGCTTGGTATAACAAACACGTCAGGGAATGGTGATTGAATTAAACGTAATCCACGAGATAAATCTCAGCAGAATAGCACAGTGAAGTTCGTCGAGAACGGTGATGTCCAAGACAAAGTTCGAGTCAGAGTGGTAAGATAGACTTAACCTAATGTTATGACCAACGTTCACCAATAATGATGAAGGTGAGCACACAACCACTAGGACTCGGTCAAGAGGATAATGAATAAGATGGTATTGAGCGTGAACGTCTAAGTCACTACAACCGTAGGAAACGAAGAGGTTAAGTCTAAGGAGTACTTACGCTAACTAACCTACTTATATACATAATATTGAATAGGAGTCTGAAAGAAATCAGCCAATGAGAAAAGAGTCGTACGATACTGCGGATGACTAAGTATGACATCATGATATATAAGCGAATGAGTAAGACTGGCAACTAAACAGAAACCCAAGTTCCAACTGGTTCTTCTTTGGGAAGCGAGATTGTTCTAGCCTGTGGAGTAGGGGAACCAATCGGAGAAACCACGGGTGATATGTGAAGAGGTGAAGGTGTGACAGGGTGAGGAGTCACATGACTGGTTTGGGTACTGGAAGTAGCCGAAGGAAAACCAAGAAATGAAAAATGGTTTCGTATTAGGAATTCAGTGACAGTGGAGGGTCGGAGGGTCGGAGGTGACAACAAGTTGAGACTTGTGTCCAGAGGAGGCAAGGTCCTACTGAGAATTCTCACAAGAGGTAACTGCAAGAAGACAAGTAATATTAAGACTAAGGAAAATATCTAAGTACAGGATATGTTATATACTTCTATGTATGAGGCAGTGATCAGGATAACTATGTAGTAAAGCTATGTACCAAGGATATAGTTTGTAAGTATTTTACATAGGCGAAGACATAAGTTGGAGCGGATATCAATATGTACGCGTCAGATCAGTGATCGAGCGGTAATAGGAATTACCGGTCATCCGGAAGCAAGGGTCTATGTACCAAAGGGGAAAGTATATATCTAAAAGGGGGAAAAGATCCAGTTGAATGGAGAGGTTATGGAAGGGGACTGGTTGAGCGGTTGAGCGGAAGCATAGGGCGGAATGCGGACTTGTGATTGGGCGGAGCGGAGGATGGATGGAGTGGAGGGGGTCGGAAAGCGGAGTGGATATCAATATCAGAGCAGTCAGATCAGGTATATGACAGTTCAGCCTGGAGGTGTGTGTGTGTTTCCAAAACATATTGAAATGACTGAATGATCTTTTTAGGTGGTCTGTTTACTTGTTTGTCTGCTACCCAAGTGGAATCATGTTTAGCTGCCCAAGCGGGTTCATCATCTGTTACCCAAGCGGGTCTATCTTCATCAAATCATAATGATCATGTTGTGGATAACTTCTTTGATGGGTATGAAAGATTACAAAGACCTGGTCTGAGTGCATTGGCGACTGCTCGTGGCCTTTCAGTACCTGAAAACTCGACCATCAAAGAACTTTGAGAGATCATTTCTCATCATGTCGGTACTGGGCTATGTTCTTCTTCTTTATCACAATCGTTCGAAGGGTGTGATTCCCTCCGTCAACAGTTAAACTTGCATTGTGAAGATGAAGCAGAGGTGCTCTCTGGAAGAATCGTGTTCTTGACAGCTGTATTGAGTAATATGAAATGACGTCCTTTGGAACGATTACTGAAAGCAAACGGAGTTGATTTTGAACCTGGATCGAAAACAGGGACGACTATGTCATACACTGAAAAAACATATCCAGTCGCTACGAAAAGCGAAGTCGAAATCCTCCAATAAAAATTGGACACAAGCTCGACAGAATGATCGCGAAAATCTTTGTCATCAACTTTGTCGTGAATGGCCCCAGATTCCGTCATCGGAATTGAAGTGTTGTTGTTTGGTGCAGATGTTTAGGGATGAGACTTCTTCTGAAAAACTGGCCATGTTTACATGTGCGTCCTGCGCCTGAAAGTGTCTTATGTTTGGAACGTACATTAGTATCTCTGGATGATTTTGATTCATCTCTTTTGCGCAGACCTGACCGACAAGATGATCAGCATATGTCAGATGATTATTTCGACAGAGACTGTCCTCTTCCTCAAATTCTGTTTGCAGATTTGAATAATCTGCTTAGTGATTTGATGCTCAAACCGTCCGGAGTGAAACCATGCAGCGATGGTAAATATCAACTATATCTCTGTAGTGTATGCCACAAAAAGCTTGTGAAGGGAAAACAACCAGCTCTCAGTCTTGTGAACTGCACTTTTTTAGGAGATGTACCTGATGAATTGAAGGATTTGACGGTTGTCGAGGAAGCGATGATTGCTCATTGTTATGCAAAGTGCTGGATCATTCAGTTGAAGGAAGAAAATCAGGACCTGCAACTTTCTACAAATCAACATGGGATCAAGGGCCACATAATCATCTATCCTCAGCGCCCAGAAGGGATTGCAAAAGTTTTACCTCCTCCAGTCACTGACATTATCACTCCGATCTGTGTCATTTTTGTAGGCTCGTGTCCTCCGACTCGTGCATGGCTTGAAGAAAAGGCCAAACCTTTGATAGCTTGCAGAGAAAAGGTTCACGCTGCATTAGTTTGGCTGAAAAATACAATCACTTGTATAAGGACATCACTATTGATTTCAATGTCTTGAACTCTATGGAGGCAAAAACACTGATGCCTTTTCACGTTGACCACATTCTTCCCAATGATGCGCGTTATTCTTTGACGTCAAAATATGATGGAAGTGAGGCAGCACAGTTGAATGATGATGTTTTGCCACCTAATGATCAATCAGTGTGTGCTGATGAGCTAGAAGCTAATTTTGAGAGAGTCATAGTTACCAATGTTGATGGAAATGTGTCTGCGAATGAATTGCGTGCTGCAGCAGTCTGTCATATTAAAAACAAGGGCGGTGGATATATCCAGGTCCCTCACGATCCTGAACCTGTCAATGAGTTTTTTAATCCGGACTTATTTCCGATGATTTATCCTACATTGTTTCCATATGGACTGGGAAGATTTGAGGACCACCTGCGTTCCGAACCATTGTCACTCAAGAGACATATTAAGCACCTTTTCAACCTCACTGATCGTTGATTTCAAGAACACTACTTGTTTCTGTTCACGGCATTCAACATTTTACAGCATCGTAAAATTCTAATACATACATCTTTAAAAGTTAAATGGGACTCATTTCCAACTATAGCTACAAACCTCGCAGCTGTTTCGCCTTGGGCTGTTCACTGTGTAACAGAGTGCATAGCTCGAGGTGACACTGTGTCTGCAAACAATGAAGATGAGTGATCTGTGTTGCGCTTGATGAAAGAAGTGCAAGTGATAACCTCACAAGTTCCAGGATCTGCACATGCGAGAGCACACATGCAAAACGAAATCCTGTGGCCTGATGTGCGAGCGAGGATTGCCAAGTTTTTATGTTACAATCAATCCTGCTGACATATATAATCCATTAGTCAAATTTCTAGCCGGTGATGAAATAGATATTGATAATCTTCTGCCAGAGGAAGTGCCAAAATTCCATGAGCAATCTATCCTCATAGCGTGAAATCTGGCCATCGCAGCTAAATTCTTCAATGTCTACATGAAAGCCTTCATCAAATGTCTTCTGTGATTTGAAGGAAAGGGGACAGACCTTCATGAGGGTATGCTTGGCACTGTCAGCACATATTATGGGTGCATCGAAGCTCAAGGTAGAGGAACACTGCACTGTCATATGTTGATATGGCTGGAAGGTGGCCTCAATCCCAATGAAATCAAGGATCAAATATTACAAAATGACGAATACACCTTTAAGGACAACTGAAATGATCATTTCACAAACTGCCAGCTTCAACATAAGCTTGCAGGAATTTCAAGCAAAATATCGAGCTGTAATCATGGTTTTAATGAAGATGACATGTTCACAGATAATACCGACGAAGATATACTCACTCATCTAGAATCAATGGACTCCTGTCGTTCAATTCGCCAGTCCACAGTCAACGAGGACCTGATCTGCTGCCTTCAGCATATGGACTCTTGCCAGTTCTTTAATGACCTTTCATGTATTTCAAATCCTGCAGATCCTGCTATGAACCACCATGAAAACGATAGTTGACTTGTTGAACAAATGATTGAAGATATCAAGCAGGAAAATGAATGGTGAGATTGCTATGAAAAAAGGTGGACAAAATGGAAGCAAAACCAAGCTACAAATGATCCCTTGAAATTGCAGTCAACTACCAATCATAATGCTCCATTAACGACGATAGAAACACTGCAGACGAGACCGTTAGAAACACGTGATACCTTGGTTCCAAGTATTGAAAGCCGTACCCATCCAATTAATGAGTTCTGCGACATGAACAGTGACTGTGTTGTGCAAGAATGGTTGCTAAATGACGAGCAAGCAAGAGCATTCAAAATAATAGCGGAGCATAGTCGAGCGAACAATCCCGAACCTCTAAGAATGTTTATTGGAGGACCCACTGGAACTGGAAAATCGAGGGTGATCAACGCTCTGAAGGACTTTTTTGTAAGATGAAATCAAGCATGACGATTCAGATTGGCTTTGTACATGGGAGTGGCTGCACGGAACATCTCGGGCATGACTCTACATGCATCACTTTTATTAAACCAAAGACATACATCCGCAGCAAATACCAAAATGAAACGAGACCTCACGGCAATGTGGGAAGGAATTGACTACCTGTTCATAGATGAAGTATCCATGATAAGCTGCAATTTTCTCACCAAAATTCACGACACACTAGTAGACGCTAAAGGAAACACTGCACCATTCGGAGGAATCAATATCATTTTTGCCGGAGATTTTGCTCAGCTTTCACCTGTGAGTGGCAAACAATTGTACACCCACCTGGACCTCAGATGTTGTGCAACAACCCAGGGACAAAAAACTATCTTTGGCAGACTCCTCTGGCTCTCGATGAGCACCGTGGTCCTATTAACGAAAATAATGCGTCAGTCAGGTCCAGAGAATGAACGGTTTGTCAAATCTCTTGCACACCTGCGTGAAGGGAAATGCACTCAAGATGATTATCAACTTCTACAGACGAGAGTGATTACTAACAGTGCCAGAAATACAAATGACTGTGAATGGAAAGATGCACCAATTATTGTTTGTGATAATGAAAGCAAAGATGAACTGAACATTAGAATGATGACGGTGTTTGCACAAAAGACAGGACAAACTCTCCATTGGTACCACTGCACAGACAAGCATCAAGGAAAGCGACTGTGTGATGAGGTCCTGATCAACAAATTACAGTGTTTGAATTCAGGAAAAACTAACATGCGACTAGGCAAAATACCGTTAGTCATTGGCATACCAATCCTTGTGTCTCGGAATTTTGACATCGAAGGTGGAATCATAAATGGTAGCACTGGCATACTGAAGAAAGTAAGATACTCACTAAATGATGAGAAGCAACACGTTCTAAGATCCTGTATTGTAGAAATAAGTCAGTCGTCAGATGAAGCACTTCCGAACTTATGTCCACACAAGATACCCATCATTGAGGATTCAGTAGAACTTAGATTTACACACCTGAACTCAAAAAAAACCTGTTGCATTACTCGTAAACAGGTTCCTATTCTGCTGGGGTTCATTATCACCGCGCATAAGTCGCAGGGCCAAACATTAGAGAAGGTTATCGTTGATATTGGTTCAAAATGGTGCCAAGGCGCTGAGAAACCATATGTGATGGTGTTGCGTGCAACATCTTTACAAAGCCTATTCATCCTACGTCCGTTCAATTACAGCAAAAATTGCTCTCACCCAGTCCCAAGACATCCGTCGAGAAATGCTTTGATTAGATATTTTGAACCTAAAGGCTTTAATTGACTCGCCATATGCAACTGATGAACAATGAGAACGAGCAGAGAAACAGTTACCAGTCCTGAACAACCTGGTTACACAAGGTAAAACATTGGCATGTAGCAAAGAGAACCTGTGTGCACAAACTAAACAGCGTTCAACAAACCATTCTCAACCTCAACAATCTTATTATAGCAGGCACCCAACCTGGGCTGAACCAACAACCACATCACCAGAAAAAAAGAAAAAGGATTGAGGATGCCATACCTCAGTCCAAGCCAGCAGAGAATGACCTGCATCCGCCTCCACAGTGGACCAAATGCTGCAGGGCGACCTGACTATGATCGACAATGATTTTTGTCAGCAGAGGTATGCGTCATACCCTTGTAATCCCTATCTCCTGTTATTTAAACTGAGGTGTGATGCAGTTCAAACCATGTGATCTTCCACTAAAACCACCACCATGTCCATTCCTGACTCTGAAATCCAATGCTTCTCACACCGTGCCGCAAATGACATCTATGATCGCGTCAGTGATGCGATGATGAAGCTCGGCAAAGATGGCTTAGGAGAAGCTGACTTCAGTATCGATTGGTGCACAACCATGCAAGACAACTATAGCGGAACGAATTGGTCATATGTGAATACGAAGGATGGTCGACCGTTTAAGACCAACATCATCAGCCAGATTGCGACCTCCACATGTGGCACTAGGCATTCAGCCAAAGGCACGCACTTTACCAAAAAGGCATGTACAACTCTTGCCAGTCAACTGATATCATCTGACACTTGCGAGACAAGAATGTACCTCTGAGTGACTCCAACACTGTCAAATGGAAGTAGGCACTCTCTAGGCCCGCTTTATGCTCACCCAATTTAGCAGACATCTGGGAGAACCAGCTGACGTCTCTCGAAGATTGGGTAACTGAGGAAAAGAAGAGGGTGGCGAGTGTCAGTGACACCCATTACATCGTTTCAAATCTAACAGACCTTACAGGAATCTAAGATCAATGGTTGCACCATCAAGAGCAACAATGACCTGCAGTATGCAGACCTCATCATCCTCACATCACAGCGCATCTATGAGGTGAGCCACAAAGCGACGACCTCCACATCAACCTAAACATATCAATCATAGAAACCAAACGGGAAAAATATTCCCACCAGTCACGATGCGGCTCCACGACAAACAAAGTGAAAGTTCACGGACAAGGAAAGCATGGCAGGACAACAAGCCACGCCCATGGCGACAACATCTGTAGTGAACACAACAGAAACAGTAGACATCCCAATGCCTACCACAGACGAAGGTAATGACCATGTCAATCTCGCATGATGGATACCAATGCTCAACAGTCATTGACAAGTCTTTCAGGGAGCTCTTTATGATCCGAGAATCCTCCCCGACTACCGTGGATCGTACTTCAAACTATGTCAGAATAAGCTTAAACAGCTAAACATCTTCGACACCCCAGATAACAACTGCAAGTTGGTGCCCATGCATGAGATGTACGCGAAATTAAGACCAGGGACGCTTATTCTCACTGTCTGCAAGGCGCACATATATAACATTGTGCAGAATGGGCTACCAACGAGCGTACACACCTCTAAAAATCAAACATCACATCTACTAATCCCACACTAGACATTCCAACTGGCAGTACAAGCGATCAAGATCCTTGATCCATCTGACAAGCCTGTCAAAGAACGAATTTATCCCAATTCTCTCCCCAACTTCGACAGACATGTCGAAGGATAATTTGGCTGTCGCAAGCTTCTCTATGTTCAATGTCGCTACCAGCCCTGTGAAAAAATCTAAGCATGCAAAGGGAGGCAAAGGAAAAGAGAAAATGGACTGATTTGTGTTTCAGCCTCGTGATGTACTTGTACCGATGAATCGTGTCTCTTCTGACTGAAAAAAGGGAGTTGTTCGAGTGTATTTGTAACAGCCTCCACATTGCCTTATGTTTTGATATGACCTTATGTATTTATAGCGCCTCAGTATTGAAATTGTAGCGTAGAGTCAGGGATCAAATCAAAGCGACTGTAGCAGGCTCTGCCGTGTGCGGCCTTTTGCATTATTAGCAAACACTGTGCAAGGTTTAGTAGTTTACTGATGTATATTCATCCTAGCTCGTTTTACATAAGCTCTTACAATTTTCCTTCATGCTTGTAGCAGAACTTCCTCAGTGACTTCCATTAAGTCTACTGAGGTCAGTACAGATTACTCACATTACTTATGCCTAGCTAATGGTTCCCGCAGCTCATGTACTTGCTGCAGATATATATCCAATATGGTGACTTCCATTAAGTCTACTGAGCTCGTGTACTCACTGCAAAACATGTCTCTCACTGCAAAACATGTCTGGCTTTAGAAAGGCAGCTTTCAATGGTGAGATCTATAATTACTGACAGTGTGCCAGGGTATGATATTGAATCATGATGGCATATCAAGATGTTGACTAGTGATCAAACATGTCTGGGCAGCTTTCGATGGCAGGACCTATAATCACTGATAGTATGGCAAGGTATGCTATTGAATCATCATGCCATATCAAGATGCTAATGTTCAACTGAATACATCTGGCTTTAGAAAGGCAGCTTTTGATGATGATGTCCAAGGGCCAGAGTCACTTGATAACCTTGTGACTATGGGTACCTCTGCTGTCATTTGTTGTCTCAAGGAATTCAAGAATGGATCACACAAAGCCATCAGCTTCACAGCAGCAGCTTTTAGGTCTGAATATGACAATTACCTCAGTTTGATGCCCAAGAACATCAAGAACTTGCTGCAATTGCTGGATAGATAGGTTAAGTACTGTGTCCATATGTTCCATACAGGTTGCTCGATCACAGGGCTTGAAGATGAGCTGCGAGATAATCTGTAGTTACTTATCATGTCGTATCAATCGTGTATCTATGCACTCACCCAACACTCGCCAAACAGATAAGTGATCTGAGACCGTTGTTGCAGGAAATGACCGCCTTCGATACAGCAGCATTATATATCCAAATTCAGCGAGTACGAGAGAAAATCCCTGACCTATACCTTAAGTGTCACTCAAAAGCAGCATTTCGAGCGGCGCGACACTGAGATATGGGCCTAATTTACATAAAAAATGTCGTTCGCCATCAATTATGTCATATGGGCGGATCATATCCTCAAGTCATTCCAACATAAAATTTCCGGAAGCTGGTTCCTGATTGACATAAAATGCTTCTGATTCCTCAGCCGCTCGATCTCTTGTCTACTTTGTTAGCTTAACGACCGTACGCGAGACCTTTCCGCCCTTTAGACCAACTTTAGATTCATTATTGAGCAATTTTCAAGATTCAGGAATGACTTCCTACACATCTGGTGCAGGAATCCCCTTCACTTATGGCTCTCATACCAGTTCTTACACAGTAAGGGATGCTATCGCTTCATGTACGTACTAAAACTGTTCCTACTGGTTTGTGATAACCTGACTTCGAACGCAGATCGTCGCTCGCAATTCTTTGCCAGTTCAAACATACCGTATAGCTCACATTTCTCTGACGACGAGGAGTCGGGTGAAGAGGCTCGCGTTGTAGAAGATGATGAGGAAGGCGAGTTAACTCCAATATCTAGGGATGACGCGATAGAGGTCTGGGACTGGGATGAATCGTCGCGTCCAGTCATGCGACCTGTACGAGCTTTCCTCCCCCGACAGGTTGTTGATATCGGGGAAATCACTCCTAGTGGAAGCCAACTCACTCAAACGACCAGCGACGAAGCTACTCCTTTGCTGAAAGCATCTTCTACATCTAATCAAATCAGTTATGGGGGACCTGGGTCAGATGCGTACGTCGACGGAGAGTTATGCGGCTCAACAGATCGGTCTTTACTACGGCGCAAGTCGTCAGCTACCCTGAAGAAACCATACAACTATGGAGGACAAAGTACATATGGGCAGACAGTGGGTGTTGTCATTTGATCGTGAATGTCTCTGCTAAAGGCGATTGATTGCTCAGTTGTTCAACAGTATCGCGATATTGTTAGGCATAGGAATGCTATCCGAGCCCCTGGCCTTTGCATATGCTGGTTGGATCGGCGGAACAGCTCTCATTATATTTTTGGGCTGCTTGAATTGCTATACGTCAGTTGAACTCGCACTATCTGACCGTGTTGTCCCACTCACCGCATGCAACAGTGCTAAAATCCTGGCTGGTATCATCTTGGATGACCCTCGTTTGAGGTCATACGCCGACATCGGTCGTAAGGCGTTTGGTCCGAAGTCGACTGCCTTGACCACAATTTTATTTTGTCTCGAACTTTTCGCCCTCGGGTCAGCGTCTTTCCCAAATCAGACTTGGTCGCGGAATTGATGTTCTTCCTCAAGCGTTGCTTTCGTCACTATAGCCGCTGACTCCATGCACGAAGTCATGCCAGCGTATTCTGCAGACACGTTTAAAATCTTGTTTATAGTCGTGTAAGTGTTACTTCCCGATGGTGCTAGCATAATTCTCATGGTTCCTCGACCTTTTGAACATTAGATTGGTACCACTAGTTTTCCTACCGCTGTCTATACTATCGTATACCTCGATTTTTGGGATTTGTTCGACGCTCCTCATCATCCTTGTCATTTTTATAGACGGCTTTTCTAAGCCAGATGCCCCTGGTAGTCTGTGGAGTCCAGCCATAACGTCATGGGGGACTGGCTCTATGACAGAGCTTGGTATTGCATTTGGCTTGTTGATGGCTGGCGTATGTCTCATCTTGCGCCCGGTTCCCGAAATACGGCACTCATTGTCGGTGCCTTAGTTCTCTGGTCATGCTGTGATACCATCGCTAGCCCGTGACATGGTCGATCCTTCCCAGTTTGATAATATGATCAACTGGGCTTTCGTAAGTAGATTTGTTAGGGTGTCTTGTCATGATTGTTCATCATTTCCCAATCTTCATAGGTCATTGCCACATTCACCTATGCGATCATCGGCTATGCGGGATACTTGATGTTCGGACGTAACGTGAGCGGTGAGGTGAGCCCCATAATTACTTTTTGACGACAATGCGAGATGTTGACAACGCATATAGATCAGTAAGGACCTCATGAACACTCCTGGTTATAACTCCTGGATCAACGAAATTGCTCTGTGGATGTTGGTGTCAACTCCTCTGTAAGTTTCGGAAGCTCCTTTTCTTTTCTAACACTGACACTCCATGTACAGCACGAAGTTCCCTCTCAGCACGCGGCCAGTGAGCGATATGCACCTGTCATAGAGGGCTAACATACTGATGCGCTTTCTGTCTAGCTCAATGTCATCCTCGAAATCATGCTCGATATAGATAATCATACTCCTGGCGTCAAACCTCAACTGGACACTCAATCTTCGACTGCCTGTCGGCTTTTTAATCGCGCTCTCTTCGTTGTCGAGCGCGTATCTGTCCCTGCGCTGTCTATTATGGTGTCGATCATCTTTCCCGAGTTTAGCTCCCTTATGGCCTTCCTTGGCTCGTTTTCGGCGTTCATGATCTGTGTTATCGGTCCCATATCAGCTAAAATTGCCCTTGGGGGAAGGTGCAGTTTCGTTGATGCTTCACTCCTCGCAATAGCCACTGTGATGGCAACTTGGGGAACGTTCGCTGCATTTTGGACTGCGTGAGAAATCCTCATTTGTCTTGAAGAAATTACATAGACGGGGACCTCCTTGAAGTACTTTATTAGTCTCTTTTCACTCATCTTGTTTCTGACCTTTTACTTGCGTTTCCTGCAAGCATGTATTATACACATCTTCGTCTGGTCGTATCACATCTATCAACATCATATTGAATGGGTAGATGTACACTGTACACGAATATCACTGTCAAGTCATCATTTGGCTTGCACAGTATGTGAGATAACCTTGCTAAGCTCTATATATATAAGTGATTGAGGGCGATCCAAAGTTGCAGTACAGGGAAAACTCACGTGGAAGCTTAATATGCTCTTGAATGACAACCGACTCAATTTGATTGTCAGGGTTTGGTGGTATGCTGACTACCCCAGCGGATGAATCAGATGTCCATCGTTGTTTCGCGACCCATGCCTCTAGCTCCGGTCCTATGGAAATAATAAGTGGATAGATATGACACGTGGCTTATAACAAACCTGATAGATCCACATAGGATCCCAGCCTCTTACTGCTGATCCGCGTGAAAGTAGCCTTTACAGATCGCGCGGCGACTTCCCGGATGGCATCTTCGAATCCTGCGCACTCCACTGTATAATTCTCTCTTATAACCTCCAACTCATCGGACCGATACATACTCCAAAACGCAGAGAAACGACACTGGTGAAGGAGGTTGTAGAGATTTGTGAGGAGCGGCAGAAGCGTAGGCAATGGATCGGGCTCGTCGAGAGTGCCATTAATTGGCCGGTCGTCGAGCAGAGATATGCAGAGGTTGAAGTCTGGGAAAGGCTCTGCTGTAAGAGCCTTGAGGAGGATATTGATGACCACGTCGGGATTGAAGAGGTCAGGATTGAATTGGTAGCTGCGACCGAGGGGTCGACGTTCGAGCTTGTAAGATGAATCGGGCGAAACTTACAGTTTCAAGATAGCAAGATTAGCGAGGCAGTCATACTCCTGGCTGCGGATCTGGTGGTAGAGGTAGTCCTCGAGAATACCAACATTTGATGGGTTGTAACGGTCTGGGGTCACTTATGAGTGTCAAATCGATGGTGAAGAGCTTATAATCACGCACCAACCCCGGATACAAGATTTTCAATAAGCTCTGTCCGTGAAGGAGGCGCAAGCCACGCTGCTGTTGCTGCCATAGCCGCGTTGTTTTTCAAGGTGGAAGAGCAAAAAGTAAAAAGTTGATCAGACCCCAGATACCGCGGCTGTACATACTACCCCAAGTAGTACCTACTACCTAGTATGTACTTGTACTAAGATCTTCTTTCACGGGCAACATATCTGGTACAACAGATAGTATGTACCAGACTGAGAATTCGCATCCTACCCGCTCACCCAATTTCTAGTTGCTCATGGCCATCGAAGACATTCGTACAATGAACGGGTCTGATGAAGACACCTTGCAAATGGATGCCGCTGTGTCAAATGAGAGCTCAGACGAAGGGATCGAGGAAACGACCCCGGACCATTATCTTTCCAACGGGCACATGCAATCTACACCTGTTTCCGATGCAACCATGCCAAAGACCAACAGATCGAAGCCACGATATGCAGTAAAGTATATTTTGAGCGGACACACTATGGCAATATCCTCCCTCAAGTTCAGTCCAGACGGCACTATGCTAGCTTCGTCAGGTGCGCCTCTTTTCTCCGGTGATTAATTGTGCGTTGCCGACCCTAAAAACTTTGGAAGCAAGCCGCCGACAAACTGGTTAAGCTGTGGGATGCTTACACAGGAGAGATCTTGAGAACCTTTGAAGGCCATACCGAAGGTGTCAATGATGTCTCATGGTCCAATGACGGGGAAATTCTTGCTTCAGCATCAGATGATAAGAGTATTATACTCTGGAGCTTAGAGACCGTACGTTGCCTCTACCTCAGTCCTACTTATCATTAATCCCTTTGTTTCAGAATTCTATTGTGAAAACCCTTCTAGGGCATACAAATTTCGTCTTTTGCGTCAACTTCAATCCCCGATCTAATCTTTTGGTCACCGGTGGTTATGATGAGACTGTTCGTGTTTGGGACGTGGCACGAGGTTCGTTGAATTGACTTTGCGCTCTGAATGTAAGCCGAATGTCACTAGGGAAATCATTAAAGATTCTTCCCGCCCACTCTGATCCTGTCACTGCTGTCAGTTTTAATCACGACGGAACACTCATAGTATCCTGCGCGATGGATGGGTTGATGTAAGCATTCATCAAACCATGGCGAAGTATTTATCTAATCAGATCTAGACGAATTTGGGATGCTGAGTCCGGGCAGTGTTTGAAGACTCTAGTTGATGACGATAATCCCATATGGTGAATGGTTTTCGTCGTTATTTCGCGTGGTACTGACTCGGCGTTCTCAGTTCGCACGTCAAATTCTCTCCGAACTCGAAATTTATTCTCTCAGCAACCCAGGACTCGACAATCAGACTCTGGGACTATCAGAAATCACGTTGCGTCAAAACGTACACTGGTCACACCAATAGGACATACTGTCTGTTCACTTGCTTCAGTACTACTCAAACATTATGCGTAGTGAGTGGCAGTGAGGACTCAAAAATATACATATGGGACTTGCAAAGTCGCGAAGTACTACAGGTTCTCGAGGGCCACAGAGGTACATCTTCGCATTTCCTTAGTGCCATTGTGATGGGTGGCTGATGTGAATGGGCAGATGCAGTCTTAGCAATTGCGGTAAGCAAAACTCGGCATGAGCTTGTCATCGACTGAAGTTAGCGCTCAGACTCATCCTATTCGTAACATTATGGCTTCTGCTTCAATGGAGAAAGACCTGACAATCAGGCTATGGTATGATGAATGACTTGCCTTGTTCAGAATGCGCAGTTACAAGGAAGCTGGATCACAAGAATGCCAAAACAATAATGACTTGATTGACTTGATGCGGCATTCCACGAAATTTTAAAAAAAGTCAAATGTGTCTCAGCAAAAAACGCATGGTTATGTTCCAGAGGACCGAGCAGACATTTCGAAGGATGGGGGAGGGTGGCCATGAAACGTTGCGGGATAGCCTGTTGGCTGTGCACTTGTCTACTACCTAAGCCTTTGTCTACGCACTGCATAAGTGGCAGATTCTGGGCTTGTTTAAACTCCGCTCCGCAGTATATAAGCACGTTATCTAGTGTCACACCAACCTCACCAAGGTCTCACAACCATCCTCGTACTCTCAACCACTCAGGTGAGTATTTTATGATCCACCTCTATATGTATGCAAGACTGACGATGAGCTATAGAATGCAGATCTTTGTCAAGACCCTCACTGGCAAGACCATCACGTTAGAGGTGGAGTCCTCTGACACCATCGATAACGTTAAGGCCAAGATCCAAGATAAGGAGGGGTACGTTGCATTTGAAAGGTGAAGACTCAAAACTGACGGTTGCGTTGCAGCATCCCTCCTGACCAGCAGCGTCTCATCTTCGCCGGAAAGCAATTGGAAGATGGTCGTACGCTCTCGGATTACAACATCCAGAAGGAGTCTACCCTTCACTTAGTCTTGCGTCTCCGCGGAGGCATGCAGATCTTTGTCAAGACCCTCACGGGGAAGACCATCACGTTGGAAGTGGAGTCATCCGACACTATCGACAACGTGAAGGCGAAGATCCAGGACAAGGAAGGCATCCCTCCTGACCAACAACGTCTTATCTTTGCTGGAAAGCAGTTGGAAGATGGCCGTACGCTCTCGGATTATAACATCCAGAAGGAGTCCACCCTTCACCTCGTCTTACGTCTTCGTGGAGGCATGCAGATCTTTGTCAAGACCCTCACGGGGAAGACCATCACGTTGGAAGTGGAGTCATCCGACACTATCGACAACGTGAAGGCGAAGATTCAGGATAAGGAAGGCATTCCTCCTGACCAACAGCGTCTTATCTTCGCTGGGAAGCAGTTGGAAGATGGCCGTACGCTCTCGGATTACAACATCCAGAAGGAGTCCACCCTTCACCTCGTCTTGCGTCTTCGCGGAGGTATGCAGATCTTTGTCAAAACTCTCACTGGGAAGACCATCACGTTGGAAGTGGAGTCATCCGACACTATCGACAACGTGAAGGCGAAGATTCAAGATAAGGAAGGCATTCCTCCTGATCAGCAACGCCTTATCTTCGCTGGAAAGCAGTTGGAAGATGGTCGCACACTCTCTGACTACAACATTCAGAAGGAGAGTACCCTTCACCTTGTACTCCGTCTTCGTGGTGGCTGTTAGCTTTGTCGTTGCATATGCTTGATTACAGACGTTGTACCATTATTCCTACCCCACTGTTACGCCGGTGTTAATCCATACGTTCTCCGGCAGTCTTATAATCGTCGTCGACCTTCTGAGATGAATTGGTTAATAATAACCAGCGTGCAATAGCTACGGTAAAGATGGGGGAACGGCAGCGGTTTTTCTACGCCTTTTCCTCGTTCTGGTCATGGTAATGTCTTGGGTTCCATCAGCCATTCCTACACTCTGTCCTACGTGCTCATGGTTGATATCCTGAGATTCATGCTTCCGTTTTTGCCCCGATGATCCAGCAGTACTTAAGTTTGAGGAGGTATCTGATATCTCGGCCTTGCTTTTTTGCGAAGGTCGGGAAGAGGCTTCTGGAAGCTTTTTCTTCTTGACGCTCAGTGGATTAGGCCCTTTTGGACCCTTCCTCTTCTTTTGCACTGGTTTGACTTGAGGTACGGTCGCTAGCTCTGGAGCGGACGGACGAAGTGATTGTTCCTCAGTCTAGTTGCAACAACGTTAGTTCAGATCTATTTGTATTTTTTTAAACCTCCTACCAGCTCCTTGGCTTTGAGTGTAGCCTCGCTCGGTGGCTCGAGTACCATGACCGTGCGATTTATGTGAACTACGGGCACCGCAGGTATGATGCGCAGGCTATTGCGCAGGGATTGCGACTGCGTGGCGACAACATATCTGTGCTTGTTAGTGTCGCCTTGGTAAGCGCGTACAGTAATCAGATCCTGTATGAAGGGAACATAGGATGAAACGGAGCGCACCTATTACGCTCAAGAGGCACTCGTCTCCAGGGATAGCCTCCCGATGGTTGCATTTGCGGCGTTCGAACGTCTTTGCGAAATCGACTGCAGGCTGTCGTTCCTTTCCTTGGAGATAGAGCTCTTGCATAGAGCATTGCGTGATCACTGAAAGCAAACTGTCAGACGTTCAGCAAACAACACCGCGGGCGTGCGGGAAGACTCACTGGGCTTCACATTTCCCTGTAGCACGGTGGCAAACTGTTTAGTGAGATCCAGCTTGGAATCTATAGCTATTTTGCACATTTCTGAGTCTACTGTGGAAGGACTTAGGGTGATGCAATAATTGTTTGTCACACCATGAACATACCGAGGATCTGGTAAGGCTGTCTGAATCTAAAAGACATGGAATACAGATGCATGAGTTTGCGATACGTCTTCGCCCGCTTTTGACGCATAGTTTGCCGATCTGCTGTAGGCAAAGTAGATAAAGTTAGAGAAGACTGTGAATTGTTATTTGGTGTTGTTGTCCAAGACTTCCGGTTCACATTCACCAGCCGAGCATTCGATAGTAGTGAAGATGATGCGCGCCCTTTCGTTATTGAGTCTGCTCCTCTCGTGGTCAAGGCAAGTACCATTCCTTTGTCCCCATTGCGTAACTTATCATTTTCTCCAGCATCATCTTTGCCCTGGAGTTGCACGGATACGTACAATGGAATGACCTGTGTCCTAGTGAGTCTTCTGTACGAACTGCGACAAGCACCTCACATGGCAACGACCAGGCTACGAGGCACTTGCATCTGCCAAAGTCCTTCTCGATGCAGGCAAGATGTCTGGACGCGTGACACGGAATGGAAACTTTTCAATGTAAGGCTGCGCTTGACTAAAACGCATTCCCATCTCATCAACTCGAACTTGCGCAGACCAGATGTCCCCCCAGGGACGTATATTCTCTCTGTACTATCCCATGATTACTCGTTCGACCACGTATGTTCTCTCTTTCTGGTTTTGAGTGGTTCTCATTAAACCCACCTAGGTTCGAATAGATGTCTCTCGTTCTGAACCTCAGCCAGAAGTCCGGCCGCACATATTTGGCACTCCTCTCCTCACAACGACCTCCTTTAGCCTTCCTTATCCAATTTTGCTGATCCCCCGTCACAAGAACAGATACTTCTCGCCTCGCGAATCCTTTAATCTCCTGGGGATGTTCCAGAGCCCTATGATGATGATCATGGTATTGACTGGCGTAATGATGCTTGCCATGCCCTACATCATGGTGAGTTTTACGTGTATTTTTCTTTCCGTCCTCATGCCAGTGCAGAAAAACATGGACCCGGAGACACTCGACGGACTGAAAGGACAAGTAAAGGCTGCGAGTAAACAGAATTCCATCCAAAGTGGCGATCCCGGAGGGTACGTGTCCATCGTATGCAATCCCACGAGTTGATATGCTTATCTAAAACAGGCTATCTGCTCTTCTTGCTGCCGAGGAAACTAAAGCAAGCACGCCTGTCGTAAAGTCCAATACAGGCTCTTCAACGCTTCAACAACGGAAAGGTGGTAAAGGCAATAAACGCCGATGATGTAGACTTCTCCATTTCTCATAGAAGGGACGAATAGATGTGGTTGAAAGTGGATATAGTGCTACATGCGTGAATCTACGTTGAGCGACCTGGTGACTTGGGCCGTGAGCTGGACAAAGATGATAGGACACCGTCGGCCTTTCCGATTCCGGGATAATCGAAGACGCAACGGAGCGCAGTATTTCTGTGGAGAATATAGAGCTATATAACCTTAATAATTGGATTGAACAGTACCTCTGCTTGAATCGAGCGACTATTGCTTGAGGATTCTGCAAGAAAGCATGGGATGACTCCATGCTCATGCTGAGAAGTAATACTAAGGTTTCATCAAGTCGACTAGCAAAAGTGCATCGCTTACTGGTCGTCAGAAGTGGAAACAACTTCTAAAACATACATATTGTCGTTCCTGCTGTAGTCCTCGTTGGCGCTGGCACCAGGTGCCACAGACACCTTAACGCCTGTCACAGCCATGTGACTAGAAGTGCTCTGTACTGTTGGTATGTCTCCCTTCGCTGGATCATGATTCAGCACAAGGACATGCTCGTCAGGATGACGCGACAACAGCATCAAAGGCGAGTCATCCGCATAGCGATACTCTACGCTTGCGTGTGCGAGGGAATTGGAACTAAGACCTGAGCTGTGCTGAAGAGACGAATGTGAAACCAAGAGATAGTAAGGTGGTTCAGTAGAAGCAGTCATGTTCCAGTAACGTCCTACCTACTCTCATCAATTATGGGGTAGCTTTACGTAATAATTAATAATAAGTAATGAATCGTGTAAAGTTCAAGTTGTTTGTGTCACTGTAAGTAGTATTGGTTGTATGCGAAAACTATCACTTCGAGCGCGGGCTTGGATCTCCGATGTCTGCTATGCAATCCTCGTTCTTGTTACTGGTTGTTTCTTTGCCATAGCATGTGCCGCGTTGTTATCGCAGGCGGTCAGAACATCACCTGGCAGGTCCTGGACGAACAACTGGGATGCTGTGATCGTTGGAGTGACATACTTGCTTGTGGTAAGCTTTGTTTGCGACGTCTAAACTTCTCATGACAGCGCCGTTCATTATTTGTAGTGCATCATATCCATCGCGTTGTGCGTGAAACGGCGAATTGCAGTGCGTCGCCGATTGCAGAGGATTTCGAAGACGCACCGTTCGATCGTTCGGAATGAGGTTCCTCAGGTGCGTTATATCGAGTTCCTGTATCTAGATGTGTGCTCTGAATATACGAAAGCCCGTTCATGAGTATATTTCGCAAGAATTTGCGCGTTCTTGCTTGGTGTCATATGAATCGCAGCCACGCAACACAGTTCACAGTGGCTGGGGTCGACCAGGTAAGTATAGGATCAGTTTCTTTTGATTATGGGTTTCCACACACACAGAAGGCACTCTACTCAGCGGTATTCGGTTTCGACGCGCTCTTCTTGATACGATCGCGGAAATAGGTGAGCAACTTTACTTCCGCAGAGTATGTAATTTTAATCTGCTCAGATGCCGGAGCACGTCTCGTCATACCCAGCCATCCAAATTTGAAGCCCCATGCACGCATGCTGCACCATTTTAGGTTCCTTCTACCACTCCTGCCAAAGGATGAAGAAGGTCTCTCGGAATTGCACTACTACGATTCAGCCATACAACTCGCGCGAACGGTGGACAGGGAACCGACGGAAGAAGAATACCAGCGGGGAATGGATGCTGTTGATTCCATTCTACAGATGTTCGTATAATTTCGGTGTTTGTCATGAAACGACGTACTGACAGTCGCACACAGTTTGCGGGAGTGCAGGTCGGAGATGCTGGAAGAGTCTAGGATGCAAATCAATACTGGGCAGAATGTGATCTTATGAAGGCCACGTCCTAAGAGTCTTTCCACATCCGCCACCTCCTTATCTTTGTATTCCATCCTATTCATCGTTCAGCGCTCCATCGACGAATTCCGTGTAACTCGCGGAACAGCAGGCTGAATCCTAAAAACCAGGGTCTGGATATTCCTACACCGCCTGCCGTATATAAATAGCTTGTACGCAACTATTTTTAAGCTACCCACCTGTCTTCAAATGGTGGTTACAAGGGAGCCTCATGCTTCTGGTCAGAATTTACCACCATCAAGCCTTCCTGTGCTAATGAATGGCCATTCAAGTCTGACTTTGGCATTGTCAGAGACAGCCTGAAGTGGCTGCAGGACATCACTACGACTGAGGGTTTCATTCTTAAACATGGCCTCGTTCTTCCATATGCTGATACTATTTGCCTCAAGGTGCGATTTGTACTTTTTAAAGTAAGTGCAGTTCATCACTAGTTGAAGGTTCATTCAATGACTTTCACAGCCATGAAGTTCCATGGGGTGAACTGAGTGCCGATGAAGTAGACTCATTAGCAAAACACTTTTTTTTCCCACCACCAAAAAATGGCTGGCCACAGCTTGGTCCCTTCTGTACAGAGCTGTACAGAGCCCACAGAGGCAAAGTGATTTGCTGATTCGGAGGACCTTGATGGTGTGTTATTATTTATTTGTTTGACTAATGTGTACGGTGTTTTAGACTCAGACCTTGATGGCATTTGAAAACTGGTCGACTTTCAATGGTGCTGCAAAGGGTGGTCTTGAGGACAACAAGAAAACTTGTCGTGTTGTGCCCATTCCAGCATATGACATGAAAGGCAATCTGATCAATCTGCGCCATTACTGTCAGACTCTTGAAGGTGCAGCTGTGGAATTATATTTCACTCTGAGACACTGGTCAATCCATCCAAAGAAGAACCAGCTGGAGAACAGTGGTATTGATACCTATACAGCTGATATCATTTTGATCCATGTCATTTCTCCACCCACCCCATGTGCTGGAACATCACTCAAACAAACTGTTTCGTGTTTCTTCAATCCCAACGAGTCACTGACCAAGAACCACTGCTGATGTATGTAGAGAAATCTTTGCCACTGTAGCACAAGACTTACTTTCCTTTGCAGCGCACATCTCAAATTCATGCTTCTTACTCCGGTGCCTTCTTTTTTTATCTTTGATCTCCTACATTCACACTTTGAGTCTCAACTACATTCCTTTTAATACCAACATTCATCTGCACAAATCTCAGTCCTTATGACAAAGTAATATTCCCCCTAGTACTAGTTATGCACACTTCTCTCTGATTATGGTCTACTCTTCCCTCCAATATCTTAGTTGACCACAAAATCAAGTCTGTTTTGATACTACAATTACATGGCGTCAAGCAAGGCTTCTACCAAGGCAGGCAGTGCTTTCTGAGTTGGAAGGATGCCACAAAACCTAGTACAATCGGTGATCACAACCACTGGTTCAGGACAATTTGCAATAGCTCACACAATTCAGCCTCAATAAATATTCTATCTCACCACATATCATTGTACACATATTCTAAGCTGCTATAAAGTTGAATCATCAAAATTGGTGGAGAAATGATTGAGATAGTTGTTAAGGTGTGACAGAGCAGCTGTTTGTCACTCAGTGAGTCTGCTGTGGCAGAGTTTTGATGTCTTGTAGGAAAGATGGGCTGGTAATGCCAAATACTGAGCAGATTTCGCTTCGGACTGCCAGTGACATTGTGTGACTGTCTGAACCAGTGGTTGACTGAAGTTGTGGTAACCAATAGTACTAGATGTTCACCAGAGTTTGCATTTTTTTGCAACAACAATAGCTCCTCAATGTTGGTGCCAAAATGGACAATTCTTTTACCATTGGATAGCCTGATGTTGAAAATACAATGCCTGCTAGTTTTTTTCTTGAGATTTGAAGAGTTGAGTTCAGTGGAGAGTTACTGTGTAGCAGAGTGGGTGTTATTACCAATGTTCACCAAATGGCAAAGGTTTGACACACACACTAGGACTCAGTCAATAATGAAGACAAAAAGAGTATAGGATTGAGAGTTGGGAATGTCTAGGTTCTATGAGTGTAGGAATGAAGAGGTTAAGTCTAAGGAGTACTGACTATGACTACCTTAACTATATACATAACATTGAATTGGAGATATGTGAGTATGAAAGAAATCAGCCAATGAGAAAAGAGTCATATGATACTGCAGATGACATAGCATGATGTCATGGACGGAAATTAAGTGATAGGAAGAGGTACAATTTTAGCCCATGGAGTTGGCAAGTCAATAGGAGATTGAGTGGGTGAAATGTGAAGAGGTGACAACACAACATTGTGAAGGTGTGGTAATGCGAAAGGAGTCACATGACCGGTTCAGGTACTGGAAGTAGCTGAAGGAAAACTGAGAAATGAAAAATGGTTTGTGTTAGGAATCCATGACAGTGGGATTGTCTCAAGAGTTCACACTACGTCACACCCTGCAATTGAACAATTTCACACTCTGCATAACTGCCTATACACCAGCAACCCAACACAAGTGAGATGGATAATGACACATGTGTTTAGTGCCACATTTTGGCACAGTGGAATCTCAATTCATACATCACACTTTGGATGGATTGTCATGTCTGATTGTGTTTCTTATACTGCTGTTATGACTAACATTCACTGAATGGCAAAGGTAAGATCACAACCACTAGGACTCAGTCAAAGACAATGATGAAGAACAAGATAGGATTGAGCATGAATGTCTAAGCCTCCTACAAGTGTAGAGAACAAAGAGGTTAAGTCTAAGGAGTACTTACACTAACTAACCTACTTATATACATAACATTTAGTCGGAGATATCTAAGTATGAAACAAATCAGCCAATGAGAAAAGAGTCGTACAATAACTGCAGATGCCGTAGTATAATGTTGTGATATATAAGCAATGAGGTCATAAGCAGAGATTAAATGATAGGAAGAGAGATCATTCTAGCCCATGGAGTAGGGGAGCCAATCGAAGATACAATAGGTGAAATGTGAAGAGGTGAAACTGTGACAGGAAGTGAAGTCATGTGACCGGTTCAGGAACAAGAAGTAACCGGAGGAAAGCTGAGAAACAAAAAATGGTTCATATTGGGAATTCATGACAACTACACGTCATTCTATCAAGAAAGTAGTTCCAGAGATATCTATTTTAACATGGCCTAATCATGTACAATCACCATATACCATTTCAGAATTTTTCGTGATGATATGACTGCTGGAGTGTGCATTCTATGTGTAAAAATAGCCTCCAGCACCATAAACTGAGCCCTGGCATGAGAACCACTTAGATTTTTTTCACAAAAAAATCTGACGATGTGTATTATGCTGGGGAGAACCTATGTGTGACATACATAAGGATTCTGTATAGAATTGTGTGTGCTAGAGTGAAAACATGAACTTGTGAGACACACAAACCCAGGTGATCATCTAGTATGATAGGACTGGGAATGAGATATCCACAGATGCTGCAGCCCAGCATAAGCCCAACACTTAAGTACTTACATACTACTGGCCTCTCTCATAATCCCTTTTGATTTTCAGGACTTGAAACTTACCCTAAACAAAGGTGAGTACAGCATTATGTTGAATGCTTGATAACATCTATTTTCCATAGCTGGATGGGTAGAGTTCCCCCTTTTGGGGGGTGATACTAATACTTGTGATCAGCTCTACTTCTCTATAATTTGGTTTCCAAAGGGCACATCATTAGTGGCTGTCCTTCATGACATTCACAACAAAATAATAATGGCACCCACACAATTCAATACCAACAGCCTGTCACAAATTTCTAATATGAATCATTTTTCATTTCTTGGTTTTCCTTCAGCTACTTCCAGTACCTGAACCAGTCACATGACTCCTTTCACATTATTACACCTTCACAACATCACCTCTTCATATTTTACCTATTACATCTCTGATTGGCTCCCCTACTCCACAGGCTAGAACTGTCTCTCTTCCTATCACTTAATCTCTGTCTATGATGTCATCACTTATATATCACTATGTCATCTGCAGTTATTGTACAACTCTTTTATCATTAGCTGATTTGTTTCATACTCAGATATCTCTAACTCAATGTTATGTATATAGTTAGGGTAGTCATAGTCAGTACTCCTTAGACTGAACCTCTTTATTCCTACCTTGGCAGAACCTAGACATTTACACTCAATCCTATCTTGTTCATCATCATCTATGACCAAGTCCTAGTGTGGTTGGTTAGTCTTTGCCATTTGGTGAACACTAGGAATAACACAGCCTGCCTGCTGAGACCATCAACTTTGCACAGTGAATGTTCTATGCTGTGCAAGACAGTGGCTCAAGGTTCCTCCTCCAAGCAGTCAATGTAAACCTCACAAATAACAAAAGTGTGTCCATTCATGCATACCTGGAGGTGCTACTCTTTCTTTCTTTCTTCCACAGTCACATTCAGAAATACTCATACATGTAACCAAAGATCATATGCATCCCTGACTCCACCAAGTAAAGAGGGTTCCCTCAAACAGAAATGTTCAGGCACCTGCAAATGAACCTCTGGGAAACTTTCTTTGTTGCTTGAATGATGTCTAGTTCTGAAAATGGTTTGATCTTGCATTCTATTTGGAGCTCACTGATGCAGAAGCAGTACTATTCTGCCCTTGCTTACCTGAGTGTCACTGACATGGTCTTCACTGTTAATGTTAGCCATAACACTCTGGTGAACAATACAATAAACTATGGTGGGTATGCTGACTTATAGACATTCATACCATGTTGTACATGTTGCTTGTAATCTCATACAATATCACACAGGTTTTTGGCATTTTGTTCAGACTTATTCAGCATTTGAGTGCCCAAACCAAACATTCTGAATGTGTTTGAGCATGTAAAGTTTGGTCCAGCATCCAGCGATATCACCAAACTGAACACAATGTCCTGTTCATTGTTAACATTTGTCAATTTGACTTTACTACATACAAAATGACATATTTTCATGTGCAGTTCCCTACATTGACCATATACAAGTGTGATAAACAATATGGTAAGAAAAAGTGAAAGAAACAGCTGAGAAACAAGGGAGTTATTGAGCTTGTTGTGAATGTTGCTGGCAATGACAAACAGTGGTTGAGCAACATTGTTGCCATTTTGGGTATGTTTCTTGTCATTGTTTGTCATACTTGGCAGCAAAGGACTGGTCTCACAGTAGACTACTTGTTTTTCCAAAGGTAAGATAAAAGCATTTATTGGGGTAATTACTGGCAGAATAGGAATATAAGGTCTGGATTATTGTTAAGGTCATGCTCAAAGGGAGGAGAACTCAAAGGGCTTGGCTTCAGCTTGTGTGCTGTGCCCCTTACCCGAGTATGTGCCTTTAATTTCTGGAAGGCAAAGGGAAATCCAACAAAGTCTGGAGGTCAGACACAGGAGGAGTTCGGCAGAATTCCAGGGATTTCAGGAGATGTTAGAATAAGACTACTACAGTCCAGAGTAGAAATGGAACAGAGGTAGACTACCCTAAGGTAGAGCCAGAGATATAGCCTAAGGAGCTGATCCTAAGACTTGGAGGTGGACAGGAGAAGAGACTCAAGTCTGGAGAAACAGGAATGAGCAGGAACTAAGTTAATATTTGAACTGAGGAGGTATGGAGTGTTACAGGAGTTTATATACTGTAGATATTGAAGTAAGTAACCAGTCAGCATAGTACAAGGCTATGTACAAAGTATGTGGAAAGCCTATTAGTAAGTCTATAACAGATCAAAAGAAATGGAGTCGGAAATGAATACAGAGGACGGATCTGTAAGCAAGGCAGAAAAGAGTATAACTGGTAGCTGGAGAAGAGGAGGTCTAAAAGGATATAGGTGTGAGGTTAGGTTTAAATCTGGAAATGAGACAGGAGAGCCAGATGGAAATAAGGATGGAAGTCTAGGTTACTGAGTGAGGATCTGGAGTTCCAGGTCTGGAAATGTGGGATATGACAATTATATGATGTTGAGGTGTACTTTAAACATCAGAAGTACTTGATGTTGGCATTGGTATGACCATTCTTGCCGTTATCTATTTTGCACCTTTGATGCCATATGTTACACATACTTCTTGACTTCTTGCACCATACGAACTCTACCGGGTGTCGATCCTCCATCTCTTAGCTAAGCCGTAACTGTTCGTATTTACATAGTCTCGCATCCTCGACGACACCTCAGTATTGTTTCCAGACAACTACTGAGGTGTGTATACTCGTCTCTCGTATCTTGTATTGCATTTCACTGATGTACACTAGCTTTGCTTAGGTACTTAATATAGTATTGTTTCCAGACAACTACTGAGCTTTGCTTAGCGTACACTTGAGAGACTACAAAATGCAAGGATGTGAGACTGTGACAAGAGAATGTGAGCCTGCAGGAGAGTATGAGAGAGTGTGAGCATGTGAGACTGCAAGAGAGTGCAAAAGAGCATGAGAGATGTGAGAATGTGGGAGAGTGCCAAAGAGTGCAAGACTATGGGAGAGTGTAGAAGTGTGCAAGATGCAGAGGGCACAGAAAGGTGTCAGCAGGCAGGTGCAAGAAACTGCAAGAGACTCTTTAGTAAGAAGAGAAGAAAAAGAAAGAAAAACTGACTAAAATTATATGAGAGTTATTGAGGTAATTACTGGCGGAATAGGGATATAAGGTCTGGATTATGTGATGTTGAGGTGGAGCATATCAACTGTATTGAGGAAATAACTAAAATGGGCTGTGTTTTGGGTGATGTGAAGAAGTCCCTACAGGTAACCAAAAATGTGGTGGTAGCTGATGTAATGGAGGGTAGGCAATGCATCAGATTCATGCATTATTCACAGTACTTTTAGTTACAATGGTTAAGGGTTGGTTCAGTTTAAATTCACCCAAATTGACACCCTGTCATTCATGGTAAATTTGCTCACCTCAAATCCCCCAAACCCTACTGGACCATAACTCAGCAACAATGTCTGATGTGCCAATAGCAACCCACTTTCCTTTGCTACCTCTGCAAACTCCATCCATTTTCCCATACAAATGTTACTAGTTCTTCCCATTTACAATGATGAGCCTCATGATCTCCTAGATGTAGTATGTCTCCTTATCTCATTTTCTTCACAGTTACTTAACTCAATATGTTTCCTTGCAGTTCCAATCACCCCTACCTCCCAATTGCTCTCCCTTGGTGCAGGCCTCAACCCAGGCATGTTCACAAATGGATCCACAAGAGAACATGAGTGCCTACTCCTCTAATCTCAATTATCTGCTCACATCTTGTCAGTTGCGATCAACACCAACACAGATCACCACATCAGTAAACTGCAATGGTCTGTACAGAGCTGTACAGTTCACAAGTGCCATAGCTTGGTCCCCACTGGACAGACAGGCCCATCTCTATATATCTCTGTACAGAGCTTCCCAGAGCTCCATAGTGGCCCTCTAGTTCCACAGAATACATTAGAAATTGCTTTTTTTGTTTTTAATACAACTCAAGTCACACATGTAAAAGTAAAAGTAAATAAATGGATTGCAAAATGAGAAACTACTACTCTAGACATCAAGTAACCTAAGTACAAACTACAGGACACTAAAAATGAGTGCATGCATCAAATAGTGCCAAATGAACATGGGACACTACAAGTGAGAGACAGGGTATGAGAGAGGGGAAAGAGACAGGGAAAGAGATGGGGCAAGAGACAGGCAAGAGAAAGTTGTCATCATTGTGGTTATGCAAGCCAAACAAACTGTGAATAGAAAGGGAGCTTATTAAGGTCGTGCTCAAAGGGCTTGGCTTCAGCTCATGTGCTGCGCCCCTTACCCGAGTATGTGCCCTTAATTTCCGAGGGGCAGAAGGGAAGTCCAACAGAAGTCCAGGGTAAGTCCAGAGGTCAGATGCAGGGGGAGTTCGGTGGAACTCCGGAAGGCTAGGAATGAATAGAGTAAAGCTACTTTGGACAAGTCCAGAGTAGAAACAGAACAGAAATAGACTACCCTAAGGTAGAGCCAGAGATGTAGTCTTAAGGAATAACCCTAAGACTCGGAGATTGACAAGAGATCAGACTCAAGTCTGGAGGAGCAGGAACTAAGATGATATTCAAACTAAGGAGGTACCAGAGTTTTACAGGAGTTTATATACTGTAGGTATCATGTAAGTAATCAGTTAGCAAAGTAAAAGCTATGCCCAAAGCATATGGAAAGTCTATTAGTAAGTATACAATAGATCAAAGAAATGAAGTCGGAAATGAAGTGAAGACAGACGGATTAGTAAGCAAAATGGAAAGGTGTACAACTGGTAACCGGAGAGCAATATTCTAAAAGGAGATAGATGTGAGTACAGAGATGAAGGTGGAGCACCAGGCAGACAACAGGACAGAGAAAAGGATGGAGACCCAGGCTTTCATAGGGGAGAATCTGGAGTTCCAGGTCCGGAGGTACGGAATATGACAGAGCTAGTAGATATATTATCTCAGTCTCAAATAAAAGGACTCTGATACTTGACTAAGTACCTAGTAGATATATTCTAAATGCACTGGAATAGGATGAAGATATAAGTCTAAAATCAAAAACATACAGAACAAGGCTCGGCTGATGTCACACATGCGCGATGTCACTTTGTGCACATCACTCTGCACTTGTACCTGGTCCCTTACCAGATTGTTGGACTCTAACACTCCCCCTCGAGCACAGTCTTCTAAGCTCATCAGCATACAAAGTTTCTGGATATGAGGACAGGGTAAGGCCTTCATAAAGGTATTGGCAATGTTTTCTTCGCTAGGGCAATAGCTGAGTGTGAAGGTGCCATTCTTGACATGGGTTCGAATGAAGTGGTATCTAAGGTTGATGTGTTTCATATGCAATTGAAATTTGCTGTTTGATGCAAGGGCAATAGCTACTCGATTGTCACAGTAGATTGGTGTGGGGACATGCTCGACGTTATACAACTCTTTGAGGAGGAGCTGCAAGTAAAGTACTTCATGAGCCATTATGGTAAGTGCAATATACTTGGCCTCTATGGTTGATAAGGCTATGAGGGGCTGCTTTCAAGCACTCCAGGCTACAGGTCCTCTGTTCAACAGAATGAAATCTCAAACTGTTGGCTGAGTTGTTCCTTAAAGCGCCCAATATGGCAGAGGTGCTAAGAGGTGACAGTCATGTTGTCTACTGACATAGTGATAACAGTGTGCTCATTGTCCTGATACTTATAGTAGATGGCTTGATTGACTTTCAAGTGTGTGTATCCCATCTTCAGGAATGTGCTGGCCAACTCTTCTGACCACTTAAAGCCTGCTTGCTTTAAGCCCAGTGTGAGGTTCAGTGTCTGGCTAGGCTTGTATTTAGGGTTTTTACTTAGCGTCTCACACACCACTTTCCTTACCTTGTCTTCGCATTTTTACTGCTTAGATAAGCAATCAATTCTTCACCAGTTACCAGCATCAGTCTGAGTGACAAGCTTTTTGATGATATTCTACTCTCTATGAGCACTACCAAGTTCTAGTCAAGAAACCCTCCAGGGTTGAATGCACCTCCTTGCAGATATAGCAGTAAGGTAGCAAGACCCAACAATTGTCCTACCCTCACAGGACAAGTTGTTACCACACCGGTAAGCTCCTTAGCAGCTTTAGCACCTTCCTTTCTTGTCCCACCTTCAGGTACCCTGGCAGGGCATGCATGTATATGTCCTCCTTGAGCTCAGCATAGAGGTAAGTACTCTTAATGTTGACCTAGTGGATATGCCAGTCACACTGGGCAGCCATGGCAAGAACAGTCCTAATTGAGGACATGTTGGACATGGGATCAAAGGTGTTGTAGTAGCCAATGCCATATTTCTGACACTGACTGTTCACCACAAGACAAGCTCATAACTTGAGCTTTTCACCATCTGGTCCGTGCTTGGTGGCTAATACATAATGACAGGAATTAGGTTTGTGCTGGGCAGTGAGTTAACAACTGTCCAAGTGCCAAACTTCTCAATCTAATTAATCTCATAGTCAATGGCTTCTTGTCATTCAGCAGTGTCAGGTCAATTAAGCACTTGCTGGAGCATTACCTCAGGCTCTACAGCAGCCACAGCATATGAGTGAGTAGAGATGTTTTCATCCTCCAAGTCTGACTCTGCTGGCTGGAATGGCATTTCTGCTGCTAGACTGAATACTTGCCCCTCATTGAGGGCAGTATGGTAGCTAAGAGGTGGCCTTACTCTGGTGGTTCTAGGTGCAGGTGGCATCTCTGGGTATTGGACTTGTCTAGGAAGGAGTGGATGGGGGCTATGTTAAGTACCATGCTTGGAGGGAGAAGTGGAGGGGTTGGGGCTTGGCTTCAGCTCTTGCACTGCACCCTTAGCCGAGTACATGCCCCAATTTTGGAGCAGGACCAATGTTGTCTGATAATAGGATGGGAGGTCCACTTTGGTCCACTTCAGGGTTGGGGAAGTAATGACTACTAGTGGCAGACTGACAAGTAGGCAGGCAAATGAGGTGGAGGAAGTAAGTTGGAGGCGGAAGGGATCAAGGGGATTGGAGGTAAGATTTATTGGACAAAATTCCCACAGTAGAAACTGGAGAAGACAAGTAATATTAAGACTGAGGAATCTAGGCTAAGTACAGGGTATCTTATATACTCTAAGTAAGAAGGCTATGTGCTGAGTATACAATTTGTAAGTATGACTACAGAGTAAAACATATGAGTTGGAGCAGATATCAATATGTATGAGATGAATCAGTAACTGGACAGCTATAGAAATAACTAGTGATCCAAGAGGAAGTGCTATGTACCAAAAGAGGATGTATGTACCTAAATTGGGAAAGGGGGTCCAGTTGAATGGAACCTATGCAGAAGGTAACCAAATGAGGTGGTCAAGTGGAAGCACTGGTTGGAATGAGCAGACCAACTGGGTCAGGCAGAGGTAGGTGGAGCAGAAGCAAGAGGAAAGTGGGATGGTATAAAGTTGGGTGGAGCGGATATCAATGATGTTGGAAGTGGTTGGATCTGGTATATGATAGGCTGGGTAGGTGCAGGTGAGTTTGTTTGTGATGGTTCCTGGACATTAACATTTTGTGCAGGGTTGTACTCCCCCTCAGCCTGAACACCATCTACAACAATGACTGTGGAGGGCACAAACATCATGTTGCATTCTACCAACATGCACCTCTTTGCCAGCCAGTAGACAATGTAGCCCTTACTTTCAGTGTCAACACCCACAAAGAAGGCATCCTCAGCTTTTGACTCAAGCTTACCAGCCTGCTCCATGTGTACAAGGATGGTACATCCAAACTCATAGCCATAGGAGAGATTAGGGCGCACATTATGGACAAGGTCATAGGGAGTGTGGCCAAGGACAGACCTAGATGGTAAGCAAATTTTTAGCCAGACAGCATAATTGACCACCTCCACCCAAAGGAACTTTGGCAGATTATGCACTATGAGCATTGCACGTGCATGCTCAACCAGAGTGCAGTTAAGTCTCTCCGCCACTCTGTTCTGTTGAGGTGAGTCATGCACCATTAGTTCTCCACTGATGCCATGATCTCTCAGATTGTCACGAATTCCAAACATGAATCATTTTTCATTCCTTGGCTTCCCTCCAGCTACTTCTAGTTACTGAACCAGTCGCATGACTTCACTTCCTGTCACATCTTCACCTCTTCACATATCACCCATTGTTTCTCTGATTGGTTCCCCAACTCCACAGGCTAGAACAATCTCGCTTCCAGAAGAAGTACTGGTCGGATCTTGGGTTTCTCTTTAGTCACTGTCTTACTCATCATTTATATATCACAACATCATGATCAGTCATTCACAGTATCATATGACTCTTTTCTCATTGGCTGATTTCTTTCATACTCAGATATCTCCTCTTCAATGTTATGTATATAAGTAGGCTAGTTAGTGTAAGTACTCCTTAGACTTAACCTCTTCGTTTCTACACTTGTAGTAGACTTAGACATTCATGCTCAATCTATCCTTTGTTCATTATCATCTATCTTGACCGAGTCCTAGTGGTTGTGTGTTAGTCTTTGCCATTCGGTGAACGCTAGTCATAACACACCCCCTCGCTGTTGACATGATCAAATATGAAGACAGCATAGTCAGCATCACAGCATAGGAAGCCAAGACGAGTGAGAACATTGTGTAGCAGTTTATACCAGTCATACACAGCTTGCTTGAGGCCATATAGCGAGGATAGAAGGTGACAAACAAGTTGTTGTCCACTTGGCCCAAAGTGTTCGAAGCCTGGTGGTTGACGCATGTACATGTCTTCCTGCAGTTTGCCCCATAGGAAAGCACACTTCACGTCAAAGCAGTCCAGCTCCCAGTCATGTGCGGCTGCGTGTGTGGTGAGTATGCGAATGGATGCAGACTTAGCTACTGGTGCGAACGTCTTGCTGAAGTCGATGCCAGGGATTTGCGAGAACCCTTGAGCAACTAAGCGTGCCTTAAACACTGGACCACCTTTGAGATCTTCCTTAAACTTGAGAACCCAGCGGCTTCCAATAGCGCAGCGATTGACAGGTAAGGGCACCAGCTTGTACTGACGCAAATGACACGTTGATGGTCTAGCTGTTGTTTATTGGCGATGATTTGGACTTGAAAGAGAGAACCCTTTTCAGTGTGAACTGGGATGCAGCCAGACCGACAGATGACATCAGAATGAGGAGGAACACGTGCAATAGGTGCAATGGCAGGGGGACTGGGTGCTGGGACCACAGCAACATCGTCATCATCATCATTGCTGTTGGGGAAGGGAAGGGTTGGTGAGTGAAGTTCTCATTGAAAATGACATCACAAGAATTGAAGAAGGCACCAGTGACAACATCCCAACAACACCAGCCTTTGACACCTGGGGGGTACCCCATGAACAGAGCTTCATGCAATCGAGGCCCAAGTTTCTCCTGCATTTCTGGAGGGATGCGAGCGAAGCACCGTGCACTGAAGACTTGGAGATGAGCAAAGGTGGGCTTGGCATTATGAAGCATCTTGTAGGGCATCTTCCTGGGAGGTAGGGCTTGGGATTCCGATCTGTTGAAGAGATAGGCTGCAGTGAGTGCAGCTTCGCCCCATAGATTGCGAGGGAGACAAGGATGATCAAGCATAGCATACATGCATCCTTCAATTGTGCACATGACACATTCGGCCTTTCCATTTTGTTGGTGGGCTTGGGGCACTGAGCATTGGCATTCTATCCCTGCCTCCTCGAGAGCCTCACTAAATGTGTTGCTCATGAATTCCCCCCCCCCCCGTTGTCAGAACGAAAAATCTTGACCCACAGACCAGACATGTTCTCCCACTGTGCACAAATGACCCGCCATGCATCAAGCACCTGATCCTTCGAAGCAAGGAGTTGAAGGTTAAGGGCATGGGTGTGATCATCAAGAAAAACTATGAAATAGCGCTTCCCATGAGCAGAGACAACAGGGATGGGTCTGCATAAATCCGAGTGAATGAGATCAAGGAAGTGGGCAGCACGTCCAGTCTCGGAGGAGTGGAAGGGCTGGTGAGGATGCTTGACGAGTATACACAACTCGCAGTGAGAGAGAGGTGCTGAGGAGTCGACAGTCACTCCTTTGGCTACTTGTGTGAGTCACGTGACAGCAGTCCTGCCAATGTGTCCCACTCATGTGTGCCAAAGATCCAGGGTGAGTGGTACGTGTGTGAATGCCGCAAGCTCTGGCTCCTTGGGGAGGGAAGGAGTGGGCTGCATGAAGTGGATGAACTCAAGGTCAGGCACATAAAGCTTGCCTGTAGTGGGGATAGCACCAAGTAAGATGTTGCGATAGGTGAGTTTGCATGTCATGTTTGTGTGGAAGTTGATGTCCCACCCCTTCATATTCATGTTGCTGATGGAGATGAGGTTGAGCAGTGCATCTGGAGCATGAAGGCAATTGGACATGCGAAGACACATCCATCGCCCCCCGATCATAAGCCAAGCCACACAGGTACTGTATCCCACGGTCTGAAGGATTCCATGATTGGTGGTCTTAACGCTGATAGGATCCTCTGTGGAGTAGGTGTGAAAGAGATTGGGATCCTTGACAAGTGTGACCATTGTCCCTGAGTCAAGGATGACATCAAAAGGAAGAGGAAGAGCACATGTGACCTCATGGGTGGGAAGCTCGGTAATAGACGTGAATGAGACATCCTCATAGAGACTAGCAAGAGAAGCAGCCACAGCAGCAACTTGAGGTGAGGGAGTGGGAGGCATGACGGCAGGTGCAGGTGCCACAACAGCTGCTGCTGCTGTCTCTGTTTCACTCTTCTTCTTTTGCCAGGGTGCTTGACCCTCCATACCGCTGCCCTTCTTAGTGCACATGATCATGATCGCCCTTGTTACAGCCTGCTGTGGTGCAGAAGACACCTTGCGGGTTATGCTTGTGTTTGCATAGGCCAGTGATTGGATTGACGCTGGTAGGTGTGGTGGAAGATGGTCCAGTGATAGCATTGGCATACTCAGATCCAGGGCGTGCAGATTGTATCAGCTGCACATTGACGTGATGTGTGGCTTCTGCAGTGATGTGCGACATGCAGGTCTCAAAGGTGAATGTAGGAAGGGTTGATGTAGATGACACCGTGGTTAGGTCATTGTACATGCATTGCTTGAGTTGTGACTTGTATTGCTGCCATATTGGTGTGGAGGGAAGACCCATGAGTAGGTTAAATATCATGTCTGCATCACCATAGGGTGTGCCCAAATCTACTAGTCACTCTCATAATGTGGCATGCTGTCCAACAAAGTTTGATGTGTCCGCAGAGTCCTTCATGTGCAGCACTTGCAACTGCTGATGGATCTGGTACTGGGAGCTAATATTGTTGCAATTATAGTCCTCCTTGAGTGTGTCCCAGGCCTTTTGCACAGTAACAGTGTGAGAGCAGGATACAAGCACATTGACACTTGTACTGAGCCAGCGAGTGATGAGATCCTTAGCCTTCATGTCATCCAATAGCCACAAGCACATTGACGCCTTTTCGGTGGTGGTGATTTTGAGTGGATCAGTGGCAGTAGGCATATGAGAAGGTTGACCGAGAAGATCAGAGGGATCAGACTTGTTGTTGACATGGCACCACAGGTCTTCGCGTGCGAGTGCATACTGCATTTTGGTGGACCAACCAACATAATTTTCTGACCCCAACAACTCGGGGATATGATCATATTTCCCCATGACAACATCGACAGAGGACTGATGAGTTAAGATGAGCGGCGGGATGATACAATGAGAGGGGATAATGACTTTCTAAGCTTCGGTTCTTGACTCAGTTTGAGTCAGGGCTCATAACCTGTTGGAAAGTGAAGCTAATAGACGAGTCTAGAGACAATTAATCATAAGAGAGAGCAAGCGTGCAGACAGTTGAGATATATACCTCAGCATTGGTGAAAGAACCGCTGAGGTATAAACAAACATAGACAGCAACATAATATAGTAGAGAAAGGAATTCGAGATAATAATAGATGAAAACAAACGTTGACAAGTTTACTTATGTTGAGCGTTTTACACCGATTTACGGCCACATGATGCATTCACGTGACCTTCAGGTTCCGCCAGATTTCCCTTCCCTTTGGTTGAAATTTTTGTTTGTTTGTTTCCGACGTCGACAACAACAGCAACGGCTGATGTTTGCAAACAAATCAAATTGCAGAGCCCCCTCGATTGAATTGTGCCCTTTGGTTGAAATTTTTGTTCGTTCATTCCAACATCAATGATGACAACAGCGGCTGATGTTTGCAAACAAATCGAATTGCGGAGTCCCCCAAAAAATGTGGTGTGAATGTAACGACAAAAACTCTACAGCTACAAAGTGGGCGCTAACAACAACAGAAAAGTGTGAAGACAAAAATACAGGTCCAGTTTGGAACTGAGACAGTGGTGCGAGAGCGCATGCGGGAACATCGTGCCAGCAACGGGCGGGGGTGATATGCTACAAAATGTGTGCGTGGACGTGGGTGATACATAGAGTGTAGATGAACGTTGATGGGAATGCAGATCAGACTCTGCATCACAGCAGGGTTGCAAGAGTGAGAAACATCAAATTGAAGCCTGCCCAAAGGACGCGATAATGGGGAGAATAACTCGAAGAAAAAGCAAGCGCGAAACGCGATTCACAGGCTGTGGTAGCTGGATGCTCAGTGGGAGGATACTTGGACTTCTGGGCGGCTGTTCTTGCTTGCTCGTCCAGTGATTTCACCCTGTCCCTCGCGTTGGCGTTGGATTGCATCAAAAAGTGGCTTGACACCGCAGGTTGCCTCAGGGTATGCTTCCACAAATGTTGCCTCATCCTGCTGCAGCCTGTGGAAGCAGTGATGTGGTCTAAGTTGCAGTTGCCGAACCCATGATCAGCGTGAAGGTAACTCACCAATAGAATTCCATAGCGATCACCTTCCAGATGTTCCACTTCACGCCAGTGATCGTGCACATAGGTCTGGTATACCACTCCTCCGGCCAATCCTTCAGTGCCTTACCGCCGATAGATGCAGCAGGGTCTTCCCACTGCTTCACAGCAGTGCGCCATGCCTCTGGTTCACGTGGGAGGTCCGGGATCCCGACACTGGGTATGGGAGCTACCTTTTTTGTTGTGGTGCCGTGCTGGCGGCTGTTGGAGGGAAGTGCCTGTGTTGTAGGAATGACAGGAGGTGAGGGAGAAGAAGTCGAGTCCATGGGAACTGGGACGGGTATCATAGAAGGAGCAGTGGTACTCTGCGGAGAGGGTGAATGGATGGCCTGATGGCACGGGGTTGGTTGTAGAGACTGGGTGGAAGAGACCAAGATCAGAAGTTGTGAGGGTGCTGTCAATGGCGAGGAATAAGGGGAAGAGGCTGGAGCAAGGGTTAGTTTGTCTAGGACTTCCTCAACTTTGCCAGACAGATGGTTCAGCTCACGATCGAATGACATCTTGAGTTCCCGAGTTTCCGCTGCAGTAATGGGTGCTGTCAAAATGTGATCGCCATTGAAGCTCTTGTCACCTTCCCGAGGAATTGGGCACAGTGCATCCCAGTGATTTTTCTCATATTGGGTAAGCTCGTCCAGAAGGTACCAGTATCAGTGTATTGATCTGTCCAAGTTGGGGACAGATTGGTCGGTTCACAATATAGATTAGCAGGCCACTCACACTTTCGCCTTCAGCCCACGCACCCCACCAATGTATCATAGCAAGCAACCAGCACTCTCCAAGGGGTGCAAACATAAACCAATACCTCACACCACCTCGGCGGAAGCAGTGGCTGGTGTACCTGGCCGTCAGCCCTGCCTCAGTGCAAATCCAAGTCAGTGTCTTCATGACAGCATCATAGGACAGCTCGTCAGAAGGGTAGACAACACCATTTGTGCCAATGCGTGGAAAGACATATTCTTCGGGTTGCAAGGGCCATTGGAGAAGTACCTCCTCCAGGAAACTCATCCAAGCTCGCAGGTGCATGAACATACAGATTTCGGGAGTCTTCAGCTGAGCATAGACCTCATACTCGTGACCTGGTAGTCACAGTCAGCACCCTCATCTCAGGCTGGAAACACTCCAGAAACAGATACCTTCAAGTGCGCCATCGATTTCCCCCTTCCACTGCCAGCATTTACGGTTCATGAGGCTCACCAGGTCAAAGGGGATGCCATAGGGCGGGCGTCCCTGGCAGTTCCAAATGATGTCTTTCCGCTTGATCTTTGTCAGTTCAAAATTCCTGTGGGAAATGTGTGGATGCATCAGTCCAGTCAGTCAGAGTCCCTGAGGTAATGATGGCAAAGCGGCCTGAATTCAAAAGCTAGCATACCGTGTCCAGATCATGATGCCTATTGTTGAGAATGCGCGCACCATGAGATGCTGCTGGGCCAGAATCATGTCAGCCACGTCAAGGGTTGACCTGCCTTCAACAGACTGGCAAATGTGGCTGACAACTTCGTCCGGATACTGGCTGTAGGACCAGGCCATGAGTTTCCGCATGTCCTTGATGGTCATGGCTGATGCATGATTTCTGCTTCCACCTTCAGCACCCTCATTGTTCTTGAGGACTTCCATCATATCCTGTGCAGCCGCTGACAAGGCCGGGTTTCCTGCGACCACCCCAGTGCCCTTGTCGCAGTGATAGGGACCACAGTAAGTCTCACCCTTGCTGTAGCACATAATTATGTTGAGTCCCAAAGCCTCAAATGCACAACCAGACATAGACAAGATGCACGCATTCTTCCACATATCTTTGAATCCTGAGAAGATGCCCCAAGTTGTGCTCAAACTCCATCCCTCCGTTAACCCCTTCTGGACAAGGAACAGCTCGAGCACTGACGCAGAGTTTTTGTTGGGGATGATGTTGAATGCGTGACTGTACGCATCAATATCAGACTCGCCATCAGCCTGAGAGTGAGTGCCCTCTGCTTGGGCAGTTTTCTTCTGTTCAACAACATCTGCAAGAAACCGTCAGCCCCGTTCAAGATGGCCATCATACTGTGATTGAGTCCCTTTTGCCTTCAGCAGTGTTTGTTGTGCTTCTTCATGCTGTTCCTGAAGAGCTGAGGCCAAGGTGGTAGTTGCCTTCCGTCCTGGTTTATTTACCGCTGCGGCAATTTTCTTTGTTATGCCCCGTGCCATGTGTTTAAAGTACCATAGAGTATATGTCTAATTAGGATAAATATGATCAAGTGGATGAGAAGGAGGTGTTGTATGAGTGGGGTGTCACACTCCGGATATGAATTATAGGGGTCAGTATGTACAGCTTTGAACACTTAAGGGGCCACTGGCAGTTCCTCCACACACCATCCCGCATCTTTGCCTTTTTCCAAAGCATCAAACAATAACGCTGGTTTGTACTTGTCGCAGTGTATGGACTACGTCGCACTGACACACACCTCTACAGCCACGATGCTCCAGCTGACATTCTTCAAAGACCACACCAGCAAAACTTCAGATAGATCTACCGCTCACACCAGCATACACAAGGGTGATGTCACACACTTTGCTCAGGCCAGCTTCGAGGTGTGGGTTCAATTGCTTGCAATCCAGCAAGGATTTCAAGCAGATGTCATCAGGACAGTTTATGGGTACGTCAAGAGTTACAAGCAAACAGTGGAGACCATAGAGGTGATGAGGGAGGTAGCTGAGGAGTGTGCTGTCGCCGAGATCTTAAGCAAGATGGAAGAGGAAGAGGATGAGGACAAGGACAGTGTTAAAGATGAGGAGGAATAGTTGGATTGCAAGCAGAAGGACTACACTACAGCATTCCTTTTGTAACAGGTGGTATTTTGAGTGCGCCACCAGCCAATTCGAACAACTACGCTGTGTCCAAGAAGAGGCAATGTCACTGGAGTGTCCCACTGCATGCACTTCAGCAGTAATGTCTTGTCTGTGGTTCGTTTATACAACACTAGCCACCGGTGATAACACTGAAAGCGTGAAGTCTAGAAAGATCATTTAAAATGCAGGGTCACATATGGATAACAAAGCCTTACAGATGATCGTGATGATGGTACTGGACTGAGACGTCATTGTGTAAGTCAGTGTAAGGAGATAACCAGCCAGGTACAGCTAGTCTGTGTTAGTGGTGGTGTGCCCAAAAAACTGCAAGAACTTACAATATCCATGACAATCTGGTATCCTGCCACTGCTGCAAAAGAGGATGGTGGTGACGACATGAACAATGATACACAGTACGCGAATAACACACCAACAATGCCATACAAAACAAGGATGACCCACTACGAGAATACATCAGCGAAATCCAACATTCAGAAAAGCAAAGGAAAACATACAAAGAAACCAAGGCCATTGAATTGATTCATGGTAATTGCGAAGATGATGATAATTATTATAGCTAGTATCACCGAGAATATCGAGTCCCATGGGAGATGGCCAATCCAAAGCCCAATGGGATCTGAAAGTCCGTTCAACAGCTGCATGGCTTGTATGGCTGACCTTTGCTCTCTAGAGACATAGAGGGAGAAAAACGCAGGGAAGACAGCCTAGACAAGATATTAGCGCATTGTTCAATCTGTCACTCTCGCACGTACGTACCATAGCAGTAGATAGGTGAGTCTGGGAAGTACAAAGGAATGATGGTCTCATTCTTGAACCTGCTGTTATAGTGTTCCTTTGCTCTCCACCAAATGGAGATCCTCCAATGTCACCCGCAATGGTTCATGGGCAAGGACTACCTGCGCATCGGCATCATCTCAGATGACCTGATGGAAGAACCACATACCGTGCTTCTTTTTCCCCAGACTTGATAGGAACTTCTTCATCCACTCCACAGCATCGCCCCCCTGATGCTGTGTTGCGGCAGTCTTCTTGATCTTGTTATTCTTGAGGTTGTTCAGGGTCTCAATCATGAAATGTGTGCGTGAGCTGTGTTTTGCAGTGAGAAGAGGATGGTAAATAACATGAGAGCGGTGGTACCTCATAGCATCAGCATGTCTGGCCACCCGAGACTGTGCTAGGGTTACAATGTCCTTCAATGCCATAGGGTCATCTTGTCATAGCTGTTGACCAGAACCTACACCACTTCATGTAAGATTGTGAGGAAGTGTGACCTGCAACACTTCAAAACCATGCTGGATAGTCATTATGATGTCCCTCTATCACACCGTACATATATTAGACCCCAGAAAGTCTTGTGTGGTGTGCTATGGTATGTTTTTATGTTTCAACCATATGTTTCACATACTTTCCCACACATCTCCATCATGTACTTTGCTTCCACAGCACTTAGCCCAAGGTCTGGCAGCTTGAGCTTGTAGTTCTAGTATTATATCATTGTATTATATGTGCTCCAAGTTTCAGATCTTTGATATATGACATATTTACCTCCCAGAACACAGTTCTCCTCATATCACCCCTGTTCACATTACATCAAATATATGGTGTTCTACAGCTGCAGGACTGCGTTCAGAAACAATATATAAGCAAAAGGGACTATATACTATGTGTTAAGATACATAAAAACAAAAGAAAAGCGGTCATGATTGTTTTTCTGAGAGACTGTTGTAAAACATATAAAACCCCTGCAATAGCAGTTGTGTATACTCACATATATTGCAGAAACATTATACACATAGTCTCTGGAGCTTTGTATGTCCCTGGCTACCATATGTTCGCATTTTTCAATGTTTTCTCACTATTTTACTATATTTTGTCACAAATTGATGCCCATGAGCTATATAAGCGGTCAAAGTCTTTCAAATACTCTCTATTACATATTATAAATCATAATAGACTGAAGGATACACCCTAGAGGCATGTATATTTTCGCTTTTTCTGTTGTATATGAGGTATAAAGTACTATGGCTACTATACACTCCCTCTGGTGACTGGTAGTAAATACAGTGGCCCAGTATGTTCTATGAGGTGTATCATAGCTAAAATACATGGTATATACAAGCCTACTACACAGGGAAGAGCAGGGTGAGGCTTGGGGAGGCTAGGAAAACATTGATATTGTAGAACTTCCAAATTAGGTTATGTTTTGGGCGGTAGTACTCCGCAATTGCCGCTTTTGGGCGATAAAATAATATTATACATATATAGCTTATATAATAGTAATGCCTTCGAGGCTTGAGTACTTGGACATTATTTGAGGCAATGTTTATTGCTGGTGTTGGGTATTTAGGTAACTAAGGCTAATAATACTTGGCAAGGCACTTGATCGCCCAGTATAATAAACCTGACTTATTGGGCAACCCAGGTGAACCTGACGACAGAGAGCAGTGTGATTGTGACCAACAGTCACATTGCCTTCTTAGGGAGCACCCCTGGGTCTGAGCGCATGAGATACACTGTAAATAGTAAAACGGTTGGTTGTACATACCTCTAGGATTGACAAGAGCAGCAAATATTATAGTGTGGATGTAAGGCCACAGCTAGAGCAAAATTTTGAGGGAAGGGTGTTGGAATCCGAGATGACCGAAGAGCAGGCACAGGATGACGAGTAGAAGGTCCGAGCGCAACGAGTAGAAGGTCCGAGCACAGAGGCATGGACCAGGAACGAAGGATGAGTAATGTCAGCCCCAAACCTAGTGATAATCTTTGTTTCATTCTAATATTCCAGATAAGAGAATAACCTACAGTATAAAGTTTAGTGTACCCGCAGACTGTCAGATGATCGTCTCAGTTCTATTCCAGAGACTGAGACATGAGTTTTTATACCTTACAGTTGTCTTAACCAAAGCTAACGAAATGTAGTAGTCTTACTTATTAGGTACATGTTTCGTCAATACAGAGTTCTATTCCAGAGACTGAGACTAGTCTTACTTATTAGTTCTTACTCCACTCCCGCTCACCTGTGATCACCACAGGTTATGAGCCCTGACATGGCTGTCAATAATACGCTCCCTGGCACAACCGCCTTGCTCTTCAACGTCCCGAAACTTGCCGAAGATGGCACGAATTGGATTACCTACAAGGAACGAACATTGACGGCGATCAGGTGCCAGAGGTTTAATGTGGTATGCAGATGGTCGTGCAACCGAGCCGTTACCCTTCCCGAAAGACACGACTCCTACACAGAAGGAGATCAAGGAGCGCGATAAGAAAATGGACGAGTATGACCAAAAGAACTCACTGGTCAAGCAACAGATTTTCAGTACCATTACGGACCGACTGTTGCTGCACATGCAGAAATACGAGACCACCTCTGAAGTCTGGGAGGAGATCTGCCTGATGCATGAAGGCAAGACCAAGCTTGTACAAATCGATCTGTGCAGGCGGATACATGAGACAAGATGCGACAAAGGAGGAGACGTTAAAGCTCACTTCGGCAAACTACTACGCTTGCGCAAGTTACTCACAGGTATGGGCACGGCAATCCTCGATACGGACTTCCACGCCATTATTCTCAGGTCGCTCCCCAAGTCATACCTGCCCGCTCCTCTCGTCCATTAACGCGACCGCCAAAATCACCAAGACCCCCTTATCCTCTGACGAATTAATCACTATCGTTACCGAGGAATATGAACACCGTCAACTTACTGAGAAGCGACCTGGTAAGAAAGGTGGTGGGGGTAGCGCACTTAGCGCAAAAGAGACGAAAGGCAAAGGCAGGCAGTCGGGTCCGTCAAGTAAGGCTAATGCAGACGTGACTTGTTATAACTGTGACTGAAAGGGTCACTACAAGTCAGATTGCTGGAGGCCTGGCGGAGGGAAAGAGGGCCAAGGCCCAGGTCAGCAACAGAAGAAGGGTGAAAAGGGACAGAGTGAGATGGCAAACTCAGCCGCAGATGCTCCATCCCAGGACCAGTACGTGTTCATGACATCGGACTTGGCAACCATTGCCAAGGCCATCAAAGTACCCGCCGATAGATGTGGTGCGATCGTCGACTCAGGCGCTACCTCCCACTTCTGCCTGGACAGGGCAAAGTTCACCAACTTCATCAGCATAAGCCCCCAGGAGATCCACACAGCAGACGGCTCAAGTCTAAGTGCTGTTGGGCAAGGAGACGTCAATCTAGAGCTACCCCTCGGTGACAAGCGCACGAAGGTCACACTCAAGAATGCGCTGTACACACCTGCTATGGTGTTCACCCTGATATCCACCAATTGAATCGCGGAGGCCAGGATGGCCATGTTGTTTGAAGGCCGTATGTGCAAAGTATTGTCCTGCGGACCAAAGTGTCAAGTCATAGTGGAAATACCGCAGGTGGAAGGCCTCTATAGCATAGCAGCGGGAAAGACCAATCAGCATCATGCGAATGTCGCCCAGTCCAAACTCACCGTTAACAAGTTGCATAGAGTCCTGGGGCATATATCCCAGACCGCAGCGGCCGACGCTGTCCGCAAGGGCCTTATCACGGGTGTTGAATTGGACCCCAGCTCGAAGCCCAAATTCTGCGACACCTGCACGAAGGCAAAGTCAGTGTGGAAGCCTTTTCCCGACAAGAGTACGACCCGGGCACGCACCTATGGCGCGCTAGTCCATACCGACTTGTGGGGACTGGCTCAAACGGCCAGCATCAGTGGGAGTCTGTACTATATCAGTTTTACTGACGACTACAGTCGCCAGACCGTACTGCACTTCCTGAAGGCCAAAAGTGAAGCACTTACCGCTTTTAAGGCTGATGAAGCCTGGGTGAGCTGTCAAGTGCCAGGGACTCAACTGAAGAAAGTCTGTTCGGACCGCGGTGGTGAATATATGTCTGCCGAGTTCGATCAGCATCTGCGCCAGCAGGGGATAGAGCGTCAATTGACGGTCCATGACTCACCGCAGCAGAATGGCGTCATGGAGCGACTAAACCGCATGCTCGTGGAGCACGCTAGGGCAATGCTCATCACGAAGGATTTGCCGAAGTATCTGTGGGCTGAGGCAGTCAATTATGCGACCTGGTTGAAAAACCATTTACCGTCAAGGGCTACCCCAGATACCACGCCGTTCGAACTTGTCCGAAACGAGAAGCCGAGCCTGCTACAAGCACACAAATTCGGTGCAAGAGCATTTGTGCACCTGCAGGATGCAGGGAAGCTCAAACCGAGGGCGGAGGAGGCGATATTTGTGGGAGTGGATGTAGTGAGCAAGGCCTATAGAGTCTACTGGCTGGGTAAGCGACGGGTTTCCATTGAACGGAATGTTACCTTCGCGTCTGGAGACGTGATAGTGGTGGAGGATATGCTGAACGAGGGGGAGTCCAGCGTCATGCGCAACAATGAAGACAACAACGTACCTGTCGTTCAGCCCATCCCGCCACCAGCAACCCCAGCCAGACTCCAACCCCATCATCCCACAACCCCACCAGCCCCGAGGACGACTCATACCAGGCCACCTCCAGGATATTACGCGTCCCTCAATGAGGGGGAGACCGCATCCCTAGCGCTAGATTCCCTGTTAGAAGCGTCAGCACTGGATCTTCTGGACGAAGAAGCTCACATTCGCCTAGCATTAGCAGCCGCAGAACCAGAGCCTACCTTACAGCAGGCGCTTAACGACCCTGATGCCATTGAATGGAAAGAAGCCCTGGATTACGAGATTAGCCAACTCGAAAAGTTAGGTACATGGGAGGTTGTTGACTTACCGCAAGGCGCAAACATCATACCATGCCACTATGTTCTGGCGACCAAGAGAGGACCCGACGGCGAGAAGCTGAAGCTTCGCGCTCATCTCATCACAAATGGCCAGCGGCAGAAATATGGAGTGGACTATTTCAATACTTTTGCACCTACCACCAATATGAGCACAATCCATACGGTTCTAGCAATGGCTGCTCAGCAAGACTGGGAAATTCATCAAATTGACATCAAGAGTGCTTACCTGTATGCCAGCATCCAAGAAGAGATCTATATGCGAGCGCCACCGGGATATTTGAGAGAGGATCAGAGCGGAAAGGTGTTGAGGTTGATAAGGAGCTTACCGGGCCTTAAACAGGCAGGTTTTGAGTGGGCGGAGGAGCTAGCAGGAGTGTTTAAGAAGCTGGGATTCAGTAGGTTGAGGGTTGATCAAGTGGTGTACTTCAAACGTACCTTGAGCGAACAGATGGTCATCACTGTCTCCGTCGACGACATGGCCGTAACCACGAACCATACATCCCATATCCACCATTTCAAGTCCCAACTCCAACAGTTCTTCGAGATATCTGATCTAGGCAAGTTAAAATGGTTGTCGGGGTTAAAGGTAACATGCGATAGAGCAGCACGTACCTTAACACTCTCACAGAAGGTGTATGTCGCCACCATAGTCGAACGTTTCCGTCTAGGCAATGCCAAAGCAGCACAGACTCCCATGGAACCGGGACTTAGCCTATCAATTGATCAATCCCCCACCACTCACTCCGAGATCACAGCTATGAAGGACGTACCATACCAGCGTGCTATTGGGTCACTGATGTATGCGGCAATAAGTACTAGGCCAGATATCGCCATTTCTGTCGCGACTCTATCGCAGTTTATGCGAAGCCCAGGCAGAGCACACTGGGAGGCAGCTAAATGCACCCTGCATTATCTGAAAGGCACAGATTCGCTTGAGCTCACCTTAGGTCCAACAGATGGCAGGCTAGAAGTGTTCATCGACGCAGATTGGGCACCACAGTCCCATAGACATTCAATGTCTGGGTACATTGTGATGCTGAATGGAGGACCGATCGCCTGGAGTGCCCGCAAGCAGCCGTTAATCACACTATCCACCGCGGAAGCAGAATATATTGCACTTACCAGTGTGATACACGAACTGCTCTACTTAAAGCTCCTCATCAGCAAACTCTACGAAGCGCCCACTCTGCCCATCCCAATCTTCTGCGATAACCAGGCTGCTATCACACTAGCATCCAACGCCAAGTTTCAGTCGCATACGAAACACATCGATTTACATTACCATTTCGTTCGTTCGCACGTTAGAGACAGAACTTTCAAGTTGCTCTACTGCCCCACTGAGGAGAACGTAGCCGACACTTTTACCAAGGCTCTAGCACGCCCGCATCTCCAAAAGCTTAGAACCCAAATGGGACTAGCTTGCACTCGAGGGGGAGTGTTGGAATCCGAGACGACCGAAGAGCAGGCACAGGATGACGAGTAGAAGGTCCGAGCGCAACGAGTAGAAGGTCCGAGCACAGAGGCACGGACCAGGAACGAAGGATGAGTGACGTCGGCCCCAAACCTAGTGATAATTTTTGTTTCATTCTAATATTCCAGATAAGAGAATAAACTACAGTATAAAGTTTAGCGTACCCGCAGACCGTCAGATGATCGTCTCAGTTCTATTCCAGAGACTGAGACGTGAGTTTCTATACCTTACAGTTGTCTTAACCAAAGCTAACGAAATGTAGTAGTCTTACTTATTAGGTACACATTTCGTCAATGCAGAGTTCTATTCCAGAGACTGAGACTAGTCTCACTTATTAGCTCTTACTCCGCTCCCGCTCGCCTGTGATCACCACAAAGGGAACCAGAAATGCGATTTTTTGTCGCGCTGCGCGCCGCATTTTACAAGAAAAGAACGGAAAAGTGGTGGTAAAGTGTCCGCCGCACTTTATTTTACCGTAAAATCCCAAGATTTTACGGGTGGCTGAGAGCTCCGGCGGCGGAATTTTACATGGACGGGGCGGGCGGGCACACTCGATCATTTTCACCAGACTAATGAAGCAAATTCTAACACTTCTGTTGCAGGGGTGCACGTATCTACAGCTGTACATACGGGCAGAAAAAAAACACTAATCACGCCGAAGTTCGACGGAATTGCCTTGCAACAGCGCGAGGTGGTTGAACGCAAAACGGCGACACAAGTGAGCCCGGCGAGCTCCGTCGGTGAGTGGTTTCGGTGCTGACGAGCGGTCGTCGAGCGCAGGTATTGGTGCAGTGCGCCCCGCAATGCGAAGGCGACGGAACGGGAGCTGCAGATCTGCGCGAACCAAGGACGCGTAGGACGCGTCGGGTTGCTGATTCGTCAGCGAGGTCACGTGCCGTCATGTTTTACGGGCGTTTGGTAAAATCAGTCAATAAAACCAACTTTCAACAACATGCATTTATTTATGGCGCCACGGCAAGTAGAAGTTTGTTAGAATTTGGATGACGGCACAACAAAACAGAGACTCGTGCAAAGTCGCTAGACACCAGCCTGGTGTCATTTGGGAGCATACTTGGGTCTGTACAGTTCATAGCGAGTCTATATAGCTAGTGAGTGCAAGAGCCCTTGATAAAAGACACTTCTGAAATAGCCAAGACTCATAACCTTAGGCCTGGACTCTTCGTCGTCGATTGTGATCGGTTCCTTTGCCACTCGGTCAAGGCAACCGTCACAACGCACAACGTTAAACATTTCCCCTACTAGTAACGTGTCGTGCCATCAACTATACTGCGCCGATGTGAAAGCAGAAACACGACTTACTCGCATTCAAAGGCGATCTACCATGCCGGTGAGTCATGTGATCAAATACAGGACGCAGACTACTTGTACTCACGCATTTATGCATCTTATGGCAGTGTATGCAGTCGTGATTATGGTAGCAAGTACTTGGGCATGTCCCAGCCGGGACACCCCTAAGTATTACTGCTGCAGATATTGATGCTGTCAGAGCAGCAAGAACGGGGAGGATAAAGTGGAAACGCATTGCTTGAGAGGATGCGATATGGGATAAGATAAATCTGAAGGGGATAGTAGGAAGTCGCCTTGCTTTTATATGCTGAATATTGTCTTCATGGCGATGTAGGAAACAACCATCTACAAATTGACATTCCCCTTCGAACAGATGATATCTGCCAGAAAGATCTACCATGTGAAGCTCTATTGGTAATTTGGTGTGGAACAAAGTATCATCTTGCGGCCCGAAGCAAGATCAATATTGCCAACTTGAAGGACTGATCAGCTTATTTTTAGTCTCCTAGTGTTGTGGGCAGAACTGGCCTGGCAGAATCATATATGTTCTGCCAGTGCGGCAGAAGGCAGAATCGGGGGAAACTTGGATGGACATGGATGTAAGATCTAAGATCTACCACTAGGTAGTAACATCGAGTCGATATTCCAAATCCGCATCTTCGTAACTCTGATTTTTTCCGCATTGCCAATGTCTTCCAGTCGAGCAACCTCAGCATCGATTCCGGACCTTCGAGATTGTAGCACCGGAGACTGCTGCAAGCAGAGGAACAAACGCAAAGTCGTCTTCTTCTGCTTGCGAATAGGGGCAGTTGCGCTGGACTTAACAACCAATAGGCTTGAAGAAGAAGTATTGTTTCTCTCGTCATCGCCAGAAATAACTGCAGCCATCAAAGTCAGGATAACCACATCTGAGGGCAGAATAAGGCTGAGACGGGGATCGCAAGAACAATTCTGAGAGTCAGAGGGTTACTCAGATGGGATCAACTGCATCTATCCGCAAGTACTATTGGCGAGCGGGTAAATGATCACTTCGCGTGGATATGGAACTTAGACGCCGTTGACTGGCAAACTCGTGGCTGATTGGCGCAGTTCGATTGTCCCTAAACCCGCCCGAAGAAGCTCGCGGTCATGTCGAATGTGGGGAAGTGCCTTGAGCACACACAGAAATTGGTTATCACAGTAGGGAGATCTTATCACCTATGTATCGCATACTATGCATTCAGTTTTCCAAATAAATGACTCCCCCTTATGCGAGTTCGACGCACCGATTTCATATTTGGTCTAGCACTTCCGAAGACTCCGCCATCAAGCTCTGGGCCTTTGATTACCGCCAGCTCCTCGCTTCATTCGACGACGTTCGAAACCCCTATCGCATTAGTATTCTCTCACCCGACTCACGCCAACTGGCTAATATCACCTGGAACTGCAAGATCATATATGCGACACTCCAGCCGACATCTTTGCTACCCTTGGCCTGCACAAGGAGCGCAGCCTTATTAATGTACACATTCCCCCGCATATATCTATCCATTCGTACTTTAACATTCTCTTGCAAACCAGTCCACCTCACAATCCACGCCTCGCTGATTTACTCAACGTTTCATCACCACGTACAAACATATCATGGAAAACCAAGGACTGTTAGGGAGGGCATGCAGGTATTTGAGCGGGCGAAAAAGTGCGAATTCGTAATGGTAAAATATCTTTTTCGAGGCATGCACATACAAACGAAGGGCATGAGTTTATGTTGCTTAGAGCAGGTAACTAATACACATTGTAACATGCAGAATCATGCGTGATCACTGCTCTCATTCTGTTACGTTCTGGCAGTGCTTGTCCCGCCCTGATTTTGCCATTAATACTGAAATAAAACACCAGCTTCTTGAGAAGTGATGTCGTGTCATTACATTCTGTGCCCAAGGCAAACCAAATGTCTAATTAGAAGTAAACAGCCCTAACTCACCGAAATACAGACTTGAGTTTTCAACCTTCCTCAGCTGGCACATCGTTGTCAAGTTCTTCGCCTTCATTGGCTACTACCTATAAGGTCCTGATCATCATCTTGATCATCGTCCGACTCTGGATCCCCCTCTCCCACAACATTTCCAATGCCCGGTTTATCAGCTTCCTTGGTAGCGTGTTGTAAACCATTGAAGTACACAGGCACACCGGCACAGGGCCACTAGAGGGGCCAGGGGGCTAAAAGCTGCAAAAGAAGTATTAGTCCCTATCAAACGCAGGTCAAAATTTGTGGAGTTGGGGAATGGGAGATTAGTACTCCGCTACGCAGCTCGGGGCAGGACGAGCTGGGTATGCAGGGGAGGTGGTTAGAGGGAATCCACTTACTGGCTTGCCAACGACTTTCTTTTCAAGACTGTAGGTGATGGCAGCAGCCGTGAGCTCGCTGATAATATGGAGGGCTTTCATTGTCCTTGGGTAGCCTGTCGAGACTGTAGGCGGCGACAGCAGCGGCCGTGCGCTCGCTGATGACGTGGAAGACCTTCATTCCCGAGATAGTGCCTGTGTCCTTGGGTAGCCTGGCATTGCGAATTATTGAAGTAAGTGGAGGCGGCGATGGCAGGGTTGTTCATGGTACCCCAAGTACAACTCAGTAGTTTACTTCATCTTGAAGAGAGCTACGGACAAAACCTCATCCTGATCTGGCAGCACTGGTGCGGACAACAAAGAGGGCGTTGGGAAGTCCAGTGGTTGCTGGGGAGTGGGGGCGGTACTGGGGTACTGGGGTACTGGGGTACTGCTGCAGGCGCCCACAGCTGGTAGCGTTGGCATTGAAGAAGAGCTGTGAAGAGCGGTGAGCAGTCAAACTTGTGAGACGTTGGCAGTGCATGGATGTGGGGGAAGGGGAAGGTGATACTCCGCTAAGTTACTTGGCCCGGGGCAGGGCAGCCAAACCGGGCTTCGGTAGGGAGGGGTGGCGTTTAGAGGCAGCCCACTTCCCACCACCAACCATTATCGTGGTACTAACTCTCATCTTGAGCCACCTTAGTTTGTGAATGCATATAAAGTTCAGATTCGTGTTGACGTCCTGTCTGGTTATGCAGTGATTGAGCGTCCGTGACTTGGAGATCGACCGCAAATCCACTAGGTGTTTGCTTCTAAATTGAACGTCAAGGGTGTCTATTGCAACATGTCAAACCGGAAGGCTAAGTCTATGAGACTGAGTACGCAAATCTACGGCAAACTGAATTCTATCTAGAACGCGAAGACCTGCGAAGTGACGGTCAGCGGATGGAATGTTGTTGATCGAATGGCGCTAAATTACCTGATCCTCTAGTTTGCTGATTGTCCGAGGAGCAGGGTAGTTGAGCTCCGCAAGATGTTTTCTGGCAAGTGTCTGTCAATACGTTGGTCACATTCAAACATCAATTCCTCTCACTTCATGGCAGTTATCATCGGCGGTGGGCCTGCGTAATAATCATCAGCTACTGGTAACATGTAAGAACGAAGGCCAGACTGACCGCACATAAGAACTTTGATATCATGACTTGACGAAGGCAGGTGTGTTTCGATCTGATCCTTGGATACGAAACCCACGCCACCGGTCCAACCTTGCGGAGCATTGTTGAGCAGATAGTAAACCTTGAAACGCTTGGGATGAGACGCAGCAAGAGCATCAAGCTCCTTCTTGAGAAGAATGTCCTCAACGTTAACATTCGCGTAGATGAGACTGAGCTTCGTCTTGTCTTCGGGGTTCTTCAAGGCAGCACGGATGATCTGTAGCATGGGCGTAATGCCGGTACCACCCGCAATCATACCGATCTCGCGAGACAGAGTGGGGGTATACTTGAAGGCACCCTTCGGGCCACGAATGCGGACCTTGTCGCCGATCTTAAGAAGAGAGACATAGCGGGAAATGTTGCCCTTTTCATAAGCCTGCAGCCGCGAATAACAATTGGTCGTCAAGCAAGAGTTCCCAGCGAAAACGGCGACTTACCTTGATGAGAAGGTCGAAGTGGCCGAGGTCGTCATCACTGCTAGTCGGAGTATAGCTACGCATGATGTCCTTTCCGTTGATTTCTGCAGAAACCGAAATGTGCTGGCCAATGGGCAGGCCGAGGACATCCTGCGGGTGAGGCAGGGCAAATCGGTAGCTATGCGGCCGCAGCGATTATTCATGGTTAGCATGAAAGACACGCAATCGAAATTGAACGCACATGGCGGTATTGGGCGATATCACGATCTTTTCTTTGAGTGAGAACTCTTGCCAGACTTGGGGGTTCAGTACTGGCTTCCGTTCTACAGTAGCGACGGGTTAGCAGAAAGACGTGCCAGAGAATATGAAACAGTCATTCAGACCGAGAACGTACTCGACGAAGACCCAAACTTGACGAAAATGAACGCGGTGCTGGCCAAGGCCAGTGCCAAAGCGACCAATTGTGTGTACGAACTGTCGATTCCGAACGCCATCCGAGTCCTGCTGGTATCGTCAGAGAACTGAGAGGTATTGATTTTTGGTTCCAATCCAATGAGTATCAGTCGTGAGACGTCGTAACCAGCTTCCCTTAGCTTTGCTCGCAGCCAATGAAAGCCGAATATAAGGACAGACAACGTCGAAAGGAAAGTGATAACGAATAGCGCTTGCTGGCAGTTCATTTTAAAGTTTCGCGTTCGAATTTGAGTAAAACGCAGATATTGTTACATAAAAGGCAAAAGCCGCATCGACACGTATGTATGGTAACATGGCTAAGCTGAAAGGCTCAGCCTGTCTCAGCCTTGTCACTCTGTCTGCAAACTAAACTAGACTCGTCCCGAGCCTCGGAACCCGACGTGGTGGTTGCCACTAAATATGATTAATAAGTAGCTTGTGCGCCGAAGAAACCATGTACCAAGAGAAAGTTTGCAGCCTGTGTCGAAGGGTACTAGTGACACGAAGGACTAATGAGAAGCAACCCTGAAGGCCCTAAATGTTCATAACACTTGTCACGTCTGTGCATTATCTTCCAATATAAACTTACTTAGTAGGAATAGCGATTCTTAGATTGTTGGTTAAACGCTGTGACTCGAGTGCGGTCCGAATGAACTTGAACATGAGAAAAAGTAGGGCGGCGTAGGACGAGAACACACGAGGCATAGGATGATAACTTAATAATGTCGATGCTGATATGAACTTGGAGTGGAAACCAGGAGCATCCTGCGGGTAGCGGCGGGACTATGAGGACGCGTGCCTGGCGGCAAGTCACGGTGAGGTCAGAGAATGCCGGGAGCGAAAGTTGACTTCAATGATGACGGAGGAAGTTTCGAAGTGCGTGCGACGTCTTCCGCCTTAAAAAAAATGCATGTTCTTGATCTTGATCGTAAGAGTTGCGATGGTGTCCTAGTTAAATTTCCTTGCGGCGAGTTCGAGAGTCTGGGCGATGGGAAATTTGTCCCTCAGGGAACTTGCACGAGGAGAAGTGGAGCATCGAAGATGTTCGTAGCATGTGATTGATAATCATGAATCACCCTGCGCTGCTGCCCAAAGCGCCATGACGATAACAGGTTATTGACCGTAGTGTGGCAGACTTGAAACTCAGGCTACGGCAGGTGACAGACAAGTTGACAGACAGCCTCAACTCATTTCTCCATCAATTCCGATGCATTCGACTGCAATGAATCGGATTATTGATTGAGACAGAAGTGAAGGGTACTTCGAGCAGTGCCAAAGAGACTGAGGCGATGTTGACCTTTGGGCTTCCCATTTTAGGTGTTTATCGGGGAGCCTCGTCTTAACTGAAAGCGCTCCAAAGCGAAAACAGATTGGGTGATAACGCGTCTTGGGTATTGCCAATAGGATCGGATCGATGCGTAGTCAGAACTAGAGTAGCGCTGACGGACTTTACAAAGTGTATTGAGCTTCGGGGAGCTGAGTCACCTTTGCATACAAGACCTGATCCCGGTCAGTAGAAGAAGTTCGGAACTGAATGCATGAACGACGTTATCTTGTAAAATTAAATGGAGCGGACCCGGAGCAAGAACATAAGCGATCGGAAGGGCGTACACCACGTTCCCAAGAATATTTTAATATTATGGTGACGGGCTGTGGATACTGCGACCACACGCTGCGAAGAACCGGAAACCCAACAAGTACAAAGAGTTGATTATGATTATGTAAGTAGATGGTGATACTCCAAAAGTTACACACCACTTACCCTTGCAAGCTTCTCCCTCCCCCCCCCCTCCGTCTTTCACCGAGGGTTTTCTTATTTTCTTTTCTTCTTCTGTGATTTATCAACGTTTCGTTCTGATTTACTGAAAATTATATTTTTTCTTTTCATTATAGGTTGAGCTAGTTTTCAGGAATCACGGAGATCTTCCTGTACTTCTTGATCAATCTTATCGCCTGCAGGCAAGGTGACACGCTGGTCGTGTAATTCATATCTTCAACTCCTGTTATGCAATCCCCCGAAAATCAATATTTACCGCAGTTGGTCCAGGCGCCATCCATGTCACGCAAAAGATGTCCCCTCACAGCCCTCCGCATTGACACTCCTGCTGAACACAGTCCCCTTATAGTCCTCGCAACGGACGAGCCTAGCTCCCCATCTACCTCCTCTTCTTCCGCTTCCGATTCCGCATCAAGCCCTCAGCTTACTACACCTAAAAAACCAAGGTCACTCAGAAACATGAAAAATCTCTCAATTAATCTTCCATCGGCCCAATCTTCCACAAATTCTCTCGTCTCACCGCTTTCTGATCCCTCGAGTGCGGTTGACCCACAGCAAGACATTTACCAGGCTATTCGCCCGAGACGGCCCTCTGTTCTCTCCTTGCCAAGTACTGCTATCACGACTGTCCTCCACCGAACAGATGAGGATGGGTCTCCCACCGCTCCATATGTGAATGGTCCCATCCAAATTCTTCCCGGGATCTGGCTTGGTTCTGAGGACAACGCACGAGATTGGTCAGGCCTCCTGGAGCGCCGGATCAGAGCGATCCTCAATGTTGCAAAGGAAGTCACATCACCCTTTGATTCTTCTGCTGCGCAACCCCTTCGACCCTTCGCATCTACTCCCAATCTTACTTCTTCTAAGGCAATGCAATTGAGTTCGACATATTACCCTCCTCATATTCCCTCTGGGCGTCCAGGCATGCATTACTTGAAGTTGCCTTGGTCTCATGGACAGGCAGATCTTGTTCAGGAAGGGTTTCCGACAGCTATGGCTTTCGTAGATGCTGCCCTCGATCGCCATGAAGGCATACTCATTCAGTGCGTAGTTTCGTAGTCCTGTTGGATCGATGGCCCTCATGTCATGTGTAGTTGCCAATGTGGCATCTCTCGCTCAGCTACGCTGGTCATCGCCCTTGTGATGCGTGCCGCGGCCATGTGTTTACCTAACGTACCCCCTGAGGTGTGGCAGCTGAAAGGCATGCAAGCCGCATACTCATTTGTAAAAGAGAAAAGTAAGCATGTTGGCCCAAATATGTCGTAAGCAAGCCTCGATTCTCGCCACATCATCTTCGATTTCAATGCGGTTTTAATTCTAGTCTCATTTACCAATTATTGGAATATGAAAAGGCCCTGAAAGGCGGCGGTCCCTCGCCCGCTGAATCAGACAAGTCTTCTTTCATGAGTGAAGAAGAAAAGGAGTGGGGTCGCCGCCGTAACGCGTACGGTAATGATGAAATGGATGACCGAGACGATATTATCCAACAGGAGGCTAAAGACCTCGACCGGGCTATGGAAGAACGCATAATAGCAAGGAAACCTTCTGTGTCCTCCGTCGCCTCGTCATCGGGGGTCGGCATGGGTCCGGCATGGCGCAGCCGATACGGGCGCAAGCGAACTGGTTCAGTCGCCAGCATCCATACCACTGGCAGCGTGCTGAGTGAGGATCTAGTTGAAGCGGACGAGGAGCAAGAGCTCTTAGGGATTGGTGGAGGCTTCGATGAAGCTACAGAACCCCGAAGAAGTCCGTGTTTGTCATTGTCCAGCGAATCACCTGGCGCAAGCGAACCTAGTACTCAACCTTCGTCTTGTAAAGCTCCACCCCATCGCCCACCACTACGATGCAAATCGCTTGATGCCGTGCCTTCCGCACCTGCAACGAAACTTGCATTCAATATTCATCCACCTCCAGCTACGGCGGTGCAATCGACTTTCATCATCCCTGCGGGCAAGGGCAAGCGGCGACCGCCACCGTTAGGCCTACTACCTCCGGTTCCCCCCTCCCCCATCACACCTATTGCTGTACAAGACAATCAAGAAACACCTCGTACTCGCCGCCGGACGCCAGCTCGCAAACCAGCGCCACCCCCGCTCAAACTCCGCGGAAATACCAGTCAATTTGCATTCCCTCCCAAAATCACGCCGTCACGACAGACCATCACTGCGACACCCTCTCAGACTCTGTTTGTCTTCCCACCTTCACCCACGCATCTCACGACCACATCGCGCACGCCGTCCACTATGACTGTAACATCCAATGTACAGAACATTGCCTACCCATTCCCATCGCAACCCACCCCTCGAGTATCCACCTCCCGCTCTCATGGTCGCATGAGATCTTTCATTGGCGTCGGGACTTCGGTGGCACCGACAACTGCTTATTCCCGTGTCGATGCACGAGGTTGGGTCGGATTGGAGTAAACGACAGGTCTGTGACCTAGCATCAGCTATGTATGAATGGGTCATAAGTGACACATGTTATATCAACCATCCATCTTGTTCTGTTACGTAGGCCGTTATTCGCATTTCGTCTTCGTCTTCGTCCTTGTTTTCATCTTCGTGTTCATTGCTTTCATTTTGGACTGTCAGCATTTATTATTGCAACTTTTCGCACTTTTGTAACATTAGTCTCGCAACCTCCGAATCAAGTATGATGAATGATCCTTCAATCGCCCATTCATCCAAACAATCTCCCGATACTGTTCTTCATGGCGCCACCCAGAATCTGCCCCCCTATGCCCCCCATTCCCATATTCCATCCAGAAGATGCAATACTATTGGCCCATCTTTGTTTTGCATCCCTATCTCTGAAAGTGAGGTTTGTGAGTATCAACAAATGCAACACACAAAAAGAATAACACTGACGCATAAGTGAATCCAACGGCATTAGTAACATTGAATACAAGCGCTAGAATCACGATGGGTATAAATCTGGCCAGGTAAGCAACAAGCTGAGTGAAGCATTTCTTTCAACTCACGAGTTGAAACGGATGATGGAGGCTATGAAGAGCAGTAGCCAGAGTGCTGGAAACGCGTAAAGAGCTATCTGCAAAAAGTCGCGTGTGCAGGTGACAAGCTTGCATATTAGAAGTTCTGACTTACCCAGAACATCCTATCCACGTCATGGTCAGGCTAGACTTAAACTTTGCTAATGAAGTGAGACGCACTTAGCATCCACTGGGTTTGCTGGTCTTGATGGCTGACAGCAAGGAATGAGACATTAGCAGCAGAATATCTAAATTATATCGCACGTCTCTGCTCTCAAACACCCAATAGCTCTCTCCATCGTCGTCTACCTGGTTCCAGAAACGCAGGCCAACAAGAGTGCGCCCAGCAACGTTCTTTGCACACCTTAGTCGGTTGTTAAAGAATGACCCTTGCAAAAGCTTACTCTACAATTCCAGAAGTCCATTGCAAGTAGGACAACAACCGCCACCGTCTGCGCGCAGCCGGTAAGAAACCAAAGAGACAGTCAAAAGATCTACCACTCACGGAAAGAACATAGCTGCTTGTTAACAATCCACATAAGATATACACAGCGATGGCGGATATCCTAAAGAAATAGAGGCAAAATAAGACCGCAGGATGTGCAGACTAATTGCACTGGAAGATCAGTCGGAGGAGTCAACATGGTGCTGTGGATTCAGACCTGTCTCAATATCCCAGCAATGCCTGCAAGCCATTGTTAAAGACAGGGCAAGAAGATTCTACAGACATGCGAACCTGATTCTGCATCGGCTGGAGTGGAGGCCATATTATTAGGTGTCAAGACTACCGCAGGTCGGACATTGGATGTAGTGTTTCTAGATGAAGCCTGCGCTGTTGAAGGATCATCAGGTTCAATGGTCTGCAGCAATGGTGTATTCGTGCTCATTGTGGGTGAAGCTCGAGAGGAGTCTGGACTCTGTAGCTATAGGGCACGTATGGTCAACGTATGGTTGTGTTTGTTGTGAACAACAACTTGATACGTGATACGCCGTGGCCATGAACGGAACATTGCAGGTCGACGAAGCTACCCCTTTGCTATCAGCGTCACATACAAGTTTCTCGGAGGATCGTCCCACTGTTCTTCCTGCGGTGCGTCAGTACCGGTTGGGAGGCTCGACTGACGGTGATACTCTGGATTCGCAATATGCGTTTTCATCTGATGCAGAGCGGATTGGATTTCTGTTGCTCGTCCAACTACATTACAATGAATCACAGTACGATGCTCTGAACACATCGTCAGACATCTGGGAAAACTGGCAGCATGCCAGAGCCGCCTCGGCTGCTGCTGAGCACACTGGACGACGTGCTAGTGAGATGTTGGATCAGTTCCTCATGAACCACAGCAGTTCTTCTGCTATCCAAACTGTATTCTGGACAGCTTTTCCGCTAGAAGATACGGGGAATGCAACTACCAGAGGCGAGCGCAATTTATCGAACGATCGATTCGCAACTTATCTTTGAGTAGTAATTGATATATTGACGAAGGAATACACTCCTCCGGAGCTTCTCACACACCCCATCGTCGAAGCCGTGGTCATTAAGTCCTGGAAGTACGGCACGAAAGCTGAATCCGCTCAGCATCACGGCTTGAGCGTAATTGGGCACTTCGACGCACTTTCGACACCCAGGTGTGTGGTTGCAGATACGAATCGCGATGTACAATCCTCATACCATTCACAGGGTTCTGCATTTCATTGATATCTTGGGCCGACTGGCCTTTATGGGTTCACTTATCCACTATTTGCTATATCCACCACACTTCCACATAACTCTGGGACATAATGAGCAGGGCACTCGAGAGATATTTCTCACTTTCGTGTCTGCTGCATCCCTCGCTCGACGGTGGTCAATACATACTCTGCCAGCGATGCTTGTATTCCCTGCATTCATTTCGACTCTTCCATCCGTCCCTATACCTGGAGATGTCTCGTTCTCTGTACTTCACATTGCCCTGCTACTCCAGCTGCTTCTCCTTCATCTGCCTTACTCTCCCAGCTTACCCGTCGCAGTGAAGCCCGAGAATGTCATACCTCTCTCTACGTTGCTTTGGCACGGAGCAACTCGCATCTTCATGCCGGTCACCCTATTTTTCTTTCCGGTCCTATTGCTCGCGGCATTCCTCGTATCCGCCTCGCTCGTTGACACTTCCCTGTCAGTGTTACCAAATTTTCTAGAAGTAACTCCGATGGACAGCCGATTCTCATTCTTCGTCCTTTTCATCACTGTCATTGTTTTACTACTGGGTGGACTTGGCATGACTTTTGCGATGTTCCCGACCTTGGCATCATCAACCGCTTCAAAAAGCAGATGGGATTGTTACTCGCGAGAAATCGGGTTACACGCACGCAGGTCATTTGTGCAAGCTCTCGTCCAGTATGAACATTATTACTTTCCAGTTCCCTTCAACATGATCCAACTTCTTGTGCGAGTGCCTTGCGTGGTCCTTTCTGGGCTCGGGCATCCAGTAACATCGTACATGAAGTCAGTGGAGAGGGTGCTATGGAGAATCAGTGTAGGATTAATTGGAGCTGTGATTTCTAGTTTCTGGCTTTGGGGTCTGGCGTAATCAGTACTTGTTGACGAGCGTGTTGGGTACTGGTATTTGGATAGTATTAAGCATCCCCAGACAATCTCCATATGAAGTTTTAGTGTCTCAACTCTACGGGTGTACCACTTATATGGGATAATTACTTAAAACGGATGCGACGTTTTCGAGTCTTTGATTTGTTCGTCTCATGTCGAAACGGAAGGCGGAACCCTCCCAACGACTGGCGAAACGACGAAAGGGAGGAGTCCCTGCCTTTGGCGCAGAAACCGAGGATGATCGAGTCAATCTAGCATCTAGCATCTCAACAGCATCTGGCTTTTCCACTCGCTCTTTGCCATCAACTGGCACGATACCTAACCTTTCCGCGTTATGTGCACGCTCGTTTGTCGCAAACTTGCAGGCACTACACGAAACTCGTGATGATTGGGAAAACACGTTCAAGTGGCTAAAACTATTGCCTGACAATTTGGTGCCCAAACTGTTCGCTATGCTGAGATCCTCCTGTCCACAATTACTTACCAACGCAATGATAACTTCTGTAGGCATATCTCTTGCTCCATAAAATGTTAGCTCATCAAGTTCTGTCAGTACTTTTTACGAGGCCCGTCAATCGTACTCACCAGTGACGTCCCAGCAATAAACAAAAGCACCATTTTGGCGCTTGCTGGAGCTGGCAATTCGCTGCATGAGCTGCACCTTACGGGATTCGTCAAATTAGCTGATTCTGTCTTCGCAACCATACTGCCTTCCATGCCGTCCCTCCGAGTCTTGGTTCTTCGGTGAGTGCAATTCACGACTACGGGTCGAAAAGCCTGATTCTCTGCAGTGGTTGCGCCAAAGTGGGCTCCGCCACTGCGGAAGCTGCCGCGCGGTCTTGTCACTTGCTTTCGACAGTGAACTTCAATTATACTGCTGTCCCGCCTGTGGCACTCGTGGCACTCCTTAAAACTTGTCCTGACCTTAAGGTGCTGAAGCTTGCCGGGATACCGAACTGGGTAAGTAGCTTAAATTTTTCTAAACAATTGATTAATTGCATGCATTCACTGCCTAGACGGATGCAACCTATGCCAAATTATCTTCTGCAGTATTCCAAGACGAGACTTTTATACTAAGGAATATACATACGTTGAAATTGCGTCAATTGGGCCTTCCCGAAAGCTCGATTTATTCCTTTTTGGCCCGCTGTCCGAACCTCACACGGCTGGACCTCTCCTTCACGCACATCCACCGACCTCTGCCGGTTGCATTAGCAGACGCGAGAATTGAAAAGCTTTCCTTGACATCCACTGCGATCTGCAGCGTTGATGTTGTGGCGCTCATCTCTAGTCTTCCTCACCTCAAATCTCTTGCTCTCGGGGCCCTTGGCGGTGGGCAAGGCTCTTCGGTATCTATTGGGAATACCTCTGCGATGACGATGACGGACCAAACGCTGGAGTCATTGACAGACGTGTTGAAGGATCTCGAGCAACTCGAAAAGATCAGTTTGGTCGGTAACACAAAATTAGGATTTAATTCCCGTGGTGGTGGAGCCCTCGAGTACTTCATTCGATGCGTCGGAAGGAAATGCAAGGTCGGTTCCACAGCTTGTTTTTGAGTTATGTCCTGTCTGAGGTCTGCATCAGCACCTCAACTTGGCAGGTGTGCATTATCTACGGTCCCTTCATCTCATTGGTCTCTTACCGCAAGACGCCGAAAATCGACCACCCAGGCTGGAACAGCTCATTCTCAACAACACTGGTGTGGACGGCGAAGCCGCGCCTTATCTGGCATGTTGTTCAGAACTTGTGGTACTTGAACTAGCGAGTACCAAAATAAATAGTAAGGGGACGTGTTTTCTTGCGGTTTGACTTGCGGTTCACGTACTGCAGGTGCTGGTCTCTTTTCTGTTATCGACACCTGCTCTAAACTACGGTCATTGAACCTCACAAGCTGCAGGAGCATAAGCGTGACTGATAGACGTCGTTTTTTCGAGGTATGTATAGCTGTAACAAGTCTTGCATGCAGTTGGCGATATTGACGTAAAACACTCATAGGCGTGGAAGCACGACAGGAAGGCCTCATGAGTCCTCGAAGTCGTATATATATACACTCACTCACGCGATCACGTTACAGCAGATTTTAGCGGACTGCATTGTCATTCGCAAGATAACATAGTTCAAATTGGTTCGTCTCCGAATTTTTCTGCTGCGTGTGTACATAGTTCAACGGAGGCGATTGTTAATTTCCATAGATGGTGTAGATTGTTTTTTATCCTTTTGTCTCCTATGTTCTTTTGTGTACGCGTTGTTTGGTTAGCTAGACCTTGTATTCTTTGTTAAGTATTCGGTTCAGGATGCTGTGATGAACAACTAGCGCCCCCATACATTTCGTTTTCTTTTTCCTAATCTTCTCTCAGTATTCTGATTCCGGACCCTACGCTCGTTACCTCCCGTCATTCCTTCATGTTTCACTATTCCGGACGTCTTGCTGGACTCGACGACATGGTCTTGAAGATCAGCGCTCCTTCTAAAGTTGCTTCTGCAGTATCAAATTGTGCTCTCGATGGGGAGCCGTACCTTAAGGTCAGGAAGGTCAAAAAGCGCAAGGCACAGCGAGCATGTCGCCCACCCCTCGCGGACAAGACGCTGGTGAATAATGCTGTATGTAATAAAAAACATGCCCGCAGGCTGGCCTTTGAATCTTACTGAGCTGATAATCCAGGTGCCCTACGCTCCCTCAAGGATACAGTGCAAGTCCTTGGAAAAGCCCGCCGTTGTTGAGAAGACCCGCGAGGAGCAACAGAATCTTATTCCTCCTGACCAACCCGTTACTCGTGTCACCCGCTCACAGCACAATATTGAGTCATTCCGCCCCCTTCCTCCTCTGCCATCTGCATCCACACTGCAGCTACCTTCCTTCCTCAATTTTTCAACCACACATTCGTTAACATCTTCGCCTGCAAACCAGTGTCGTAACAAGTCTTCTCATTCCCTCCCAGCCTCTATCTTGTTCCGCTATTCATCTAGCCACGTCTCGTCCACTCGACGAGTGGTCATTCGAAAAACCAAGAACACGAAGGTTTATGAAGGACCACACTGGATCCCCTGCCTTTCACCATCCGAATAGTCCTTATGTTCCATGGCCATCTAATATACGACATCGCATTCTTCATCGATCGACACCGGAATCGCCCATCTCACCTCTTTGCTCACGTAGTGGAGCTGTCGCACCAGAGCCATGGGACTCGCAATCTACCACAGAAATGCAGACGAATATGGAAAAGCGTTCCAGTTCGTGGAAGAGTTTCAAGCGAACGGTTAGAAGTGGCCTAAGGAGTGTCAGAAGCGTTGTCTCGCGCATTGGAAAGGTCCCTAAACTCTCCCGTCGGCGTGCGGGCGTAAATACGACGAATTGCAGGTGAAGATCCGGACCCATCTGCGGGTGACTACATGGTGTTCGCGGAGAATCCATCCTCAATTTCCCCGAGCTGCCAGACTGAGGACACTTTGGGTTCACGAGTCTCGTTGGGCAGTCTTGTATCATCGGATTCTGTCACCCTAGCTACATGGCTAGCTGAACGACAGACTACCTCCGACAATTCATGCGAGCTCCCTGGGATGTCGCTGGAAGAATATGAGACGATGGGTAGTTGGCTGGACTTACGTCCCGGGGATGATGAAAGGGTCTGCGGTGTGGCGGATAGTGATGCTCACATTCTAGATGGATCACCTGACGCGCTTTGCCATGAACTGCGCATTTTCCGTACAGTGGTACCTCCCGACGCCACCGATAACAAACCTGTCAAAGCACCTGTGCCGAAGACGACGCCATCACCTGTATCCACGATAGACCTCAGCCCAACACCACATCCATTTTACTCTCTTCCGCGGCTGCCATCGCAGGCGCTTGTCATGTCCTGGAAGGAATTGAGCACGTTGGTCGATCCGAGCGTTGAACGTCTCCTGATGTCCAAAAAATCCCGTGAACTAAGCATGCCTGGTGGATGGGCGTTCACATCATGACTCTTCCCCTGTTGGCTGAGTATCTGTCACAGAACCTAGCATTGCAACTCACTGTATTTATGCGCAAGTGTACTGGATGGCACGCAATCTTGTTTTATGGGTTTGTACCTCATACATATTATTGTACAGGCATGTATTCTGTATTTTGTATATTTTGTACCTATAGTCACTGTAGTTTTGTCCATAAATTCATTTTGTCCGCTGAAGAACAAGGGCAGTCACTATGTTGAACAATCCCCTTGTCCGGAAAAGGAAGGTGTTAAGGATGGTCGAAGCCACAGACCAACCACGGACAATGTCATCGAAGCGTGTCGGCACGCTTCACGCTGTGGCCCTAACACGCTTTAACAGCATATTATAAGGCCGGAGCATAACTGGACAATGCGAACTACTTATTTCTCTCTCCAGTATCATTGCTCCGCCTCCCCCCCTCCTTGCATTTAACTTCACCAACTTGCTTCATTTCCATGATGACCTCAGAACGACAGCAAACATCACAATCGGCGGCGGACTCAACCTTGCTACACTCTCGGACACCGTCTATAAGTCCAAGCTGCAATGATGACAAGTCAGTAAACGGACTCCCTACATATGCTGCACCATCCATCTTTCCACGCGACTACAACGTGCCATCATGCATCGACCACACCTCACAGTTTTTCGAGATTCTTACTGCGCCCTATCGTTCTCCAGCTTGCCTGACCCCTTGGCGGCGTACACAGCCACGGCAAGAAGATGTGGAGAGGTGTGCAGCAATGGTAGACTGGGGCGATACGGACGAGGATTCTGCAGACTCACCGCCACGAGAGGGGTTTTCTACTTTGCAGAGCGGGTTTTCATCGCGTGAAAACTTTGCTAAGGACGTGCCGATATATATACCACATGGTCCATGGGCATGGGCAGCTGGCGAGGACATTCAACAAACAGAGATATTGTTATCACTACGGCGTGAGTTTGTCGTAGAGTTCTTTTGCTTCCTCACTCACAATGGTTTAGAGGGCTCAATGTGCTCAGCCTACATACAAACCGGTATTATGGCTGGACGAAAGATCACTTTTATCAGCCGACGGTAAGAAAGCATTTTTACTATGTAAACGTTATCGTTTACTAAATATTCGCATACGTAGATGGAATCTAGACAAGCAAGCGGATTGGATCGGCTTTCGTTCTGAGGTGCGTGTGTACCACGCGAGTTATTCGCATACTGATCATCTATCTATCTTTCAGATGGCTCTTTACAGCTCAGAACAATACCTTAAGCCCCTACAAGGCGTCATTGTTCCTCACATCATCGGTGTCCACATTCTCCCAGGCGCGATTAGCATTGCTATGGAATTACCCCATCAGAGTTTTTGGATGGAGGCCTCTCCAACCATGCCCGACGTCCTCAAGGAGCGTGCTATGGAGGGGCTTGAAATGCTGCATTCGCGTGGTATCCTCCACGGAGATATCGAGCTTCGTCACGTTCTTATCGGCGGGGATGGTGCCGTTACACTCATCGATTTCCAGCTCAGCCGAAGCACTAATCCCGACGAGTCCATAGGCTTAGAGAAGGCGGAGGAGGAAGAGTTCCGTTTCGAGAAACGCTTACTCGCATTCAAGCTTGACCTCAATGGTGCTCGTACGCGTGAATGCCAGAAGACGGAAGATTTCGTACAGCGTACTAAGCGAAATAAACGGAAAGATGAGCTATGGAAGCGTCGAACCCAAGGAACTCGCACGGGATACATCCCGCCTTATGAGGAGGAGCCTGAGGACGAAAAAATAGAACCACCTGTCCACCCTCACGACTTGCAGGACACCTGGATCAGGGGTTCAGATGCTTCCCCAGCACGCATCGTTGTTCCTGGACAGAGCGAAGAAGATGTGAAGGTTGCTATTCGGACATTCCTCGAGTCTCTGGCAGACTCCTGTCCTGACCAGGCTCTTTCCCAAACACCACCTTCGGTTGGGTGCACAGCAGGATCTAGAGCGGGACCGTCGGCATCATCTATCGCGCCGGAGAGCGCGGTCGGTCTCTCTTCAGGCGCAGTACAGGAATCATCATCACCATCATCATCATCTCCGAGGCGCAAGCGTTCTAGAGAACCTTCCCCCTCCCCCTCTCTCCACGCTTCTCATGCTTCGTTCGGATCTCAACCTTCAAAACGCGTTCGTCATGAATCGGAACCTTTACCATCTGCTAGTGTCTCCAATAGCTATCCAATGCCAGCAACGCCCTGGATCAATTCTCGTGACCATGTACACATGTGGTATTCGGATCTCCCGGAGAATGTTGAAGTTCCTGTACCTCCCGTCCGTGTCAGACCCCTCTCCCAGACTGCCGCGCGTATTCGGCAAGAAAACATTGCACTTTGTCGTGAGGCTGGGCTTCCCCATGCTGAACTGGTCGAGAAGGGCGAGGTTTCACCCGCAAATGCGATCCGTCATCTTCTTCTAGTCAAGAAACGCAGAGGCATAGCACGAGGCAATCTAGTTAGAGAGCGGGAGCGGGACGGGTACTCACCATACGTCCACCACATAGAGAAGTCACATCAGCGCGAGCGCTATCTCAGCCTGAAGGACCTCAAGAACGCGTACATCGCGACCTGTGCAAATGCCCCAAACTTGTCAGGTATCCCAATGGCGGCAGGAGATCGCACATTTTCTGCGTTGCTCCACATGAACGAGCAGAAAGATATACCAGAAGGACCCAGGATCTTGCAGCGGGCAGAATACGAGCACATCCAGAATGCCCGCAAACAGGTTGTTGTACTCTTGCCCCAAAGAGCAGTACTGAAGAGAAGAAGAGTCGATGATCTCGCTCAGAGCTTCCTGCCTCCGACAAACTCCCCTAATCCTGCGGTGCCGGTCGCTGATTCACGAAGCACTATTCCTCCACCTCGCAAGAAGGCCCGCACCAAGGGTCGATTGATCAAACCTACACCCGCTCTTCTACCCCTGTTCCAGGCATCAGATCCCGGGTCATCAAATACCAGTAATCAAGTGACGAACGTCGGCCCTTCGCACGGCCATCATCTGGCTGGGCATTGCTCGCATATATGTCCTCCATCGGGTATCGATTTCACTCCACCATCGTGGCGCGGCCTGTCCCTTTGGATGGGGTCTTTGATGAGTTGGTCGCATTGAATTATGTTGGAACATTTCCTGGCGTTTGCCTTATCCATACCCACTTTCGGTTTTCGACTTCTGTGTATCTGTTGATAGTAGCATTCCTCCTTGGCATGCTTGTCGGAATCAATTTTCAACAGCTGTCAAATTAATATGACTTTTCGTGCGATGATAGTATGACGAGTCGATCCCTGTCAATCCCCTTAAGAATGGGTTAAAAATACAACGTCCTCCTACCTGCTGAACGAATTACTGCGTTACAAATGTAACTCAGGTACTACATATGGTAACCTCGCCAACTTCTTGGACATAGGAACCTACGAACAAGCCCGATTATTCCCGGACGCAAGATTGAATGTATGCCACTTCCGTGGATCCTGCGAGTTAAAGTTGAACGTTGACTACACGTTGACTCCTACATGTATGTGGGCTATCGTTGGTCAAGCGCGCCGCTGCCGGGATTAAAAATTTGAGTAGGTACTAGCATATGACGGCCGTTCATTAATATTGCGGAACTTTAAGTCCGAGAGACCGAAGACTGCGACCCCCCTATGATAACATGTGCTATGTCACGAAGACCAAGTACCTTTCCTATGATGCTGTATACATGTAGCCCTATAATACATTTCCAGGCACACTGGCGTTCCGCGTCAGGGTCAAATCTCCGGCAAGTTTGTACCACCGGATGTGCTGTAGCAGGCTGTGGCTCCTGTAGGCTGCTGTATAGTAGAAATAGCCTTTTCTTCCGCAAGGCACCACCAGTACATTTAAGTTCATTGCCGGCTTTGAGCGGACGGTCGGGGGTAGGCCCAGGCTTGCAAGATCCGACGCACCCTGGATCATGGTCTCCACACCCCTTCTTATCATACCAACCTAATACATCTATCTCAGTGGTGCGAGGGGTTTGCCAAGTCTTAGCTGTGCCATAGTCTCCAATAGCTAATTTTGATATGACAGTCAATCGATAAAGTAGAATATGAGCAAAATTTTTTGAGTGAATTTGATTATTGACGGTCCCCATGGCAGGCCTCAGATCTGGGGATGTACACTGTTCAAGGACCGAGACGCGCAGCAACAATCACTGATCTGCTTCTGATGGAGATACATACCATACTGCTTCTACGGGCCGAACGGAAGGAAGTGTGTCTGTCATGTTCTGAGTGGTTTACGGATTACTCTTTGAGTGTACACCGCCTAAAAGGAGGAGTACAGGCTCTCACCGTATTACGAGTATGTAACGAAGTACAAGTAAGATATGAGTTGTTAGGCTACGTCAATATTTTATAGAGGAGCTGTCAGATTGTCACCGTCGTTTTCACCTTCGTGATCGAAGTTGGCACCGGCCAAGCTGACAACATCATTGATCTCAGTCTTGAGTTGTTCAACCTTCACATTGGCATCGGTTAGTGATTGCCAGTATCTTCTATCATATGGAGCGACGTTTTCGGTGCGGCGCCTCGCATTCTGAAAACGCGGGGGGGGGGGGCTTAAATATATATTATCACATGCTCTCGAATGCTAACGTACATGCCAAGAAAGTTGAACGGCAACTAGAAAAATAGAAGGAGATGGGAAACACAACTTCCGCCTAGAAATATCATGTTTGGTTCGACAACTGAACTCAGTTAATCCGTATACCCTTGCAGTATACAGCACTCAGATCCGCCTGAACAAAGAGGTACATGGAGGTACTACTCGACAGCAATCCCTTGACAACTACCATGCGGTACCTTACCTTCCTAATCCCGCTTGGCTAATCGGGTAGGTTCATTAGACGTGGCATCTATTGATACAGCAATTCGTCCGTTAGGAAGTCACTGCCACGGCTCCAGACGCTCGTATATTTATGAGCCCCAGGGGAGCAGGAGATCTCTTATCTCTTTCTCCCTACTTTCTTGCTCAAGAGCGTTCCCTACAATGGGCGCCGAAAAAACAGACGCTACTGCCTATCAGAAAGGCGAATTTTCTGACGTCTCAGACCGTGATGCAGAGTCTATCCGGGGCCCCCAGCCTCACACTTTGCAACGTAAACTCAAGAATCGTCACATCGCCATGATCAGGTCTGTTTTTCTTTCTTTCTTTTCTTTTCTTTGGGCGAATTCTCACTTCTGTCAAGTATTGGTGGTGTCATCGGTACTGGTCTTTTCGTCGGAACAGCAAACTCTCTGGCATGGGGAGGTCCAGTCGGTCTGTTGCTTGGCTACATGGTCATGGGCTCCATTGTATATTGTGTTATGGTCACTTTGGGAGAAATGGTTTGCTTGCTGCACCTTCCAGCCAGAGTTCGTATGTCTCATCTTTATTCCCCAGGTTGCTTTCCTCCCCATACCTGGTGGTCACATCAAGCTGGCCGAGCGTTTCGTTGATCCTGCATTCTCTTTTGCCATGGGTTGGAATTACTGGTATAACTGGACGATTGTCTGTACGTCCCATTCTTCCCCGTTCCATTCTCACGATTACTCACCTCTTGCTTTTTAGCACCTGGTACCTGAGTTTAATTCATTTACGGAATGCACCTGCTGACCTTTGCCACCGTGTAGCCGAGCTTTCCGCCGCCGCATTATTGATGAATTTTTGGAATAACACTGTCAATGATTCAGTATGGGTTATCATGTGCCTTGTCGTCGTTGTCACCATTAATATGCTCGGTGCTGGCGCTTATGGCGAGGCCGAATTCATATTTGCGTGCGTATCGACTACTAATATCCTGACCTCGTGTTCTGAGATTACTATAGATCCATCAAGGTTGTCACGATCACCGGTCTTATTATTCTCGGTATAATCATTGATTTGGGAGGTGGCCCGAACCATGACCGCCTTGGATTCCGCTACTGGAAGAACCCTGGACCATTTGTTCAGTATAACGGCATTCAAGGTTCCAAAGGCCGATTCCTTGGCTGGTGGGCTGTGATGACGCAGGCTGCTTTCTCGTTTATTGGAACCGAGATTGTCGCTGTAAGTTAGATTCCATTGGCTTGATCTGAAATGAATTGATCGCTCATGAGTGTCGTCTAGATTGCTGCTGGAGAAGCAAAGAACCCGCGTCGTACCTTGCCCAAGGCCATCCGTCGAGTATACATCCGTATCTTGCTTTTCTACATCGGTGGAACATTCGTCATCGGTCTTCTTGTACCATCCAACAACACGTCCCTCCAATTGAAAAGTGGAACCGCCAAGTCTCCCTTCGTCATTGCTATCGAAGCAGCGGGAATTAAATCCCTACCTTCAGTAAGACCCACATGACTTTTCCCTTTTGCGTAGAAATGGCTGATCGCTCTTTAAAACAGATTATCAATGCTTGTCTGCTGACCTCAGCATGGTCCGCCTCATCCAGTGACTTGTATACTTCGTCTCGCGCGATTTGTACGTACAAGCATCTAGCAGCCAACTCATCAATACTAATGCACTTTATAGACGGTCTTGCAGCTTCAGGAAATGCCCCTAAGATTTTCCTTAGAACCACGCGCCAGGGTTTGCCTTACGTCGCTGTCATCTTCTGCGCCTCCTTCTCGCTTCTCGCCTTTATGGCTGTGTCCCAGGGTGCGGGCAAGGTGTTCGACTGGTTGTCCAACATGACATCTGTCGCTGGACTTATGACATGGTTTGGTATTTCGGTGACATACCTCCGCTTCTACAAGGGCATGAAGGTCCAAGGCATCGACCGCAAGACCCTCCCTTACTGGACGAATCTCCAGCCGTATGCAGCGTGGTATGGAGTGATTTCAACACTCACTATCTGCATCGTACGTCAACTTTTCATACTCGATAATACAATTTAGACTGACCATTGTCTCACTCTCTAGTTCAGCGGATGGAGCGTCTTCCTCAAAGGAAATTGGAACACTGCGACCTTCGTTACTAACTACATCCTTCTAATTGCCTGGCCAATCCTGTACGTCGGCGCTCGCTTCTACTATCGCACCGGACCCGTTGCTGCAGAGGACATGGATTTCAAGAGCGATCTCGCTCAGATCGAGGCGGATACATATGACGAACCCCCACCACAGAACAAGATGGAGGCATTCTGGCGCTGGCTGGTGAGCATACTGTTGTACTTGGCAATTTTTGACACTACTAACGTCACCTCACTCAGATGTGATTATACCTCAGAGTCTAATTATACCTCGAGCATTATCGTCTATGTCATTTATTGTTTGTAAACCCCTCAATTGTGCAACATACCTTGTCTATTGTATGTCACTACCAATATAATAATATCTAGCTAGCCATTGAAATGCGAGCCCGTCCATTGCGCGCAAACCTAGAATACAACGCCTAGCTAGTAGGTGACTTCCCGTAAGGTTTTACAGACAAATTTCTCATGCCTTAGCCGAATAGCCGCGCTGGATTTGGAAGGTAGCTGTCAATGCCTGTCAAACGGTTGCTCTCGCACTGGTCTGTAAATCTGCCAATCTGTGGAGGGGTAGCTACCCCTCTGTAGATTTCTGTAAATTGTCGGAGTGCACTAAATGTCTGATTCGGGCAATTTTCTAGATGGCTCGCTCCCGGAATTGTCGTCCGGATCATTGATGTTGTTCCCAGTCCATCGTCTTGCTGAGTTCTTACGGTTTACAGATTCTGTCCGTAAATTAGCCGATGTCGAGCGATCAAACTTTTACAGACAAGCTTGTTTCTATAAATTCTTACGGGAAGTCACCCAGCGTTCACTAACCCCGCAGGCAAACAAGTGTTTCATTTACATGTCACGGCGCAAAAATGAGTTCCGTGACGTGTATTGATTTCAGTTAAGCGTTGTCTATTTTACCTAGCCATACTAGAGTTGAAAGCGTAATGAGTGAAATACAGTGGGAAGATAATGTTGAGGACGAAAACCGAATGCAACATGCAGGAAACTTAATGACAGTATATATACGTATCGGAGAGTGCCCATCCAGCGAGCTAAAACGACAAAAGCAAACCCACGAAGGTGGATGCTAGGTTTTGGGCAAGAGGATGACGTCTATGGTTTTGAAGACGGTATATGCAGATTAATGGCTATGGTCCGCAGTCAGTGCAAATACGAGGGGAGACGTGTGGTTATATTTACCTCTAAACCAATTCAAAGCATCAGAAGGCGACGGAGCATCGAAATACAAGATGGCCTTGTTGTCAACCAGACGCAAAGCTACGGAAATTGATAAGATAGGGAAAACTTTGCCGTGTCCGTTGAACTTACCATTTCCATGGACAATGCTGGCTGGCTGCGGCAAAGTCTGCATCCGCAGTACCGCCCATAGGTCGACCGCAGACATCGGATCCTTCCCGTCGCTAGGATCCCGACAAAGGACGAGAAGATCATTGCACAGGATTCCGACGAGAGGGCGCGGATTGAGTTCTGGCGCCAGGCAATCAACTTGAACAGGAGAGGCGTCCCCCTGAGGGGTGAACGTCTCAAAAGAGACAACCGTCTTTCGCACCACCCTAGTAAGTAATAGAGGTCCGTCCATGATGAGTCGTCTGATCGAAGCGTCAGAGAATTGTAAACTGGTACTTGTGTTCATAACTCACCGATGCGGCTGCACCAGAGGACTGGGAAATTTGCCTCGTATTCTTGACTGCCATTGAACAAGCTTTCGTCGAGATTCAGACTCTCGTTTTCCTTCATTCATGTTGTTGGCCAAAGAGGATATTTCTGTCAGAGCTCTGTCCAACGAATCGTCCAAAAAGGTATATGATGGTGGAGTGCTTCGCAAAAGCTCTTCCAACTAGACAGACGATCAGTCAAGTCGTATACAGACCAGTGCAGACGCTTACTAGTAACCGGTATCGTGGTATTCGTTGAACTGGTAAAAGTAGATAGCCTTCCATATTGAGTTGTGAATGGCGAGGATTCATGCGGCAGCGTTTCAGAAAATGCTTTATTCGTCTCCGTTGTCCAGACGTTAAATTTGCTGTATTACTCGGAGAGGATGGATCAGACATCACGCCTGGGACCGAAGGAGAGGAGATAGCGATCCCAAGCCCGAGTTGGGCCGTGCTAGAGGAGGGCGTTACGCTAGAGCCTGGACTAGCGTTGCCTGCGACGGGCCGATCCGTCGACCAAAATCTGATGCGCTGTACAGAATTGTCGAAGTTGCTGCGCGTACTCTGTCAGCAAAAAACGAAGCACGAGATAGTTGAAGCACTACTTGATATAAGTCGAGTACATCCTCATGAAGGCAGCGTATCTCAAGAAACATCCCGCCACAGCCGTCGCCACCTGCACAGACAATTGACCATCAGGATCCAACTCTTCTCCTGCAGGAGGCTTTTGCAGCAGTGGAGCCGCTGCTTTTTCCAACGATGGAAGGAAGCTTTCCTTGTGGAATGAAAACAGGGCTTCAATGCCGCCGAAAACGATCCTCCTCTCTGCTGAAGGGATAACTGTTTCTTTGCCAGAACCGACGCCACTGATCAGGTTGACGGGAGCGGCGCTAGGCTTGACGTATATATCAACAAGTTCTTGGAGGCCTTTCACATATGTCTTCTCCGTCCTTAAAATCTCAAAATTAGCAACCTCCGCCACGGCCTGACAATGGAAAATCCTTACTCGACAATTTCTCGAACCACCGAGTGCACGCTTGCACTTATCGTCCTTATACTTCCGCTCCTCTATAGAACTGTCTGAAGCGGCAATGCTGACAGTCTGCGAAGCTGTTCCACTGCGCAAGCTGGACATGACTTCGGGAGACCTTAGTTGACCAGACACAGATCCTGCTCGGGATATAGACATCGAGGACGCGTCGGAATTCGTCCTCTCCACAATTGTCGGCCTGCGCGAGCGCATTCCGCTCGGTGAACTCTCCTCTCCTCCGTTATACATGCTGATGGTATTACCCTGAGACAGACCGAGATCATTCATATCCTTCAAGTACGCCATCACGGAGCGCAAAGCCCGCGTGTACGCCTCTCGTAATCGTTCCTCCTCCCTTCGAGTAGCAAAATCGACGCTATCCATATCTGGAACCGGACTTGACGTTATGCTTGGCCTTGGTTCGTCCGCGTCATCCTCACCTGAGACTGACAGGCGTTCTATAAAGGACACAGGCGACGGCGAAGGAATGGTTACTGCATCGTCGACTGGTAAGAAGCTCCTTCTTCTGGATGATCGTGGAACTGGAGACGAGGATGGGGTAAGGAAATTGCCAGGTGAAGCAGGGGGCGGAATCGGGGAAGCCTTTTCAGAGGTCGGAGTGTCATCCTCTTGCACTGGAGGGGACAAGGCAACTGAAGGAGTGCTACCCGTGAGAGGCCCAAAAAATTCCGTAGTGGAGAAGCGAACGTCAATCTGAGGCGTGCTTGAGAATAGAGTGGCGGGAGTAGAGGCTGGCGCAGTCATCGGCTCGGGCAAAGGCATGCGACTGTACGTAGTGTTCGGGCGAAGTGGAACAGGAGAATCAGGTCCAGGTCGCATCTTTCCCATCGACATTTTCTTTAAGAAACCCCATCGCCCAGTCTTTTCTCTGTCCTTGGAGTGAGACTGAGACTGCCTTGCAGCGCTGTTCCTATCTCCATTACCTGACGTGGATCGAGTCGGATCACGTGAAAGGGGTCGACGCGGAGAAGTGGCCGGCGAGATGGTCTCAACGGCAGAGATACGTGAAGACTCAGGAACTGTCGGTTCTGGAGTGGCCGAGGGCGCTTCGAACTGTGTCTGAGGTAACGATGGCCGCAGATTGCGCGTGGGGGTCAAAGATGACGCAACGCCGAGACTAGCGTACCGCTTAGGTACGATCAAGCGATCGGATTCCGGAGAGCCACCCGCCACACTAAGCAGATTCGAGCTAGACGCCGAAGTCGAATAGTTCGGGAGCGCGGGGGGCGCAGGGGCATCGACGGGTGAGTCCTGCGGAGAGAACTGAGAGTCAGGTCGATCGAAATATGAACGTAGTTCTCCTGCGCTCTTCATTCTCCGTAAATCATGATCTGTGTAGTAACCTGAGTCTTCAACGCGCTTCGATATCGTCGGTCCATCGGTCGCTTCAGTTCTGGGGCGCGATTTTGAACTGAAAAATGATCCGTTGGGAGCAGTCTTGGTGCGTGTTAAGCCCCGTGGAACAGTCTGGGGGACGGGTGGAATTGACGGGGAGGTTGCGGAGCGACCAAGGAATGGAGCGCGGGCTGGGGTAATAGTGTCGTCATCGAGCCGAGAGAAGGATGGCCCGTCCCGATCCGCACTAGTAGGCTCCGACTCGGTGTCGGTCTCGTGCTCAACAGATGAGTCAGGAAGGCTAGCGGGAGAAGGAGGAATAGGTGTCGAGGGTGGATAAGGCGGTGACACCGAAGTTTTAGCAAGCAACGGCTCAACCAAAGCTTGCCAAGGACCCTGGAACGGATTGCCATCGAGATAAAGCTCCTGCAATGAAGGCAAGAGGCATAGCCAGCTGGGCAGGGAATACATTTTGTTCCTCCGAATGCTAAGCGTGTGAAGCTTGTCGAGCAAGCACAGTGAATCGGGAAGGCTCCCAATGCCAGTAGAATCCGCGATAAGCACACGCAGGGACGTAAGATGGGTCAAGAACACGGGTAAGACTCGAAGAGGATTGGACGCGACATTGAGCTCTTCTAAGTTCTCACATGAAGCAAGGGCAGGAGGAAGCGCGACCAAGAAGTTGGCAGAAATGTCAAGTGCAAGTAAAGTGTTGCATATCTGCGGCAAGGCGCCCGTCAGGAATGCTGGTACTGTATTGGGCGTGCTAGACGATCCGAGAAGTAGATGCGTAGTTCCTGATGAAAGTGGCACAACGGGGAAAGGTTATAAGTTGGGTAAATTCTCGCCATAAATGATCCCCGTGCTCACCTGGTTCAACACTTAGCTGGACAATTGGGATGCCCTCGCCTTTGACGATGAGTCCGCGCCCCTCTTCAGCTACTACCGCCGCAGACGTTCTCTCCTCCTCCTTGTCGTCAACCTCGTCATCTTCGTCGCCTAGGTCGTCCGTTTCTTCGTCGCTTGTTAAACCAACTTCATCTCTCTCATCGACTGTTTGCCATCCCATATCAAAGCTAGGGTTCTCCCGAAGACGTGGCGTGCCACTTTCATGTATGCTGTTAGTATTATTGAGCCCAATCGAAGATGACCTCGAACGAATGCTGGCAGAGTATTCTGACCACCTGGTCTGATCTATCGGTGTCCTTCCTGCGGACGTTGGAATGCTAGTCTTGGTCTGGAGCACCTGGACAACATCATCAGATGTGATTCCTACTGCCACACCAATCTCCTCGTCCTCCCCGGTCGCAACATGAACATGGCCATAGTCACTGGAAGCTAATGCACTTCCGGAGCTTGTGTATGCAGATGAACGTGTGGATGCGGAAGACGAGCCTTCAGAAGAGAGAGCAGGAAGGGTGGAAGACAGTTGATCAGACATACGAGAGTATGGGGAACGTTGGGGATACGGGTCTGGGAACTGAGAGGGATCTGGCAGTGGCGGGACCTTTGGGGGGCGCGCAAATGAGCGTGTGGGAGATGAATCGAAACGAAAAGATGATTCGCCCTCGGAGACAGACCTTACAAGAGGCGCTTGTAAAAACGAGTGGGCTGGGTGGGGTAATAGTAGGGGATTGCCAGCAGACATAGAAGGCTCTTCGAGACTAGAAGTCTCCGCAGCTTGGATATCGGTGAAATTGTGGGTACCGTAATGTTGGGACCAGGTCCGAGTTTCACCAGGTACAGATGATGTCGATGGACGTGGACGGGATCCAGGGGGATTGGGCGAATATGATGAAGGGGGTAAGGCGGCAGATGGATTGGTAGTGAGAAAGTCCAGATCTTTGAAGGTGGTCAGCAAAGAAGGTAAGGAACGTCGAAGTATGAAAAACAAAGGGAAGAAATTAAGTACTGCTAAGCGCTGAAGACTGATCATTTTAGCAAACAAGAACAACTATACCGCTAAAGTCGCAATGAAAGTAATATGCTAGTACTAGCTTCGGCATTGAATTCGGAGTATCTCACCAGGACTTGAATCTCCCTCCGGGTCTATCCAGCTAGGTGGTCTATGTGCGGCGTTTGGCATTGGGGGTAATGGTTTTTCGTAAAAGGTGTATAATCTTGTCGGTGAAGCTGGTGCTGATCGTGTCGAAGAAGAAGGTAAAAGTACGTTGGGATGGTCGACGTTCCTATCGTCGTCGCGTGACAAGTCAGCTAACAATGAGCATGGAAACTAAGTTACGACTTACATGACCATTGCAACAATAGTTGATACGATGATTACTTGCTTGCTCGCTCACCTCCACGACGACGAAGACGACGAAGACGACGACGAGCAGTTCTACGTTTTAGTCGTTAAGAACTTCGTCCGATTTTTCTAGTACATTATGTATAGTACTCCCACCATTTTACTAGTTGATGTTACATAAAAACTGATTTAAATTTGATCAGGTGCACGACTGCGACCTTCGTCCCGAATCACGATCCCCATCAACACGACATGGTTACCCTCTATCCTATATCCCACAGTGTAATGCTCACACGTAGTGTCAATGGCTATTTAATTATGCCAACTGCTAGTAAGCACGAAGCCTCTACATACTATCTCCTTCTTATCTACCAGGAGTGTATAATATAGCAGGTATCGGCTGAGACACCTACTCTGCACACTCGTCTTACAAACGTAACGAGGGCCAAGGCCACAATCCGAACGTTTCAGGATCCTCGGTTGCTTTGTTGCACACTCCGCTCGAGGAGGTAAGTGCTCATTTGAATTCTTGAAATTTTGTGCCACGGAAGTCGATCGTGACAACGTTATGTCCAATATTAAGTGTCATCATATAGTAACACTCATTTTTTTTTCCCGTTAACAGTATATGTCATGTCTATTCGTGAACAAAGTGCAGTTTTAGGAGTTGTAACCCGTTCCGCAAGGAAAACCAAAACTCTGGTAGACATCGCCACTACATCACATCAGTGGTTTGATGATGGAAACACGCATGGGTGAGGAGCTCATGGAACAGGTTTAACGCATGCGTTCTTTTTGATCGCAGGTACGAAGGAACTCGGGCGCTTCCAACGCTTAATCTTCATCTTGATAAAGTTCTAACATATATAGACCTAGCTGAATGTCCTTCTCGCCTTCAGAACGACTTCCTCAGCAGGGGTAAGGGAGATAAGATCGCTCAGAAATCATACAAATCAGGACGCTCTGAATGAAAAGCTACTTTTTTCTTTGACTTCTTCGACTTCGCAGCGCCAGGGGACCGGTCGGCCGCAGCATCGGCCACAGCCCGCGCAGATGCATCAATCATCAACTCCTTAGCATATTCCAATTCAACTTCCACAGTTGCAAGGGAGCCCTTTCTGCCTTCCGTAGCGAGGATAGCAGCAGATGTTGTTTCATGCATCATGCCGGTATCCAAAGCGATAGCGTTGGACGAAGGTGTCGTTCGACGCTCAGTCACACCACCTTCCAAGTCAAGATGTAGCGTCTCAAAGATAAGACGTTTGCGCATGCACTTGAAAGCAAGGTTATTTTCTCCGCTTCCGCCCATTGTCCCTGCAGCCGATGACAGCCCGCGGAGAGTGGAATATTTGTCACTGGCTGGGAGAATGGTATGAGGCGCTGGGAGCGTAAGAATTTGAAGAATGCCGTGATGGGAAGGGAAAAGAGAAGCCAGCGAGGGATTGGCTGTCCACATGACCTTCATCAGTCTATGTTGGGCACACACATCAACGGCGAATGCTCACCGCCAAATGCCGACATGGAGATCGCTGCATCGGTTAGCCAGCCAACCTTTTGAATCCACCCCGGTCCTCCCCAAGTATCCGTACATATATGAGGTGCAAGAGTCAGCGAGGCGCAAGCGTTTGGATACCGATGGAGAATCCTTCGAAGTCCGTGTAGCAAGGTCAACACTGTCTATGATGGCATCAGTCACAATCTCCTTTCAGGCGGCTGTATCTCACTGATGGTTGTATGTCGCCCCAGTGAGGCGATCCCAAAGCAGGGATACATATACGAACAGCCTGTGAGTTTGTGCTATTCGATAGTAGCTCCTCGATCTGTTTGATTACCCCCCTGCTTTCCTCTAGAAGCATCGACATCAATCAAATTCAGCTGGGCAGACTGCCGTACAGCATCAAGGACCGCATTGGGGATCCTGCAAGTCAAATCAAATGTCATGCAAAGATCGTCATTGAGACTACAATCGGTTGAACACCTTCAGTATCATTTAGCTCAAGTAGAGGACTTACATACGAATTGGATGAGACTGTGGTCTGGAACTTCTTCATCTGCTCATAACGCCAGGCAATCTTGATTTTGTCATCATGCTGACTCGCCCGCTCATCGTCCGCGTCCTCAGCTGTACTAGATTGTGCAGGTGTCGACGGCGTACTCCCTGGCATCCAGATGCACTCCCTCGCAAATCTCAGGGGTTCATCATGGATAATACAGACTTTCTGACCAGACGCAAGACCTTGCGCTACGAAGTATTTTTGCACTAGTTCTCCATATGCCGAGTGATGATCGGGAGCAAGCACAGCGAGAGAGCAAGACAAGGGTAGTCCGCCACCAAGAATATCATCTAGTGAAGGTATTCCGGTTGAAGTTATTACGGTAGACGTGGAAAACGGGGAAAGGCGAGTGCCTTGGGGCAGAGTAGCCCGACCTGATGGAGTTTTACGTTTGAAAGACGACATCACAATTGTCGGTCTTCCCTGCAGAGTTAAAGTAAAGTCACTTCAAATTGATCGATAGGATGAACTATTAACCCCCCTTTGGTAGGTGGACAAGTGTTGCAGGATCTATGACGACACTACTAGTACATCAACTATTATACACGTAGTCGAGGACGCTACATATTTTTGGGCAGGATGCACGATGAACCATACCTAGAAGCGCCTACTCACCACAACGTTCGTCCATCGAGGAAGCTCTCGAGTACGGAGACATGCACGAGTGCCAAGATACTCAGTCCAAAGAGTTCAGAGACAACTTCTCCGACTTCTGGATTAGCTCATCCAAGTCCGAAGCCGGTGCAGGAATGCCAGCAGAGACATGGCGGTCCACCTCCTGCTGTTCCTCACCAACCACTCTTATCGTAAACCCGTTCGGAACGCTCGGTAAACGCGTCGCGCTCATATCTCTCTGACCAGGACGCTGGAAAGGATTAAAGGCGATGGGGTATTCTCTTGGCCGTGTGAGGTTGTGAAAAGCCAAGCCATGCATACCTGCCGCTTGTAAGCTAGGCAGGGCATGGGCAACGATCTGAGGAAATGCATCTCTTTGCATTTCTGCGGATTGCTCTGCGTATTCGGTGGCGGCAAAAGGCGTATTTTCAGCGAGGCAATGCAGGATCACGAACTGCCATGCCGGGTAACTGGTGAGCCCAGCATTTGGGGCGACGACGGCATCGGGCCTGCTGTTTAGGAGGAAGGGAAGTCGCGGATCCCAATTTTCATGATCTCCGTGTAGAAAAATGGACAATGTGCTGGCTCCGCAAGATTCAGGGCTGGTGTATGTGTAGACTGGTTCCTTCCGTTTCGCCTTCATAGCAATGCTATTCTTCTTTGCCTTATTGACGATCGAGTGGACTGCGATGCCGAAGAAAGTCATCTTGATGTCTGTGTAAGGAAGCAGCAAGGCTAATTCAGAGAATCTATCGCGATAATCATCAGCATCAAAAGATTAGCCGTGGAGGTTCCGACATACAGAGGAAGCATATTTAATTCAACTTCGGACTCCAATATAATGCACGTTGAGAGCTTGACGATTCTCCAGGAGAATTTCTCTTTGGCCCTGTGACGTGGAGCACATGCACCAAAAGCTGGTATACGGTAAGAGGGTAATGCAACAACAGTGCAGCTGGTGACTCCTTGGTAAGATTTCGCCACCTGTACCACGAATCCCAGTCCACGATATCTGCTTTGCAAGCAATCTCAGGCTCCGTGCCAGGCTCAAAATCCAATTGGGGGATGAACCGCTTCTCCAGCTTCCAGCCGGTCTCGTCCGTCAACGGTCTATCAGAAAGTAGCATGTAGCCGTGTTCGTATCCTTGTACGTCGTCGACGCGAATCGCTTTAGAAGAAGCGGGAGGTTGACTTGGATGTTTGAGGTGCGGGTTGGAGCCTCCAGGAGTGCTCCAGTACCCGAAACCCTCAGCACCTAAAACATTGTAACAAGCGCGCACGAGATCCGCGGCAAAGGTGCCATCCGCCTCGACACGACCCCAAGGGAATTGCTTTAGAAGGGCTTGCACTTGCGGGACCCTCTCCATATGCACCTGAAATGGAATTGCGTCAAACCACATGAAGAAACTGCACTTCAGGAAGAACGGGCAAGTACGGAGCATTCGTACCTTATTCTTTGCACAGAAGACTTTGTGACCTGGGCTTCCAAACCTCCCTGCTTTCCAGTTTGTGGTATGGCACTGAAAAGTCGAGGGTAAGGGAACGCGTAGTTTTTACAATAAAGACGCGAATTGACATTCTTTGAGCAGAATACAAAGGATCTACAACCAGAGCAGACCAAGGGCTAGTGACTTGAAGTCAATGATGGGCTAGAACGCGATCATTTGGACGTACTTTGCGACCCATGATAAGTGCATCGCAATTATAGCAGGTCGATGCTATCGAAAAGTCCAGTTTACTCGGGTCACCTCCTGGACGCTGCTCACGACGGAGCTGCTCTGCCCCTTTGTAAGTAATGCGAATGAGGTCTGCGGCAGTGGGCATGGGTATTTTGTCGAACATTATGCGTGTGGGGATGCTAAAATCAGAGGGTGGATTCGAGGGATAGTGGACGTAGATCGATAGCTTTTATGAGGTAGCCTCATGAGGCCCACGCGACAGATTACATCGATAACTGATCCTCGCTGCAACATTTAAGTAATTGGAGATCCGAACAGTTGATCGTCTTGGTACACTCCCAAGTTCTTAACGCGATGTTCCTGCATGTTACTGGACGGTTCCACGCGGCAGGCAACGCGAGATCTGACTGCTTCAGGTGCTTTCACTGAGGTGCGCCTGCACAGCTGCATGGTTGAGTGAAGCACCCCACCGTGGGAAAAGAAATACATCTCTGCGATGTCATCAACTTGTCAAGTCTGTAGCATGCTTCAATGATACCTCCATTATGGCTGGAACCAGCCATCAAGAGAGTCGGTCTTACTTGCCTTCATGTTCGTATTTAACAATCAGTTCTGTGAAAAATACATTGATGCCATCCAGCTCATTAACTTTGGTTTTGCCTTCCACCTTTTCAAGGAAAATGTCGGCGGCCCATGCTTCGTTTGTGAATCCAACCAGCTGTGTCAACGCTTCTGATAAAACATAGATGGCTGGTCCTTCCATGCTTCCAACGCTCGACAACAGCGGTGAAATGGTCATCGAAAGCATTCTACCTCATCGGTTATTTCCCAATCACCTTGGAAGAGGGGAGCTCATAACTTTGATATCACCCGTTAATCGCTCGCGCATCATTTGCAAAAGAGTAATTGGCCTTCCGGGCGATGTAGTTTGTGTCGATCCGACTGGGCTTAAAGCTCCTTCGACCGAGCATGTCATCGTTCCCAAGGGGCACATTTGGGTTGCTGGTGACAACGCCGCCTGGTCGACAGACTCGCGCGATTATGGACCTGTGTCCATGGCCCTGGTAAGGGGCAGAATTGCTGCCAGGGTAAGTGCACCAAATTTGTCGTGCAACAGATCCCATGACGGCAGCGCTTACATTGCATAGATTTACCCGTTCAACCGGTTTACTGTCTTCTCCCGGGACGCAACTTATATCGAACAGTGACACGCGGGACAACATAGTCTACAGGCATGATACATTGATAATGTGCTTTCTAATACAGTGCGGTATGATGCAACAGCAGATCGAAGAATTCAGGATCAATACTATCGAACAAAGTTCATAGAGTAACCACCTTGCCCATTTGGTTCAAACTTAAAGTTGTCAGTAGACAATCCAAAGTTGCCTGACGGTGTGACTTCAGGCTCAGTCTGCAGAGGGAAAAGGCAACGAACCTAGTATGGTATTACCGAGGTTCTTCAGCTTGCCCGCCATTTCTGCCATTTCTTTCTTCTGGGCCGCTTGTTGTCGAGGTTCAAGAAGCTGCAGGCTTCGTTTGGTCTGTGCCACCTGAGGAGACGTAGGGGGTAGCAATTCCAGAAGTGACTTGTAGTCTAAATGATGTAATTTGAGGAACGTCGAGATCCCTCTAGTGATAGGACATACCTTCTTGTGCCTGTGTCAAAGACGACCATGTATCGAGTTGTTCGTTAGAAGCCGCTCGCCGCTGCAGGGCCTTGACATAGTGAGGATCGTTGAGTAATGCTGCAGCGAAACATGTATGGGTATATGGTCTCCTCTGTTTTGGCAAACTACTTACACTGGGTACATGATTCGACTGCACCACTGTAATCGCCCTAAATGAATAAAGGCAGTGAGATCTTTGGAACATCGAACATTGATTTCCATACAAGTTTTACAAGACATGCACCGATGTTGGCGTTCAACACCGCTCGAGCCTTGGCACATTCTGCCTCGAGCTCAGAAGGCGTGTTGGCAGGCTCTGGGCCCTCCTCTCGTGTTGGCACCTTGCTTGAACTCGATTGGGCACCACCATTTGACGCATCGTCCTGTAAGCTGTCCGGTGAAGGAGGCTGCTTCTTTCGTGTGGGTAGTCGACTCAGAGCTGTTCTGTATGACACGAGAGCTTCACTCCATGCACTAGCTCGAAACGACTCATTGCCCTCCTGCTTTAATTCATCTGCCTCAGTGATGCACTTCTGCCACCGTTGAAATTGATCAGATAATCAGACGTTGACCCTGAAGTAGTTCTCACCTTGATTTCTTGTTCATCGGCGGACTCAGATGGGGTGGACGCTTTCGAAGATGGGTGCTGGTCATCCGCCATCACGATGATTGGATCCAAGTTGCCAACTTGAGGCTAGTGGTCGTGGCGCTCTGGAACCTATGAATCTATTACACACTGTGTCCAACGCGGTCTTTACGATAGTGCGAAGTTAACGTTGACGGCTGCTTAGAAGTGCGTTATTTCATGTACATTGCAGCTGATGCCAAACCGTGCCGTTGAAAGTTTAATACAGATTCAGAGGGACCAACATGATATGATAAAGTGGTCTGTGCGTATTACACTCGTGAGTCAAGTACGCGTTCTAGGCAGCAAAGTAGATGCGGTCCATCGTATCAACCATCATTAAATGCCATTCCTTGTTACACAAAGATTAAGTGAAGAGTCTTACACATCGTTCGAACTTCGAAGGCAATATTCTTAGTTCTAGTATCACTAGTGCTTGCATGTCGATTATCTGGCTTACCACCGTGTATGGCCTCACCCATACGTGTTGACAGGACCACTGATTCATCCAGTACGTGCAGTTATTCTCCGTGAGGTCCTGAGATGGTATCCTCCCGCACCCCCAGGTCGGTCTACAGTAATCTAACTTTGTCTTTGCATGCTGACCCCTTGCACAGGAATGGCGTATGCAACATTAAGCGACAATGTTTACGGCGGGTATTTCATACCCAAAGGTTCGAAGTTGTATGAGTCGAGGTTGCCGTTGACTGATCCGTAGTTCGATTAGGTGCGACAATAATTGTTAATCAATGGTATGCTACGATGCAGTGCGTGCAATTGCTTTGAGCTGAGCATGATTCAGGGCACTGTCTCGGGACGAAGAGACGGCTCCCGACGCATCGCGCTTCGATCCCAGTTGCCATCTGACAGCTGATGGGCAACTGAAGGATCATTTCGTCAACCATACTACTGCCTTTGGTTTTGGCAGGTGAATACCTCACTTACTATCATTTTCAAGTTGTTCACTGACTCGTGCAGGCGCATCTGTCCTGAAGCCGTAATTTACCACTGACATGACGATGTAAGTGTCCTAGAATGTATACAAGCAACCTGCAGCTGACCCCAATTCCCAATTCCCAAGTCACCCGAAACCCTTCTGGTGCTCATTTGAAATCGTGAATACAGCGAGAGAAGAGCAGCTTCGAACGATGGTGAGTTTGAAGTGGCACAATATACTCACACGTTCGTCACATCTTGATTTTCTGTACCAAATGAGCTGGCAACAGCGCAGCGCAGGGCGTACACGTATACATGGGCGAATTGTATTACTTAATATTTAATAATATATTCATATATTGCAAGTTCAATTGCCATTTTAAGTCGAGCAGTACGATATAATATTAATAATTGCAGCTGTGGTGTAAGCCCGGTGGCTTACCTGAGTTCCCATAATCAGCATAAATACTGTCCGAGATAATGAAGCATGAGCTTTCATTATCACTGCCTTTTGGCGTAACGGTTAAGGGACGACAGTCTTGACTACTTACATGTGGTCGACCAGGCCTTCCAGACCCAAGATATCCGCCGTCAGATACCAATGGTCCAGAAGGTGTCGGCGAGCTGGCGGAAAAGCAGAAAAACAGCCATCTCTCCACCGGAGGAAAACAGTGGCGGAAATTTGGCGGAAACATAAGGTCCGGATTAGTTTTCCGTCACGTTTCCTCCAGCGGAAATTTTAGACAACACGCAGTGTATCGTGGCTACGATAGACGATTGTAGGTATAAAGGTCAGCGCCTTCATCCCCCTTCCCCAACTACTGCCACAAACTCACTCTTCCATCATGCCCAGTGTCAGCGATTCTAAGTGCATCCTCGTCATTGGATCCACTGCAGGAATAGGTCGTGCCCTTGCCCTTGCGATCTTGGATCTCCCCTCTAAGCCCACCGTCATCGTCTGCGGTCGCCGCAAGGAAAGGCTCGACGAACTGGTTGCTTCCCATAATGCCACCGGACGCCTCAAGAGTGTTACTCTCGACGTTCTTGCAGAGCGCAACGCTCTCAAGTCTTCCATCGAGGAGATCGTCAACACTTACCCAGATGTATGTGTCCCTAGCACTATTCCCCGCAGACTAGCGTTGACCGGCTGTGCAGCTTGACGCTGTCTTGTTCTCGAACGGCATTCAACGTGCTTTCGACTTCACAAAGCCAGAAACCGTTGATCTCGACTGTAGGTCTCTCCCCTGTACATCTGTGATATTCTCATTCTGTTTTTATTTCGTCCAGCTCTCGAGTGTGAACTCGCCACCAATTATACTTCAATTGTCAGGATGATCACTTTCGTCCTCCCTCACCTGATCAAGCTTGGGGTATGAGCCCTTTTATGTTCCATTTCATTTCTCTGACCCCTGTGCAGGAGCAAGGCCGTCCGACATTCCTGTACGCAGTTTCCTCAGGATTGTCTATTGTTCCCGCTGCTGGGGTTGCTGGTTACTGCGCGACGAAAGCTGCCATCCACAGCTTGAGTATCTCACTCGCTGTTCAGCTCAAGGAGAAGAATGTTCACGTGGTCGAGATTCTTCCTCCGTGAGTGACATCTTTGTTTCCTTGTTCTTCATCTCATTACCCTGCAAAAGACTCGTCGAGTCGGAGTTGCATGACTGTGAGTTCACTCCTTCCAGCTTTCCGCCTCTTCTGTTACTTAACCTGCGCATTAGTCCAAGGCACAACGCAACGGCTGTCCAATTTCTGGCTTTCGCTCGAAGAATATACGAAAGTGACGATGGAGGGCCTTGTTCGAGGCGACCCGTGTGTTCCAGCTGGGGGGGTTATCGAAGAGTACAAAAAGTTCGAGGAAGGAAAGTTGGAGGCTGCAACGCAGATGTATGGGCAATTCAAGACAATGACCCAGGCGTAGAGAACAAATTGGCACAGGTTTTTCTTCGGTAGTTGAACTCGGAAGTAATGTATGATATCGACCGTTGATTTTCTCCTTGAATATTGGATCAAATTGGGAGGTCGAATGTTTCGCTGTGTCAGTGTGTCATGCACATCGCACGCGTCATGAACCATGTTTCGGAGCGGATTGCAACATGTCAGTTGATTCGACGTCACGAAGCTGGAGATCGTGTACCTCCAGAGTGCACACCACGTATATGAAATATATCTTTGCCGTCATTGAGAAGGAGAAGGAACAACTGTCCTCCTTAAGTCTTCCCTCACAGGCTGTCTAACTACTACTAGGCGCGTTAAAAGACGCGTCGTAAGGTCATGTGACCGTAAAATCTAAATCTTATCTTGAAGCTTCTTTCCCGAGTCACTTTGACTCTCTTTGACTCTCTTTGACTAGCTTTGACTAGGCAACTAGTTATTAAAAGCAAACATCAACCAAGTACTTGATCTCAACAATCATGTCTACCCAACGCCTCTGGCTTCGCTGCGAAAAGAAAGAGTTTGAGCGTCGCTCAGCCCTCACACCTACCACCGCGAAGAAACTGATTGATGCTGGCTTCCAAATCAGTGTCGAACGCGATGCACAACGGATTTTCGATGACGCTGAGTTCGAGGCGTATGTACAGATAATATAGCCGTGCTCATCCGCTAAATACGCGTCACAGTGTCGGCTGTACGCTTGTAGGAAAACAACTCATGGCCCAACGCCCCTACAGATGTCCCCATCATCGGATTGAAGGAGCTTCCAGAATCCCAAGATCCCCTGCCCCATACACACATTCAGTTTGCCCACTGTTACAAGCAGCAAGCAGGATGGTCATCCGTGCTGGCTCGTTTCTACAAGGGAGGAGGTACACTCTATGATCTGGAGTTCCTCACCGATGCTACGGGTCGGCGTGTTGCTGCTTTCGGCTACCACGCTGGCTTTGCTGGTGCTGCCGCTGGTGCACTTGCTGTGGCCGCGCAACGGTCAGGAAAGAAGTTAGGCCGCTTGGAACCTTATGAGAATGAGACTGCCATGATCGATGATGTCAAGAACATGCTCGGCGGCAACGTCAATGGCGTCAAAGCTCTCGTAATTGGCGCCCTCGGACGATGCGGACGCGGAGCTGTGGATCTTTTCCGCAAGATTGGTCTGGCTGAGTGAGTCATTACGCAAAGCTAGGGATTATACGTCTTGACCCAGCCATCGCAGAGATAACATAGTCAAGTGGGATATGGCTGAGACTGCCAAAGGGGGCCCATTCCAGGAAATCATTGACGTGGATATCTTCGTCAACTGCATCTACCTGTCATCTTCGATCCCGCCCTTTTTAACGAAGGACCAAATCATCGCTGCCGGCCAAGGTAGACGGCTATCTGTAGTTGTGGATGTCAGTTGCGACACCACGAACCCGTTCAATCCCATCCCAATTTACAGTATAAATACAACTTTCTCCGAACCAACTGTTCCTTTGGATCTCGGGTGCGTATCATTAGCACGTCGCATGAACCAGCTAACGCCTTGGCTTGCGTACCAGACATGACTTTCCATCGCTGTCGGTGATCTCCATCGATCACCTACCAACCCTGTTGCCCCGTGAGGCTTCTGAACAGTTCAGTAACGATTTGTTACCATCACTCTTGGAGCTTCCTCGACGAATGACCGCGAAGGTCTGGACTGACGCAGAGAAGTTGTTCAATGAGAAGCAAAGAGAGGCAGTTGAGGCGGAAGGCCTGTGAATCGTTGCGTTTAAAATTGAGATTCAGGCTGATGAAACATGACCTCGCCCACTTGTCGTTGCAGTATTGATTAAGACCGAAAGATCAGTAGTTGAAGATACCACACATTGTACCAGTGTAGACTCGATGAGGATCAATTGACTTGGTTATTACTTACTAGGAAGTGCTTGGCCCATTCAATTGAGCCAGCAAAGCGGTGCTATTTTTGTTGGAACTTGAGACTGCGGCAGGATACCTAGTACCGTGTGTTGTGTACTCGGTGACTATTGTCAGTATGTACTGATACTAAGATCTGGATGATACGACTATGAATCAGAAGTCTCGTGTCTCACAAGCTTGAGTAAGTAACTTTTCTGTAAACTCCACTTTACTAGCCGCCGCTGCGCGGACTGGAGCGTGGTCAAACTCCTCGTGTTTGCCACCTTCCTTGCTCCTTTTATTTCATCCACGTATAACGACGCTTCCATTCTTTTCATTCTTTCATTCTTTTCATTAGCGCTGGTCGCCCTCCCAAATCATGTTATCCCCCATCGGTACATCCATCCCTCACATATGCATCTCGCCTGCTTCGCCAGAGAAGGTATCTCCAGAGCCGTACTGTCTGTTTCTCTCCGCAGACCCAGATCAGGATGATAGCGGGTACCGGCAGAAGTTGTTGAGTCCCCAGTGTCACTTTCCAAACATGTTCCCCAGGCATCCGTCTCCTCTTCGTCCTGCAGACTGTCCTCCTCCCAAGGGGCTTCATCGTGATCAGTTTGATCTGCTTCTCAAAGTGTCGCGTGACAAGAGAGCTGCGCTCAGTTCTAGAAAGGTTCCTGATCTCCGCAAGGAACTTGCCATCAAGAACCAGAGGAATAAGCAACGTGAGTCAAATAGATCGGTGTCATGAATCATGATCTCATTCCGCTATGCGTTATAAGTCGAGCGTCGTGCACTCTTCCTGTCCAGAATTCAGGAACCTCCGTCGTCCACTGCAGTTCCGACACCCAAAATCCCTGTTGAGTTCTCTGCCGTTAACCATTGCACACTCCCACCTGGCGGCCTCGAGTCACCATTGGCGTTCTTCAACTCATTAGCTGGGGGGCTTAATGGTCAGACTGGAAAAGACCTCGCCAGGCGCCGCACGTGGTTCGAACAGGTGGATTGTCGTCTGCCTATCAGCAAACCCAAGACAGACCTGAAGTTGGGTAGTCGCAAACTTCCATCGTTGGAAGATATCATCGCCCGCGTTAGACCAGTTCTTCCTCCCCCATCAATGGCCAACGATCCTATATTCGCTACACCCCGTCCTTCCATGTTCCTAAGGAGCGGCAAGAACGCATCATCCACACGGTCCGTCTCAGATACGAACCCCCATATCAACATCGGCAGATTACATATGCCCGTCAGGCGTCGTCAGAGCAGCGACTCTCTTCCCGATATGCTGCTGAACGTAACGCCCCGCTCTCCATGTTGCCCCAACATCGAGATAACCACCACCGCTCCTCCTCGTACTCGCAGTAATGCGAAGTACGCGTTCACTGAGTACAATGTACATGCCCTTGGCCGAGCCAACACTGCTCGTGAAATGATGACCACCATCAAACGTCGCACGTCCCCTCCTCCCCTAGATCTTGCAGATAATCAACTTAGGCCAAAGAGGCATAGTGCACCTGCGGAGATGCAACTCAGGGAACGCTCTGGCTTTGAAGCATCCAAACTTGTCATTGCCTGGGGCTTTCTGAACACTTGGACATTTTGGACTTCTTTGTGGTACTGCCGTGCAGTTGCTTTCATGGACAGCTTCTTGGACCTAGTCTTTTCCTTAGTGTAGACACGCTCCCGCATATGTCTTGATGACACAGATTTTACGTGTCTGGAGCCGTTTGGACACGAATTCGCTGCTTCTTTTACTTCTTGGCGCACGATTGCGAACCGGCCTGATACACGTGCACTCCTTTGACATAACTGCTTACGCTCACGCTTTGTCATTTACGTGTTGCCATTAGTAGTTGTTTATGTAGTACGAATACAACTTTGGGTATGCACGCAAGGGCTGTTGGTACTTGATTACCTCCTTTTGTCCATGTAGAACCTGTGACTGTGAACTACTTCCACGACTCCACCGTTCGCCACCGGTGTTCACGGGTATCAGAGATACTACTGGGTGGTGGGTATGAACTAGTGCTGCTGTCTGGTGGCACTTGATCTGCAGGTGGCGATGGGGGTCGCCCACGCAATCGAGCAATGACATCGACACGCCGGCCTAAGCAACGCATTAATATATTGAGACTATGGCTGATGTCATGACCAAGCATCAGCTTACTGTAGTCAAGTCTAACATGTTCATCGTGTAGTTCTTCATCCGAGTCATGCGAGGGGATCGGTAGAAGTAACGACCTCCCATGCATCTGGTGGCGCCCGTTCACATCAGCGTGCATGGAATACTACTCGTGACCCACGTTGCAGCATATTTCTGTGAGGTGCACGAGAGCTACTGTAGCTAAGTCTCTGGTCGTCGCTAACTGCAGGGATATGAGGTCGAAGTACCCAGAAGCACGAAAAACGGCACACCAGAATGGGTAATCTGCGGTGCAGGCGGCAGATAATGGATGTAGGGTTTGTCCCTGGTACCTTCTTGCTGTGTCCTGAAAGGTCTTGGACGACCAGAAGTGGGCTCAGTCACTGAACACATGATTAACATACAACTAAATCAACGATTGACAAATGGTCGCACATCTAGACACAGACGCAGCGGCCTTGGTTTTTTTCTCTTTTTCGATAGAGTTGACGAGTTTTTGCAGGAAGAGATTTCTTTGTGCTGACATCGCCCTTCCCCATTCGATTTCATCGGGTGTGTCCACATTTTCATGCGCCATCTCTTCGTCTGTGAGACGGCGCAGCCAAGGAACCTTGCCAGGATTTTGGCGGGAGTAGTCGTCGTCGTACGGGTTTGGTTGATCAGGGCCCTCCAAATAGTGAAATACGAGCCATAGAAATGCGCGGGCGCGGTCAGCTGAGGCTATGTTGACAGGCAAAAAGAGATCTAGGAAGTTCACGGGCGGATCGAAGTGAGTACTTGCAAGGGGCTAATGAGCAGTCAGTACAAGAAGAATAAGCACGAACAGGGACCTCACGGCCGCGTGGTTTGCGAGAACGAATATTAAATTCACGATACTTGTGGACGGAAGTTGACGGGCCCTCTGGCGGCATGGAGATGAGCTGCTGTACGAAAAACCATGGGGATGAATTCGCGTACGCTCTTGTGCAATATTTCTTCCGGGGTAGACGGAGGCATGTTCTTAAGCTCAGAAGGCAGTAAAGCAGCCTTGAGACAATTCTTGATCCGCGGGGCATCCTGGGCATTACCATCAGTCTTCTGGAGCGAGGGTACCGGGTGATAAGTCCGTAAAGCTGTCTTCATTTCTGGAAAGACTGACCTCTTTGTGAGCATATTGAAGGAACAAAACGCGATGCAGACTTACATGCCATAGTGGTATTGATGCGCCCCACATTGGTCAGGAGAGAAATTTTGCCAAGCTCGACGGCAAAGGCGGGTGTCTCGGCCATCTTGTCTTTGAGGACTTTGGAGCACTTATGGGACGTATACAAAGCATTGACATAGAGATCGCAGAAGTGAACCTTAGAGTCTTCGCTGGGGGCTTGTGGGGTGAAAACTTTGTGTCTGTCATTGAATATATGATAAAGGAGATCGAACTGGACGTCCTCTCGAGTGAGAGGTTCTGCGTCGTTGCGCTTTATTGGGAGAGCTTTACGACTTAGATATCCCACGCTGCGAATGCAAAGAAGATGGAAAATGAGCTACGTCAGTAGGTGGCTGAGCAGAATGGAAACATACAGAGGAGCTGGTTCGCTTGACCAGTTCGCGGGCTGCAGTTTGGGGATGTCGGAAGTTGAAGCCATGAGGGACTCAGAGGATGGATGGACTAGTTAATGAAAGGAAACATGAGGCGGCAACCTTTCCTGTTCATGACCATTTGTATAAGTATTGCAGGTATGCTTAATTGACAGAATCTCACGTGTAGTGCCACGGGGCCAAGCTAGGTCGATCAGCGCCTCTCTCCTGACAGATAGGTGTAAAATTGCTTACTGACTGCTAGAAATTTGATTCATCGCCCTGAACAATGTTCAATTACCCTGAGCGGTTGCCAGCGATATATGAACCCAACCATCCTCTAGCCAACCAGCTGGGACGACCATTGAATTCGTTGGTTTTTGCCGATCGATTAACCTTCGCGGAACCAAATGTGAGAAAGCATTTCCAAATTTACTCTTACTTACTTTTTTGTTCTATAGCCAGCTCTCACCTACCGTACCCTACAACTAACCATGGACAACGTCAAGTTCGATGAGGCTACACAAGTACGTGTATTCACTTAACGGCTCCCATTTCCTCTCAGATATCCCTCGCAGAAAGAGCTTGCCACGTTCTTAGAGCGCGAACAAGCCCAAGCTCGCATCAACTCCACCGTGCATTCACTCACAAGCATGTGTTGGGATAAGTGAGTCTCCGTCTTGCCGTATCCGTCAACTTTCATTGACAAATTCCTTCATGCAGATGTGTCACTGGCACTCCAGGGTCTAGCTTCGCCCGCAAGGAGGAGAGCTGTCTCTTGAACTGCGTAGACCGCTTCATGGATACAAGTTTATTCATCATTAAGACCATAGAGGGACAACGCTCGCAAATGCAATCATGAGCTGCCATGTAATACATACATACCGATCCACGTCGTACGCTTAATTGTTAACATCATCTCACCTCAGAACATACTAATACACGAAAGAGTACGAGGGATATCCAGCATTACAAAATAGCCTTGAGTATACAACAATCCGTCATAAAATAGCCTTTACCAACCTCGACCACAATACACCTACTGCCGCGGGAGTAAGAAAACAGAAAGCATCTGGTATCTCGCGGTGACTCCGTAGTTCCAGTGGAATTTCGATAGCACCATGATGACCAGCGGGGAAAGTAATCTGAGTTAAGGAACTTCGTGATAAAATCATCCTTGTCCATCCACAACTTTCTAAGCCATTCATCAAAGGCGACCTTCTCCTGATCTGGAAGTCCACTTCAAGAGACTCGTGGATAGATCTGTTGGGAGTCACCGCGGGATTCGTCCCGGATATGTCTCCAATGGGAACATCCTTTGCAACGTCAAATATTCGTAGATGCATGTGCACTACAGGTGGAGGCACGCGGTCGCAGAATATCGAGCGGAGTGTGTAGAAAGACTGTCCATATCCCTTTGGCGGTATGCCTAACAGCAGTATGTAGCGATTATTGACATAGTATTTCAGCTTCCATGAACGCACCTGGATATATCATCGTAATGTCGATCAATTTCAAGGATGACATACGCGGCGCAAGGGAGCGGAGACTATAATGAAGCCCTGTCGATCGAGGCAACAGTATGTTTAGTGGATCAGGCTGTAGAAAACATGGTCATCATTGATACCTCACTCAATATGGTGGTAGAAACGCACAATGCCAAGCTTGTCCGCGTATTTCCTGCTGATAGGGCGTGTATCTTTACTCACAAGAGTGCCCTCTGGAAACAGGATAAAGGTGAATGGTTTGTCTTCTTGTTCCGCTTTTCGGCCGAGTTTCGCAAGTTTCGATGACAATTGAAGTCTGTCAGAGGCCCATGAACGTGCAAGAAATATGAATCTGTATATTTGCATTGCCTTGACTGATTTTAGCGAAAGAACTCTAAATTGACGACAGCCACGTACTGGTCCGACCAGGGGAACCCATTTCAGGCTGCTCTTCAGTACAATGAAGACATCCTTATGCGTTCCCATAAAGTAAGTGAGGCACCAGACATACCACCAGTCAGAGTAGACCTGAAACTGAGTCAGCACTTGCCACACGACGGGCGACCAGGGTGATCACACACCTGATGGTTCGCGATAACAACGGCTTTAGAGGGTAGGTGTAACGCCATTACTCTGCCAGACGCATCGCGTTCGACAACGTGCCTAATTTCCTCCTCTGTGAACTTCCCTTGTCCTTCCCGTTCGAATGTGATAGAAAGACGTGTCGGGGCGAACCATTGGTTCATCAAATCTGGCACGACATGTCATCGTGTAGTATCGCCGGTATCAGAAGTGTTACTCACTCATAAGTGTCGCAAATGCGCCCTTCGTATACCGTATCCCCTCGTCATATAATTTCCGAGCCCGTGGACTTGAAGAGAAAAGCTTCAAGGGCAGTAGAAATAAAAGTTGAAATGCATGGACCATTAGACATCCTGGAATAAATAACACGAAGAAGAGGAGCCCATTGAGTGTCTGGGTCCACGTCCTTGGAGGACGTGCAAATATGGGGAGCTCATGCTGTCTAGTAACGACGGTCATAGCAGAAGAGAAAGGAGGCGTGGGCAGTCGCAGCTGGGAACAGTCAAGTTTCAACTGTCGAAACATGTTTTCAAAGTGCGGCTGCGCGCCTCATTATTAGGCCAAGTAGTATGTTTCTAGCCATCACACGCACGTACGCGTACATTACTAGGTAGTTACGACACGAACCGAGGCCCCGTATTACACATTTATCGTCATCGCTGACGCTAACAAGGCCTCTGAGGGCATCCAGGACTATCTAGGAAAACAAACTCTGCTTTAAACTCGACCTCGATTGATGCGTCAGCGCTCGTCAGCTGCGGCCGGGGCCTCGCTACCTATTATTACCTATCTGATGTCACTAAGTTACTGCATCCAGACCAAGTTCGGCAATGAGCGCCATATCAAGTACCCTCTTGAAGTACTCCTAATAAGTAAGGCTCGCATCCTTTGAATAGACTGTGTGCATGGAATAGTACTTGGTCTTGGTCACATTATTAAAGTTCAAAAGATTGTCAGACACTTATAATAGTTTGATTGCCCTCGGAAGAAAGGTCTCATGTTTAGCAGACTTGATACAACTACGGATTACGCCACAACGTATTTCTCACTAGCAAACAAAAGGTTTCCCGACTTGACCATTCAGATATGCCTCGACGATGAGCTATCATTGATTACTGAGATGAATATCGGATGCAAAGACACGAACACTGACCTTTATCGACACATAAGCTCCGGCAACACAGATGAAAGCCCCAGCAAGAATGGTCAGCACTGCTAATGTAGTTCCGATGGGTCGCCGTTTGATCCCGTCCACGCCACCCTTGAGATGGTATACGTCATGTAACCAGAAAAATCCGGCCAGACCGTACGTGTACCACGCGGCAAAGAGGGCTGCCGCAATCCCGATTAGGTAGGAGAATATCGGAACAGCAATGGCGAGAATCGCGGCGATAGCCACGCCTGCGAAACATAGCAGAGTCCAGACCGTCCATCCGAGTAACGTGTGTGAATAGATGTGCTTTGAATGACGAAATATACGGACAAACACCAGCTTTGCAGCTGTATGAGTGTATAGTCCGGCAGAGCTTCCCGAAAGATTCAGTAAGGACTAGCTAATCGGCAAATCATCACTGACAACAGGAAATTGGCGATAGCAATGCCAAATGTCGCCTTTGACCATGTCGGAGGAAGAGAAAAGAGGGCCGGGGACTGCACCGTGTTTCCAATGTAGACATACAGGACTATGCTGAAAATAGCATAAAATATTGTGGCGAAAACCTGCAGGCACCAGGCTGCCTGAGAGTCGTCTTCAGTTACAATATCAAATACAGGAGTGTTCTGACCTTCATAGCATCCTGGGGTCTACGCATCTCAGATATTAGAATAAAGAACCTATCGGAAATCAGCTTCAGCAGAAATATCATGCACAAAGTCGTACATGAAGTGCCCTAGTAGAGTGTTCAGGAGTGTTGGTTAACATCACAAAATTCATACCAGCATATGCAAAAACCTACTGAGCAGATGAGTGACGCTGAACTCGAACACATAGGAAGGTACGCACAGGGTTTGTGACAGCCAAGAAGGCATCGTAAAAGTTACTGGAGGCAGTTATAGTCAGAGACCGTCCAGGAACTGGGTTCGCTCCTGCTCCAATCATTGCAACGAAACCAGCCAGGGCAATGACCCCTGCACTGAGAAGGCCCATCCATGCCAAGCGACCCAGTGTCCGCGGTAGAGAAATCATAAACGCAACGGCGCCGGTGATAATAACCAGATACATGCTACATATGCCCTGATTCGAAAGTGTTGACAGCGCCTGCTGGCTGGAAAGTAGTTCAGAACCCTGTTTGGTACGAGTCAGTCGCGAGATATTCGATTTGACTTGATGACGCACGGAGCCACATATAGCGAAAGCGACAGTTCCAAAGGCAAGCAGCTCCCGAGCAACAGGTCCGAACATAATGTATCCAGCGTCACCTAGAGTATATCAGGTGTTTGAAAACCATTGGCGGTAGAATTGACTACCCATGGTGTGCACGTTGGAATGGTTCAGCTTGAAGTCGATGAGCAACTTCGCAGTATAGAGGCCAAAAATACCGAGAAACACAATCAGAATGACAGCAGGCACGATGCCTGAAGGTTTTGTAAACACTGCCTGTTGTGAGAATCACAGTGTAGTGGGCTCACCAACAACTGCTAGTGCGCTCGGGAGAGACAGCATACCATTGCTGACGATTTCTGCTATCATGAGGAGGCTCACAGACTACACTGATCAATATTTGATTGCGTGCGATCTCGGATAGACGCACCTGCCAACTGAGTGTCTTGTACTGGATTTGATGGACTTCATCTTCAACAAAAACATCTCTAGATTCTCCTGAATCTTGTTTCTCGGCAGACGCGGACGCTTCCTCGTCTGCATCGGGTTGCCCATGCACTTCATACATTGAGTGGGATGCCATTCAACAAGGGCAGTAAGATTCAGGATTATGAGAGCACTCACGGTCTACATATAAGTAATGCGGAAGGCCATATGATAAGGACCTGATGCTTACCTACTCGATAAGCAGACGTTGAGCGTCAAGGCTTCAGGCTCCGCGCAGAGAACAAGTGCATTCCCGTTGAGAAACGGTTGCAGTTGCCATTGATAGCACACCTGTCACAGTCAAGTGATAAGATGCAAACTGTGGATGGGCATCTGCTAGGATCTGACCAGAAGCGCGTATGAACTGCCAAATATGCGTTACACGTGCACGTTCCGTTATTTGCAAGTGTAGGGGCAGTGCCTGTTGGGATAGAAATCATCGATTCGGCACCGCGAAAGTCCAGGAGGTGGACGTCATTCGCTTGGAAGACAGCCGTCACGGTGCTATAAACGATATCGAAAGTTACGGGCCTAGCCGGTGTTGCTTGATATCGGCCCTTGGAACGCAAAACGCGGACGAGCTTACTCATGCATAAGATGGTGTGTACGTTCGCGCTCAACTGTTCCATAGGATGGTTCAACTTGGAGTCCTAGTAAGCATCTTTGTAGCATGACGCTAAAAATACCACGGGGCCCGATACCAAGCAGGCACGACCCTAATCATGTCACTGCAGGGTCGGCTGGTCCCGGTCGTGTTTCAAGGACTCTCAAGAGAAATCGTTCCAGTAATGAACGCTGAAAACATGTCAATCCTTTGCAAGATCGACAATGCGAAGGGAGTCCTACCTAGTATATCTTGTATCGTGATTGATAATTCTCATCCCCAACTTGCAGGGTCAGCGGCAGAGGGTCTCTTGGACGCGAGCTCGCCTGATGAGCTGTCACAGCTTGTACATAGTGAGTTGTACAAGTCGCGACGACCCTGGAGGACTATGCTACTTGGTCTCGTAACCGCTGTCGAACAAGAAGTTTTATTAGTATATGCACGCCAAGGGAGTTCAAGGCAAGGGAGTATGAGACGGTTGTGGGTGATAATGTTAATCTGCAAGTCATTGGTCAATTGTAAAATTAAGCCATGCCGTTCCTGGATCATTCTAGTCCTTGCCTAATCATTTTGCCCCACGACAATAAAGCGACAAAGGGACCCGAAACTGGGTGGCAGTGTTGTTGGCCAGCAACGAAAATAGGCACTAGTCTTAGACCAAGTACTCGACAGTAAGCATTAGACATTCTCCATCTCTGTGCGCACAGGTCTTTTGTCTTCTTTGGAAGGAGACTAACGCTCAGTAACGGATCCCTATTCTGCTCGGGGACGCGTTGAACTTGGCGCTACAACCTGTTCTTGTCATTACAGCCGACAACGTTAACGGTAACGAGATTGGTGGAGGAGGTACGCCGTGTCAATAAAAAGCATTGGGCACTGCCAAACAGGTTTTCGAAGCGTTTTCTGAACGTTACCCGTGCGGCCTCGGAGGAGTACTTGCGTAAAATTCAGGGCCTTGAGCCTTGCATTGCATTTTTTGCCTACGTGATGTCGAACTCAAACTCTAGTATGGGAACTGACCGTCCTCTCCGGAAATCCAACACCCATTTCTTGTCCAGACGTGACGTCCACGGGTCCATCATATCCTCAGACGCCAGACATCCTTCCCCCGCTCCCATTCGCATTCCGTCCGATTACTTTGACATCCATTCACGGTCCCAATTGAGTCCTGGTCGTACTTTTCATGCTCACGATCTTCCCCGGAACCTTTCCAGGAAGATTGATCACGACAAAGGCAAAGAGAAAGAGAAAGCGAACGAGCTTTCCTACGCATTCCCAACTGTGGATCTTGCTCTCGAGGTGCCCGACTTCTTGTCGGGAGCTGATATCACTCCAAAGGTCCTGCGTCACCGGACACGCACAGGTCCATCATCCGCCAAGCCAAAGTGGAAAGAGACCCCCATTCCATCACTTCGGCTCTCTGAAACCTCGAGTCTCGCCGAATCTCCTCCGCAAACACCAATAGATTCATCTTCCATCAGGAACTACTCGCTCGGCCATTTTCCGGTAGTCGTTTCAGCTCCGGTTGCCGGGGTGGAGGCCATGGACGCGTTGGTTGATGGAATGAATGGGTTTACGATGGAAGATTTCTTCGGAAAAAGCTCCTCTAGTCGCTCAAGGTTTGGTAATGCAAGGTACCACCCTTTATACCTACCACCTCTACCCACTCCTCCACCCGGCGTAGTCCTTGGCAAAGGGAAAAGTCGACGAAAGGAGAAAATCGTGCCTTCAGATGAAGATGACGACGAACCAAGACCATCGCATCCCGCTCGTCGTGCTCGCCGCACTCATGCACGACCTGGTTCTGCACGCAAGGGTTCTTCGTCTACAATCACAGTTGACTCGGGGTTGTATGAGGTCACGCTAGTTGATAACCCCGTTGATGACCTTCCAGTCGCTCTTGTGCAACCACCAGAGCGTCCAAGGACTGTGGTTCCTTCTATATCGGAAATCATCCGGAACCATGCTCCAGCTTCTGCTCGGAACCTTTCTAGAGAGCCTTCAAAACACGGGTCCAGTTGTACTCACAGCGATGGCCGCAACAATGGGGTCGAGAACGAGGAATCCGAGCTTGAGCCACTCATGACTGATAAAGAAGCTGAACCGGTGGGCAGATCCTCCATTGATAGTATTGCAGACGAAGTCCGCCGCACGTTCCATAACCAGAAGAACTCACATGTTGTGGCCCCGTTTGGATCACCTCATGCTCCCCCACTCACCGCCACACCCTCAAACACGTCGGACAGCTCAAGTGTGTGCCTTCACGGGGCAGCCTCGGACGTTTATACCAATTCATCCACTGCATCAGCACGCGATTCACTGCAATCATTGGACCCTATACCCATTTCCACTTCTCCTACATCCGTGCCACAAGCCATAGCAGAATATCTTCACTCCGCTAGATTGACGACTTTGCTGAAACTCACGCGATTCCCTCACGCCTCACTTGATCACCCTCTGACTGTTAGTCTTGCCGATATGGGTGATCCAAATGGTTTTCCTCTCATTGTATTTCTTGGTCTGGGCTGTGTCAGACATGTCATGGGTTTGTATGATGAAATGGCAGACTGTCTTGGCCTCCGCCTGATCGCCATTGACAGGTAAGTTACTGACCATCGACAAGCAATAATTTTTCTGACACATGTGCAGATGGGGTCTAGGCCGTACCGAGACTCCCCATTCCAAATCTGCTAGAGGCATCATGGAATGGGCGGCAGCTGTCGAGGAGGTGCTTGACCAGCTGAAAATCAATGAATGCAGCGTCGTTGCTCACTCAGCTGGCGCACCCTACGCTTTGGCTTTTGCGAACCGTGTTCCTACTCGTATTCGGGGTGACCTTTGTCTGCTAGCGCCATGGATAGGCGGCTCCGAAAGCGGTGAGTTCTGGAGGAACTTGTGATTGTGCTTCCTTTACTCAGCTGGTACACAGGAGGGTACCGGTGGCTCAAGTACGTTCCAAATGGCATTTTGAAGACTGCACAGGCAGCGGAATGGAAGATCCAGGCATGGATGCTAGGAAAGCCGCCAACTGTTGCTTACCGAGGAATTGGTTACACTGCACCACCATCTCCCAGATTTCAGAATGGAAAATCGCCGTCTGGCAATGGAGTCGAGACTCTGTCGCGGCCTCAGAGCCCTGGCCGACACAGCGTTTATCCATCGGATATTACAAAGAGACGGATGAGTTTGGGCTCTGTTCTGTCCAGTGATTATGATGATCTACGAGATTTCGATGGTCGCTTTGGGAGCCAAAGCACACTTGGCGCACGTTCGATGACACAGTCGAGCAGAGGAAAGCCTTCTCGAGGAATTCTAGGCAGGCTTAAATCGTCCAAAGCAATTTCCCAACCTCCTTCGCCTGCTACTGAGACTCCTCCCACCTCAACCGTCGTGAAAACGCTCAAGACTCTCAGATCCATGGGCTCCCTCAAGGGCAAATCATCTTCCGCTCCCAATACAATCAAGAAGGTCGATGCTTCAAGTCCACAGCTGCCTCAACCATTGTCGTTAGACATGGGTTTAGGACTTGGTGAAATCGATTGGAGTACCACGAAGGCTCGATCTTCACCTAGTCCTACGCCAACCCCTCTACCTCCTCCACTCCTTATCAAACCAACCAAATCCGTCGGATCGTCCGCTGATTGTGCGTCCCTCAAACTTCTTCCCCGGCAAACCGGCCGGCGTTCCATATCCTTCAGTGTGTCCAGCGCAAGTGCACCAAGATCAAGCCCGCCGAGCGTCCCGTCATCTCCTCCTGCGAGCACTTTATCATCTCCGCATGTGAGCGCTCAAACTGCATCCACTGCGTATCAAGCTGCTCTTGGCAATGCACTCATTGCGGCGTCTCACGCCGAAGCATCGAAGGGGACGCACAGCGACCTTCTGCAGATCCTCAATCATGACAACCGTCCCTGGGGCTTCTCCTACAGTGACTTCCCTCACAAAGTCCAGGTTTGGTACGGAGACAGGGACGAGAAGATTGCTGAAAATGCAGTGAGGTGGATGGAAAAGGCGATGGGCGAAGATCGTTGTCACGTCAAAGTCGTGAAAGGTGCTGACCATGCACTCATGTATAAGAGCTCGGTTGTTGTGGAGGTTCTGGAGCGAGTTAGAGAGTTCTGGTGAAGTTGTTTTTCGCTTTGCATCTTGTTTTGCTTTTTACTTGCTTTGGAGGGACAGCTTTTCGCGCAACGTCTCTCTTCTTCAGCTTACATCTACGCTAATACAAGCTTCCATAACACGATTCTCCTTGCGATTACATTCCCGTTTCTTGTACATACCCACGTTCGCAGCATCGGAAGGATCTCACTGTACTTTCGCCCTTCCTTGCACTTGATACCTTCGGTATAATTTGTTGTTTAAGCCTCATTATTAATACGTGTTGTAAACGCCAACAAGGAGGAATGTAAGAAAGTGTCAAGCAATGTCTGTTGATATATATAAGGCCGTGAAGTCCCTTCCCTTGTGCCCAGAGCCCTCATAACTGTGTTATACTCTCAACGCTTTCATCAGGGGGTGTCTGGAGCGACACCAGAGGTGTCGTTGGGGTCATATCATCCGGAATGCGGGGATGAGAAGGTAAATCCCTTGTCCTCAATGAAAAAAGCGTCATGCGCCTGGGCTGCGTCATCACTGATGCTACGGTGGAGACAGAAAACCTCGAAGACAAGTTCGGTGGCGAGGGTCGGTTCTCAAGGCGCCGCATCTGAGCAATACGACGACGCCTAGCGCGCAGGAAGAAAATGACTCCGAGAGTCAACGAAAGCAGACCTAGGAATGAAAATACTGTGATGATAGCAATTAGAGAACCTGCGAGCTGGGTCGACACAGCGCCGCTTTGTGGCGACGATGTCGGTGGCGACGTCGTTTGCGAACTTGGACCTGACTGCACACTATGCGCTGACGAGGCAGATATGGTCTCAGGGGATGGGTCCGGCGTAACGGATTGGACAGATGTACCGGACACTACAGGCACATTCGTGGGACTACCTGCCGGTGGTGTCACGGTCGCCGGGCTAGCAGTACTTTCTGAAGTTGTTGCAACTGACGGTGCCGGGAAAACACGAGATGGAGTACCTATAGATGTTTCTGATGATGCAGGGGGCGTCACCGGAGACGGTCCCCGGGGTGTAGGTGAGGACGGGGGAACTAGTTTCCACTGTTGTCACTGATTGTGGCACAGCAGGGGGTAAAGATGGAGCGGGAACTGAAGGTGTTTCTGATGACGCAGAGGGCATCACCGGAGATGGCCCTCCAATTGTAGGTGAGGATGAGGAAGTTTCCACTGTTGTCACTGAAGTAGGAGGTAAAGAAGAAGTGGTACAAGGTGCTTCTGATGATGCAGGGGGCATCACTGAAGACGTCCATACGGGGACAGGAGATGATGCAGGAATATCGGTCCCTCCTGCAGAAGATCCTCCAACCTCCACCTGAGAGGAGCTTGAGGTCACCACTGGCGAAGTAGTGCTCATTATACTTGAGCTCGTGCAGGGTGTGGTCACGGAAGACGCAGAAGACATTGAAATCAATATCGTGCTCGAAGCTAAAGTCGATGGCCATGAATTAGATGGAGTTGTCATCGCTGATGTTGTTGCTGTGAAAATCATCATAAGCTCATGAAATCATACCAACGGATAATATGCACTTACCGTCTGAGGGGACGCTACTTGCGACAAGTCTTGAGTGTCTGGCTGCATGGTCGGCAAAAGCTGCAGATATAGTGAAATCGTTCTTGTTTGTTGGTCATTTCGAAGGATACATACCATCAACTTGGTCAACAACAGTACCCGTGCTCAATCCAGGCAGCCTTGACGATACACCAAGTTCTCGTTCTTCTGGGCCAACGGAAATGCGCACGGGAGCAGCTTGGACACCGTGTAAAGACCAGGAAAGAATATTAAACAAGTAAATGAAATAAATAGTATAAGATACGAAGTTGAAGTTGAAAAGGGAAACAAAGGTGCGCAGCATCTGCCGACGCCGAGCTCCAGAGCTCCAGAATTGAAGATGAAAGAAATAACAAGAAGCGGGAAGGGTTTCCCCCACAATGGATTGAGGGAATCAAGAACTCGTCTTGATTTTAGCATAGCGTTCACTTATTTGTGGTGTCACACAGCTTCCTTGGGAGGCTAAGGCAGCACAGAGTTGATGAAAGGCCACAGCCCAGAGAACATAACAAGAACGTGAGGCGTTGCGCGATCCTCCAGAGTTAGCTGTAGCTCGACCCGCTACGATGCACACTCTTACTGTGTTTTGCAACGGTCCCGTGCAACCTGACAGGACCTGGTCATGGTCAAACCACGGTCCGTGACATGATGACCCTGCAGGAGTTTGTACGGCTGACTTGAAGATAGACGCTAGCTGACAGGGCGCAGCATGCCTGTGATCATGAGGTCGGACCAGCCCAAAATACCATATGCACATACCTGTTTTTCTCCGCACAGCAAAGTTAATGATGAAGATGCTACATAAGAAGACACTGGCATCAACTTCGGATAGTTAAAACAGACCTACACCATAGCATAGCAACGGAAACAAAAATCCACGATGGAGCGGGGATGGAGCGTGCGCGAGATTCATTTAACATTCCAGGAGATATGCCTTGGCAAGTCGCGGCATCAAACCAGCCGATCATTGAGAATCAAATCCCAAGGTGCTTCGGAAGACGCTCGCTATATCAGTTCAGCCTCATCCGTCCAATTATCAACCACAAGTCTGAGTCTTCCTGACTCTCCAGAGTCCGACCATGTCTGAAAAGAAAGCCCCAACAAAACGGAGAAGCAGGGCTACAGTCAAAGCTGAAGAAGGCGGAGACGACTCGCCAGGTTTACCACAACCGACTACAAGTGCTAGTACTAGCTCTCGGAAAAGAAAAGCTGTCAATCCTCTACCAAGGGAGCTGCTAGCACCCGTCACTCACATGCAAGACCTAAACGCAGCTAGAGAAGAACGACGGTCAGAACGTGCGTGAGATCTAGATTGCCCGAGTCCGAGTCCGTTGCTCATATATAAGTACTACAACCCAGTCGTACCAGTACCTCATATCCTCGAACGTCAGCGCTCTCGCCGTGCACATTCCTTCCATCCATCAGATCCCCCATTTCGTCGTACGCCCGCTGACTTACGCTCGACGCGAAAACCTAGCGTATCGAACATCGCCCCACGACCACCGCGATCCCGGCGATCAAGCATGCCAGGTCCAGAGCGCAACATGCTACAGCGTGAGCTTCTCTTCAGGTTCCTATGCGACGCAGCTCATGTACCCGTTGAACATCAGATGCGTGGCATACTGTCATGACCACCGATCCCCTCGTTGACTCGGATGAGGAATGTCATGATAGTCACGTTCGAACAGACTATGGTGCGTCCATTCGCTTTTCATAACAAGGGACCTTGGCTGAGACGGTCGCAGTCAAGAGGATGCAAGTCATTTCTCGCCTAAGAGGCAGGCCACCAACTCCAGAAGGAGAAGAACCTGCATATGCAACTCCAATGACCGGGCGGCCATCACACTTTGAGGCTCACGCAGGGCGTCTCCCCTCTGTATTCTGAACACTCGGAATTGTTACGGACTACATGTACCATACTATCTACCTCTTTGTTGTTCTAGTTTGTTGTATGTACTGACTTGTATGAACTACATCTGAGCGACTGCACATCGAAGCATTCCGTGGTTTGAGCAATTGATTGGTAGCCTACATTCAATATGCACAAAATTCCAAAGTGTGTAATGTATAGTATGCAAGGGAGGGGACGTAAGGGTGCACCGAGTGACCGAACGAAGAGGGAAAGAGGGCGCAAAAGTAACACGCAAAAAAAGAAGGGGAAAAAGTAGAATAAACACACTAAAAATGTCAGATAAAACAGATTCTGGTAAACCATCTAGTCCCGGATTAAAATACATACTGCATCATAACAGCAATACAGCTTCACAGACCGAGGAACCAGGTATTGCCTCACTATTCTGCGAGCCACTTTTCGCATTTCTTGGCGTACTTGTCGAGTAGCTGCGCCAGGTCGCGGATGACGAATGTCAGCACGACACTCGCGAAGAACTCGGAGGCCCGTTTTAGCTTGACTTCTGCGGCAGCCCGGAGGTCTATAGGGAACGCGGCGTATGTCGGTGCGACGGGATGCGACAACAGCGCCTTCGTATGCTCGTCGATGAGCTGGGCTTGCGTAAACAGCCTATTCAAGCCAGACACATAAGCAGCGGGCGAATCAAGGCTATTTCACACGTCAATAAAAGACAGACGCAATAAAAACAAGAGACGAACTTTTTTCCATTGGTAAACTTGTCGATTTGTCGCGTAAGCTTGCCTCCCCATGATGTTACCTGAACGAACAAATAAAGCGTCAAGCCACAAGAACGAGCGAACCATCTGGAAATTCCTTACCCCGCCGCTTTTCTTAACCACAAAACCTTCACCCACGCCAAGCTTCTTGCCAAAGTTCGCAACGACGCTGTCGCATATCGAGGAAAATTCCTCCAACTTGCCTACCCACGTTTCAGCTTCCTTGCGAGTTACACTGCCGATGCCCAAGGCAAGTCCACTGCAAACGCTCGCGCCGAAGCACTCCCCACTGCATTGCTGCATCTCCTCGAGGGCTGAGCAAAGCACTTCTACAACGCGGACTTTTTCTGGTATGTTTGTGAGCTTAGCCCCTCCTTGTGACCAGACCTCTTGCGGTACATGCAATCGTCTCGTGATATAACCACCGGACCTTGAGGTCATAGTGTTCGCCAGGAGAGTCATCATATGATACGGCTTCCTTTGACTGTCAGCGGGTGGAGCAGGGGGAAGTGGAGAAATAGGCGTAGTCGGTAAATTAGATATCAGTGCTGGTGGAGGCACCAGCGCCAGTGCCGGGGGTGGCGACAACAATTCCGTTTGCAACGTCAATTGGGGCAGTTGCGGGATGTTGATGCTGATGTTCTGCTGCAATTTCGAAGGGTTGGACATTTTACGAGGTATTAGTCCGTTAAGTCCGGCTGTGTGTGGCAATGGGGGTCGCTGAGAATCGAGTGGTGAGATACGACCATTGGCAACAGAAGGCCTACGTCCTGGCTGTGACGAAGCGCGACTTCGCCCAACCACGGCAGGCATTGCGCTAGGGGGTACCGGTGATCCTGTAGGCTTTGGAGCAGGAAGAGAGAACGTCGACGGTGATGGTGAATCAGTAGGCGAAGAACTACCAGTTGAAGGGGGAGCAGACATCTTGGCGCGCCTCTGATGAATCGTACCCATCGCTAGGGAGGTGTTGATCAGCTGTTGACCACTTGTCACGCTCATCGACTCTCCCCGAACTCGTGGAGTAATGGGTTGTGCTGGCGAATCAGGTGATCGTAAAGAGTATGATGTGGCTGTGGGTGACGGAAGTGGAGGCAGTGGATGAGAGTCTCGGATTGCAGTACGCGGCGTGTCAGGCCGTCGGGGCAACGAAGCCGTAACGTCGTCGTCGTCGTCAATGCTCTCCTGGCTGGGGGGACCGTCGAGCCTCATCCCCTCTTCAGTAACAGAGGTCAGTCTAGCTCCTGACCCCGTTCGTCTGTGTCCAATTGAATTTCCGCGCGGACGGGTGGTTTCTAGGAACCTGCTGGTCTGCGAGGGCATCGTTGCGGAAACAGCTAGTACGGCAGAGTCTGGGGGTGGTGGTGGTGGTAGTGGTGGTGGAGGCGGGGATAAGGCTGGAGGTGGTGCAGCGGGAGGAAAAACAGAAGCGGCTCGAGGTCGACCAGTGACTGAGGGGGTATACTGGGTTCGGTTCGCTGGAAGGGTTGCGGTGCGGTTGAGGGGGGTATTGGAATTATCCAGGGGGGATAATGGAAGAGGTGAGACAGGTGCAGCATAAGGATGTTGTGGTGATATGCCATTGGTTCTTTGACCGAATTCGGTGGACAGATAACTAGCATTGAGAAGGGCAGCTCCAATACCTTCATGGCCATCATTATCGTCATCATGGTCATGGTTATGTACGCCGAGGTGCTGAGGGTCGTCTTGGGTGTGTTCTGTGTGATAGGAGGATGTTCTGTGAGAATCGGAAGTGGGTGAAAGGGAAGACGGGGATGGGGGTTGTGTGGACTCTGTGGATGTGGATGGGGCGTAGACAGAGGATGGGGAATGAGGTATGGGAGGTATGCTGTATATCAAGCTGAGAATGTTCATACGGTCAGCATACGTGTCGTGCTGAAATGGAATTAGGTCGAATTCGCGACTAGAATGGGTGAATTTCTTACTATTGATTTGAGACGTCTAACTTCTTCTTCTTGGGCAACTACGCTTCTCCGTCTACCGTTTCGTCTTGGACGTTCTGTGCTATCTTCGCCTCTTCTTACACGCTCCATAACTTCACTGAGGAGAGCGACACTTCGACCGTATGCCATGACGGCAGCATGAGGGTCATCATTGGTAGAGTCCAACTGAACAGCTTCACGGGCGAGTTCCAAAGCTCTTGTGAGAGCGCGTCGAGAAGATGGACGAGACTGAGAGGGTGTACGGGACTGAGTTGGTGACAACAACAGACGGTCGGGGACGATATCCTGGTGGTGTGAAGATGACGTGGGTTGAAGGACAGATCTAGGCGAAGGGTCTGATAGGATATTGAATTCATGGGCAACGGTGCTTGAAGATGGCTGTGGACTGTTTGAGGCGGAAGTAGATGCTTGCCTTGTCTGAAACGCGGCTATTGCAGCGAGATTTGCAGAGGCAGAAGGTCTGCCAAAATTGGACTGACTACCACTGGTGCTTGACCTATGTCTGGTAGTATAGGGAAGTTCCTCTGTAATATGTGAAGGAGGGTCGTCATCAGGATGATAAGGTACTGATGCTGATACTAAAGGTAGACTTGGAATTGGTTGACTGGGTGGTGGACCTGCAGGAGGAAAGTTGGCAGCAGATGAACGGCGACGAGAAGTAAGAACGAAAGATGAAGGAGGATGTACTGGTGAAGTTAAAGGGAACGCGTTATCATGGGATTGACGAGGACGATGAATGATTGATGGTGGGCGAGTATTGAACTCCGGGTCCATGACGGGGTCAAGTCAAGGAGGTTCCTCGAGAGACACTGAAAATTATGAGTTGATGAGTTTCAGAAAACCTAAATCGGAGTAAACCTGAAACCACGTCTTCTATGCTATCTCCAAGGAAAGGACAGTACACGACTAGTTCACAGTCGAAACCCTCTCTTTCAACAATAATAATGTTCAGACCGAGTTTGGTAGTCTCAACTATTAATATTCATCTCGGCTCCCCCCCCCCCTCTACGAGTTGACTGCATGTATCGAATTCACACCAGAGCACTGTATCAAAAAAACTTGTAGCAGCAAGTGTCTCTTCAAAATGCATTTCCACTAAAAAACGATTACGACCTGTCAAGAAGCCTTGAAAGCTGGGTAAATTTCCCGTAAAGAATGGCAATGGATTATCCGGTATATATAAAATCGCAGAGTAGACAGAAACGAGCGGACGGTCAAGTGAGGAAGGATTTACACACACGGAGGGTATAATTGTCGACCACAGTGCCCAACAACAGCTAGCTATCCACCTACTTTCAGTCTCGGAATTCTGCCTGAGACCCTTGAGCAACTAGGCGACTCTCCAAATTTCTATTTCATCATATCAGCAAACTTTGCTCTCATCACATTTCCATAGAAACCTTACCTGAGAGACTCCTCTTTTGCCAGCAGTTCCTGTCGCTTTTCGTTGATCTCCCTTTGCACTTTGAGTTCAATCTCACGAAGCTATTCGTCCGCAAGAATAGTTGATCAGCACAATCAAAACAAAACTGCGTATTGTCACCTACTTTCTCCTCTTCCCTACGAAGTTGCTCTTCCTTGAGACGCACGCTCTGTGTAGCAAGCTCTTCTGGAAGGATAGAAGAATCGCTACACAAATTATTCGTTAGCTTGAAATATCAACATCGTGTCATCTTTAATATTCTCACTGTGTATCCGCGTGCACTGTCCGAGAAAGCTTCTCAGTACGATAAGTCTCGTAAAGAACGTCATGCGTAAGTGACTTCAAGTCGCCAAGGTGAGAGCTGTACCAAACATATTTCCTTAGCATTTCCCAGAAACGGCTAGATCAACGCTTACTTCAACAATGCACTCCGCAGTCTGCTGAAGTCCGAGTGTTTTGGGTTGTCCACTTCGGCAATACCCCAAGGGTATATCCTCGCGCGTACCGGTTGTCCGTCCATCTCGATTTCTTCCTCCGAACCGATGATGGCAAAAGGAAGCAATGCCTATATATCATTTACGTAAATGCTTGACACGAGCTCAAATTACGTCACATACCCGTAATTCACTGTTGTCCTGGATGGTTTCCTCGTCATCCTCCTCCACATCGTAAGGGAAGTTGTAGACAGGGATGTCATAGTGTTCGATATCCTCCATGATCTGTGACACGTCAACTTCGGTTAAAATGAATAAGCCTCGGAGTACGAACCCGCTTCTTGAATCCCCGAAGCTCGCTGGGTGTCAAGGAATCTGCCTTTCCAATAACAGGAATCACGTTAACACGAGGTGAGAGACGGCGCATCAGCTCGATGTCCATTTCCCTCAAGCTATAACACAGCCAGTTAACGCACTATATCAACGTGATGTGTAAAAGTATACGTACGAGTGACCTGTAGGGGGGATGAAGTACAAAAGCGCGTGCACTCGGTTATCCCTGAACCGAGGATTACGCTTGATACGAGACTCCTCAGCCAAAATGTCGTCATATTGACGCTCGAGGTAGCCAACAATTTCTTGGAATCTAAAACCAAACGTTATTCAGTGGGATATGAAAGGATGGTTATATACGAACGCAAACTCGTTGTCGATGTTGTCCCCGAAACCTGGGGTGTCAACAATGGTAAGCGCAATGCGAACACCATCCTCCTCCAACTCTGTGACAATGAATGATATGGTTGAATACAATGCAAACACTACATAGTCGGTGCAACTGACCGACGTTGGCAGGCTTGATTCTGATACCCTCCTCGATATGCGCGGTGTCTGGGTTGTCAGAGACCTTGTGCGCCAGGACTTCGGACTCGCAAAGAGTGTTCACAAAGGTCGTACGGCCAGTACCAGAGGCACCTGAAACACGTTGAGAAAATCGACCGGTCAACAATCACCGAATACAAGTCGAAATAATAACTGGAGAGAATAACTGACCGACGACCATGAGGGTGAACTGGACACCCTTCTTGACCTTGTTTCCTCTGCGTCTGCCGGCGAAAGACATTTTGTGGAAGGTTTGACTTTTGGGTTGCTTCACTTGCGTGCAGAGCAAAACAGAGACGAAGGGGAAAGTTGACCTCGCCTATTCAAACTCCGCCCAGCCGCGCCACCGTCGCGACGGGTCCGAATACTAGACTCTGAAGTAGCACTCTATCCATCTCCAGTTTGCCGTCGCTTTGCGTTGAAAAAATTAACTGACGCGTTTTTGCATGGTCGTTTTTATTGCAGCATGTTGCCGCATGTCTTGTTGTGGTAGACGTCAACTGCTGCTTGACATTCGGACGCGCACTTTCCATTCAGGGTTTGTGACATGTGTCGACGACGCGGTCACTATCAAGGCTTCACGCCCCGAAGTGACCATCACGAAAAAGAAGTTTTCAGAGCTTCCCAAGCGACGCGTCGCGGTGGAGGAGCATTTACTTCTGCCTCCTACCAAGGTGCAGAGCTCAAGTGACGCGAGTGTCCCTAACGATCTTGTAATTCCTTCTTGTGCGCAGTTCAGATGTATTTTTGGAATTTCTTTCTTATGAAAAGTACATGCGCATGCGATTCATTCAGCATCTCACTTGAACATCACCGAGGAATCTGAAAGGGGCGTAAGAAATCCGCAAGGTTTGGACACTTCATCGTTGCAACTCGAGGAAGAACAGCCCAAAAAACGCAGAGGACGGCCAAAATCACTGATATCCGATGGTACTCCCGCTACCGCCGCAGGTACGCAGATTCCCTAGCTATTAACCACAGACCGTCATGCCATTCTCACAGGGGCTGGGATCTCCGCAACTCCAAAGAGAACACGGCGGCGACGAAAGGCCAAGGTGGACGACTCCGCGGACAATACAGCACCTCCAAAACAGCCGCGCAACATGCTTGCCACTGAGATCCTAAACAACCTTGCTAAATTCCCGCATTGCATCCTCCTGACCCGTGTCGGTCAGTTTTATGAGGTACGGTGCGCTCCTATCTACTTTGACAAACTTTGCCCAACTGTTTCTGCTGCAGTCCTACTTCGACCAAGCAATCGAAGTCGCTCGTCTTTTGAACATCAAGCTGACCTCTCGTGTTTGGGACAAACAATCTATCGCCATGTGCGGTTTCCCACTGATGCATCTGGACAAGTATATCAAGGTTCTCGTCCAACAAAATAAACGGTTCGTCGCGATGTGCGAAGAGTTTCCTCGGTATTCTGTGTCCGGCCAGAAACCCGAATTCGACAGACGAGTGGTGCGCGTGATTACCCCTGGGACACTCATTGATGAGCCGTTCATTAACCAGTACGAGAACAACTATCTCTTGTCCATCAGCGCCGATGGTGCAATGGAAGAAATGGACGGAACCTCTCCCGTGGGATTAGCTTGGATCGACGTTTCTACGGGTGAATTCTTTGCAAAGACGTCATCTCAGGAGGCTTTAAAGGACGACCTGGCGAGGATAAGCCCGCGAGAAGTTGTCCTAGAAGATACACTCCAAGGAAACTTTTCACATCCCATTCAACAGCTGCTTGTGGATGAAGGCTGCTTTGTGTCGTACGCTACGCCCTCTCAAGAAAACTTGGTGAAAGATTCGCCCGAGATGGCTGTGACTCCAGATGACCTCAACAAACTGGAGGGAGACTTGACATCTGTCCCTTCTGCGTATTCTCCTGAGGAGACATCTGCTATCAAAATTCTTACCAACTTTCTGCACGCTAATTTACTGGAGCATATGCCACGCCTTTCAATGCCAAGCCGCGAAGGCAACGTTGAGCGCATGCAAATCGACTCTCACACTATCAAGGCACTTGAACTCAGGGAAAGCACGCGAGAAGGTGGTACGACAGGTAGCTTGCTTAGTGTCGTCAAAAGGACTGTAACACGCAGCGGAACGCGTCTGCTGGCGCGATGGTTGTGTAAGTTTTTGTTATTTGATATAATCTCAAGGCCCCTGAGATACATTCAGGTTCACCAAGCACCTCGGTCAAACAAATACAAGCTCGACAGTCATTAGTGGCCTTCTTTCACGCCAGGCCACATTTACTCTGCGACGTCAGGCAGTTCTTGGATGAAGTCGAAGACACGACTCGGATCGTTCAGAGGTTCCTTCTTGGGCGAGGTGATCCTGGCGATTTGGTTTCGATCAGCAGAACGATTAACGTTTGGAGTGCAATTCGCAAGCGCCTGGAACTCGAGAAGCAAATGGAAAGCTTGGAACAAGGCTTTCTGCTTTCGGAAGACTGGTCAAGTGTCGATGCTCTTTTAACTAGAATGGCAGATCTGCAAGACCTTGAGAGTCGAATCAATTTGGCCTTGCAAAGCATTGAAACTGCAGACGAGTCGAAAGATGAAGAGGACGCAGATAGCTCTGCGCCTGCAGATGCAGAGGAGCCCAGCAAAATTGATTCCAAGTTCGATATGCTCTCTAAGTGCTCCATTCGGCCAGAGTACGCAGCGTTATCGTTATCGTTCCAGACCGCATCACTTACGTGTATTGGTCCAGATTTTCTGCGCAACTGGCATCTCTGCACACCATCCTCGTCGATTTACTAGAGCAAAGAAGGAAAATGGAACGTCAACTTCAAGTAGACTATGGTAAGGTACATATTGCCCTTCGGGCTGCTACTGATTTAGTTGAATAGAAGCACCTTCTCTGACCTTGCGTACTTCTCCTGCACAAGGAATGCATGTCCACATCGGTCGCTTACGAAGAGACCAGACTAATGTGAAGGCATCTCCGCTGTTCATTAATATATCGGAGAGTGGTTCGACAAGCTCCTATTTTTACCAGGTCTGTTCGTCCTCCTTCCACTTTCATGAAAAATGCCTCATTTCAAACGATCGGCTGTTAGCCATGGTCGTCTCTAGGCAATCAGTTGGTTGAAACTGTGACGGCGATCACGAACGCTGAAAAGGAAGCTTTCAGCCTGCTACGCAATGAGGTCAGTTGTTCCCTTCCAAAACATGTTGTCATAGATTCATTGTATACGTCAGGTCAAAGCTTTTGCGATCGATCTTCGAAGAAATGCGCGGATAATGGACGAATTGGACGTTACCCTCGGATTTGCGAGCCTTGCAGCTGAAATGCGGTTCACGAGGCCCGTTATCACTGATGAGTACGTTACCCGTCGCACATCCTCCTGGCCCTTAATAACGTCATATCAGTACGACATACGAGGTGACCAATGGACGACATCCAACTGTAGAACTTGGCCTGCTCACTTCAGGCCGGGTCTTTACCCCGAACTCCGTGGCACTGGAAAGTGCCTCCCGGCTTCACATAATCACAGGCCCAAACATGGCAGGGAAATCAACATTCCTGCGGCAAGCAGCTTTGATTGCTATACTTGCTCAGACTGGTTCCTTTGTACCCGCGGACCACGCTATCATCGGAGTTGTAGACAAACTATTTTCCAGAGTAGGGGCCAAGGATGATCTCTTTCGTGACAGAAGTACTTTCATGGTGGAGATGCTCGAAACGGCTGAAATTCTGCGTCGGGCGACTTCGAAGAGCTTGGTAGGTTGTTGGTTTACTCATTCCAGTGTATTTGAAAGCTGAAAACTCTGCAGGTCATCATGGATGAAGTGGGTCGTGGAACCACAGTCAAAGATGGTCTAGCAATAGCATTTGCTGCCGTCCATCATCTCGTGACCCAGAATCAGTGTCGAGCCTTATTTGCTACTCATTTTCATGAACTTGCAGATATGCTCGGTTACTCTGACAATCACCGTGGCGGCGGCGTCTTCCAGGAAGTCGGGTTCTTTTGTACAGATGTTGATGAGACAGACGTAAGTGACCGAATTGAACTTGTGTTTTCTGTCTGCTCAGATGAGGACTATCAGGACAACCATTTTGCCTACTCCCACCGTCTGCGGCCAGGCGTGAATCGAGATAGTCATGGCCTCAAGGTTGCTCAACTGGCAGGCATGCCAGAATCCGCTGTCCTTCTTGCCAAGCAAGCTTTGGATGCACTCAAAGGGCAGGATCACATCGGTTCTCAACAACTTTTTGCCCTAGGACAATCTTTAACGAGCTAATGGTAGTATATATTCCCCTAATGATATCCACTCGCAATTTTTGTACATTACGATTTAGAAATGTAATGACCGGCTCATCATGACATCTGTGAGCGAATAAAGTTGAGGGCAGAGCCAGCGAGGAACCACTTCAACTGATCCTCCGACATGGTGTGTTTTGTGGGTATCTCAAATACCTCGCCGGTGCGCTTGGTGACCTTGAGCTTAACTGCGGCGTTTTGTCGTCCCTCGATAAGATCTGCCAGGCCTATAGTCTCGACCATGTCGCCTGATCCGATGCGAGAGTAGTCAGCCTTGTCGGCGAACCAAAGGGGGAGGACTCCTTGTTTCTGCATCACAATTAAATCAGTAATTCTACCCTGTTCGAGCACACCGCACCTTTAGGTTAGTCTCGTGGATTCGAGCAAAAGACCTTGCGACGATCATTGCACACCCTGACACAACATGAGAAACTACTCGAGTGCAACACACTGAGATACTTCAACGTACCATAGAATCTAGGCTGAAGTGCAGCATGCTCACGGGCACTACCTTCGCCGTAATTGTCATCAACGACCAGGGTCCAAGGCTGACCGCGAGCTTTGAACCGTTTTGCGACTCCCGGAATGGTGTCGCTCTCAGTCTCGCCAGCGTCACGATCATGGTCGAACGCAACATTCACATCGCCCCCTTCGTCGTTCACAGCCTTGTCAAGTTTAATAACATATCTACAGGATGGCAGTTTGCGCGACGCACCGTAATAACTGTAAAAGATAGTCAGCACAAAACGTGCTAAGAGTACGCATAGACATACGAAGATTTTCAGAGATGTTAGTGAGATGTCCCTTGTATTTCAACCAAGGGCCCTGTAAGTGGATTAGCTGGACGACTGAGTAAAAATAGATCTCACTTACAGCCGCAGAAATGTGGTCAGTAGTGCACTTCCCTCTTACGCGCATGAGCACTTTCAAGGGCGGGAGTTCCAGACCCCTTTCGTTGCCGGTTTCTTTGCCGAAATGACTTTGGAAAGGCTCCAACAGTTCGAGACGCTGAGAGTCTGCACTAATGATCACCTCAGTTTCAGGTTGTGGCTCTGGTGTGGGAGAAGGGTAGTAGTCAGTGTTGCCTTGAGTGAAACCTTCCGTTGGTAAATCCTGCCCAGCGGGCGGAGCGAACTTGAACGGTTTGCCAGAGGGCAGAGTCAGGGTGTCCGTCATGGGGTTGAACGACAGTGAGCCAGAGAATGCCATAGCTGTCACAATCGTAGGCGACGCGAGGAAGTTCATAGTTAGCTGGTTTCCATCATTGCGAGACTTGAAGTTCCTGCATCATTGAAAATAAGTAACGTTGCATATCGAAAGTGTTTAGCATGCTCTTACCGGTTGAAAGATGTCAAAATAGCTTTGGAGGGATGTTTAGCTCGCACACAGTTGATAATTACTAGACTCATTTACCATTTTCTTCACCCTTCATATCATCTCGTTTCCACTAAGCAAAGAAGTCAAAAGGCTGTGATTGAGCATGAATATGATACGTACTTGACCAATACAAGGACCGCACGCATTTGCCAAAACAACAGCGCCGACGTCTTGCAAAGTGTTTGTAACTCCGTCACGCTCCATGGTCGCACGAATCTGTTCCGAACCAGGAGTGCAAAGGAAAGGAACCTTGGTAACCAAGCCAGCAGCTTTTGCCTGTTTCGCCAGCTCTGCCACTCGCGTCTATTCGGGTCAGTAATGAAAGCATAACCTTGAAATATTGTGCTTACCATGTCCTCGTATGAGCTGTTGGTGCACGAACCAATAAGGCCAGCGGAAAGCTCGTCCTTCCAACCTTGTTCTTTCACAAAGGACCCGAACTTCGACAAAGGTGTTGCCAGGTCAGGGGTGAAAGGGCCGTTGATAGTTGGTTCAAGCTCGGACAAGTTCTGCAGATGTAAATAAGATGACCCATCCACTGAATAGAGTACAACCGTACGATTTCAATGACTTCATCATATTCTGCACCCTCATCGGCGCTCAGGAAGCCCGTCGATGCAGCCATATCAGCAGCACGAGCGACAGGCGCACGTCCTGTTGCATTCAAGTACGCATGCATATTCTCCGTGTAAGGGAAAGTCGAGGTCGTAGCGCCGACTTCAGCTCCCATGTTAGCAACCGTAGCGAGACCTTATCATTGAATCACGATCAGCGCGAGTCAACCTGCATTCGTGGGTTCATTTCACCTGTGCATGACTGGCTAGCCACACCAGGACCGAAGTACTCCAAAATGCGTCCAGTGCCTCCCTGGATATGTGTTAGTAACTCATTTTTGCGAATTGGTAGTTTACTCACCCGGACTGTCAACTTGCCAGCAAGATGAAGAATCAAGTCCTTGGGTGTTGCCCAACCACTGAGTTTCCCGGTCAAGTGTATGCCTGACATCAAGCCTTCAGAAAGCACGGTATAACTGTGATCTAACTTAACTCACCAACAACTTGGGGGGCCTTCAGTTCCCAGGGAGTTCCAGTCATGGCGTCGACTGCATCAGCACCCCCAACACCAATGGCCAGTAGACCGAGCCCTCCGGCATTAGGCGTGTGCGAATCTACCACCAGTTCATCTTTACGATTAAACTCCTCGCAAGGTTACTCACCTGTGCCTAGCCTGTGTATTTTCATCTTTCCAGACATGTAAAGGCGCATACAACAATTTACTCACATGAGCATTCCTGGAGCGGCATAATTCTCAAGTACGATTTGGTGAATGATGCCAGAGCCTGGTTTCCAGAATTCGATGCCGTACTTGCGAGCGGCACTTTCAAGGAAATCGAACACCTCTTGATTGGAGGCAATCGACCTCTTTTGTCCGTCTCATGAGCAACACGTGCTATTCTGAGGACCGAGTCATACCTTCAGGTCAGATTCCGCACCATCAACAGCTTGGATGAGATGGTCACAGTGTATGCTAGTTGAAACAGCACAACGAGAGAGCCCGGCACTCATGAACTGAAGCCTGCCAGGAAGGTCAAATCACACTATTTACACCAACAGTGTATATAATGCGTACAAGGCCATTCTATAAACGAGTATATGATCAAAACCAGTTCGGAATAACGTGCATTAATAACATACTGGGCGGAAGCGTCCTGCATTGCGACTCGCTGAGGCGTGAGCTGTAGGTAGCTTTCACCCCTGATCTTCCCTCCTCCAGACAAGCTCTTCTCCGGGTCATTGAGATGACTGTACAAGATCTTTTCAGCCAACGTCAATGGTCGGTTGTTAAGCAGCTCGCGAACGCGTTCCAATTTTTCAATAAGCTGAGTATATGGTGGGGTGATCGAAGAACAGTCCTTTTCATAAGACGGCGCGTGTGTTGCCAGACATCGCCGAAGTGTGGGTCCTGCAGCGAGAGAACTGCTCCGCAGGGTTGTTGAAAACATCTTCGTCCTCTGCTGCCCTCCTCGCCTGCCTCTTCACGGTAAGTGTGTAGAGGGTAATCGTGTTCGTGTTCGGTTCGGTTACAAAATTTCGATCATTTCTATAGCACATCCATTTTTAGATATGTCGGACGCGCTCGACATATCCTTTCGTGCATTCTAATTTCTAACACAGTATGCTACATCATGATATAAATTTGAAGGGGCTAATATGCCCTCGTATAAATGGAAATTCAATGAATCCTGGCATCACCAAAGTGGTTCGACCAGAGCGTCCTTCCATCCTCTTGCCCTGGCCTCCCAATACCCTCCGACATATGTCCAGTCCTCCCCGTCCTGCTCGAACCACCTTGGAGCTCGGTCTGCGCCCCGTTTCCGCCTATCCCTCTGCATTCCCTCAAGGCGCGTCTTCTGAACCTCGGCCTCATCATCGTCCCCATGTTCCAGTGCACGCACATCGGGCCGGAACCGTGAGTCCGTAGGAGGTAGACGACCCTCGAGGTCGCTTGTGATCTCATTCAAGGTGATGCCGAACGCCGTGAAGCCATAATATTGGGGGGACTCCTTCGGGAATGGAGCGATGCGCCAGAGGATGTGCAAGTAGGAAGAGTCAAGTGCTTGCGCGATTTGTTCGTCCCATTTACCTTCTATGCGAGCACTTACTTCACGGGATGGAGAAAGAATCATGCCGGAAACCTCGTTCGATGCACCCCAATACCCGCTTTGCTTGAAATCAAGGACGCAAGTCGCACCACTCGTCGTATTTTCAATCGTCATCTTGCCACAGTGCTCCAGGTACTTTGTACCCATCATCAAATTTCGCATAAATGACGAAGGTTTGTTCCTGTCATTTGTCAGAGCAACCCACACCAGCCCACACCAAGGGCATGATGGAACGTGACTCACCATTCATACTCTTCATTCCCGATCTTCAGCCGCGTTGTCCCAAGGGGTATGATTTCCAAGCTCTTGCCTATATATAAATCGAGCACGTTAACCACCGGCACTACTGTCGGACGTGATCCTCACCCCAGAACTTGGTCTTCCCGGCCGAGGTTGCGTTCAATTCCCAGCCTTGGCCTTCTGCGTGGTATGCAATTATGACAGGATTGTGGGACACCTTCTCAGCCAAGAACTTCATTCGCACGTCTTCGAAGGTTTCCGCAAGCATGGGATTGCTAACCGAGTTGTTAGGACTATCGGAAGAAGTAAATTATAGTGTACCTACAAGCCTTTGCGACCGGACCGATATCTCGTGTGTGCGTACCCCGACACAGCAAAGGCGGCAATGAAGCATAAGCGCTGGATGGGATCCTTAGCCTCAGCTGCTTGTTGTAGCAAGTTATAATATTCCAGTTCTTCTGCTGTGCGTTGCAACAAAGTCAGGGGCTCATTGAATGATACAGGAAAGGCAATCGTAGACAAGTCCTTGGACATGTTCATTAGTCACGAGTCTGAAATCCTGAGCAAGGAAAGTCACCTTTCCGACATTGTTCTTGAGAATGGCGAACAAACTGCCCTCGTCACCAACCGGTCCCGAAGGTAAGCGCGTCCGTCGCACCACTTGACGAGCGTTCACGGAGGGATCTGTATCGTTGACTGGAGTTGGGGAAGGCTCCTCCTCCTCGCTAGATTCGGTTTGATTTAAGCTGCTAGTTTCGGACTGAGGAACTGAGAGCTCCTTCTCCTCCTCTGGGGTAGTCGCATCCAGGAAAAACTCCTGGCCTGGATCATCTTCGGCATCAAACCATTCGATAGGTGCAATATCGCTCAGACTCGACACGGAGGTTGCCATTCTTGATCTACGGGTGAGTGCAGTATTGAAGCGCGAAGTCGAGAAATGTTCCTCTTCCTTCTCTTCTGTGGTAGGAGGAAGAGGAGAGCAGCGAGCCGTTGGTGGCACTGTACCATCATGCGCCTGCAAGGACTTGAGTAGGGCAGCATGTTGTGACTTGAGAGATGTAAGGGCTGTGTTAAGGCGAATGTACGACGGAGAATCAAGCTTGCTCTTTGGTAGCGTGCCATCCTCGTTAATATGGTGGGCTGAAAGGACTTGAGTTCAACGAATGCGAAGAACCAAAAGAAGGATAGAGAAGTACATTTTTTGAACATGTTAAAGACATCTTTCGGATGATGATGCTTATCCTTTTCCGACTTGGACTTCAGTGAAGGGTTGTTCTTCTCGTACGTATTTTCGGATTGGAGGGCGGCGAAAGCAGCTTCCAACTCAGATATTGTCTATTGAGCGCGTCAGCGACGTGCATTCGTGCTGGGCAATGGCGTGAGTACATACAGAGCCAATGTCTTCAGCGATGGTCCCAGATCTATTGAACTGGGATTGGCTTAGCCGAGGAGTGGTCTTTCCTGCAAGGGACCGTCGTCCATCGGGAAGGACAAACTGTCTACGCGTACTCTTAGTATCAAACACGTCAGAATTCCATAACCCTGACTTCACCTTATTGCAGTCAACCATGTATTGAAGTCATCTGCGGTCAAACACTTGATATGAAACGTGGCATTACTCGAATCTACGTGTATATCTTTACGACCAACAGCAGTGGACAGCGCAGCATGAGGGAGGAATATCTGATCGCGTATGGGACGTTTTGGATCGATGGAGTAGGACAAGGATCCTGATTGATCGAGGACAAAGTACCTCCGTGCAAAACCTACATGACGACGGGAGTTACATACATTAGCCGGGAGATACGGTCAGGGTCAAGGAACATACCTTGCATCTTTTTCCTTCTCTTCTTGAGCACCCATCCTTCGCACACTACGCCTGATTTCTGCCTGGTATCGATGGAGAGAGGGAAAGAATGTCGGGTATTGGATGACATGTGTCACTGATGCTTGTACGCCGGGTGCCGATATTTTGTAGGTACAGTAAGCAGTTGTATCTATAGAAGCTCTAAGCTATATCTTCTATCCCAGGATGAATGAAGTAAATAAGATGAGGAACGTGTTCCGTGGTAATGGTTGCTTTAAGCTTACACGGTTCCGGCGCACCCGTTCATTAGGCGCTGCAAGACTGGGAAACGTAGCATAAGGACAGGTAAAACTGTCCGGTGAAGACCAGATTGCGATTGGTTCGAGTAACGAGTCTTTCACTTGCTGGCGGCAGCCTGTGCTCGTTGTGTGAGATCGACAGTGAGTCTCAAACATTCATTTCGCAGTCCAACATGCATTTTTGAATTATTTTTCTCTCGCTGTCGGTAATATTGCCCACGACAGAGGGGTTTGTAACTTGTATGAGCTTGGCTATGAAGCGTTTCGAGGCATACGCCCCAGCTAAACTGAATAGGGTTCTACGCTGGCTAAGCTATGCTTTTGGCGTAGGCTAGTTGGCGATAATCACGCCAACTTGATAGACCGAGTCGATAAGTGAATTAGCTGTGATCTGTTCTGATCAGGATCACCATCAGTCTTCTGGCTGACTCAGATCCCTGGGAGGAAACAGTTATGCGGTATCTCACGCCATTGCGCTCCGCCAGCCCTCTTAATCTATATGTAATCTGTCGGGTTTGCAACCCATCTTTCCTTCATAATTCCATCTTCCTCTCTTCTTCCTTAACCACATCACTCATATACAATCAATATGTCCGCTCCTACGTACGTCCTACCCGATCCTTGTCGTCATAATGCCATAATATGCTAACCCCCTCTCTCCCGTAGAGGTGATATCGGCCTCATCGGTCTCGCCGTCATGGTAAGATATCTATGCATATCAACTATCGTACGATGTGAACTTTGCAAAGGGTCAAAATCTGATCCTCAACATGAACGACAAAGGCTTTACCGTTGTTGCTTACAACCGTACTACCAGCAAAGTCGATGATTTCCTCGCCAACGAGGCAAAAGGTTACCTATGACCTCATACCCCCATCCCTATCTCTGACTCGAACCGTCTATTTAGGCACCAATGTCCAGGGCGCGCACTCCATTCAGGAGCTCTGCGCCAAACTCAAGCGCCCTCGCAAGATCATCCTTCTTGTAAAGGCCGGTCCTGCCGTCGACAGCTTCATTCAGCAACTCGAGCCCTACTTAGAGAAGGGCGATATCATCATCGATGGTGGTAACTCCCACTACCCTGATTCCATCCGCCGCACACAGGAGCTTGAAGCCAAGGGCCTCCTTTTCGTCGGCTCTGGTGTCTCTGGCGGTGAGGAGGGTGCCCGTCATGGTCCCTCACTCATGCCTGGTGGTTCAACCGCTGCCTGGCCCGCCATTAAGCAGATCTTCCAGAAAACCGCTGCTCAGGTCAACGGTGAACCCTGCTGTGACTGGGTAGGCGAGACTGGTTCTGGTCACTACGTCAAGATGGTTCACAATGGTGATTATTCCTATTTACTCCCCTGTAGTGTGTGGGGTTAAGAAGATCATCATAGGTATCGAATACGGTGACATGCAGCTGATCGCTGAGGCCTATGACATCCTCAAACGTGGCCTTGGTATCCACGAGAGCGAGATTGCTGATATCTTCACCACCTGGAACAAGGGTGTCCTTGACTCCTTCCTCATCGAGATTACTGCCAACATTCTCAAATTCAATGACGACGACGGTGTTCCCCTCGTTACCAAAATCCTTGACAAGGCTGGTCAGAAGGGTACCGGAAAATGGACAGCCATTGCCGCCCTTGACGCTGGCACTGCCGGTATGACACTACTCATCCGAACTAAGTGCAATCTCTGACTGTCTGGAAATTAACAGTTACGCTCATCGGTGAGGCTGTGTTCGCACGTTGCTTGTCTGCTATCAAGGATGAGCGCGTGCGCGCCAGCAAAGTCATCAATGGCCCCCAAAAGGAACCCTTCCGCGGCGACAAGCAACAGTTCATTGATGACCTTGAACAGGCGTTGTATGCCTCCAAGATCATTTCTTACACTCAGGGCTTCATGCTCATGAGGGAGACTGCTAAGGAGGTTAGTAACCTTCTGATTACCGAAGTTTATACTCAAACGAGGAATCCAGTTGAGCTGGAACTTGAACTACGCTGGTATCGCCCGTATGTGGCGAGGTGGATGCATCATCAAGGTATGTGAATCCGAATCTTCTACTCTCCAGGCTTATATCTTTGTCACAGAGTGTGTTCCTTGGTGACATCACTTCCGCTTACGAGAAGAAAGAGGACCTCGAGTCTCTGCTCTTCGATGACTTCTTCAACAAGGGTTCGTATAAATAGTTATTGATTGGTGACTCGTCTAATGACATTACGCGCAGCTGTCCACAAAGCACAACCTGGCTGGAGGCGTGTCATCGCTCAGGCCGTCCTTTGGGGCATTCCCACCCCCGCTTTCTCGACTGCCCTTGCCTTCTTCGATGGTTACAGGAGCGAAGTTGTCCCCGCCAACCTCCTCCAGGCTCAGGTATGAAAACATTACATCCTGACCGGATTAGATGCTCACAAACTGTCCAGCGTGATTACTTTGGTGCACACACCTTCCGTGTGGTGTCCGGGAAGGAGAACCCCCGCCTACCCCAAGGCCAGGACATCCGTACGTGTTACGTCTCTTATCTTTTTGCACGTTTTTAATCACGTTACCTTTAGACATTAACTGGACTGGCCGTGGAGGCAATGTCTCTGCCAGCTCGTACTCTGCTTAAAGGTGTACATGAAACACCAACCTTGCCCTGTCTTAATAGATTTTATTCTGCATTGCTTTTTGTATGCAACTGTATTTCGGGTGCACTATTAGTATGATACGTAACGTGTTGTGGGAGTAGCAAAATAAATCAATGACTGACCCTTCATGATTTTGGCACGATGGGTGACATCGAGGGCGACTTGAATTTGAGCCGAAAGTTTCAAATGGTTGACTGATCCGATCAATAGCAGAAACCCTCAGACTCTTCATGTGTGGCATCATCTGCTCGCTTCGCGCAGGATGTCGCTGCGACACAGATAATACCACAGGACCAGATGATGCTTTTCGTGATTTGCTCGAGCGACTGAAAGTCGCCAATGCCGCTCGTGGTGTGTTTGATGTTGTCAAGTTCTTGTTCGACTGCTTGACCGATCGAGTTGCACAGGTCCCGACGTACAAGAATCCCATCGCGTCCGCGTCCAAGGAGCATGTCAATGCGACTCCGGTGAGGCACAGATGTCATCTCCGATTAAGACACGAGGGCTCGATCTCGAGTTCTTTGCTTCTGAGCTCCGGCTTCGAGGAGACGCACCTATAGTGCAACCTCATCAACAGGATGGGGACGTCTTTTGCTGGAATGGCGAGGTATTCGAAGGCTTGAGTGTGAGTTAGAAGGATTTGCCAGTGTGACCAAGGCTAACGGTATTCTGACGTAGGTCAATGTAGATGAAAATGATGGTACGAAGCTATTTCAAAGCATACGCTCCCTCTCCGCAATGGATGATCTTCCTCTCCTGTTGGGAAAGATCGAGGGACCGTGAGTTCTTTGCATCGTACGCGCATCTTCTCCCCGCTAAAGTGTAGTGCGCGATAGATATGCATTTGTCTATTATCATGTAGGCCGCGTTGGCAATATTTCATTGGATCTTCTGACATATGTGTGCATAGGCCGAATCTCGAAAACTGTACTTTGCTCGAGACCCCCTTGGACGCCGATCTCTGCTTATCCACAAGCCTTCTGCCTCTAATCCCTATTTCTTACTTGCATCCGTCTCCATTGGAGATGATCAGGGATACATCACTGGAAGAATTATCTACTGAGGGAATATTCTGCCTCGATGTAGGAAAAATGTGTGAATCCAACGAGGTGAGTCAGCCCCCGTACGTCAGGACACACTCTAGTTACTAATCTATGTAGGTTGCGCGAAACTTCGACAGCAGCTTGTCATATATTCCACGGCATACGGACCAGCAAAGTCTTCCATTCGTGAGTGCTTTTGAGATGGCATGTGCTTTTCATGATTCGAAGACTTTGTGTAGGCAAAGCTTAGTCGCGTGAACACCGCGTTTCCTCCAGATGCACCACCGTTTGTGCTCTCGTTGGACTCTGCAATACTACCGCACGAACTGGCCATCGCCTGTCGATCACCTTATCGACCACCTGGACAAAAGTGTCATGCTTCGCGTTCAGAACATACCACGAAGATCGTCGTCTGAGAAGGGGAAGGCACAGGTCGCAGTTCCTCTTCAGTGGCGGCATCGATTCAACGATGCTAGCCTTCCTTGCACATAGGTACCTTGACACCATCTCCTATTGCTGACGCTTCTTCTAATTTTCGGGTTCTCTAGACATGTACCACTAGATGAACCCATAGACCTGCTCAATGTGGCTTTCGAGAACCCGAGGAAGATACAGGTTCAAACTGATGGTAATATGGGGGCTATTCCCAAGCGCGAGAAGAAGCGGCGACTCAAAGCAACAGAGCAAAATGGATCAATGAAGGAATCCACCCCGTACATGGTTCCAGACCGTGTGACAGGCTTGCAGGAGGTCGAAGAGTTGAGGCAGTTATGTCAGGGCCGGACATGGAATTTCGTGAGTATATTAATTCTTCGGCAAGAACATTGTTCATTCCATTAGGTCGAAGTAGATGTTCCATACGAGGTCCGTGTGCTTATCCTACATAGATGAGGCTTCTGATCTGTAATAAAAACCAAATAGGAGTCCCAATCTGCGCGGGCAGCCGTCGAAGCCATTATGTTCCCTGGGCGAACTGTAATGGATCTTGTAAATTTGTCTACCTAAGCTAGAATAATGTTCTGACAAACTTGTCCATCAGAGCCTTGCTATGGCGCTTTACTTCGCCTCCAAAGGGGTGGGCCGAGTCCGAATTTCCGCGGTGTCTGATGATTATCAGCCATACGCTAGCACAGCACGAGTCCTACTCAATGGTCTCGGGTCCGATGAGCTACTGGGTGGATATGGCCGCCATCGTACTGTGTATGCAACTCGAGGCTGGCAAGGCGTAATCGACGAGGTATGCCAGCGTTTCCCTCATAGATTACAATAATTTTCTCATGCTAATATCCAGCTCCAACTCGAACTCGACCGCATACCGACTCGCAACCTCGGACGAGATGACCGTGTCATTTCCTCTCACGGCAAGGAGACGCGCCACCCATTCCTTTCGCTCACAGTTGTCTCTTTCCTTGCGGGACTGCCCGTGCACCTCAAGCTTGACCCACGGCTTGAGCTGGGGCTCGGCGATAAAATGCTGCTGCGGCTTGCCGCGCGAAAGGTGGGGCTACTCGAGGCGAGCGCGAGGAAGAAACGAGCGATGCAATTTGGAAGCCATTCTGCTCGCATGGAGGGTGGTGAGGGAGAGCGGAGAGGGGATCTTACGATCAGGGCTGTCTCAGAGCAATAGCGCCGTCTATGGCGACGTATATGAAGATAAAGTTACACATGGATGTCTATTTCCCATTAAGATCACACTATAAATAACATGAACTATGGCTAGCGTGTGCGACCGTGTATATCGCATCATACGTGGAGCTACAATACAGCAAAATACCCCTAGTAAATACATCGATAGATCCAAATGTGTTTCCTCCAGTTTCGTGAATATTTCATGACGAGTCTTGGTAGATATGAACGCTGGATACTTCCCAGTCTGTAGCCACAATGAGCGATGATGGATATAAAAATGAACAATACATGAAACGTACAAGCTTCGCTGAACGAGGCACCACTAGCCTGGACGAAAGCCGAGCACGTCGAGAAACCAGTCTCTTGTGCGCAGCTCACACTTTGGCCAGGCACACCTGTGCCGCTCCATACGCCGCCGGCCCAGTCACCGCTGCATGCCAATTACCATCAAGATACTCAGTTGTACATGAATGAACTTACCAAAGCGTGGTATCGAAAATAGCGGAATGGGTATTGAAGAACTGGTATGGATTGCAATCCGTTGAGGGCCAGTCGGCCATAGGAGCCGGCCAATTCTGAGGCTGAGGTGCTCCTGCAGTGATATCTGCTGGTATCGATCCACGAGGGAAGAAGTATACTTTGATGCCGGTGATATCCCAGAGCACTGTATCCAACCATCAGTGTATTCAAGGAAGATCATGCCAAGGATACTTACTAGCATAGACACCGCCACCAATTCCATTGAACCCAGACCCAAACGAATTGCTCAGGGTAGAACGAATTCCGCACCCCTGGTTACCAGTCTGAGATGCTGAGCAATCGGTGGATGCAACCAATGTGCCAGACATGTTTAGCTGGGTGCTGCTGGTGGAGGGTAATGTGCATCCTGGGTTAGTGTGAATCGTCGCCTGATTATTCGTGTAGTTGTTCACGCCCTCCACGATATCAATCTCGCCTCCCGCTGGCCAATTAGGGCCATTTGTCCAAAAGGCTAAACACCAATGTCAGCAAAATGGAACAAAATGTGAAATCACATTATCACATACCAGGCCATGTTCCACATCCAGTAGGCATATGCACTGCATCCATTACAACCAAGCCACCATCGAAAGTGGCTTCAGTGGTGATCCGCACGCTCTGCCGATTGGTCTGTACTTGTGGCGTTGTTTCAACGCGCATTACAGCGTTCCCATTCGAGTTTATCTCGATAAGGCCTGCGCTCTGAGCTGTGCCTTGATCCACGTACTGGACATTCCCGTTTGTCGGGTCCGCCGTGGTAAAAAAGCTCCAGCCATTAAAAAACGTTTGCCCGCTGTAGTTCTGTACGACTTTCCAAGGTGACGATGCAACGCTTGTGCTTGACGGCGCAGCCGTTCCCGTTCCCGTTCCCGTTGCAGTCGCGTTTCCTTTCGCGGTTGAAGTAGATGAAGTGGAATTTCCAGAGGAAGGCACGCTGACGCCTACGCCATCTGAGCTAACGCAGTAGACATTCTGATTCGATGTGGTAGGCTGTGTCACCAAGACGCCACCGAACGCCACGCGGAGGTCGCGCGCGAGGCCACCGCTATGCTTGACGGCGACCTTGTGCGCATGGGATAGGAATGATGCCTTCCCTTCGACCAGGGACGCGGGGGCGAGTGCTAGTGCAAGGAGCGGAAAGAAAGTGTACATGGCAAGTCGTGAGGACGGTAATTAGATGGGGGTGTGGAGCTCTAGCGAACTTGACGTTGTCTGCGAATAAAAGAGTTCACGAATGATCGAAGCACCGGGCCACGATCCAATGCGTGAACGGGGAAGAAAAATTACTGAAAATTGGTGGGCCAATAATAAGCAACTCTAAGAGAGAAATAGAAAGTGTCAGAGTGTGGAGAGATGGCTCACCTTATCAAGGCAGGAAAGCACGCGATAGTCCGTTCTTATTCGATTTGGAAAATGAAAACTTCAGGCCTACTTCACTTGGAAGGGGCTTGAATTGATGGACCTAAAACACGAGGCAGGTCAGGCGTAGTCGTAGAACGGATCAACCGTCCGGTGCAAGTCTAAAATGAAGAGAAGTCAAAAGTAACAGACGAAAAACAGAATAGCGGGAGTTTGAAGGCAGGAAGGTCAGAGCAGTCATTGTCATTGTAGTTTTGTAGATACACGAGCTTAATCACAATTCCACGGGACAATAAGTTCATCAGATCTAAATTTAGCCGCACTGCTGCGGTTATTCCTTATTAGGACACCGGGCCACCTCGAGGTTCACAACACCGAGTTCAGGCCCTCGTGTGGACGCCGGCAGTACGGAGTTGGCAGTATAGAAAGGTCTATTCGTCAGGTACTAGCTATGCACAGACATTCAGTCGTAATCATCACTGAACAAAAAGGGCATCGAGAACCGTTAAAGAAAATTCGTCAGGGAAACAAAAAAAACTAAAGACATAAGTATACGATGAAGAATAGACGACGCACAGATGAACGATGTACAACAGTAGAAAGGCAAGATGCAGAACGTGAACCATGGATATATACCGATCTTACTGGCTGCCCTAGCTAGTGGTGGGAACCAGACGAGAACGCCTCCCGCACGCTCCTTCTGAGTTCCTCATCCCTGGCACTACTAACAGAAGACCCGGCCATATGAGACGCGGTGACACTTCGCGGAGCTCCCCCATCGATATCCCCATCAACGAACTCCAGAATTCGCCGTGCAAGTAGCTGAATCTCCCCCTGACCCTCACCCGTGTCCGTATCTGCATATGATTGTGACTGTGACCGATGCGAGTGAGGTGTACCAACGGACGACGTCGCGGATGGTGTACGGGACAATGCGAGCTGCCGGATAGATGGGTTCAAAAGGCCAGAGGTGCGGATATTGCTGATCAATTGAGGATCTCCCGATTCAAGCAGCTGCACGATCGTCCAAACAGCGATGTGCTGGAAGGTTGCGTCTACGCTCGTCAAGAAATTGTAAAGATATCGGTGCATGCCACCATCGGGCTTCTCCCAGACGTCATTAAATGCAGAGTAGTCGTCAGATGCAGTACGGCCATCTGGAAGAAAAAAAAGTTCAATTCTTGAGAAGTCCTGACCCTGCCGCTAAACCTACCTTTGGAGGATAAATTACCTAGGGCCGCAGCACTATTGCCTTGAACTTCTGAACTAGGCGAATTCGTCAATGGAATCAGCACTTCGCAAATACCCATCTCAAGCAGTTGGCCCTTGAGCTCATCTGTCAAACCCGTCAGCAGAAAGCATCATGGAATACAAATAACTGACCGCTAAGGGCTAAAACAGCGACACAAGCAGTCATTTCGCTCTGCACATTCATAGGCACCTCCAGTACGAGCTCCTTGATGCTCTGCACCGCGCCTGCTTTCACGATCGCGGTCTTGTTCTTCTCTGAGCTTGCAGCAAGATTACGCAGTGTCGAAATGGCGTGGCATTGAACCTCTTCATTGTCTTTAAATGACAGAAGGTTAATCAATGGTTGTAGGAATCCGGACTCGATGATAGGGGACTCGTTCTGTGGGTGAATGGAGACGTTACGGACACAGGCAGCGGAAGATAGTATGAGTGGGAGGTAAGTAGACTGGAGCAGTCGGAGAAGCGAAGTAAGACCGTCAGCTTTGACGATTTCTAGTTGGTATTTCTCTGCGAAACCAATGTTAAACAGAAGAAACGACAAACAGAAGAACAAATACCGTCACTAGCCAAGTTCCGCAGAGCAAGCGCAGCTTGACATTGAACCTTTAAACTTGGGCTATCCATAAGGGCCACCAAGCTCGTTACGAGCTTTGGTTCGCTCTGTGCTAGTTTCTTTCTATTTGCTCCATCGACGGCGATATTACTCAACGCAGTCGTGCAGTAGTATTGCACATCTGTGTCCATCGAATTCAACAAACTCACAAGGACAGGGATGGCACCCGCGTTTACGAGTTGTTGTCGATTCTCATCTGCAATCGTTCGTTTGATCTAAGTCAGTTCTCAGGTCCATATAGAAGGTCACGTACCTGAGTGGGTCATATTTAGCAGGGCGCCGGTAGCGTTTCTCTGAACGCGCATATCCTTGGACCTTGCTAACCGAGTAAGCGGCACAAGTGCGCCTGACTTAGCGATCTTCGTCTTGTTATCATCTTCAGGGCGCAAACAGGATCAAAGAAAGAAGCAAATCAAAAGCAGAAACAAAATTTAGAAGCAGTCAGTAATCGATAATCGCCATCGATATGCGCTAAACCTACCGTGTGTCGCGAGGTTTGTGACACAGCCAACTGCATTGCACTGCACTTCGACATTTGGGCTCAACATCTGGCGAATGAGCGGCTCTAGGCCTCCAAGTTTTACGATGAGGAGCTTGTTGTCAGCTGCACGCATGGCATCAATAAGCGGCGCACGAGAGGCAACACGCATAAGTGTGGTGGAACGCACTGTTAACGGCCAGGTTTCCAAGCGCGGCGCTAGCAGCACGCTGCACCTCCGTGTCCTGGCTGCTCAGGAGGAAAAGAATGGGGTCGAGCGTATCTCGACCCACAGGGCGCACCTCCTTCTCGGTGATTTCTGCGAATGCGAGTGCAGCACTACGCTGAAGGTCGACATTGTCGGAAAAAGAGAGGGTAGTTAATGCAGTAAGAGGCGAGCCTTGAAAGAAATTGGTGGTTGTGCGGTCTACGTGCTCGTGTGAGGAGAGGTTGAGTTTGGTTGTATTGGATACATACTCTCGAGATATTGGAGGAGGTCTGCGACGGCTTCTCGTTCGTTCTCGAGAAGGAGAGGCTCGTACTGTTGAGATCTCCTCGAGCGAACTTGAGGAAAAGCATATGAGGGAATAAAAGTGTATATTAGAGTTTGCAAAGCTTACAACAAGATTCACAACAACTGGTGACGGCGCCCATGACTATGGACGAGCAGAAAGTATACAAAGAGGTAAAGAAAGACTAGAGAACGGAAGAGAAGAGGATAGGAAAAGTTGTATAAAGGAAAATTAAAGGTTTGTATGCCAGCGACGGCAAGGATGTCTGCGTTTCGAACATCTCGTGGGAGACCAGCGAATAGCTCATATCCGGTAATCGCCGCCCGGTAAATGTCACACTCTTGTCACAGTCATAAATGGTTATCCATCTACTAGCAAGACGGTGCTATGGAGCCGTCAAACTGTCTTCTCCAGCTGTCTTATAATTCGTGTCGGGAACGATCGCCCGCCTATAGCTAACCCGCAATATTTCAGCCGACTGCACACACAGGATAAAATACCGTTATCTATGCGGCTGTGTCGGTCAGGTTTGACTTCCGAAATCTGAATGTTGAGGGACATGCATAATGACAGACATATATACTCCCGAGGACCACTCCGTACGGGTCGAGTCTACGGCTGACCATCAAGGCACACTCATTTCTATATGTGAGTCCATTGCCATGATGATATCAGTTAGAAAGCGTCACATACTTATTATGTGGGCTTTGACTCATGAAGTCATAGAGGCGCTCGCCAATGAATTTTCGCGTTGCCATTCCTCAATGGTAAGTAATCTTACCTCAACTGACTGAGGCACGGAGGTTTTTTCATTGCCATAGTCCCAAGAACCAGTGTAACCATGAAACGCGCGGAGGGGAGCTCAGACATATTTCATCTCATGAAGAGTGGCTCGATGAGAAGGTGTCCAGTTGTCACGCCTTCGGTCGAGAACCTCATCCTCAAATAGCAAGTTTCTCGGGATAAATTTATGGAGGATTGTTCTCGTTGTTTCAACAAGTGCGCCGCCGTCAATCTCACTGTCGGGGTGAATCCCGTCATCTATTCACGCCATTCTCCTTGTCAGATATTGCGACCAGTCTTGGTGACATCAAAATATAAGTACACGCTACAAACTTTCATATTTAATGACGCCACGGATGCCGTGCGTTTCCACCCCTAGAAAATGTGCAGTCGCGTGCACGATCCACCGTATACCCCGTACTTTGTCATGCATGTACACACGCGAATATAAGTGTATTCCTCAGGGGACGTAGCACAATTGATTCAAAGACTATACTTTCCTTTTCGAGACTGTTACGTGACAGTGATGTAGCTGTCACGCTTTATACCGAATTTCATGCAGCGGACATAGCGTGTAGTTGTAGATATCTTTCCATGGCCGAGCCATCCTGGCAGGAGCTCCTCCGCCTCAGACTATCAGAGCGAAATGCTAAACAAAACGCTTTCGCATCCATAATCGAGCAATGTACGCCTCATACAATCAACCATCTGTACTCTGCACTGACCCCCCAATTCAAGACCGCAGACTCGCTCAACAGACCAAGCTCCTCAAAGAGCGTAATGCATCTCTCCTCAAAGCCGTCGGCTCTGTTCGCGCAAACCCAAGTAGCTCGACAGTTCATGTACCAGGGACAGCAACGAACGAAGAGTGAGTTATACAGCTCATGCATTTACGCGCGTCAATTTCATGCTTTCTGGAATCAGCAACCCTGTACGCGCAGCGTACATGGCCTCGCTCGAATCCCAGATTTCCTCTCTCCGCGATGAGCTTGCGACCGTCTACAAGACCCAGGGTCAGAACGCTCAACGCCTACTAGCCATGAACGAGACTCTTCGCGAGAAGGAAGAAGCCTCGCGTATCGAGTCTGAGAACCTTCGCAAAGCGCGCGAAGAAGTCGCCCATCTGCGCAGGAAGGTTGATCAGCACTCAGAGCTCATGGCTGAGAAAGATCGCACTGCTCAGGTGCGTTTGTATCTGCTCTTTGATTGACCATGCCTGATCTCGTGCTCAGGTTCTTCATGACGAGATCAACACGCTCCAACTTGAACTCGGCCAGATCGAGGAGCGGAATCAGATACTAACAAAGGATAATGCTAAACTCCTCCAACGCTGGCTTGATGATAAGCAGGCACAAGCGAACAAGATGAACGAGGCGAATGATTTCTATGAGGATATGCGTTCGCGGCATCAGGCTGTGCTCAACTGGCGTGATGGTGGAGAGGGAAAACCAGCATCAGGTAACGCTTCAGTGTCGGGAAATGGGGTGAGGGAGGGGGAGGCAGCGGGGGAGACTCTGACGGATGGCACGAGGTTGCAGGGGGAGACGAGCTCGGATCAGACTCCGAATGGTTGATTCTGGACGATGAGTAGACCCTACTTGATGCACATACTACCCCCTTATAATCACATACCCTTGCTCTGCCTCACGAAATATTAGGATGAAGAAATGATCGATCGCAATCGAACTCTTGAGGTAATTGGACCTCGCTATCAAAAAGGCTATTGCACCGACGAGTAGACGTAGTTTGATCAGAAAACGCGCATCTACCGAGGATATATACACAAAGGACAAGCAAACACAGACAGAAACGAGGAAGAAAAAGATCACGAGACTGATGAAATATTTGATTAGCAACACACGCAGGAGGGGAAAAAATAATTGGAACCAGGTCGGGGAGTCAATAACAAAATAACGTGGCAGAAAACAAGGAGAAGATTGTTTGTTCTTGGATGAAGACACCATACAAAAGCACATCTTTCACAATTTTTCATTCGAGTGGTGAGGCGAGGAAAAACACTTTAGCTTGGATGGCGCAGGCTACATTCGAGACGGGACAGGAGCACGATATCGATGATGAATGGGGAGAATTAAACATGGTGGAAACAATGTTCTTTAAGCACCCTGGCCCTCGCCTTGGCCTTGCTGGCCGTAATATCCTGAAATTCGTTGAGCAAAAGATAGTTGTCAAGTGTCAAGGAAAATACGCACCACCCCAGTAGTTAGCATAGTAACTAGCAGCAGCATCTCCAGAAGGCCATTGGCCGCCAGCGCCTCCAGCAGCACCAGCACCAGCAGAGGGGTCCGCACCACCCGCTCCTGCAGCGCCAAGACCAGTACCGACAGCGCCAGGAGCGGCCTGAGGCATTCCAGGCGTTGGCGACCCACCAGCGGCACCTTGGTTAGGGAATCCACCGTAGGCGCCGAATCCGTACTGGCCGTAAGTATTAGGTTGTGGTATTCCATACATGGGCTTTAAGAGGGCTAGTGAGCCTACTGAGGAATACTTATTTAAGTGAAAATTACTCACCATGTTGCCATAGGGAGCCGCAGGAGTCGTCGGGCTGAGCGGGGCTCCGGGCTGGGCAGGAGTTCCATCTGCCCGGTCTTTGCCCCAGCTGCACTTGATGGGACGTCCATGGACCATCTGCCCCTGCAGCTGCACGATAGCCATGGCGGCGTGCTCGTGCGTGTCGAGCTTAACGAACGCGAAACCACGATCCGCCTGCATGCGAATCTCTGAGAGGTACCCAATGGACTGGAAGAGTGGGATGAGATCTGCCTGGGTGCAATATGGAACGAGGTTTCCAACGTAGACGGTGGAGTTGTACGAAGGAGTCTGCTGGACGACAGATTCGTAGGAAAGGGGACCGCCCTGGAAATTAATGGGGGCGGGAGCGGTTCCAACGCTGGCTCCAGGGCGTGGAGGAGCAGGCAGACCACCTTGAGTCTTCTGATTTGCCCAGTTTACACGGATAGCACGTGAGCCAAGCCATTCACCGTTCATGGTCGCGATGGCCTGCTCTGCGTCGGTCTTATCCCTGAACGCGAGGAAACCATAACCACGAGACTTGCCCGAGTTCATGTCCCACATAACACGAGCGTCGGACATTGTGCAGAACGCGTTGAAAGCCTTGCCAAGGACTTCATCATTGACTTCTGGGCTGAGGTCACCGACGAAGACGTGATAATGACCGGTTGTGTCCTCCTTATTTTGCTGACCCTGATATGCCCAGTTAACGCGAATCTCGGTGTCGAAGATCTTGCGTCCATTAAGGGTTTGAAGGGCAGTCTCAGCTGCGCGCATGTCGATGTACTCGACGAAACCGTAGTTGAGACCACCATGCTGATAGTTGCGGTCAGGGATTATTTTGACGTGCTGAACTGCACCGGCAACAGCAAAGATCTCTGTAAGCATGTACTCGGTAACCCTGGGGCTAAGGTTTCCGACGTAGAGATGAGCCCTTCGCTGTAAAGAATAAGAAGACTAATCTATGAGGCACTGGAAAAGACGTACTGGTGCCTCGGCAATACTGCCCATACCACCCATTTGATTCATGATTTAATATGGATAGTGAATGAGAATGACAGGCTATGATTTTGGAGTTAGTTGGGATGAGATGAGGAAATGAAAAGACTCACAGGAGAATTGATTACTGAAATCAGAGAATGATTGTCCGTCGAGAATAGAAAACAACGAGAAGAGAGGAAAAGAGACAAAGAAAAAAGAGAACAGGAGACTGCGAGAAACGACTTTGGGCCTTCTCCGTCGTCGACTAAGATCAAGAACTAACGACCTCCCATTTTTCACCGCCACAACACATCTACCATGGGAATCAATCCCACGGTCATCGCCGATTCAAAGAACATTGTCAATGACTACTACATAGTAAACTACTTTGTAGGTACGTTCAAAAGAACTCCACTGCTTGGAATATATGTCACGTTCGCATTCCCAGCCAAGCTCTGCACGATCGCCTTGCTTGCCTCTATTTTACGAAGCGCAATGAATGCGTCCCCAGCCTTATCCATCGCTTTTGAAATAGTCGCTGCTGCTTCAGCCTCACCTTCAGCACGGATGACTGCAGCCTGACGCTCTTGCTCGGCCTGCATACCGTAAGCAACTTGATCATGTGCACTCCTTGGCACTCACCTTTTCGACAATGAACTTGGCTCGCTCGGCATCTACAATGTGTCAGCATGTGACCGCAGCACAGGAACAACAACAACCTTACCTTGCTGGGCTATTTGCTTGGCTTCAACAGCCTGTAAAGTTCATCAGTATGAAAAGGATATCTTGTAGCCTCGTACGAACCTGGGTGAATTCCTACACGGGGTGTCAGCTGCATAGAAATGAATACCAGTAAAGGACTACTCACCTTCCCGAATGTCAGATGGGTGATGGATACATCCTCCAGCTTGATGTTAAACTCGCCGGCACGTTGTAGCAAGTCTGCACGTATTCTTGACGAGACCTGCGCAGGCTCTGTGAACTCCGGTCCGACGTCGAGGAGCAGATCGCACTCACCACCTCACGTTGCGTAATCAATTCAGCAGCATCAAACTGTGCCACGATACTCTTGAGAACTTCATTTCCAATGGAAGGTAGAACACGTTCGTCATAGTCCATGCCGAGGCTTTGGTAAATGCGGGGTAGATGCTCTACGTCCGGTCGGGACAATACACGAAGGGTGATGGAGACCATTTGCAAGTCTTTTGAGCCGGTAGTTGTTGAGATATTCTAGAGATTTGTTGAGCACTATAATGGCATATTGGAATGAGAAATGACGTACTCTGGGTTTAATCCTGCAGTCATACAAGATTGCTCTCTGTAGCCATGGGACGAGGAAGTGGGTGCCCTCACCAGTAGGCTGTATTGAATGGTCTATAAACTGGACCTGGATTCACAATACACAAGCGCACACCTTGTCTTTTACACCAGAAAAGCGGTCAAACATGACTGCTCGGAAACCGCCTGGCACATCATAGATACTGGCTTGGACGGCGACAAAAGCCACGCCAAGGGGCACTTTAGTACCATGTCAGAAAACTGCCTGATCAAAGAGTATAGTTTCTTACCCAGGAAACGACTTGCAGCTTGTGAAAGTGCCATGGAGGAGAGAAGGAATGTGAACCAAACAGTATGCAAACAACGCGTCTCATACACGGCAGTTTTTGCCGAGCCGCGCGTTAGTTTTGAGTTGGTACATGCGTCACTACGTATATTGTGACATCTACCAGAACTCTTTGGAGAAACATTAATACTATTAGGACTGATATTCTCGTGGAATGAATATGTATAATATTATATGCACATTCCACGACTTGTAAATGGCTTTGTGACTATTGTGTGACATTTCCTAATTTGGGATATTCGAGAATTCAGTGGAAAGTGCTTTGGCATCGCGACGCGCGTTGTGGAACTCTGTGGATGAATCTGACGCGTACGCTCACAAAGCAATTCGTCAGCGTCCACAACCAGAGACATATAAATTCAGCGCCAAACATGTCGTCTCTCCCCATCTCACAATTGCAATCGCATCTAATCATACAACAATGTTTGTTATCAATCCCGTCTCCCATCCCGAATACCATCTCCTCGACCCATACGTTGCCCAGCAGCGCGCAGAGTTCAATGCTCGTGCAGAGGCTCGCGTTCACAGGCACCGCCAGGAGCTGCTTAGGAAGCAGCTCATCCTAAATGCTCTCCGTGCTCAAGAGTACGATCAGTATCCTCAGAGCCAATTTCCATCCTACGTCCCAGACTACGGCTACCTCGAACCATACCCTCCCAAACGCCACGCTGCGTTCGATTACGAGGCTGCAATTCAGCAGGCACGCCGCCAGGCTGTCCTAGAACAGGCCGTTCGTCAACGCGAGGCGCGTCTCCAAGAAGCCAGTCATCTTGCCGCTCTTCAGGCTTACCGCAAGGAGCCAGAACCCCGTACCCGTCGTCTTGCGGTCGATTACGAGGATCCATTACAGCGGGCACGCCGTCAGGCTATCGAGAAGCAGGCCACTCGTCAGCGCGAGGCGCGTCTCCAAGAAGCCAGACGTCTTGCTGCTCTTCAGGCTCACCGCAACGAGCAAGAACTCCTTGCCCATCGCCGTGCAGATACTGAGAGGTTCCTCAGTGCTTTCTTACGTCGAACTCAGAACGCGCCTGCCAATGCTGTATGTTCATTCTTGTCCAGTAACTCTGCTTCAGGTGACTTACTGCAGTTCCAGGAAATCCCCGCTCAGCCCATAGCTTCCACTTCCAAGGCCCCTGTACAGGATGACCCTTCGCTCAAGGACAGGCTTGAGGACCGCCTTATGGCAGAGTACGAGTCTGACGTGCGCGATGCGTTCCAGTCTCTCCTGTCCTCTCTTTCTAAAGGCACTTCGACCGAAGTGCCTGTTGCACGCGTTCCAGTTGTCGCCGAGCCTTCACAGGCCAAGGTCAACGAAGAGGTAACCCCAGCCCAGGACAAGGGTAAAGGCAAAGCCAAGGAGATCCCTGACTCCGACACCGAGGAAGAACCTTCTGCATCTCCCGCCCAGGTCGCTGCTTCCCTCTCCCAGATCACTTCCATCGCCTCCCGTCTCGAGACACTCCTCGCTACCTTCCAGTTCCCTGCCGAGCTCGATTTCTCTCCTTCGCGCTCGCCTTCCCCAGTTTACTCAGCCCTCGACACCACCGATGTATTTGCGTTGACATACGCCCCGTCCAATGCGCCCCTCCGCGCACAGGAGCATGCTCTTTCGTCGCTCCTCGGAGACTTGGACAATGTTCCTAGCTACGGGTCACACGCAGTGAGAGACGCGAGACGTGCAGTTGTGGCGCGCGTGGAGCAAGCGCTTGAAGAACTTGAGAAAGGTGTGGAGGAGCGAAGGGGACGTGCGCGCGCTAGGAAGGAAGACCCTGTGAGTGTGCCTGTCCAGTCAATCGGATGTCCATATGGACTCGCCCTCGGAGCCGGGGAATGTTACCCCTGAGGATCTTCCGCACCTTGAGGGCCCCGTTGTAGAAGAGGATTTTATTCCTGCCGGTGTTTCGGTCCAAGTCGAAGCACTCGCACCCGCCGCCTCTTCCCCTATCGAAGCAATTGTAGACCATGCAGGGCCATCTGAGACTAGCATCGAAGCACCCGCCACTTCCATCCCCATTTCCATCGAGATCCCGACTACATCGGTGGCGGAGCCGAGCATTACTTCTCTTCCCACAACCTCTGAAGTGTCCGAGACTTCGACAGCTCAGGTTTCGGTCCCGCAGGAAGACCTGTCAAAGGAGTCCGAGGAGCCTCTTGTCTATGAAGTCTCTACCTTCACTGAATCCACAGCGAGCGAGGACGTCATCCATGTGGAACTCGGGCCATCATCATACGCTACGCGCCCAACGCCACCTACCATTGATACACCTGATTCACTTTCCAAAAACACCATCGGCGTGTCTCTCTCCGTCTCTTCTTCAGTTATCCCCGATTCTTTGACTTTAACCCATGCGGACGCTGATTCCCCCGCGGAGGTGACGAACTCCACGAACATGCCGGCATCCTATCCCCCGGCGGCGTCTTCTTTATTGACCTCGGAGCAGACGCCTTCTCAGGTGAACATGCCAGACTCCGATTCAGATTCTTATTCGACTATGGAATCACCCGCATCTTCGTCTCCCGTCAGTGATGCGGAGGTGGATACGTTCCTGCTTCCTGCCTCGCGCCCTGCTTCGCCACGGTTGGTGCCTCGCCACTCTGCGTCTGAGGATGAGGGAGAGGTGGTTGTGGACTATGAGAATGAGGAGGATGGAGAGTGGTCTGATGTCGCCGCATGATTGGATTTTGTTTTCTTTATGTTTTGACTTATGGCTTCATGGCTGATATGTTGTGCTTCGTATTCGTTCGTCATTATTCGATCACTGTACTCGAAGCATGTATAATGCATTAATGGGTAGTTACTTGATCAGTGTACTCGCAGCATGTATAATGCGTTAATGGGTACTATGTAACAATAAACACGCAAATACATGTATTTCATACATTCTTATTGGATGAGCTTGAGTGACCCCCTAGCAGCGATACTCGGGCTCGAGGTATTGTATATTCACGGAATGCACAGACTTGCACAGCTAAGTACTAGGACTCGACCACACAAAATTATTCATGAGATGAGATAAAACAATTGAATGAGTGTATGCTTATGAGTATGCATGTGCGTAGGCGGACAACGGGTAAAACACTCCACTCCACTCCCACTCCCACTCCCACTCACGCCTTCCCCTTCTTCTTCTTGTTCACAACCTTGAAGCCCCATTCTGGCTGAGCAGCCCGTGGCGTCGTCTTCACCACGTCCGCGATCGACACTTTTCCATTCCCATTCGTTCCTGGCCCAGCCATACCACTGGCCCGACGGCGCTTAACGAACTCTGCTGCGAACCGTCGTCCATCGAGCGTCGTGCTGTTCGCATAAATCAGGTCTGAAATGATCTCTGATGTCGTTGGGTCTGGGTCGAGAGGAAAAGAGAGGAGCATCTGCGTTATGTCTTCCACTGGTCCCACAAAATTGTATATCAGAAAAAGGCAATGAAACGAAGGAGAGTTACGCACGGTTCACGGAATGATTGAGCCCTTTCAGCGTGTCACTTAGCCACTTGAGGAAATCGTGTGAAGACATAGCGGGAGTGTCATCCATGCGTGGTGGTGTGGCAGCAGCAGCCTTTGTAACGATCTGCACAGTTGGGCGCACCGCTGTACCATTGGGGCGTGGTGTAGGCGCCGCTTGTGTAGATACCGATGGAGTGACAGTTGGGCGAGGAGGCGCAGACGCAGGTACAGGTGCATTTGTCTTGCCGTTTGCGCCAACCGTTGTCCATGCCCCACCACCAATCTGAGCACTTGGAACCACCTGCACAGCGTTCAAAGGGGATCAACAAATAGTCTTGCATTTCAGAGGCGTACACACCTTGAAAGTAGTCTCCGCATATGCGCGCCTTGCAGCCGTCGCCGCCATCGAATCCTTGAGACCTATCTTCTTCCGGCGCTCCTCTTCCTCCTGGATCTCCTTCATCGTCTTCTTGGCGGGCGTCGTACTCGCTGAGGTCCACACTGGAGCACTCGCTGCAGGCGTGCCCACAGCTTCTCCACCTCTTGGCGACACAGCGGCTCGTGAACCAGCTTGAGACGTCGGAAGTCCCCACGATGCGGTGAACAGTTGCGCATCCTCAACAACGGCAGGTGGTGGCGCATTGGCTCGTGCAAGCCGCTCGCGCTCAGCCGCCTTACGTGCCTCTGCCTTCTTTGCCTCTGCTTCCTGAATCTCGCGCAGACCGAGTGAACGCGTGCCTTTTGTCGCATCGTCCTCAGTCGCCCATGCAGGCTTCGGGACAGGAGATGGGCTCTTTAGGGCAGGTATGGGTGCGGGAGGTGCAGGCTTCGGTGCAGAGGCTGGGGCAGGTGCGTGGGCCTCACGAGCATTGGATTTAAGTTTGGCCTTGGACACCGCAAGTGCCGGGGACTCGATGTGTGGAGCGGCTGTTGCGGGGGCCAAAGGCGCTGGCTGAGATGTCTCTGGCACGGGTACGGGCGCAGTAGCAGCAGTAATTTCCTCTTCCTCTTCCCCAATGGCTGACACAGCAATGTCGTCCTCGTCCACCTTCTCGTACATCTTATTGTGCTGCCCGAGGTTGCTCACAGTGAGGCTGTTTGGGCCAGGGATTTCGCGCCACCCATCATCCACGACGCCTAGGGAGGCCGTCAGCCATGGCGAAGGCTCTTTTGACTTTGGGGCGGGACGAGCGGGTTGCGGGGGTTGACTCCAGGCTGCTGGAGGTGCCTGGGCAACTGGGGAGGCAGTAGGGATCTCAACCACCGGGCGACGTACAACAGTAAGTTCGGGCGCGCCCCACGGTGATGACACGTTCTCAGGCTGCACGGCAGACACCGGTGTCCGCACGTCAGGCGATTCAGCGACCTTCGTGAGAACTTCAACGAACGGCGATGTAGAGGAGCGCTGCTGTGGCAAGGCAGGGGACTGGGGGTAGTGTTGCACATAATGTGAGCCATTAATCCCGACGTTGTTGAAGCCTAGCCCGTTCGCCTCGACGGGTAGCCGTGCGATGGGCGAGTCGTGCGAGGTGCCGAGACTGCCCATGGTGTTGTACGTGCCATCGCCGTACGAGGGCTCCTGTGTGAAAGAGTGGCTCTGCGTAACTGGCATTGGCGCAGACATGATGCCCGAGCCGATGCCATTGTTGAAACCAGTAGCAAGGGAGTGCTCGCTGCCGCTAAAATGCTGGACATTCTGCGTCATAGAAGGTGGCCATTGTGAGTTACCGTTGTTCTTATAGGTGCTGAATGTGTCCAGGGATGAGGTTCTGCCGGGTGCTAGGTTGTTGAACGACGAGCGGGGGTCCCCGACTGGACCGAACGGACCTACATTGCCGGTGAAACTATGAGAGCCGAACCCCGAGTCACTAGTGTAAAGGCCTCCGATTCTACCGCCCAATGCAGAAGTATCGGGGGAGCCGTTGCCAAACCTGCCACCACCAAAGGATGAGGGGGGAGAATCTGAAGGAGAAGCACTATTATGATATGGGTCCAACGTTGCACTACGGAGAGTTCGGGTTGGCACAGGCTGGTATCCACTGAATGTATTATGTTCATGAGCAGGGGAGTAATTCTGGGAGGAATCGGTGCGAATACTGAGACCAGGAGGGCTGGTGGACATCGGGAATTGTGAAAGAAATATTTTCCCGCCGGCAGCCTGGCGGTCAAGAATCCCAACCGCAGTCCAATCCCGATCAATGTGAGTACGCTTCATCCTAAGGTCGGGAGTGAAATAGCCCTCATCAAACCATTTCTGCATTACATCAGCTTTGAAAGGACCTAGGAAGGGATATCACCTCTGGAGCTCGTGATAGCAATATGAGGAACTTACCTTGCACATGACCTTGAGGATCCAGATATGACCACTCAATGCTACCTGGATCCAGACCCGGTGGTGGACCAGCCGTCAGACTGTCGGCCACAGGGTTGGGATGGAAGTTCGCGTTGGTCCGCTCATTTTCGCCAAGATTCATCCCAGCCATACGACGGGCTACAGAATCTGCATTTAGAGTAGATCGCTGGTTTGGACTGTCAGTAGTTGTGTCGCGAGGCAGGGCATCGGCGATTGGAGATGATTGTTGAGAAGTACCAGAAAGGTCAGGTTGGAGCGCAGTGTTTTGTGCGACACTTGTGTCCTCCTCCACTTCTTTGATGTTAAGTCCTTTTACATCCTCTTCTCTGCCCTCCGGACGGGTCCCCGCGGAAGCTCCCCCAGCTTTCAGCATGCTTTCCGATGTTCGACGTCTAGCCATCCAAGAATCTCCACCGTTAAGCACACCGTCAAAACCTGAAGCAAAGCCGCCTATTCGGGTGCGAGGGGAAGGAAGTGCTCCGTCGCGCGGCGAGTTACCTTGGGTATTAGACACAGACAATTTACGAGGCAGTGCAAGCGGTGGTTGATCTTAGTAAACCTCGATCAGTGTCACAATATGGGTCAGGGACTTTCCAGTGTTCACCTGCTGTGCTATCTCTTCTCCTTCCCATGAGACTGAACCCTCTGATAGAACTCCCTCCTACGGTGTTGGAATGGTTCAACCTGGGTCTGTCAGATGGTGATGAAAGCGTGCTTATGAGATCGGTAGACTGGCGCCGTCGAAGTTCGGAATTAAGTGGCCCAGCAAAGAGCTGCATGCCTCGTGTGAGCCAATGAGGCCGAAGACATAAACTATAAGTCCAAATTGCCTGACCTTCTTTTCCGCGTCACCCATTTCGCGCAACGCTGTGGGTTCACTGCTGACTTCATGCACAATGCCCTCCCACCTCTCCACCTCTAATCCCAAACCACCTCTCCCACCACCCTCTTTGTAGATTCTGAGCATTGCTTCCTTGGAATATCTGAACGGACGGAATTCGTCGCGTCTCTCAGGCTCTGGTGCAGCGGCAGGTGTAACGAGTGCAGAATAAGTTGACGCGTTAGTTTGCTGTGTATTAGATGTTGCCGGAGGGGGTGGAGAGGGAGGTGCTTGGGGCCGAGCAGGCGTTTGTGGTGGCTTTGCGCGCATCCATTCGGGGCCAAAATGCATAGTTGTAGTAGCCATTTTTGTGGTAGTTAGTGCAGAACGATTGATTCTAATGGCTATTGCGTAGTGCAAGAGTGACTATTGAAAAATCTTAGCGGTATGGTTTGCACGTTTCCGTGGAAAATAGGATATGGACGCGATCTGAATTTAGGGCAGGCGACAGCCACCTCAACAACAACCAGTGGTACATAGATCAACTTGTGAAACGAAGCACGAGCTATCTACCATCCAGTAATATTAGAATAAGTAACGAACAACAGCCAACTTCCCCATTCACTCTCACTCTGGATTGATTCGCCATTTGTACACAGGGAGGGCTAGACAGGCACCTGAGTTAGAATCGAAGTGACATAAAGTGTTTTACCCACCTTGTAGTTTGCGTGCAGTGGGAATGATATAAAACCCTAGGAACAGCACGCCAAATGTCATGCATATAGCCGAAACGTAGTAGTATCCATCACGCTCCGTGATGCATTCCCCATTAATATCCGTGCAGACCTCCTTACCGTGATCAGAGACGCATTCAGCAGCTGGTTTGGAGTATCAGGCAGCACCCAAGCCAAAAAAAACCACTCATGCCTACCTCTTACCAGAACGTCGCTGTTCGCGTCCTTCACTTCACAGTACGCCTCGCTAAAGAAATCGACGCCTTTATCGGAGTATTAGTAGCGCTCGACGAACATGACTAACATTCACTCGCACCTTTCAATACAAAATACTTCGGCCACGTTCCTCCTAGATTAGTAAACGTGTTGAGTAACTAAATGGGCATGAGTCTGTCGATCAACAAGTAGGGAACCCTGCAGATCTCATACCGTCATGTAGGTCCCTCCAATGAGAGGATCAGATATTCTGGTGTGGAATGCTGAAATTCCAACGAACTGAATTGTCCTATGAAAGAAATCAGCCTTTGTCAGCACGTCATTGATTGGGCATACGATGCAAGTCCCTGTAGCACTGTGTGGATGATAAGGTAGATGAAAAACCCGTATGAAAGCGGGGGCGTCGGGAACCAGTAAACAATGAGCGTCGACACGAAGGCAAATGCTAGTCGGGGCCAAAATGCCCATATCCAAGGACGGAGTGGCTTGTCGCCGCTAGACCACTTCGCCGCAAACCAACCTCCCAATATTTGGAAAGGAAAATCTATGAGGACAACAATAGCAAGGTCTTCGCGACCTAAACCCTTCTCAATCATTTTCAAACTGGTGACTGCCTCATTGGCCTGAAATCCGATTTTTGCGAAGAAGTGCATGATGATGAGCGCCTGGACGTCTGAAAGATACGGTCAATTGCTAAAGGATACGAAAGTAGATCTGGTTACGCTTGAGCTTGCAGATGTTCCATATAGTCTTGTAAACGGATGTGACAGTCATTTCTGATTCATCTAATGACTCCTTGCCCTATGAAATTCATTTTGTCAGAAATTTGTTGTAAGATAATTCTCGATGAATAGTCACCTCTTTTTCAAAGAAGGTCAGCCAAAAAGTTACTCCAAAGCACAAGAGGCTGCATAAACGTAGATATGTGCTTAACGTGAGGCGCGGAATACCCCATCTCTCACTGCAAATCGTCTTTGAATAACTCAGGACGTTGAACTCGAACTGCTTACGCAAATGCTTCGCTGTTCAGCGCCAAGAAAACGGTAAAAGAAGCGAAGAAGCCTGTGTTCAACCCAATTGTCTGGCAGGTAGACGCGTAGGAAAGATTCTCCTGAGAGAGAAGCGTCAAAGCCCATCCTGAACTGATATCAGCAGTGACGATGCGTCAAAACAATTTAAGTACGAGCCATCAACAGCGATATCTGCAAAGCATGGATTAGCATAAACAAAAGGGAGCTACAAACGCACGCACCTTGCGTTGCAGAAAAGAGTACTAGTGACGTGAACACAAAAGTAAGTTCGTATATGTTATCCGCAGGCTGATTGCATGTCATTGTGGGCGCCTCAAAGTCTAGCAGTTACCACATACATTTTCCATCAATCTCCCCACGTTTGCTGCTATGTAGAGCATTAAGGAGCCAATTATGAGTTGCATGGGAATTATCCACGATTTTCGGCGACCAATGGAAGGAAGAAATGTTGAATCAACGATAGGGGACCATAATAGCTTGAGCGAATATGGGTAGTTAGATAATGCAAACACGCCAAGTTGTGAATATGATAGGTGTTCTCGGAGAATGAACGGAACGGAACCTGTGGAATATTAGTGAGTAGACAAAAAAAAAGCAGTGTATCATACCAAGGGCAAGACCCAGCTGTTCATAGAATAGTGAGCATCTCTCCCGGCGTAACATCCGAGGGAGAGAAATAACTCACAGGAATTCCTTGGATTAAATCTAATGGGATCATGAGGTCATGTCAACTGGATTGAAAGCTCGGAGAAAGGAAAGCGACCGACAGAGGATGATCAAAAGCGTCATTGCCTTTCTGTCTCTAGAGGACATAACCGTCTTTTTTGTTGCGTCTGCAAGAAATTGCGTGTCACCATCTTGGAGGTCTCGCCCAGCACTCGTTCGTTCCTCCTCAGACAATAAACTGAGTTCAATTTCTGAAGATGACCCTGTAGGCACGCGAGGTGATATTCGAATGCTGTCGAAAGAGGAAGATACGACTTTTTTGTGGAAAGACGCTAGCGGGGACATGTCAGCTTGACCGGTGTAGACCTCCACGTTAGCGTTGCTGGACCTGTGGCGCAAGTTCGGAGGATCCTCTGAAGGAGATTTGTTCCGGAGAGCAGACATGCGAAACAAAGTCGACGCGAGTTCGACCGTATTTGCTCGAGGGTAGGTGATAGAAAGCTGATCCGTTTGTTACAGGTGCAAGCAAGTGACACGATCGCGTTGACAGCAACGCCGGTCTCGATTACTATATTAGGTATGTTCCCATTAGCTTCCACTGTTGCCAAGTTCAAAACCTGAGATCACTATTGCTGTTCGTTAAACGCTTCTAACTAGTATTTTTTCAAAGTAGTCCAGAGCTTTATCAAGTATTTATGTTCTCATACTCTATCATGTTTCACTACTTTTTGACTGCAGTTGACATTTTCGGTGGAATCCATGTCTTTTTGGTTCTCGCCACAGCGACTCAACAACGGAACGCAATCGCTGAGCTGCTCACCCCCGCTTTACCATTCTCTACACGGCCCGGCGGTCTTTCGCGTGTCTTATTATTGATAACCTGTCCTGGTCTTCTATGACTGATCTGCCCGCGCGAAGTCCACGCTCTCGCTTAGGATTCAACAGCTGGACTGGGCCATCGGTCGCAAAACAGCGGCATCATGTGTGATACCACAGTCGGGCTCGTAATTGAAGGACACCGTCCGCGATCTCGGTTTGCCGGCAGGAACGAGTGGAAGATGCCTATGTAGGGCATTCTTACTAGCGATCAATCGATGGTCATTAATACTGATGCAGATATAGAGTACGTTATAGTTCACTTCTGTCTCGGCTCCAGCTGTCCTCAGCTGAAGGCACTCCAGAATCATTGCCGTAAGGCGGTCAGCTCATTCCATTATCTGCAGTGTAACTGACTTATGATTGTCAGATCTTAAACGACTGCTTTGTACCTTCCGAGTCGGTCAAGCAACTTAGCAAGGCTCATACTCAATGCAAATAAATAGTTTTCCCTCGGAAAGCGATCATCCCTATGCATTGGGCTAACTGTGATGCGGTGGCACGGCTTTGATTCCCAGTCCGTTGCTAATATGATGATTAGACACATCGCAAGGCAGCTGTTCTGTTTGCAGATATACTCAATACAGATTACGAAATGCAAATTCGTCCTATCTTCTTCGCATCCATCGCTCTGCTAACCATCATTCCGTATTAGGATCAAGTGCGATTCAGCAAACTCGCGGACAGGTACCGCAGCGACCCTCTGAGCTCAGTACGGTGCCTTTTCAATCGTAACTCGATCGAATGCATCATTGCCTTCTTCGAGTTCTCTCGCAGCTCATGCAATGTCCAGGACCTAGATCTAAGTCATCCAATCAGGCAAAGCCTCAATCGGGTACCAGGACTTACCAACTATGACTGATCAAATTTGCTTACGTCGGTGCAAGCACCGACTCAATCACAACGTCACGGCGAACAATCATAATCTGATCGATCTATAATGTTTGCTCAAAACACTACTGTAGTAGGACGCATAAAAAGGTATCTCTAATTTCATCCCAATTGTGCCTCTGCGACTCAGACGACATATCACCTCCAAGACTCTTCCAAACGGTTGCGCAGTTCCATGTTGTACATCTATCATTTCTCCGTTGCCTTCGCTTTTGTATACATATTACGCTTCTTTCAACAGCGACTCTCGTCTCTGTTCTTGCTGCGCCACGTCCCGGGTCCGAAGATTTCGTCCTGGGTGTGGGGTGAAGAAAAGGTGTTATATTATAATACACCCGGTGCCTTATATCTGGACTGGCACCGTTCATACGGCAAGGTTGTAAAGTTTACAGGGGCGTTTGGTGTAAGTACATTTCATTCGAACTTTATTGCCTCGCTGACTGCTCTCATAAGCATCAGCTACTTTCCATCACGGATCCGCACGCCATATCGTTTATTCTGGGAGAGGGCGCATATCAGTTTCCCAAGCCAAAAGGCGTGCGTGCCTGGTTTCGTACATTGCTTGGAGAGGGTATTCTCTGGGTGGAAGGTAATTCTTCAATGTAGATTATTTTTTAAACTCACTCACTGATGTATGTGGCAAGGCAAAGAAGCTCATGAGAAGCAACGGCGTACCGTTGGGCCAGCATTAAGGTAACGAGCATATTACCTCGGTGGTATCTCTACCTTGACACAGCTTCAGTCCGCAGTCTGCGCGCAATTTGACGCCAGTATTCTACGAAAATGCTACCAAAGTAAGGTGCATATGTCGTGTTGGATGCGTTTTGAACTTCTTCCAGATGGTTTCTCAATGGCATAGGCTTTTCGATGCCCAACATAGCGATGAAATCATGATTGAGATGACCAATTGGGCTGGGCGTTTTGCGTGTGTATTACCCTCAAGCGTATCGCGTGTGTACTCATTTGAATCCTCAGGTTGGACACAGTTGGTCGAGCAACGTTTTCGTACGACTTTGACTGCCTTCGAGGCCAGCCACACGCTTTGGCGGAAACCCTAGACGGCTTGACGAACCACGAAAAATCGCTCACCTCGTTTTACATGAAAGCTCTCTTTTGGCTATTTCCATCTATCTTGCACCTCGGCAAGAAAGGACAGATGATCAGAAAAACTCGAAAAGAACTTGGGGATCTTGCTACGAATATCTTGAAGGATGCGGAAGCTGTCAGTGATCCGAACAGTAAGACGCTGATGTCGCTGATGCGTATGGTTTTCAATTATTCGAGGATCATTGCTTCACTGACACCATTCACACCACAGTCCGAGCTGATAAAGCCACTGCCAATGTACGTATGGATGACGAGCAAGTTGCAGCGCAGATGCGAACTATCATTTCCGCTGGTTATGAACCAGTTTCTGCCACGATCGCTGTACGTTCGCTTAACTAGTTTCAAAGTCTAACTGACAGTGTCTTCCAGTGGTTGTTTTTTGAGCTTGCTACAAATGAGGAATGGCAGCAAGCAATCCGCGATGAAGTTTCCACTGCTGGAGATCCCACATTTGACGAACTCAACAATTGCTACCCACTTCTCGACGCATTTTTCCTGGAGACGCTTCGCATTCATCCACCTGTTCTCGAGAATCATCACGAGGTAAGGTCAAATGCAGCTGGCTGAAAGATTTACCAAAATTTGTTTGCGTAGGCTGCTGAAACCATCAGCGTACCTCTTTCGGAACCAGTAACAGGATCTGGTGATCTTCACCTCGTCATTCCGAAGGGCACTATTATTTCATTGCCTGTCAATGTAATTCAAAAGGACACGTTAATCTGGGGATTCGACGCGGACGCCTTCCGACCAGAACGCTGGCTCCACCGCGGTGCCAGGACCAGCCGCGAGCTGTTGGCTTTTAGTGTTGGGTAAGCGTACACCCTTTTGGTGCTAGATTTCTTTCGCTGACCCCTGACAGCCCCCGGGGCTGCCTCGGGCGAAACTTTGCAGCTGCCGAAATAAAGGTTGGTGCTGATGATGTACGTCCTTGGACACCCCACCTGACCATGATGTGGCGAAGGTTCTGACAGTGACTCTACTCCGCCACTTTGCCTTCTCCTGTCCACATGAGATTGAGGCTTTTCAAAGTTTTGTCATTCGTCCCCGAGTAAAGGGAGAAGGCTCGAGCTCGCTACCACTTATGGTTCGCAGAACACTATAACAACTCACATTTTGCAACGCACTTCTAGAACTTGAATTTTTGTTTCATGACGGACGCTTTCGCTCATTTGCAAGCGAGGATTTTAGTGTTTCAGTCACCCTGAAACCAGTTCTCAACAGTTTCATCCAGCGTAGCATAGAGGGTCTAATCTACGACTTTGCTTCCTACATCTCTCGTCTCGTGGTGATGGTTCATTCCGACGGTAGCTAGCCTCCTGACCATCACATTTATTCACTTACACCGATATCTCGAGTTCACTCAAGAGAACCAGGCGACAATGGGTGCGCTACTGTAACAACATCCACGAGTGTGGAATAACCCAATAAGACAGTCAAGCTCGGCAGCTGACAAGACCATAAATACGAGTGAATGGTGGTGATACCACCTATTCCTTCTTTTGCTTTTTCGCCCTTGGTTTCTCCAAATCAATTTCTTCAGCGTCGTCGTCGTCATCTTCACTGTCCTCTTCCTCAGAATCAAGCTCGTCACCAGCGACATTACCCATGAAGTAATCTGTGGCCTCGGAGAAAATCTCATTGGCAATCTGTGTGCCAATCTAGAAAATATGTCAAGTTAAGCGTTTGCGGCGACTGAGTGGCGACGCTTACTTCAAAGGGGTCATCTGCAATCTCAAAGAAGTTGAAGAAGCTGCCAGCTTCTGCGGGCATATCGTCGTCCCCATCCACCTCAGCCACACGGGGGTGGAGTTTGGTCAGGGCATTCTCAGGATCCTTCCAATGAATTGTAATGGCCTACCAGAAGGTTAACAGTGTGATTCTGTGAGGACGCACTAACTTACGGAAGGCTGGACATCACGGGCCCAAGAAAAGTCGAGCATGGAGTCAGTGATGCCATCCGCATCAGGCTTGTCGTCTGAAGCGGCGGGTGGAGGTACGTATTTGTACTCCTTTTTCAAGACGGAGTCAGTAAAGTATGGGTTTGCCTTGAAATACTGTCATGACAATTTAGTTTGTTGATTGGTGCATATCAATAATAACGTACGAATTCAATAGCGTAGCATCGTGGTTCCTTAGGATCACGAACGATCCACAAATCTTCAAGGTAGCTCAGCGCAAGTTGATCAATATTGTGTTGTGCATGGAAAGAGATCATGGTGTTGTTCATGAGAGCCACAGGCCAAAATTTCTCTATCGATTTAACGACAGCACGGCGTTTTTCATAGACTGGGGTCAATTTTTGCATAGCCTGGCGCTCTTGAAGATTATCAATTTGCGTTACTACTTTTTCTGAGCCATACACTGGGAAACTCACCTATGACAAGTTCGACGCGTTGGATGTCTTTTTGGATGTCCTGGAGTTTTAGAGCATCTTCATCGTTGAGTTCGACATGTGCCAGAGGATTTTTCTCGACGTCTGTACCGGGGGAAGCGCGTTTTTTGCCAGACATGATGAGGAAAGTACACAGGAGGATTAAGCTTCAGAGTCCAGACCAACTCCACACATATGCTACGCGACGCGCCACAGCGGAGTTTGGATTCTGTCAGGCGGCGCCAAAATGGGAAATTTTCTAGACTTAGTCAGCCAATCAGCACCTCAAAAGCAGATTTGTACATGAAGAAGAATTGAAGAGGGCATATATTCGACAGGAATAGTGTCGGAATAGCAAGAAATGTAGGCGGTATATAGCTCAACAACTCGGGTCTCAATCCACTCTCTTCTTCGTCCCCTCCTCCATCCCATTGACCGTCAAAGCTCTCTTTCGCCCGTTCAAGAGTAGCTTGGCTCCAAAGCCATCCGATTGGCCAGAAAGGTCCAACTTCTGAGCTAGAGGGCCAGTGAGACCCTTCCCGTTGTGGGCTGAGCGAAAGCCTGGTCCTTCGTAATGGATGACATCCGTGGGAGGAATAAGCCGAGGCCACGAGACATACTCGATGCCATGCACCATCATGAACATGACAGCCAACGAGGCGATAACGAACCACAGCATGAAATAATACAATAGGGAATAATCTGCGCTACAGTCAGCGATTTGCGCTGAGTGTTGTAGAGATTGTAGCTCACCTGACGTCCGTGGCAGAGTGAGTCCGGCGCAGATCATGAAAAGCGAGAACGCCAAGATGTAAGGAACCTGAAGGAGCAAATTTAACGGTGACTGTCACAAGTGTCGTACAAACGTACCGATCGAATTATTAGTGGTCGCGTGTCAGCGATCAAGGATGCAGCAGTGACTGGATTCTTCTGGGGAGTCCAAGCTCCAGTAACAAGGTCAAATCCATCCTGTGACACGTCAGGGTAACGAAGTTAACTCTGATGGGAGGCACGAACTTGTCTAGCGCCGTCAAAGTGATTGTTCTTAATGTATCGCATGACACTCTTGTACCCATCTTGAAGAGCACCGATTTTCGTTCGCCTGTTTGTACGAGTGAAATCTGTCTTAAGTGCCCCAGAGCCTGCATAAGCCTTCGAGATTAAGTCTGCATGGTCGGCCCACACTGAACAACGTAATGAGTATGTCATAGAAAATGAGACTGCAGCGACGGTCTTACTCTCACGGAAACCTCTGGTCAAGGCTTCAAAGTCGTCCAGTTCTTCGTTATCGGATAGCACTCCGATGGCTTTCATTTGTCGATTAAGCGTCCATTTCGCCAGAGCTGCTTGGACTACGTTCGTCCGATCCAAATTAGTCCATACAATTTGTCCTCATCACGCCTGTCTGTATTCGTACGGCCTTATCCTGTGCCGTGTCGAGGTGGAAGTATCTGCTTTCGCATGAGTAAACAGACTGTTGAGGATTGCTCGTTCGTACCCTTGCTGAACGAGGTCCTCCTGCATCTTCTCGATGAGAACACTGATGCGATCCCATCGCATGTGTTTGCACTCGTTGTGAAAGTCAAAGTATTGATACTTCACTTCTGGAATTTCAACCTAAAACACGTCAATGAGATGCGGACGAAGTGCAACGGCAACATACTTGTGAGACGGCGCGTTCGTAGGCCTCCTTTACCGGTTGCTCGTGGCCTTTTTGATTCACCAGATTGATAAGACTTTGGCTGCCATATTGTGAAACTTGCTCCCGAAAGTGACGCTTAGCCATGTCAACCTGTAAGGGGTCAAGCAACGACGCCCGTCAAAAACGAAAGATGAATTACCGTCTCCTCAAGGTCCATGACCTGCAAATCAGGCTTATATCTGAGCGTATTGATCTCAGCCCAGAAAACCGGCGCGCTGCCTCTAATCTGAGTGAAGCTCAGTTTGTGAGTCAAGTTCTCGGCAAGTGATAAGCGACCCGCGGCTTGCTCGTCGACCAGGAGAATTTGTTCGGTCTCGTTGAAATTGGCAACGTGGCCTTCATGGTCGATGCCACGACGGAAGTACCTCGTGCCGGCGCGATAGCGTGACCGTCGACTGATGAGGCAAAGTTGAATGCGGTGTCCGTGGATATATACAGTACGCATGTCGAACGCTGGAGGTCATCAACTATCAGAATTGCAGCAGAAAAGTCGAGGCGCAGACTTACTGCCATAGATAATTGGAAGAATGTAAGGACTGAGCTGCATAAATTATGAGATGTGTACTAGAACTCGAGACAAGCGACTCACATCATGTGCGATGTCTGTGTCTGTGAGTCTAGACTGTAAAAATCTGTGAGGAGTCGTGCATTAATATGCATATTCCGCAAGACTGGATGAATGACCAACTTGTTCCAGAAAAACCTGTCGTCAGTCTAACAGTCGGTCAGCTCCATGACTTCAAGGTCATATCTTGGCACTCACCACCTCCCATAAGGCCTTTCTCTCTTCGTTGTCCCGTTCTTGCCATTGTACCTGGAGTGTCCTCGACAAGTCCCAACCATAGCTGAATAAGAAGTAACCACCGAGGAGATGCGACCGAACCAACGCCAACAAGTGTCCCTCTACGGGGTGGGGTGGATTCTGGACAGAGACATTCGGATTTAGAGGCAGAATGTCAAAGTCAACCGCGCGGTATATGTCGTGGCCCATGAGGCGCGCACGGTGTTCGCGACCTGTCATTACAATAACATACTCCGCTGTAATATGGATCGATATATGCAAAGTGGGCTCTGGAAGTAGCAGCACATACAAAGAGCCAGTGAAATCATCCCCAGTATCCCGTATATTGTCTTGCCATATCTCGAGGCGGTCGGAGGGACAGGTGTGTTCGGGGCTGCGCAGAGTCATATTTAGTTGTAATACCAAAGATATCAGCCAGCTCACCGTTGAGAACTATATCGCCGGTGGCCCTGTGTATGGTGAGAGACTGCGCTCCAATGGGTTCCACAGGGACAAAGGTGTAGGCATCCTGGCCGTCAATAAATCTGCGAAAAAAAGGTTAGCAGAAGGGAAGAAATTTAGTGGAGAACAAATCGCACAGATTAAGTCTCTGGTATATGGGCTTCATGGTAGTCGCGCGTTGAGTAGCGGTGTGGAAGGAAATGTTGAGTGGAGCGCGTCGCGGTGTGCTGTTTCCTCGTGGCTGAGTCTGAAACGCAGCGTGCACTCAACGCTTGACTAGAGTCGCCATGGTCAAGCTCACCCCCGAGCTGCTCGCGCAGGCCCCGTCTGCACTCAACCCCGTAAAAGAGCGGCAGCTCGATCTACGAGGTAAGCTCGTAAAAATCCGTTGCATCTCAAATTGTGTTCATATCATTCTGAAGGTTACAAAATTCCTACCATCGAAAACCTTGGTGTGACCAAGGTAAGAGCATCGGCCTCATGGTCATCCTGGCAGTGATATTATAACGTGCATTTCGAATAGGACCAACACGATGCTATAGATTTCACAGATAATTCGATCACCGTGTTGGGCAATCTGCCCTTGCTCAAACGACTACGAACGCTCCTTCTCGCCAACAATCGAATCGCCTCAATTTCACCTTCGATTCACCTTTCAGTTCCTAATTTAACAACTCTCGTTCTTACTGGTAACAGTGTCGCTGAGCTTGGCGATCTAGAGCCTCTCAGGGAGATCAAAGGATTGAAGTATCTTGCCCTGTTGGGCAACCCTGTGAGGGAAAAGAAATGGTATCGCGAGTGGCTTGCGTGGAGAATACCATCGCTGAGAGTTCTGGATTTTCAGAGGATCCGCGATAAGGTGCGCCCACGACGTTCGAAACTCCGCGCGGTCAATAGCTCAGCACATTCGCACCTTTCAGGAGCGGGAGGCGGGAAAGTCTTTATTCCTCACGGCGGAAGGCTTACCCACTGCCCTTGCAACGACGATATCGACCACTGTATCGAAGCAGGGTTCAAAAGCAGCTGTCACTCTTGACGAGCCCAAGCCAGCGGCGCTGTCAGGGAAGGCGGGTCGGTTGATGTCAAAAGAAGACGCCGAGAAGGTCAAACAGGCCATTGCAAAGGCAACCTCTATCGAGGAAATCAGGAGGTTGGAGAGAAGTTTGAGAGAGGGATACATGCCCTCCATGGAGTCTGTAGGTGCATGACTGTACTTAGAACTGTATTTTTGCATAATATCTACTTTGGCTGTTGAGAGCCACACGAATGCCTCCTAGGACATATCTATGATTCACGAAGACTTCGCAACCCGTAGCTTCCGATCCACAGGCCGTGAAAGGTGCTGTTGAGAGCCCCACGGATGCCCATATCTAGTATAGATTTCGAATCGCAACCAAATAGCTTCCGATCCACAGGCCGTGAAAGGTCAAGGCAATGAATGCACCCACGTTGGCCAGCGAGCTAATGCGACGTAACATTCTAAACTTCGCATGCAAGGCCTTCATTCGGTCAGAAACCTACATCTTCATCAGTGCTTTATTATGATCAAAAGGACAGCAAGAGCTTACTTCGGTATCGTTGCAGTTTTCGCCTTCTTCTTTCTCCAATTTATGTTGCTGGGACATGGTCCTGTTGTGCACATGAGGATTCAGTAGCTGACGCTCTTGTAAGTGCATTGCACCTGCCTACTAGTCATTGGCCCAACAACAAATTGGTTGCAGACCTGTAGCGCTACGACACTTGCGAGCACATACGCCTGCGCGACGTCAGGCCGTTTAAAAGGACTGGCGAGGTGGGAAAGAAGTGCGGGATGGGCCCATGTCCAAACCCCCAACAAAGCCGAGGCGAATATAGTCGAGAAAGTAAAGTACTTGTGTTGAAGAGCGCCGAACTGCTGTCGAGCTGTTTCAACCAAGTAGTCTGGTTATTGACGGCACGATGTACGTGTCAACTGGAAAGACGAACGCAGCGTCCGCAAAGCAATGAATCCTGCACACACGTCAGTCAGAGAGGCAGATGCAACGATATAGAGGCTCATACCTCCATAGAATGACACCCACACGGCTGGATTTAAATTCGTCTCAGCACAAACGGAGATCATGTATGTTAGAAACAATCGCACTTACACAACGCATAGAACCAGACATAGGCTAGAAGGCAAACGCTTTCATACGACAACATGCCAATGGGGGCCCGGGAGGCTGGTGATAAGATTTCAATGAATGCCTAGGTTAGCTAGGGGAGAGAACTGGTATGAGAGAGGGTAGGAGTGGTACCGAGTTGGAGTGCCGATTCATCAACACAGTTCTTATATGATGAGTGTGTGCTGGCACTTGCTGGGTGGGTGTTTACCCTAGGGTAAATACAATAACAATTGCGATACGTGGCACAATATTCTCCATGTAACGGTAGTCATTAAGAGTGCATCGCCCAATCCCCTGACACCATCCCTTGCCTGCCCATCCCCCTCCTCCTTGGGCCAGGTATAGCGCGATCCTCCCGCGACCCTACTGTAAGCACAAGGTGCTTGTCAACAAGCTACATGACAAGCGCCCATATTGATCAAAACTGAATCGGGAAACTGACAAGAGACCACTCACGTCATTCAATATGTTTGTCGATTTCGTAAGCGACGAGAGAAATGCAGTGAGCTGGACGTCTTCATACTCCTGCATGACGTATCAGTAAGGAAGGGAGTAGATGAGCGAATCAGTCGAGGACGTCAAGGAGACAAGGCGCCCACAGTGTTGAATTCCTCGCGGAAGCTCTTGTTTTCACTAGCCGGTAACGAGGCAATTAATGCTGACAAGGATCGAAGAGTTGTATGATCTGTCGGAACTTGACCTACGTACAACGAGAAGGAATCATCCATGTTATCGGCCTTGAAGCAGCAGGCGCATACAACACACCTGCGATCACGTTCGTCACATACTGCACAAGGACCAAGATTCGCTCATGTAACATTTTGACTGCTGCCCGCTGAGCCTGAAGATGAGATTCCACTAGAGAGAAGAAGCCAAACGATGATGAGGTTCCGCGATAGTAGAAGGACCAATTTACCTACAACTGGTACTTCCCCCGCCACCCTTGGCTGTCCAGTCGACAGCAATACGCTCAGCTTCACCTGTCTCTACCTTGTATGGTGCCTCTATGAACACAGAACGTGTCTTCTTATCCCTTATTTCAATGGTAGGTTCATAAGCTTTGAAAGGTAGTGTCTGCCCAGTGATATCAGATGATGGTGGAGCTATCGTAGAGGGTTGTAGGACAAGCAGGAGTGGCGTCGAGCAGTACCCTGTGAACTGCGAGCTATGAACTTCACCAATGAGAAGTCTGAAAGAATGAACATGCCTGCTCATGAAACGCGATGTGGCGAGAAGTCGGCACAGGAGCTACCGTGTACCACCCAATAAACTCTAAAGAGGGGAACACCTGTTTATCTTCGACAAGGAAATGGTTCGGCCAGCGAGGACGTGGATAACACGAAATTTCTTACACTGATCTCGTCTAGACACCAAAAATCCATGATCTACAAGGTCATCGCGACCCTCTTCTGTGGCAAGTTCGAATGTGTTTACAATCTCGACTTCTCGGCCATTCTGCGTGCCTAGCAGTGCGCCGAGCACTGATCATTCTACCGTTAGTGATAGTTATGAGCACACGGGAGAAAGGAACACGCCGAAAGGTGAATTGGACCGAGTCTGAAGCTTGAGTCTCGTCAAGTGTTCTGAGATGTTCAGGATCGGTAGGGGATGCCTGAACGACAACGTCAATGATATTAACAGTGTCAGTAAGAAAGTAGACTAACAGAGACAAAGATAATCCAGAGGTTGTGCTAGAGGGAAGGACGACAGATTGCTCATCTGTATCCATATGTGAAGTCATGGTAGACGGTGAGATTGAAGAGTACTACAGTTTTGGATCAGTAGATCAAGCAAAATAATAGGAGAGCAAAAATATTCCCATTAGCCGACTTGAACGACTGACCTCGTCATTACTAGTGACGCGCTCTACCAACTGAGCTAAACGGGATACAGTAGTTACAATTATAATTATTTCATGTTCATCAGGAATGAAGCTGTCGCGTATCTGTCTGCCCTAAATGATGATATGCCTCGCGTCCACCATGCTGATTTATTGAAGAATACTCCTTTCTCTTTCGCTCACAAATGTCAGGTTTTGATGGAAATCATGTGTTTACCGTTTCGGTGCACGATCCACCAGCCGCTGCATCTCCTGACTCTCCATCCCAAGCAGAGAAACTTCTGCTAGAGTTTTTGTTGCAATATCGCGTCGGAGGCGAATTCATCTACAGGTCAGTTCTATCATCTACTCGGTGTCTGAAAGTTACTGAATTAGCTCGCAGAGATCAACTTCGTGCAAACCTGCTCCTCAAGCAGTATCAACTTGAAGTCGATCTTCGACATGTTGGATTGTATAATGATGAGCTGGCGCATGCAATTCAGGACAGACCGGCAGATATCTTGCCACTGGTAAGTACAATTCGCGTGTGCTTGCACTCGAGGCTCATAACATGCACAGTTTGAGAATGCGGCTACCAAAGCAGCTCGTACTATCCTATTCCCTCTAGCTGGTGGCTCTGATGAGCGCGCAGAGGCTGCACTCCAATCAATCCCCAGAGTCCAAATCACCATCAAATCTGGCCTCCAGATGCAACGTGTTCGCGACTTGACAGCAAACACGATGAACAGGTTGGTCCGTATACCAGGAATCGTCATCTCTGCCTCTGTTCTTTCCTCGCGAGCGACGAAGCTTCATCTTCAATGTCGTGCTTGCCGGTCCACAAAAATTATGTACCCTCCCGGCGGCCTTGGAGGACTGGGCAACGGATCGGACCGAGGCCTACCAAGAGTCTGTGACGCGCCAGAGCTGGAGAACCAGAAGAAAGATTGTCCAATGGACCCCTACATCATTGTTCACTCGAAATCAGCATTTGTTGACCAGCAGACTCTGAAACTGCAAGAGGCACCAGACATGGTTCCAGTCGGTGAACTTCCACGGCACATGCTCCTCTCTGCAGACCGATACCTAACTGGTAAGGTTGTACCTGGCTCACGAATAGTTGCGACTGGAATTTATTCTACTTTCAATTCGGCAAAGAACGTGAGCATTATCTCAATCTCCCTTTGCTGCGCATGTAATTCTATCATAGAAATCTGCTGGTCCTGCTGCACTTCGACAACCTTATCTCCGCCTTGTTCATATCGAAATGTCTTCCCCGACTGCTGGTGGTGGCGCCTCCAATCCTTTTGGAGTGCAATTTACCCCCGAGGAGGAGGAAGAGTTTGGCGAAATGGCACGCAGCGAAGGTTTCTATGAACGATTTGCTAAGAGTGTTGGTCCAAGTATTTATGGCAGCCTCGGTACGTCCCGAACTGTCAACTGGCTTTTCAAATTTACGCTCATTGCCTTTGCAGACATCAAGAAGGCGATTACTTGTCTGCTCTTTGGCGGTTCTAAGAAGGTCTTACCAGATGGTATGCGGTTGAGAGGCGATATCAACGTTCTTTTACTCGGAGATCCGGGTACAGCAAAGAGTCAATTGCTCAAGTTTGTCGAGAAGGTATGCAAAGGCACTGGTCCCGCGCCGTATGCGCTCTTCTCATTGCATCCTATAGGTTGCACCAATCGCCGTATACACCTCTGGAAAGGGTTCTAGCGCAGCTGGTTTAACAGCTGTTGTCCAGCGGGATGCAGTCTCTGTAGGTGTCGGTTTCCTCACAGTAACTCTTGCTCTTATCTTAGCTTCCTGCATCATAGCGTGAATTCTATCTCGAGGGAGGTGCCATGGTTCTCGCAGATACTGGGGTTGTCTGTATTGATGAATTTGACAAAATGCGCGATGAAGATCGGGTTGCCATTCATGAGGCTATGGAGCAGCAAACCATTTCGATAGCGAAGGCTGGTATCACGACAGTACTCAACTCCCGAACAAGTGTCCTTGCAGCAGCAAATCCAGTTTGGGGACGATATGACGAGGGCCGGAGCCCTGGCGAGGTACTCTACTGGACAATAACGTTTTCCAGCTTGCTGAAATCTACATCGTGGCTAGAACATCGACTTTCAAACAACCATCTTGTCACGTTTTGATATGATTTTCATCGTCAAAGACGAGCACAACGAACAGCGAGATCGTGTCCGTATCCAGTTCCTTCATCATAGACCTTTACCAACGACCGAATATCTAGATGATTGCCAAGCACGTCATGAACATCCACATGAACCGGCCAAATCAGAGTACAGACGATAATGGAGAAACTGTCGGCGAAATTGACATAGACAAAATGAAGCGGTATATCTCGTATTGCAAGAGGTTTGATGTATCCTTATTGCTGCAAGACATTCGAGCTGATTTGTGGTCTTCAGCAAATGCGCGCCCCGGCTATCTCCAGACGCTCAAGAAATGCTTAGCAGTCACTTTGTCAGTCTTCGGAAGCAGGTTCAGCAAGTGGAACGCGATAATGACGAACGGAGCTCAATTCCGATAACAGTTCGGTGGGTATCCATCGCCTGATTGACCGCCGTCGAGATTAACACTTTGCTACAGTCAACTAGAAGCAATCATCCGGATATCAGAATCGCTTGCCAAAATGACCTTATCACCTACTGTCCAGAATCACCATGTCGAGGAAGCCATCCGGCTTTTCAAATTCTCAACCATGGACGCTGTCTCAGCAGGTTCTGTTGACGGTATGTCTCGCGGCGAGCTGAATGATGAGATGACGCGCATAGAGAAGGAATTGCGCAGACGTCTTCCCGTGGGCTGGAGTACGAGCTATCAAAGTCTAGTAAGGGAATTTGTAACACAGCAGGGCTACTCGAATCACGCACTGGAGCGGACGCTCTTCATTCTTGAGAAGAGGGAGGTGATACGCTTCTCTGGACAGGTGATCATTCTATGTTGGATCTCGAAAATCAGATGATAACCCCTTTGTATTGCAGAAAAAGGTTGTACATCGGTAGGTTATCATTTTTTCATGTCAGTGCTTGACTTGAAAATCTTCATAGGGTCGGTGTTTGATTCGATGTATTGTATTGCTATCCCTTCGCTTGCTTTGAATGTATTCGACATCTGTAGATAATATCAATTGCTCTAGGGCCCATACATGCAGTGCTTGATAGAGGCACCGTTGGACCTACTAATACCGCCCGCCTAGCTCAATCGGATAGAGCGTCAGACTCTTATGACTAGGCGATCTGAAGGCTGCGAGTTCGACCCTCGCGGTGGGCTAATGTTTTTGCATGTCTCGAACTTCTAATTCTCGCCATGTAGCGCTATAGCATCGATACAGTGAGCGTACAGGAACCCTTGTCATCTATTGCGTCCAATCCCGTGAGCTAATAATACTTATTGACAGACCCGATTCAGATTCAGACAAAGCACTTTTCACCATCATAGCTATTCTTGCGCAACCTCAGGTTATTTGGTTTCCAGTTTGGCCCGTTCGTCTCAGACATCTCCTCTTCCAATGTATGGGCTCACCTGACAGCTGAGTCCGAGTCAAAATCTCTGTGTTTCGACCACGAAAATTCCTTTCCTTCTTGCAGCTATGTCTCAACCTCTCCTCCTTCGCGATCACCTTGGATCTGCGAGTCCGAGTCACATAGCCGTTGAAGTCATCGACCCACACGAACATTCAATCTTTGCACATCAGAGATTGCCCGCCGTAATACCACGCCATACCATCCCTTACGACTCGGTCCCGTTCAATGCACTCATATTCTCAAATTTACGCGTGCTTTCTGTTGGCTCAACAAACTTCATGATGAGTTCAAGGTCAAAATATTCCCTGGAAACCTTGGTTTTCACCCGTGCAATGGAGACGACAGATGAACAGCGAGAGGAATACATTGCCCTCATTCCTCCCCTTAAAGTAGTGATTTAGCACTCTACACCTTGTCAAATGAGAATGTCAGCTGGTAGTAAGTACTTGGATACTTGCAGGCGGATATAATAGTTATGACAAGCCACATACCTTGACAACAGTATAATGCTTGCTTGCGCTTTACAAGGAAATGGGAGGAGAAATGATCATAACTGCCCTTCTATTGCCTGAAGACCACTTCAGGCTTGAGATTTTTGGGGATAAAAATGTTCGAGGATGAGTGACCCCAATATCGTCGCGCCAAAAAATCAGTTAAAATATTAGCCCACCGCGAGGGTCGAACTCGCAGCCTTCAGATCACCGCCTTGCACAAACTCGTACAATCCGTAAAAGTCTGACGCTCTATCCGATTGAGCTAGGCGGGCCTTATGATCAGGGACGAAGGAGATATCATAAGTGAGTAAGGTGGGTCAAGGAATATCGTTTACACACACGTGACGAAGTTGACATGGTCACGGGAACAAGCGCGTCGCGACTTGCGCTTAAGTCTTACATTGTGAGGCGCTGATTGAAGTCAACATTTTGCCCACTCGTTGTGAGTTGCGAATATTTTATCGTGAACCTAGTACGCATATATTATTGACAGATCATACCTGTTATTTGTTGCCACTCGGTGCTTAGGATCGATGACTGGGAGGCTCAGTACAGAGTTAATATCAGATAGTGAAGAAGAGAGACTCAAGTGCGTGACCATCTTGCAAAAACCGCCCTTTGACGTCGACTTGCACCTAGAAATTTTCAACGCGTCTCACTTGAAGTCATTGAAATCTCCTCGGGCGATGAGGACGACCGTGACTCGTAAGACTATCACGTAGATATATGTCCAAACTCATTGACGTGTTCTTATTTTCAAATGAATATCCAGGCTCACAAAAAATGGGTAAGTAATGTCTTACGCGGTTTACCATGACTTCAGACGCTTAATGAAGATACAGTGCTCGACGGGCTCAGAATACTCATGCTAATACAGGCTCCCTCGAAATCATCGAGTTGACAGATAGCGATAACTACGACACATCCTCCGACTTTCCAGACAAATTAACTGATCTCGTCAAGAGTCCTGCGAAGGCACCACCAGGCATTATGAGGAAACCTGTGGCTCAGCGCCCGAAAGACTTCCTGTCACTTTATGCTGATGAAAGCGACGCAGACGATGGTTCCATTCTCGTTCTGTAAGGATATGCTCATCGGTGGTGATTTCTAGGGCTCAATATTATTCACTGGATAGGAACGAGCCTCGAAGTACACGCAAACCCATTCGCCGCGCTCAGATATCCACTATGAAAGAAACCATTCCCTCCTTCCCAATTACTCGCCATGATCATGGGTCATCTTACCCATATTCCTCTGGAGAGGACACGAGGCAGGCTGGCACTCCTCGAGCAGTCTTGGGCGGCATAACGGCACGGAAAAATGGACCGGCCCCCAGAATCTCTGCGCGGGGAAAAGCGGAAGAGCAAGCACGCCGCGAGAAATATGCTGAAATGCTTTTTGAAGAGCTCAACAGTACAATATTCAATGACGGTCTTCCCAGGGAGACAAAATTGAATTGGAACAAGCGCTTATTAACCACAGCGGGAAGGGCCAGGTGGCACAGGTATCCAGTCATTATGCTACATCTTCTACCATGCTCATCTTGATGGCAGATCTAGGGATGGTGTTCAGACGACGGAGATCGAGCTGGCCGCCAAGATTTTGGACCGTGATGGTGGAAAGGTCTTTGTTTCTGCTCTACCATGCCCCTGATCTGCGTGCTCTTAGAACGGATACGAAACACTTTGTCGCATGAAATGTGTCATCTAGCATGCTGGATCATTAATGGCAACCCGAAAGAAGGACATGGCCCAGCCTTCAAAGCCTGGTCTGTGCCCGCACCATCTTTCACTTACGATTCGTCTGATATTTTGCTAGGGCCAACAAAGTGATGATCAAGCGTCCAGAGATCGAAATCACGGTAGGCAGCCATGACGAACGCAAGTGACTGGTTTCTGACGGCCGTAACCCCAGACAAGGCATAACTATGAAATTTCATACCCATTTGAATGGAGTAAGTGCGAGATTCTGCTTTAACCAAGCGCCGCTTCGTTAATTTTTACGAAGAATGCGAAAAATGTTCAAAAGTGTAAGTTGTTAAGTTTCGGTCTTGTTTCGGTCCAGCGTCAGCATCCATTCTGATAGTCTGGTACCAGATATGGCCGGTATAGCAAATCCATCAGACCAGATGAATGCGGTGAGCCACTCATAAATGCACTTTCGACAACACGTAGATTAATGAGATCTATTAACCTAGTGTGTGGCATTTGTAAGGTTGGAAAACTCATCCCCCTCTTCGTGCAAAGAGCACCCAAGACCCCAAAGGTCAGTAGGATGGCAACTGCTCTGCCTCAAGGTGAGATCTGTCTTAGCAATGGTTATTGTTGAATTCATGGAGTTCCTGTAGGTTCCCCTCGTCCTATTGCGGCTCTTGAGGAAACACTACGGGTGCCGACCAACGGCTCGGTGTATAGCATATCATCGGAGGATGAGGTAGATATATTAGTTGGAGCGATCAAAAATGTGACCCTCCACGAACGCGAAACTCTACCATGACACATCTGGTCATCATTTGGCCATGAATTCTCATGATGTAGCTCGAAGATCGATTTGTCGGACTGGTGACCAGATGAATGTTTTAGCGACAATAAGGATAGAGTAAAATACACAACCAATTTGCTACAACAGTATCTTGAAAATGTACCCATCTACAAATATTAGAGATGTACTCGTCCGATCTTTACAGGTAGCCGCGTGCCAAATTCAAATTGATCATATACGTATGGCCGCGTCAGAATTGCGTTGAACTTTTGTATATCTGTAGCAGGCTCAAAAACAAAATGAGGCACGAGAGTCGCAAGGAATATTTTAGTTTGCAACATCGAGAACTTCCAGCCTGGACAAGCATGTGGACCGAATGAGAACGTCATTAGATTCGCGATTCCTGGATTAGAGGGCGCTCGTGTGGTGTGAGGAAGAGAAAACCAGCGATCAGGGCTGCGCAGTTTTCAGAAAGGCGGCATGTCGATGGAAGATGTACTTACTTGAATATTCTTGCATCATCGCCCCAGATGTCAGTGCTAAAGTTCAAAGCCTCGATGGGAATGTGTACGTAAGAGCCTTTGCGAAGAGGGATGGTCTCGCCCGCTTGTATAATTGTACCATTGCGGAGAACTATGGGCGCAGATATCGGGACGTTATCATCGCGGGTGGCAACCCGCATTGTACCGTGCACAGGAGGGCACAAGCGCAGTGTTTCTCGGACCACTGCGTCGAGGAAAGGAAGCCCGTCAATGGCTTCTGCGTGTGACTGTACAGAATATCCTGACATCGAAGCAGAATTGGATGCACAAGGAGACAGAGAGCCTAATTCATTGCGTAGACGACCTTGGACATTAGGGTGGAGAGAAAGGAGGTGGATGCACCAGGACATGGTAAGAGCTGTAGAGTCGGAGCCGGCGAAAAGGAATGTCGAAAGTTGGGCCAGAAGGTCTGCGTCAGAAAGTCGCCCAGAAATATCCGCCGAAAGGTTTGATTTGACTGCCGGCGAACGTCAGCGTCAGCCAACAAACAGTGGCGCGAGCACTGACTGAGTAAGCTAAGAATGTCCTTTTCTTTGATCTCGCTCGCACTTGCTTTCTCAGCAAGAATGGCAGATTTCTTACTCTGAATGAGCTGCTGGCCTGCTTCATTGATTACGCGCTGACTTTCATTTGTGATGCGCGTGGCTTCATTGGGCTGTAACGAGGACAGGTATCAGTTGCGTTACTCCCAAATTGATGAAATCACTGACAAATATCTTCTCAATGATCGGGAAATAAAGCTGGACGAGTCCTCGCAATCCGGGACCCTTGTCAGCGAGCCTGAACATGTTTCTGTATGCCAAGTAGACTTCTTCTGATTCACACTGGAGAGCATGGAAGTGGTAGTCAAACCCTGTCAAACCCATCACGTCGAATGTTGCACGGGAGAACCAGTGAGCGACGTCGATCATTGCCTCAGCAAAAGAAGGAGAAGGAGAGTAGGGTGGTGCAGGAGGGGGAGGGAATTTCGCATCGTCGGCCAGTGTAGGAGAAGACGCAAGATTCTCCCATTTATCCCGTAATTCTTCGGCTTTTTGGAAGAATATGGGAGTCATGGCTTTGATCGATTGTGTTGAGAAGGCCGGTGCAATCAAACTCCTCTGTGAGAAAACATATTAATAGTGTTTCTTCCGAGATTAATTACAATTTTCACCAAGGTTTTATGCTCGGTGCCTTCCATTGCAAAAATCCCTGTATTCAACCGCTTAGAACATTCACGTCTCCAGAAAGAATTGCATCAGCTTACCGTGCCCGAAAAGGTTCGACAGCAAGGTTCTCGTTTGCCATGGCTTCTCGTAAATCGGCGAATTGAGGATATGCGACAAAACACAAAAATCGACGGAGAAGAGTCGGAAGTCGTGCTAATGAGTCATTAGGACGAGTCATGGATCACATACAACCGACTACTCACCCTGCCGAAACCGTGAAACCTGAATGTCTTTCCAAATGACTTGACCCAGTTCTCATGTGTATCTGGAGATACGCTGGGACTGAGATGACAGCGAATTAGTCTTACAACTCCTCTCGGAGAGTAGATGCACGCACTCCATGACCTCACGAAAATGGTTCTGTAGCGGAGAACCGTCGGGTCCCTGCATGTTCTTGAGCGGGTCAAACATAGGTGCTACTATCGTCATGTTAATCAACCACACCAGTCCTCTTGCTACAAAAATCAAGAGGACAACGCTACATGCTTTCAGCAAGTTGAACGCGAGAGTGGACACAACGGGGATGAGCATGATGGTTGGGTCGGGCTTGAACTTCGTCTAAGAAGATAACCAAGCCGATGGATGCTCTTGCGGGAAAGAAGAGACGTTATGTATGTTTATACGATTGCATGGCGCTTAGGCTTGCCTTAGGTCCTAGGCGCTCTAAGCAGCAACATCAAACGAACATCCTTTTTGGGAATAGCACAAATCTGGCTCACGGTTACTGTATGATGATCTGCTTTCCACAACGTCGTCGCTACGGCAGCATTGTTCTCAAGTTGCGGAAGCTCCAGTACATGTTGTTTTTATTGCTCCAAGCCAACTGCAAGTTGTTGTCCTCGTCTTGAAGTTCCAGTTGAGGCGCCAGACTGGTATCGACCGTCTCCATAACCCCTGATTAAGATTTCGGAAAGCGGCAACCAAGCAATATTTGCACCTTGTTTCATGTCCTCAAAATGTGTAAATTGTATTTCGTTCGAGTCCACAGTGATCAAACCGATCATAAGGTTCTGGGACGGAATTTGAACCATAGTATGAGGCGTTTCGAAGTACTAGGCGGGGGCCTTCGTTGCAGTCTCAACTCAAGGAGGATAATAGGCATACACTACTGGCGACTCAAAAAAACGTGTCTCTATAATGACTTGAGAATATGCAATACATGTACCGTTGTATGGACCGCGAAGTTTAATTACAATAAAGGTGTCAAAATCTAAATCGTGAGAGGTCATTGTATATGTCTATCGTGTAGCCACGAGGGATAAACACTGTTAAGGAAGGGCGAAAAAATAAGATGCTGCAGACAGCCCAAAGTCCAGACACAGAAAGCCCATAAAAATGGCAGCGTCGGGAAGACATGCAAAATATGAGGTTCGTTACCATCCGTCGACGCCTGCCCACTCTTCGTCCTTCACATCTAACCATTGATGGTCAACCATATCACGGACCTCCTTGCGTTCCCGTTGATCGACCGCAAGCATGGGTTCAAGAAAGGCACATAAATCGTCTGCTTCCGAAGTAGAGAAAAGGTATTTTTCTGTCATGACACGGTTTAAAGGCCACGGCTTCAGTGTTTTGATGTAACGAAGTGCCCCTGAAGGTATCATGAGTCAGGGCTCGAATTGCTATTTCCAGTTTGACTCGCCTGTGTGATCAAATATTTCACGACTATACCTTCCTCCAATTTTCGCGTCTAGTGGGAAATCACCCATTAATTCAATGATCTGCGCCATGTGGTCGTCGTCCTTGGAGAACATCTCTCCTTGTCCATGAGGGTCAAACAGATATTCCGCGGTCAACAACTCAAAAACGACACAAGCAACGCTCCAAACGTCGGCTCTTGTGCCCCAGTCACGGCGTCCAAGAATAGCCTCCGGAGCGCGATATTGTCGTGTCTGAATATCCTCTGTAAAATGCTGCTTAGAAGGGGTTGCGTTGCCTAAATCGGCAATCTTGATAAAGATCGGCGTGGAAAGTAGCGTGGATGGCGGTCCTGAAACGGGTGCCCGTGAAGAAGGGGACGACGACACTCCGTCGAGAGACGGGGAGGAAGATTGACGAGGAGCAGTTTGTGTCAAAAGCGATGGCACGGATGTAATGTGGTGTATCTCCAAAGAAGTGTGCGACTGAATGAGGGGAGAAGTGGATACCTGCTTTTCCTCGGAGGCCATCACACTTTCCGTATCGAGATGCAATATGAACTTGGAATCCGGCGAGCCGCTCACGAGTGCAATAGACGCCATTTTTGTCAGAATGGGTATATCTGCACTTCCCACCGAGGTAGAGGGCGTGCTGACAGCACTAGTAGAAACCGCTGGCATGGATAATGTAGACGAGATGGTAGACGGAGTGAAAGGGCTACTGGAAGGTATTGGTGGCGGATCGTGAGGGATGGGAGCAGGTTCCGCTCTAGCAGACTTCCTAAGCAGCTGGTTGATGGGTGCACCGCTGACCGGAGTGGTCCCAGAAAAATGCTTATGGAAATTGTGGCTACTCGCACTCGCACTGATACTTCCGCATCTCGACGATGGACTTGATAATGGCTGTGAATCGAATATTTGCACGTGTCTCTCGTGTGCAGGTGCATGTCGATAGGGAATGGTCATTCCAGAACGGGACTTGGTGGGTTGAGGAACTCCTACATTATACGACGTTGGCTTTAGCGAAGTAGACAATTCGGCATGGATGAAAGCTTCGATATCCGGTATGGAAATGACTAATAGAGCAACCCGTCAGCGGGGCGAACATGAGTTCAGAGAGGATTAAATGCGTACGAATGTTCTCAGGTTTAATATCAGTATGAACGAGATCGCATTCATCATGAAGATATTGAAGGCCGAGAAGCACTTGCTTTGCGATGACCTTGACGAGGGGTTTGGGAACGCCCTTCTTCTTGTTACGTTGAATCAACGCGAGAAGAGTCTCTCCGAGGGGCTCAAATACAATGCACACGTGAGTATCCTGGGGGGCGCGATGATGAAACGAGTCGAGGAACGAAACAACGTGCGGTCGACCAGGATGGTGCGGATTTGCAGCAGCTACCTGGGACAGGAGTTTGATTTCATCGTGTGCGGTCTCAGTATAACGTGTAGCAGACTTGACTACTTTGAGAGCGGAGTAGCAGTTCTCGCTAGAAAAAATTACTATTGAGTACAAATATGTATTTGGAATACGTACTGATTATCCTTGACAAGCCAGACAGTTGAAAAATGGCCCCAGCTTTATCGAATGAACAACGGTTGTATGGAAGAGGGGACGATGACTTACCCTAGTTTACGTGCTACGATATATCGACCGTCTTTGAATGTATCATTGATTTGAATGACCAAATACCCGCCAGCGTTGTAGTCAGCTGGTGACTCTTCATCCTTGGGTTCCTGGTCGGGAACCGGTACTATCTTTGGGATGGAGGATGTAACGACGTACTGGTATTTAGCGCATGACTGATTCGGTGCCATGTACTGCGTCAAGAGACGTTGGATCGGAATACCCGGAGGACAGCGGGACTAAATAAAGTGTGACAGTACTATGTCACACGATAACGATAAACCCTAATCCTAAAGGGGACGTACCCGCAGGTACCGGATCACACCGAATCCGATTTGGAACTGCTTGGAGGCTGGAGCTGCGACGATATTTGGCGGTGCAGACTGGCTACGCAGCATCACTATTTATTTCACTCGTACATATATGTCTGACGCCACTCTGACACGCTTTCAGGGTATCTTCTAGGGATCACCCAATGGTTGTAAACTTGCCCAAGAAATTTTTCGGTTCCGTCAAAGACGAGTGGCAGTTGTACAGGTAATTACGAGTCATGTTCATCATCCACAAATAATGTAATACGCATTCGCATCTAGTGACCGCTCCATCGACTACACCATTGGATCTTCTATTGGGTTCGGAGCATCATCTGTCGTCTATGCCGCCATCTACAACCCTCGTCCGCCAGAACCACAACGTCCTATGCCATGCGCGTTGAAAGTTCTTGACCTGGACGTTCTACCGCCTCATTCACTATCTTTATTAAAGCGGGAGACACAGCTTATGTCCCTGTTAAAGCACCCAAACGTGCTACGTGTCCGTGGCAGTTGGGTGGATGGTCACAAGATATACATTGCTCTCCGCCTCATGAACAAGGGTAGCGCTGCCGACGTAATGCATTATGGTTGGCCTGGTGGAATGAAAGAAGAGGTTGTTAAATGCATCCTTAAACAAGCCCTTGAAGGCCTAAAGTCGGTCTATCTCGTCATCTTGCCTTTCTCATAAAATGAACATCTTTGCGCAGCCACTTGCATATTAACGGATTCATCCATCGTGACGTAAAAGCTGCTAATCTTCTTATCGACGACGATGGCACGGTTTTGCTAGGCGATCTTGGGGTAGCCGCGTCCCTCACAGACGACGCTGATATGTCAAGTAGAGCTTGCAATGGCGCTGGAAACCGCGTCATCAGCTTTGCCCCAGTGTCCACTGCCAAGAGCTCCTATTCGGCACTCCCCCCACTTGAGCACCACAGTATGGGGAAGCGAAAATCATTTGTCGGAACAGTGTGTGTCATGGGTTGTCATAGGCTCCTTGACCGATCTAACATGGAGGTTTCTTATTAAATTTAGCCCTGTTGGATGGCGCCAGAGCTTATTCAGGGTCATTATTACGATTCAAAGGCTGATATCTGGTCATTCGCGATAACTGCTATTGAGCTCACCCAAGGTCGTCCTCCAAGATCAAGAGAAAGCGCTCATAGTGTCTATCTACAAACGTATGTGCATATGCCCTAGAGCCTATTCCCACTCTTCACCCCTTTCCAGTGTTCAGGGCAAACCACCGACGCTTGATTCGGTAGGGGGTATTCACCACTATTCACGCGCCTTCAAGGACATTGTCGACGCATGTCTGGTAAAAGATCCCTCCAAACGGTGGGTTTCTTCTTCGCCCCGTTATTGTCTCTGATTTTGTAAATATCCCTTCAGTCCAACAGCGGCACAGTTGCTCCAAACCCCATTTTTCAGGTCCGCGAAAAAGAAGTCCTATCTTATCGGCACGATTTTGGACGGTCTGCCGCCTCTTACAATGCGACAAGACCGCCGTAGATATCAGCCAAGCATGGTTACTCATGGAACGATGGATTCATGGGACTTCGACTCCACGGAGATTACACCCTTGATCCCGTTGTGTTCGGACAGAGGGGGATCAAGGGATGTGTCTCGAAGGGGAAGTCTTGACGTCGGATCAGACGATCACCAGCAGTTAGCTCGCCTTGACATACATCCGAGATTCGAGCTTACCCACGGTATCAAAGAAGAGACAGCGCCAATCATGCAGCCCCTAGATAGCAGCACTTCATACTCAAATCCCACCAACCTCCAGGGTGCTGATCCTGAAGGAGAGGATGAATTTTCGGATCCTCCACTTCCTTCATCAGAGTCCTCCCTACCCCATGCTGGATATGGCGTGTCCCAATCTTTGGATTCATCATTTCCTCCATCGCCACCTGCATACAAGCCAAGCTCGCGCCACGTCCCGTACCTATTCCCATCCCCATTCCCAAGCGAGCATCATCTTACTTTCGCAAATCGTCCTTCTCGTCTTCCACAGATGGCACGACCCCTGCGCCTACCTCTTTCCCACCACTGATTTCTCTGGGGCTTTGGCAGCGCGTTACTCATGTCATTACTCGCAACGCAACCGAGGAGTCGGTTGTCAAAGGGAAGAAAATGGGTGAGTTATCGGGTATGTTCAGCAAACGCAGTTCCACTTCCTTGTCCCAACGCCCTATTGCCTCATAACATTCACCACTCATCAAAGCTACACTATCACGCATGATACTGTAAGCCCGCTGGCTTACGAGACGCTTTTCTTCTCCATCTAACATATGACGTCTCACATGACTTTCGAACTTCGCGTCTCTTTTCAGCATCATCTCTACCTTACCCTTATCTAATAGAAAGCCTTGTCTATTTCACTCGTCTCACGACTCGTTTCCAGTGTAAGCTCGCTATGGATAGCGAGCTTTCAGATATTAAATTTGTCATCAGTTTACACCCTATCTCGTCAGCCCTAGTCTGGTATCTATCTATCCACCGTTTAGTCGTTACTGTACCGTACGCGTTGCAATGTATATAAGTCTACTTGTTACCACCGTGCTATACTCAGAACTCCTCAGCAAGGGTTATCTCCCACAAATCTTGATGGACGCAACTGCAAGCTGACTTCTAGTAATGTCTATGCTTCCATTACACGAAAATAACAACAGTATACGATCAATCTCAGCCAACAACGAGCTTTCCGTCGACCTCGTTGAAGTCGTAAGGAGGAATTTCTAGATTAAGCTTGTAAGATAGTCAGTATGGCCTCGGTAGACCTGAGAGAAAATTCATACCGGAGCAGGTCCCTTGCGGGCACGGCCAGCTAAAAATTGAAGTTAGTTGGTGATGCACTCAGTGAAGGAATCATAGCTGCGTACAAATATCATAGTGAGAACCATGACATGGACAGAACCTAGATGAGGAGGCAGTCAGAATGGTTTCAATGAAGAAGAAAAATCACACACCATCCTCCGTAGTCGCCTGACTCGCCAATCGGAACACAACCCAGGTGAGTGCAAACGCCAAGCATAACCAACCACTCAGGCTTCTTCACCCGATCTTCGTCCCTTTGAGGGTCTCTGAGTGCCTTCAAGTCAACACTCCGTGCCTCTTCTATCTCATCAGGGGTCCTGTGACGGATAAACACAGGTTTACCACGCCATTTGATAATGACATTCTTGCCCTCCGGGATGCTGGCAAGTTCGACCTCGGTCTTCGCGAGAGCGAGGACGTCAGCCGACGCAGCCATGGTCTCCAAGAAGCCAGTAATAGTAGACTGGGCAACAGAAGCGGAGAGGACACCGAGAGAGCCGACCATGAAGTACGACATGGCGCGGTTGGCATTCTCGTCTTTCGGTTGGTAGGGGCTGAAATCAGGCACTTGAGGAGCATCTTTCACTGCAGCGGAGGTGTGAATCAGGCGCTGGTGAAGGTGAGTCGTGGGAGGAGGAGCTAAGGCAAGAGACGCGTTTCGGTCGGCGTTAGTATTAAGAAGGTAAGTCGAAGCAAGGTGAAAATATTACTTACCAACGAAAGTCTTGGAAACTAGACCAATTGCAGGACTCGTGACGGTTCCGGTGAAGCGGGTGGGGACATCAGCACGGGGGCCTGCCGCACCATGACCATGGCCATGGCCATCCGAAGGTGCTCGTGCCGCGAAGTTGAGACGCGGCGCGCTCGGAATTCCACTTGGGAGCGCGCGCACGGTAGGGGCGAGATTTAAGGATTTTTTGACCGCATGGTAGGAAGCCATGGTATGTTGAGAATTGAATCTCTCCGTCCGACGATGCTGGCGGTAGCGGCGAGTAACGAATTTGCTGTTCAGCGGAGTTCAAGCGCTTCTTCAAGTCCGGTTACTCCCGGTACATCCCGAATGGTACCAGTCAATTCTAACTTCTAAGCTTGCTCTAAGCAATCTCTAAGTTATAAGTACTTACTTATCGTCAACTTATCGTGTTCGTTTTATTAGTTCACGGTATTAAGACAATCTCCCTCGTCGTTGGGTTCCGTGTCTAGTTCAGAACTACTGAGTTAATCTCTGGATCTGAACTTGAATGGCCCAGTGGTAGGATCTAGCATTCAAAGCTATACACACACAGACACCCCCATGTACATAGGGCGAATCAGACGTGAGATCAACTGGATCTACTCGCTCTCGCGTATAATCCTGACCAAGTCTTCGATTCCAGGCACTTTGTACCCAAACCATCCATCCATCCAGCTCTCCTTCACGAAGTAGAACGACTCTCATTCCCCATTTTTTCACGAACATCCCGAAAGCACTTATTTCCCATTTTTGGTCTCCACGACAGTTAGCCTCAGCAGCGATATCGTTAACTCGAGGCTGCCGATCCCTTTGTAATTGCGTGAGTACATCCTTCAAATCCGAGGATGGGTTTAACTGGTGTTGTCGGAGAAGATATGCTAGGTAAGCAGCGTACTCGAGGCCCTGAGATGCTCCTTGACATGAGTGTGGCGGCATGGCTGTGCGTGGCAGTCTGGTCAGATGCAAAGATGGCCCTGACGAATGAGACAACATACCATGAGCAGCGTCTCCAACTAACACAATGGACTTGCTGCACCAGTTCTGTATGTTCTTGACCTCGTAGACCGGCCAGACAAATGGCGCTGCGTCAAAAACCTCGGCTGCATTGATTATCTGGGGAACTGAGAACGCCCAGTCGAAGTAACGGCGAAGAACCTAGCATGCGTGTATAGACATAATCACTGCGGAAACGACTTTTTAGTCGGACACTAAACGGAGGAAGAAACCAGGTCTAAACAGACTCAAAACGTACTTAGACACTAACCGAACGCAAAGCAGACGTGTCGATGGTTTTGGTGAAGCGACAAATGTAAATAGAGTCTTTTCAGACTTCGCGAACACATCTTTCCCGACCGTCGTTTATTCTCTTCAAACACTCCTTATCCCACCACTAACCAGATCCGTAAATCCATCCTTTCGACCTCTTTTTACGGTAGACTTGGGCGAAGGTGAGTATTTTTGAAAATTCCTCTAAGTCCTCGTTTCATGCTATCATGATGGCAGAATGCAACATGATCAAGCTCAAGCTACCTGCGCAACTGAAAACTTTCAAATTTACTTTTGAGTGCAGAAGACCAGGACCCGTAGTAAGTTATTTGTACAACTAGACTACTCCCAACTAATTTCTATCTAGACTGTTGAAATTTCAATGCGCAAGCCTCTCAAGCGATCGAGGTCACAGCCTAGTAGTTCAGAGGACTTGCGCAACTGTGGAATGTAGATTCGCGGATGGATCAGGTGAGGGTTGATTCATGTAAGAACCTCCAGCAACGCTAAACAAAGGCTGATAATCAGGTGTTGGACCCCTTTGATGAGGCTGGGGTGCGAGTGAGGGTGATTCGCTGTATGGAAACATGTGAGTCCCACTGTTGTACGGTGTCCCTTGTGCTGATGATGTCCCTTGATATGGTGTTCCTTGGCCAGATGATGACGACGCTGACCCCACATGTGCCTGACGCCCGAACAAATACAGGCCGTTGTTGTTCTATCTAGGTGAGTATTCGGTGTTCCCTACTAGAGCATCCAAATGGACTTACCATGACTTGTGGTTCACAACTTGCACCCTGTTGTCCCGCACTAAAGAACGGATCCATCCGCAGCAGCCCACCACTATTTTCGAGAGGGGAGAGCTGGGGTTGCATACTGGGTGGTAGTACAAGTGGCCCCATAAATGGTTCGTGTCGTTGCTGCTGCCTTTGAGTTTCCTGACCTAACTGGCTGCCAGGATCGCTGGGCCTTCTCTGCACGTTCTGGGGCACACCACACATCGCTATGGGAGGGGAGGAGAGCAGGCAGAAGAGCGAGAAGGAGGACCTAGCATGTGGGGGATGTATGGCGGATCCATAGAAGCATGTAATCCTAACCTAAACAGAGCGGGTTTTCACCATTTTCGATATTCTAAACGGACATGATAACATATCTAATCAGCTTCAAACCCGACTAAGTAATAGCATGTCTGTAGCCTAATCATACTCCGTATCACGCTGAAATCCATATGCTCGTTTGGTGCGGATTGGGAGACCTTTCTATACTTTGTCTGATACATTTTGAGTCTATTTCTAGAGTACAGTTTGTGTCCGTGTACATGCCCTAATCCTACTCTTTTCGTATACGACTAAAAAGTCGTTTCCCCAGTGAATGTTGATCTGTGTAACGTAATTGACCTCCCCATAAGTTTGGTCCTTTGATACCTTGGAATGATCGCTAGCTTCTTCACTTGCACTGCAGTAAAAAATGATAACATGCCTTGATCAGTGTAGTTTGCTCACCACCCGACATGTTTTTGCTGCCTGTCAAACAGAGCCATTCCGAAGAAACCGAGACAGCCGTGAACCATTACGACAGGCCCTTCGAGTGTGCACATGTGAGATATTGTACAAGACCATGCACAGATGCATATATCGATCACTCCTCCGACCCCCACCAGACCGCTGTACCTGGGCTTTGGCGCAGGTAGATTCAAGCTGACATACATCCTCCGTATTGGTCAGTCAATTGTACTCCAAAATAAAATAACACTTTGCGCACTTCGGCCTGACGATACTCCAGATACATTAGCACCGACTACTAGTAGAAGGTTCACCTTCCTTTCTTTATCCGCGCTCCCTTCTCGCCAGCGAGCAACGACTCCGTCAGAAAGCTCTTCAGCATCTTCAATCTTAGCGTTCCATGCGATAGTCAATCTCTTCCTCTTCGTGACATCCAGCAACACTTCCTGGATGTCCCATCGCGTGACCCTTGTCGACGCAAAACCGTAACGCTTCGCAGAACCTTGAGGGACTTTACCCGATACACCACCGGACGACTCGCACATATAAAACCATGGAACCTGGGTGCCATTGGGCCGGTGATGAAGGGCTTCCGCTAATCCAAGCCCTTGAAAAACATGCATTCCATTCGGCTCGAGCATCACAATTCCGCCTTCGATAGACATACGACCTGGGCAACTCTCGAGTACTACAATATGTGCATTCAAGTGAGACAAGAAAAGGGCTGCTGTGGCCTGAACTCTACGTCAGTGATCTTGTACCAACGATATACAAATGATAAACCACTTGCTCCACTGATGCCTCCTCCAGCGACGATAATATCGAGTTGACGCGATATTTGTTTACCGTGGTCGTCGAGGAACCTGAGACTGTGGGCACTTGGCTGCGGTAGACAGTAATATTCTCGCCGATCGAACGCGCACTTAGGAGCATGTGCGTTCTCGGCGCTGCGTGCCGGATGTGGGGATAAGCCCTGCCAGAGGTGCATTCCGTGTTTCGTCCTGGATTTTTGTTTCTTCGCGGTAAGTTTCAGAAATTATCATAGACCGTAGATTCGTGTCTTATTTACATGATGGTGATGTTTCCTGATTTTTATGTTGTTGGACGGTGAGTGTAAAATTGCCTGCTAATTCGCAAATTCTCTAGTGATTGTGATATAGACCTGGAGGTGATGACGATCTATCCTTCGGTACATCGCAAGAAGACTAATGCATATGCTGGTGTAAGCAGGAGAAGACGCGTTGTTTAGGATATTTAGGTGCCACCAGATGTCCTTGTTGTTTAGCCCACCGCCTAACAACATTTGGGTCTGATATGCATTCCGTGAGCAATTAATATTTTGTGACTTCAAACAAACTCACAATCCGTAATAATACCATCCACGCCATCCTTGATGAGCTCTTCAACCCTGTCCAAGCGATTCACCTGCAGTGGCTGGTGTGTAAACACTGTCTATTGTGAACAAGTGGACCAATGCTCACAGTCCAAGGTATAACTTTCATGCCGAGCCTGTGAGCTTCGCTAATCATTTCAGGAGTTGTGAAGTGAGAGGATTCCTCATAGGATGAAAAGGGCATGAGAAATGTTCCAGTAGGAGATAAAATGTCCGCCTGTACAGCGTGAGCAGCTTGTGCCATCTGTTCGGACAGTGATGGACCGGGGAATGATTCCAGGCTTAGGCCAGCCAACCATGGGGAAGTCGAATTACCTGGCGTAAAAGCAGTGTCCCTGAATGGTGACCATTGGCGTGAAACACTTTGGTTCGAGATTAACTCACTCATCGATAAGAGCAGAAGTTACAATTTTATTGTCCAAATTCTTCAGCCAACGATTAAAAAAAGCCCAGTAAACGGACATGAGAAACAGACCTTCATGGCCACTAGAGTTCGCCAGTCAAAACTTTGATACTGGCAAGGCAGTTAGAGTACCAAGCAATAGTAACAGAAGCAAGCTCACGGTAATAGATTGGTAATATGGGCTAGAGACAAAGATCTCGTGTTGCTTCTGGACAAAATCATCTACGCCAGCAGTTCGATTTGGATATTGAGCATTGATTTTTGACTCGATGTTCCAAAGGATCTGGTGCGAAAGATCTGCGCAGGCCGCGAAATCGAAGACCTCCCGAAGAGTGGATATCCGTGCTCCAGGATATACAAGTTGGTGAGCTGTAAAAAAATCTTATGACAATGGCTAGAGTTTGAAAAAGGAAGCACGTACGGTAATTTGTTTGGCGCTTTGATCCGCAATCGAGGGTCTTGACCTGAGCCAAAGTGAGATTGGTTATATACTTTCCAACATAAGGGTATGCGGGATCATCTGGAACCTATATATGTACTAGTTACATCAACCGTCACAAATCAAGTTACGATGCTACTTACCACTGGCGCTGTGTCAGAGCACTTTTCTGCTGTTATGCTTTCGTCGTGCCATACAACGACTTCGCCGTCCTGTAAGCCAGTTCAGAAGAACGGATGACCCTGGGAAGCGAGAGCTTGCCTGAGTAATGCCATTATCTAGTTCAAGCGTGGTGGCGCCGTCGATGAGGCCCCTGTGACGGGAATTCGCTTGAGGTGAAGCAAACGTCGACCGTATCCACTATACCATGCAAAGCTCGGCAGAGTGCTCTCGACAACATTTCCTCTTCCTCCGCGATGAGCCTAAGATGAGGTCTGTACAAGCCATTACCTTGAGTCCACTACACACCTGTACATCGTAGAACCTATGGTTGTTCGACACAGTTCGGAAGGGACCCTGAGATTGTGATCCGTAAACCAGAACGATCTCTGTGATTATGAAGGCATAGACAAACAGAATGCACATAATGAAGGGAATGCAGGGAGGCGGGTCTATTTTTCGACTTCAGTCAGTTCATAATTCATATATGGATTGCTCACCCAGGCGTTCCGCAGAACACGGGTAATCAATAAATGACCAGTGTCGAGACGAACGTTCAAGCAAAACATTCCGATAGTGTCCGGCGATTTGAGCAGGTGGCACTGCCCGTTGTCCAACGGCAAGTCCGCACGTTCACGTTTTGGCAAGGCAAGTTTGGCGAGTACAACACTATTCCCTGTTGCTCTTGCAGTTGTCTTGTTGGAGAAATACTCAACATTCCGTAACTCATAGCTAACGTGCCATTCGAATGCAAGCAGGCGACCACGGTACCAAAGTAGTCAAAGGATCGCTAACTGGTTAGGGGGAGGAGGAACGTGCGTGAGGAACGGTCCAAGTCCAGCACCGCGACATAGCTTCATGCCGTCAGAAAGTCAGGGTATTGGGAAGTCTGTGTCTGCGCAGACGTCTGTGTCTAGGTCTGTGTCAAGTCTTTGTCAGCGTTACCCGAGAGTTACCGGGGGAGGTCTGTCAGTCGCCAAAGGTCTGTCTGCCCACCGTCTTACATAACCACTGATCATTTTATCCCGCCGCCCTCTCTCGTTTGCCCGCAGCCTCCCTCGTTGCGCGCCGTCTCCTTCGTTGCGCGCCACCTCTCTCGTTGCGCGCTGTCTCTCTCGTTTGTGCGTCACCTTCTCATTGCCTGCAGTCCCTCCCGCCACCCTCTCTTGTTTGCCCGCCGCCTCCCTCGTTGCCAGCCACCTATACTTGAACCGTGGGCGCCACATCATTCAGTCCCGCCCTTTGATTGCCCAATATTCCCGGCATACTGTGGCGCATGACGACCATTGGTCTGGCTGTTGACTGCACTGGCTGTGGTAGCGCTGTCGCACTTACGATATGCCAGAGTGACTAGAATGGCAACGCAAGGAAGCCTATGGCCAGGGTAAGTGTCAGCTGCTTCGCATCTCTGCCTCCAACTAATTTCTTTGCTATTAGCATGCGCGATGTCGATTTTTCAGATTCTTCCCCGAGCTCCTCCAATTACCTGATGTCCTTGCAATCATTCCTTCATCCAGCTGGTCCCCAACCCCCTCGTCATATTGAAGCCGTAACATGTAAGTTCAAGTAGAGGGTGGTACTTACTTAGATGCTCGTGGTATATGTACTATAGTTTGATAATCTGTAGCGGGCCCTGCTAATTTGCATTCAGTGTCTCAGTTGAAACTTTCGCCAGCGGCAGGTTATTTAGAAGTGAAGTATGAAACAGAGAAAATAAACGACTAGCCATGCAGACGATATCGATCGAAACAACAACGTTAGAAAGCGCAACCAGCTACGACCATCCGCGGGCGGATCCGCGACCTCCTCCATGACCTCTTTCCTTCTCTATGGCGAACATCGCTTCACGCATTGTGACTGGCATCCGATCATCATCCTCTCCCGTCCGCGGTGATGTCGGACTGCCTTTCTTACCTACATACGGCCGCGCCCAGGATGTTGTTGCGGTCGTTGATGCTGCAGGAGCTGTGGTAGTCGCGGGGGTCGTGGTGGTGGCTGGACTTGTTGCAGCAGCAGAAGATGCCCCAGCCTTCAGTTTAGCACTTGTCGCAGAGGAATTTGCAGCATTCAGCTATGCGTACTTCCCACCAAGTCCAGCAGCCTGACTTGCGACAGCGTTCGACAACTTTTTCCGCACATCTTCAGACATATTCCTCGCCGTTACACCAGGCCCCTCTTTTTCTTCTTTTTCTTCGAACCTCCCTCCTCATCTCCGTCAACGGCCATGGCATTGCCACCTGACACAGACTTCCCATTTCCTGGATGTCCTCGGGAAAGACTAGTTTCACACCTCGAGCGCTCCAGAGTCCATGGTTAGAAGATACAGTTGTGCGCTTAGATGTAGTACTCATATTAACGCGTTGTTTATGCAAAGTTCCGATGGCATAATAAGCGCGACAAAGGTGTTGTACCTCAGCTCGGGTCACTCATGCCCCATAATCAGGCATATGTTCATTAGAGCCATGATATTATCTACCATCTTCTGCGGATTTGCTGAAAGGTTTTATCAAGCGAGTGCGGATATATTCAGGCTGAAGCGCACGTTGATTCGGTAGAATCTCCCTCCAGGTTGGCTAGTCCAAGATTCTTCCAGTCATCATGCTCCATCAGTCCTCTGCAACAAATGTGAGCTATTGGGAGCACACAAACAGACGTAGGCGCACTTGTTCATTCGACAGTCCAGGTACTGCTTGCTCATGACTCTGCACGGAGTGGATTCACTAGAATTCTTGCGCAAGCAATTCATGTATTGCATCATCTGTTCCTTGCACTCGCCTGAAGATTATCCTAAGTCAATTATGCGATTATGCAGGCAGCGAAGCAAACCATCATGGTCTAGAGGAAAGGAACCGCGATCTGGAGGGGAAGTCTTGAATCCAACGTTGATTGACGGTGGGCGTCCAAAAGACATGGGCGTGAGAACTGGGACACAATAACCAATGAGCTACAGCGAAAAACTTGTAAAAACGCTATGTGCAAAACTAGGCGTTGACATAGTGGCGTTACGTGGTACTAATGTGCGAACGTGCTCAAGAACGTGCTACAAATCAAAGTTCTTTGGTTGTTATGCTGATCTTATAAGAGCCCGGGCTGATGAAACACACAGCTTCGTGACATCTACGATCTTGAATACATGGTAGTAAGCTAGGGTGCGAATAGCCTGACTCACGCGTCGTTTCATTTCTCTTTCCCGCGACCTTCTTCTTCGTCACTGCTAAGACTATTGTTGCGACCATCTCCCTGTGCGGACGAAGTACTTGCTTGTTGGGAACTGCCGGATTGCATGCCACCGAATGCACCTCTTTTTCTGCTTTTTAATACCACAATTTCCTTCAACCAGCTATTCTCTCGTCGCAGCTCCGATGCCTCTCGCTCTAATTCCTCGGTCCTGCCAGTCAAGTCGGCAACAGTTCGCTCGAGGTTGAGTGTCTTCTGCTTCCTTTTGATCCGAAATCTGGCTAAATGGAGGGTCCACATTCAGGCTAATGTGACTCGGCAGTCCGAGAAACACAAACCTGAAGCAGAAGTATTTCTTCTGCGCTTATCTTCAGCAATAGCAGCAACTTCATCCGTAATGTCACCTGGGTCTGAAGGTGTTGTATTTGATGGTACAGACGCTGCAGGTCCATTGACCGTGCCTCTAGAATTGTGGGAGCTCGCTGAATGTGGGGTCACCATACCTGGGGTATTCGAGTAGAATTGTGAAAGGGATCCTGTAGACGGCATTGCGATGGGTGGATTGGAGTGCATGGCTTGGTGGGGCACATGGTGGATAATTGAAGATGTGGAAGGACCTGAGAATTGTCCTGGAGGGTATGGTAACGATTGATTATATGCTGCTGGGGGTGGAATAGCTCCTTGCATCGAAAGCAATGCATGTATGAGGTAGTTATATGCCTCAGGAGGGACCTGAGGTAGTGCAGCTCCGTTAACGTGATTTCCTGGCAAATATGTCTTGTAAAACTGTCAGTCCAACTCAGAGTTAGAAAAAAAATTATGAGGTACCCCTGTATTGTCGGTGGACGCGTTGACTGGCGTTGATGTATGGTCGCCAGTATTCGGAGATACCTCCCCCTGTTTGCGTGAGCCATCCATATCGCCTTGGAATATGATACGTTCCCAATTGTTGAGTTCTGCTTGGATGTATTCGAACCTGGGTGAATTAAGCTGTTCGAAGGTGATAGAATTGTCTTGGGAAGACAACATAGCGAGAAGAAGCGCCAACCCAACGATAAGGCCAAGGATCCATCGATTCCGAACTCAAATACACTAGGAAGTTGATGTCGCGGTGTAATTCGCAATCCCTTCTCATGATTGCGACACTACGGACAAGTGGCTTTTCAACCAAGAACCGAGTTGGATTACGTAAACTTGAAGAAGGACGTGGCATGTGAGTCTGATGTGAAGTTTAGTCTCTTGACGCGAAAACTGACATTACTCTGAGTAAGAATTCTATAGTTGATCCATCTTTATCGTAGCCTAGAATTCAAGGTGACGGTACTTGTGAACAAAAGCTTAAGCTTGAAAAACTGAGGAAAACATACGTAGAGCTTAGTCAGCGATCGGTGATCTGCTTAAGTCAGTGGCCACTAGTAATTAGTAGTCACGTACTGGATCAGTGGATTACGCGTTCCTTCTACCGACCTCCTACATACCTTCATTGACTTTGAGAGCTGAGATGGTCAGTACTAGGCTCTTCCTGTCTCGCAGGATCTTACTATCCGTGTAGCTGTTACGAATTAGGTCGAAGGATGGAAACTTTCGTTTCGAACTCCCTTCAACCGCTGACATTTCAGTGCTTGTGAACAAGGTCAGCGATACCAGTCACTTTTGAGCACTCTCATACCTACACTTCCGAATCTCAGATCTTAGAGACTACTGTGGATGCCGATCCTGCGTCTCTTACTGTCTCGAATCAACCCCGGGGCAATGAAACCTCAGTGTCCACTCTGAAGGGGCGAAATCTGCAAACACTCGGACTGAAGTAAGTAGATTCCTATATTACCTGTGTTGTTCGGACTTGACCAGGGCAGACATGGTGATATGATATTTGTGGGATATCATACCAAAGCCCCACAAGCACCCACAGCACCCACAGCATCGACGTCTATTGACACACCGAGCTCGACGCGACTTCAGTCAAATATATGGGAAACTATACAAGAGGATGCGGTCGACGTCTATTGGCGCTCGAAAGACGGAAAAATTCCACGAGGTCGTGATGCGCGGTTTTGCAAACATGGCGCCAACGGGATGTGTGACTATTGCATGCCACTTGAGCCATACGATACTGCTTATCAGGCCGAACATAGCATAAAGCATCTGTCATATCACGCTTATCTTCACAAGATATCGCCAAAGACGTCATCCGCTGCCGTCTCTGCTATTCCTCCCCTATCCCCATTCTCGTACAAGGTTAAAGATCTGTGTCCCAGCGGCGGGCACCCACCTTGGCCAGCCGGAATATGTACGGCATGTCAACCCTCTGCGATTACGCTACAGTCTCAGCCATTCCGTATGGTCGATCACCTGGAGATCGCTTCACCGGAAATTATAGAACGCTTCCTCCAAGCTTGGAGATCTACAGGGCTGCAAAGGTTCGGCTGGCTCATTGGACGGTACGAGCCATATGAAAAGGTTCCTATGGGTATCAAAGCTGTGGTCGAAGCCCTATATGAGCCACCTCAAGAAGGCGAACTTGATGGATTGACTCTTGGTATCCCATGGGAGGACGAGCCTCGCATTCGAGAGCTAGCCAAGATGGCTTCGACTCCATTGTCCATTGTCGGTTACATTTTCACGGACTTGAACCCAGATCCAGAAGATAGGACTAAAAGCATATATAAACGCCACCCTCATTCCTTCTTTGTATCCTCCCTGGAGGCCATCTTTGCTGCCACTATACAGAAGGCCAATCCCACCCCTTCACGCTCATCTCCTAGTGGCGTATTCGGATCACGAATGGTCACTGCAATTCTTACAGCTACGGAAGATGGAAAAGTGGACATATCTGCATATCAAGTTTCCGAGCAAGCGTGTGCCATGGTGGACGCTGATATGATTGAAGCCAGCGTGGAACCTGGAATTGTTCGCGTTAAAGAGGAAGACCGCAGTCAGGATGCGGCACGTTACGTGCCCGACGTATTTTTCAGGTATAAGAATGAATACAACCTCGAAGTCAAGAAGAGTGCCAAACCCTGCTTCCCGGTTGAATACCTCCTCATTAACGTGAGGCTTAGCAACGGGATTGGGTTGTAAATCGCTGAGCATGGTTTATTTCACAGGTCACGCATGGTTTCCCCCAGAGTCCATCACCACTGTTTCGTTCGAACCAGTTCTCCATTGAGAATCGCCCAGGACTTGATGACCAACACATAGAAGATGTGCTCAAGACTTTTGCCAAGCTCGGCGCTCCTCAGATATCAGACAATACGTTCACGGGCGATGCATCAAAACGTCTGGAGCTCGCCAAATGGCTCAGCGACTGGCATTTAATCGCATTCCTTGAGACAACACAACTTGTGTCGAAGGTATGGCATGAGCTGCGATAGTTCCCAAAGCAATTCTCTAACATCTTGAAGGACGATATGAAAGTTCTCGTCAGCACAGTGACTTCACCATCCTTGTTGGGGGACCCATCGGCACTGGACGCACTTTTCAAGACAGAAAGCTGGCAAACACTCATGACCTTTACCCGGGAGAGTGCTCGTAAGTGTAATAGTCAATCACTGAATGCTGTTTCTTATCTGCATCTTTCAATAGCATCGTTACCATCCGCATCTGCACCTGGTCCGTCATCGTCACACATCGACGAAGACATACCACAAGATGTATTCGATCAAATTGCCGCTGAGGAAGCTGCTCGAAGGGAAGGTCCTAGCGGAGTGAGCTCAGGCATCAAGATTTGTCCACACTGCACATTTGAAAACCCGAAGGGAGAGACAGACTGCGAGGTGTGCGGATTGCCCTTGGGCTAATGGTTGACAACAGATCGAAAGCATTGCCAAGAAGGAAGAAGAGACGTCATTGCCTAGATTGCACAAGTGTAACAACGGGAATAATGGACAGAGGAAACGCAGAGAAGCCAATGTTGTAGGTCTAAAAATGTGGTAGAAACGAACTGAGACCACGAGTGAGATGCCGATCTGGGACCACATTAGTGAAGTGTCGTCAAAGTATCGTAATGGAAAAAAAATAGTATCCAAATAAGAAGCCAAAATCCATAATAGCAAGTGTCCAGAAGGCACTGCTTAGAGAAGGTTCCTCATGCGAACGCCCACCATGCAGCGAATGCAAGACCAACCAGCACACCAATGGCACGAAGGACCAAGACTACGATCAAAGCCTTGCGAACCGCAGCGTAGAATGTGTTCAGTGTTGTGCCCGACCAGTTGATCCTGAAATTTGTTTTATCAAAGTGTCCCATATTTCAATAAAGATCGCAAGTACCGTCTAACATTGGAGCCGCCGCCGCGCACACTGGCTTCCCACCCACGCACAACTTCACGATAACGCTTTCCAAAAACCCTGAAAAGTAAAATAGGGGTTCAGTATCCATAATCGATATTGAAAATGGACCTACCAGATCCAGAAGTTGACATCTGGATAAGAGAAACGAGGAAAAACACTAGCCAGGCTGGGTGCGACAGCGTCGATGCGCATTCCTTCGCCCCCTACTGGATGGAAGGGTAGGTGCAGACTAGGCAAGGAAACTTTGTCCAAATTTTTAGATGTCGGCTGTTGGTTGAGGGTAGAAGAGGAAAGCGTCGGCGGCGGTATCATAGTCGCCATTAAGTCGAGAGTCATGCCAAGGGAAAGACCCCATAACTTGAGTTGTTGTTGCGACTTGTTTCGGTTCTTCCCAGAAAGCGGCTTGGCAGCGGTAAATCCTTGTTCGAGCTTATCCTGCGTCAGCGCAGGATATGATGCGCTACCAGGGAGTGCGGCGGAGCTGATTGAGCTTTTGGACGAGACCGGTATCGCTTCGGACTCTGGAAGGTCGAGCAGAATGGCAGGGAATTGCATGCTGCCTATGAGAACTCGAACCAATATATGCAAGATAGCGGCACGTCGAGGTGTAAGCCTGGATGCAGCATCCACGGTCACACTGGACCATCTGCTCTTTGCGTTTATCTTATTGCCTATACTTCCTGGCAAAACTGCGCTAACAAGAGTCTCGAGTGGTACCCAGTGGATGGCGGTCCCGTCTGTTGGGTCTGTTGGGAGCGGTTTCGGAGTGAGCTGCAGGAAGACGAAAGGAGAAAGAATCATGAGGAGTCGCTTGCCCAGCGATGTAGTGATCTCTCTGTCATCCAGTTGACCTATGCAAATGAAATCACGCTCTGCAAGGTCCAAGCCAATCTCCTCCCATGTTTGACGCATGGCTGTCATGAGATCAGGAGTAAGATGAAGTCAAGGTAGCGAGGGGAACGAATATACCCGTATAAAGACTTCCTTCATCTCCCTCTTCAGTACGTCCACCGGGGAAAGCGACGTGGGCCTCAGCCTTGCCGTTGCTTTTCGAAGTCCCATCGCCAGTGAAATTCTGGAATGCAGAAGCATGCCCTGGAACTGCAGAGGGGCCCGCACCGTCGCGTTTCAAAAGAAGAACTTCTGGACGTGCGAGAGGGTCATTGACCCAGTCTAGTTCAAAAAATTGACCTAAGGTGGGTAAATGGGCGTCGTCTGGCACTGGGACGGCATTGGGGGGAGGTACAACACGGATAATGATGGCTACAGCGGCCCGACGAGGCTCTTTAGGACGACATGTCAGAAAATACAGATCGCCCAAAGATAATCAAATTACTCACGAGTTGCTGGCGAAGCGATTATACGTGGAGGCGTCGTGCGGATTCGGTGAAGGGCACACGACAACAAACGCACTACCGCGTCCGATTTTTCTGTGAAAGTTGGTGTGTAAGTAAGAAGTATTATTTGACTGCAGGTTCATACCCTGCGTCATTTCGTTACAATACTTTACAAGTCGTCCACGAAACTGTAGTCAAAACGCAACTTCATGCACTCAACTAGAGTTAGAGCAACCGACAATGCCGGAAAAGGACACCCGTCACTCCAATGGAAGACCAAGACATCTGCCACCCTGTTCTCCAAAAAATCAATCGAGATTCTTATACTTAGTATACAACAACCAAGCGCTCATAATTAGTACTACAGCAATCTATAGTAACATTAGATCTCCTTGAAGAGTTAGACAGAGTCAGGTGTGATCAGATAAGCTTAGAGAGCTAAATTATATTTGCCAGCGGATATCAGCGGATATCAACCAGACAACGTTCCGAATTACAGAAGTAATTCCGCGACACATCAACCACGACTCCACGAGCTTGGCGTTGAGGCGATTAGAGCCAATGGTCCTTGTCGCATTGCAGAGTATCGACAACCATGGGTATGTCCATGGATAACACAAGGCATGCGACCTCATAAATATGACATGCCACGTCACAAGCAAGCTCTCCGAGGCGCACGCTAAATTATGATACCTGGTGGTGATAGGCATCCTTGGCGTTAATGCGCATTTAGAGACAATGATAAGTCGTTCTTACACAGACTCACAGTAATCGTTCGATAACAGAAATCCGTGGGTCGCGCACGGCCGTGCACAGGTGCGCCGAAACGGATCTAATCTTCAAGTTTCAAGATTTGCCCTGCAAGTGTTCAGTAGAGTAGTGACTTACTAGAGATGGCCGCGTTTCAGAGTATTTATTGTATAAAAAACCAGCATAGCAGGCTGACGAAGGGAAACTGGAAAGGGAAACTACATATATTGGGGGGCTAGGCCACTGAGGGGCCGGTGGGAAAGGTATCAGCTCGATTAGGTGCGTAAAGGGGATCAACTGGGCGCAACCAGTATGTCTAATGTCACCATCACTCCGAGTCTTTCCTGCACTTTCCTCTAACTTCTCTTCACACGTCCTTAGTATAAAGGACAGTCATATTTCTATTCGTTTTCGATATCCAAGTGATACTCGTCTCCAATTTCATACTAGTTTGTTTCACTTATAAGCTAAAACACCAGACGAAATGGGGATGAAGTACCGTCGCTATCTCGCCGGCGAGCGCATTTATGGCTGCTCCAAGTGCAAGACACATCTTGCAACGATCCATTCTATGATCTCACGAGTACGTTACGACTCTCATTCTGAGTCTCCAACTCTAGTGCTAATACGGGCTTTGTTAGGCATTCAATGGCCAGCATGGCCGTGCATATCTCTTCGACGGCGTGTGAGCCCTGAGTTGGTACTAATGTCCATGCTCATCTCACTGATCCGATCCCAGTGTTAATGTCGTAGAAGGCGAACCCAATGACCGCCAAATGACCACTGGAAACCACACTGTTCGAGACATCTACTGCGTCAAATGTGCCACTGTTCTTGGCTGGAAATACGTACGTCATGATCTGTAGAAATTTCAATGCATAATTCGCCTCATTTCTTTCTTTTGTTATTCAAGGACCGTGCCTATGAAACATCGCAGCAATACAAGGAGGGCAAATATATACTCGAACGAAACCTCCTCGTCGATGTCCAGTAGCCCGAAATGCCTCGTGTTCCCTATCAACCAGGGTTACCACACGACTTGACGCGACTCACGATTACAACGACCACACAGCGCACCACATCATCATTTCTTGGCCGCTCGTTGATCGTCCGGGTCATATCACTTGTCAACAGCATTTCCATCTTCGAAACTCATTCATGACTGTCATTTGTTACTTTAACCGTTACATATGTAAGAAGGGGACTTTGCAGATGCAGATGCGGCAGATGTAGAAGCGTTGGCGGAGGCATTTGCACCATCAGTCATCATCTTGCTTCAGCCATCACATTCCGATCTTCTTCTGCACGAGGCACGCGCCACGCAACTCCCACTGTGTATCTCCTACAGTGCCATCTTATGTCTTGGCATTATGTCCCATCCCATGATATCCGCAGTCACAGGACTCCGACATATGTATTCTGCGCCGCTTTGTCTCCTTCAATCTCCTCCCAAATTTATTCTGTACTTACTATCTCATTGCATCTTTATTTAGTCTCGCCCTTAATTTTTTTCAATGTGAACAGGGCATACTCTGTTCACGACACAAATTTTCCAATCCCGCATCACTCGTTATCAGGAGTGTGTCCGATATCGCTAAAATATATTTCACATTAATATCAATACATAGATCGATAATGGCAGAATTACAGTCGTTTCCTAGCTAAAGCACGCGTGCGAGTCCTCGTACCAGGGGCACTTCTACCAGCTGAATGATTGGCCGGCTTTGGGATTCTACCTCCTAATACTTGGTACTAGCGAACATTCCCCAGTGTTCCGTAAATGCGGCGTCATGAAATAATTAATAACGGAGTTCCAGGCGGTACATTCAGGAATCGAGCGGCAAGGATTAGGCAAGTAGCACCCGATAGCGTATCGTTTGCAGACCAGTATCAACCAGTGCACATGTGTCACTAGTTATAGGGTAAGGGTGTAGGGCCAACAATATTAATAATGGCTGACATGCAAGCATCGGCCTGATGTCATACACATTACGCGGACATGAAAATGCGGACATCAACTTTGGCTCCAACTTGAAGGTGCGTAATGACTGGGAACGTCATTGAGGCTCAGGCTACTCCTTACAGCGGTAATGCGGAAAGTGAGCAAATCCTTCATGCTACGCTAGTAAGGGAAAAACATACAGGCATGTTTCCTGTAGGAAGCTAGCCACGAGTGTAAAAACGATTGTGCCGCCGGGAGGCTGCATGTGAATGAACTAAGCCTTACCCACCAATGAAAAGCTGTCACGGCGATAGATGGGCGTTTGAGATGTCTTAGCGCCTTTGGGGTCAGACTACACCGTACTGTCGAGTATCTTGTAGATCGTCGTGACTATAGAGGCAACATACAACGCATTCATGCGCTGTAGCATGTATACAAGCAGCCTAAAAAGCATGAGTTGTATTCGTGTAACTACGTCACGCGTGTAAGGGGCCAGATTTAGTAATCGAACGGATTTAGGCAACCCCAACGTATGTCATCGGCTAGCACTAGATTTCTTGCATCCACCCCAGAGGATTGTAACCACGTATATATAAATACTAGCAAACGATAGCCACGTCTACGACGCGACGTCTTAACGGTCTTTCACCATTCACCAACTCCTATAATACCGTTTCGACATCGACTACCTTTACGACTACCCCCACTCGCCTATCCTAAGGTTCTCGGTCAATTTTCACCCGCGCTCTCCAACATAATGGGTATGTTCAAGCCACGACCACTATACATAGCTGTAAACTCATATAAGTGTGTCTCAGCTAAAATGACCATGTCTGCAGTGCACCCTGCCCTTAGAACATCATCTCCAATGCCTTACGTTTCTTCACCCCTCGTTGCATCGTCACTGAACTCCTCCCCCGGCCCGTCGAGAGCATTGCCCATGAGACCATCATTCCCCCACTCTCGCCCTCTACGACCATTTGGTTCAATATCACAAAACAACGCGTCCCGCTCATCAAAAAAACCTGTCAAGTTCATAGAGCCACCAAAGAATTCCAAGACCGTTTTTGTACTTGACTTGACGCAAGGAGAGCTCAGCAGACAGGATTGAGCTGGCAGGATACACCCGCTACTCTTACAGTAGACCCATGGGAGTACACCGGAGGCATAGATTAACCGCCGTTCGGCATATAACCCCAAACCCTCTTCCCCAGTGTTGTATGATCGGTGACTTCTCTTTATTCGACGGTTTTTATCTGGGTATATAACTCATTCCATACTGCCCACTAGCATACATTGGCTGCTTTCACGCATTATTTTCATTCAGCCACTCGGCTTCATCACGACGCGTACTTTGCTACATTCCACACGTACTTCAGCCTGTTCACCTACACGTACCTTGTCACAACGGGAAATTAGTTGTTTGTCATATCTTTGCAAAGGCTGCAGTACTTCAGCTCTTTCCCAGCCATCAGGCGAACTGCAGTAGCTTCTTAAGAAGGCATTTTTTGAAGAAAAAAATTCTCTTCGTCATCTGTGCATATATATCTGACTTCTGCTCTGCCATGGCTTACCGTAAGGAAGCGTCTCGTTGGTAAAGCGGTAAGTAACTTTTCCTTCTTTTGACACGTGATGCGAGCTGACCGTTCAATCTAGTCTCCCCTAGCCAGACCATAATAGAAGGAAGTCCTTGATTATGCCTTCAATCCTCGGAAGAACCAACACACATTATGCAAGGAGCCCCTCATGAAGATACCACTCCGAGGCATACATGGACTTTGCAAGAAAGCTCGTGTACGGAAATGAAGGTCGTTATTGTATCATATCAGTCCGGATATTACGAAACCCCCTTCTTCCAGACGCCAGTCCACCACAAGGTTCGTCGACTTTCGTGAACGAGACCAGCGCTCTTCGGCGACCAGAAGGAGATTTGGGCATCGTTTGACGGGCCCCCACATTCCCAGTGCACCCGTTTGGCTAGACAACGTACCAAAGATGGCTGCTCGGGGAGAAAGAATGGCTACGGTAAGTAGTCGGCGATACAGATGTTGCTAAGTGGCTTTTGCTTACCAGCGCCGACCCGATCTGCGGCCATCCAGCACCTTACTGGAGTACGTACGCCTCACCTATGACATGGTTCGGCATACTGGTTACCTCTGAACTACGAGTACACAGCTATTGTCGACTTCTATATCTTGCCCTGCTGACGCCATATCAGATTTCGAATGGACGCTGCTCCCAGGCGGGGAGAGCGAATCGGGATTCACGCCCGCCAATTCCGTCCTAACGTACTGCTTAATCTTCCTTCGATTGGTCTGGCTAGGGGAGACTAGGTTCTGTTCGACCTCGGAAATTGTCCTACCTCCGAACTACGAGTGTGCAGCCATTGGCAATCTCTACATCTTGTGCTGCTGACGCTATATTCGTCATCCATCAAAATTCGATAGATAACTGCTGGCGGAAAGAACGAATCAGGTTTCATGTTCACCCATTCCGTCCTGCTTATTGTTCTGCTCTAGTTCTGCTAAAAATTTCGCCGCCCATATACTCAACCGAAGAGGACCCGAATTTCGACTGAATTGTCTTACCAAATTTCCCCGCTCTCAATCCACATGACTAGTAAGTGCTGAGTTGATGCCAATTGTTCCGAGACGGGTGTTTGTCGCAACGTAATGAATGGAGCGCCTGGAGGTGAAGTTGTGGCTTTGTTCACACCTATGCAATCACTTTTGCAATCTTCCTATCAGTGCTGCAGTGGCCAGTTGACTGCGTCTGAATGTTCACTTACGCTCTTCATTTTCGCAGGGATGAGTACAACAACATCTTATCATATCGAGAATTGGTTGTCGTACTCCGAACAAATACACAGGTACCATAGGGCACGCATCATGATTCATGGTAAGTAGCTTATTTGCCAGGCGCTCTAGGCCTAGCTCTAGTAAGGTACGATGTTCCCCATTTGAACAAGTTTGAAAGTTGATCCAGTCGAGTCTGAATCTGACCAACTTCGGTGCTCATTTCACATTTTACTCCATAGACACGCATAGAAGGCGTGTCGTTACAGTTTCTTCCAAAGAAGTGATCGGAAAAGAACTTCCGAAGCGCTAGTTTCCTCACCCGTCTTTCGAACCACAGTGCGTATGTTTGTGCGCCAATCATTACCTTCTTTCTTCCACAGATCCAAATAATTCCCACCCTTGGTTTACAAACTACGACCAAAAAAAAATTGAAAACCTAACTTTGATAATCAGTAGAAAATTCGGGGAAAACGCGATCCAATCGGACAGGAGGGCAGCATTGTTATTCTTACTTCCCACTCGCAAATGAATTTGGATTTGGGAATGTCGATCTAGAAGGCTGGCTGCTGGCAAGGTCGAGTGGTGATTAGTGGCCAGCCCTCAGTTCCTGTTGGCCGAGGCGCGGATCTTGGTTCTGGGCACTCGAGCCTGGCTCACAAGTTGAGGAGACAGACGTGTGGAACTCTCGTAAGTTGAGGAACTCCTCAATCCCCGCGCTGAGTCCTAACGTGCCCAACCCTGTGCAGCCGGGGTCAGAGTCACTCCGAATCAGACACAATTTAGTGCAGTGTGAATGGAATTCGGCATCTGTAGAACGGATGAGCTGGATTACGAAGTAACGACGGCGAGGTTTTGACGAGTGCCACTGCAGTACCCCAAAAATTCAGTGTGACTATTCGGCTAACTCACTGTTTCAGATGTAACATTACATTCGTCGGTTAGTCCTTGCAGAAAGCCACTTGGAATCACCTCCGAGTCAGGCTAGGTTAGGTTGGACCACTCTAGGACCAATGCGCCATGCCAATATCAAGTCTATACATTCAGCCTCGCTGTTCCTGAATATGCAGTACCTGGTATCAGCAATGCGACATCAAAGCAAATCAGACTCGGTTCCTCACCCTCGACCGGTAATCACACGTCAGAAGCACAACTCAAGCGCTGGGATAAGAATATCGATGACCCGTACGATTCGCCGCTTTCTAGTGAGAATTGGGGTACGGGGTTGACTAGGGTTGACTTCACTCAAGAACTCCGTGGAGTGAATGGCGGCCATGCAGAAACAGGCTGTCGCCTGCTCCAGGAGTGGACGACTGTGGAAGATTGTACACTCCTGTATACAAATAATATCTCCGCAAATTAGCCGATGTCAACCTGTCGAACTTTTTATAAAACGGGCTTTATCTGTACAACCCAGTGTCGATCCTCGTTGGTGGCTCGAGCATGCAGTGAATGTCAATGTCAATTAAAGTATTCTCATGTACGAATGAAGACGAATGTATCTTACTCTTTCTTATGATTATCTGATATACGTACTCATTTTGAGGTCCCGAAACATATTCGTGTTTAAAGTTCATGCCTTGACGAATTCAAGCAAGTGACTGTTCGGGACTCGGGAGGAACATGCTTTAGTACTAGCACTTGATCCGTCACCACTAGTCAGTTGACCCGGGGTATCGTGTCGTGACAACATTGTAATCACGTCCGAGTTACGTGGCTTAGGTGGGAAGCGTTCGTCGACCAGATAATGATTCTGCAACGGAAGGAAAACGGACCAGGGCATTCATTAATCAGTGCTCTCTTACCATACACCCGTGGCTCTGTCACTTAGACTTGGAGACAAATACTGGGCACAGCTTGCTCTGCGCCCCGTACCTGCAAATGCGCTGTGGAGGATATGATGGAATGTCGATACGTCACATTACAACGTGGTGGTGGCGTGATCGTCGTTGTTCTCGTAAACTCCACGATGTAGCAACGTGAGGCTTTGGAAGAGCTAAGGACGGCATAAACAACTCGTGGACTGGCGGCCTCTTCTGTACTGAGAACGGGATCACTACAGATAGTGCTTATCTCCTGTGGATGTATATTATACTGCACAAGAACTTCAACCTCAGTAGATTATAGGCAATATATATATATGTATGTAAATCGTCAATGAGTATAGTTTGGAATCTCCCTCGAGCGCCTACCTTCCCGATTGAGCTCGGCTGTTCGGTTAAGTCACTTTTCAGACATGGCTTAGATTTGTCTGTTAATCGTCGCGGGAAGTTACAAGGGGTTGTCCAGTTTTATAGCTATCTGATGGCGTCCCTTAACGCTGTGAGCCTCGCAGATCAAGTTGGAACATCTGAGTGCACAGCGATGGGACAAAGATGGCCCTGAATATTCTAGTCCGAATTGATCTCCCAATATTTTTGGTTCAGAGAAGTCAAGCAAGTCTGAGGCCCAGATGGCCTATGTAACAGTGTGAAACCCATAAATCATGACGGGAGATGAGTGCCAAGCGCTGATCCTGCGATGAATTATAATGGATCATGCTTCGATCGATTCAATGAGATACCTCACGTCGATGCCAAACCTGGAGTTCGCCGTGTCAGAGGAACTTCCTGAGGGATAGGTTGAACTCCACTGCAATACCTCCAGACTTGGATGTGTCCGGAGCTCAGATGATGACCGGACGAGAGAATCTCGGAGCCGCGGCCGAAGGATACAAGTGTCGCCCTGAAGTATATTGGGTTATCTCCAAGAGGTTTTGAGAGTGGACGACTTAATGTACCAGCGAACCGGATCACACCAAACTGTTTATCTGAGTAGTTGATCTATATGCTCAGTCACCGCAGCCAAACTCGATACTACATTGGGAAATGTTAGTTTATTACAAAACATACTTGGAGGAGTGCAAGCCAACCGAAGATAAGGAGGTGAATAAAATGCCTAATTCATTGTATGACTAGCCAAAAATGACGCAGGGATTAATTAGGACTTGTCCTCTTGGACACTGCTTGGAGATTTTAAGGGGACATTCGAATTAAGAACATTAGGTCCAATGGTGGAGATTTCCGAGGAAGGGGACAGCCGTGGATGCAAACAAAGGTGGATAGATTACGGGCGGTGATGACAAAACTTATATAATTTTAATAACTATATTTTAATAAATATATATTTTGAGGGAAATAATTGGAGGGGTTGACCAAGGTTGTAATACACTGAAATACTTGTAAGGAGCCCGCCAAACCAGCTTTCAATCAACGCCGTTTCTTTCTTTCCGCGCTACTACTCCTTTCTTCTCAGTCTCAAGGCCATTTCCGTGCCTTTCTTTACGACCCTATACGATCTGCACGACCAATTCTTCCCTTAGCATCATCTCAATTCTAAACTGTCTTACTCGCAACCTCATCATCTCTTAAGGTATCCCTATATACTCACTTTCTCCGGCTTTCAACTCCATTTTCGGCTTCTCAAGGTACATACATCCCCTGTGCCCTCTTTCGATACCAGTAACTAACTCTGACAACAGACTTGTCCCTCCCTTCTTTTCATCATACTCAAGGTATCCTTCTTCGCTTGCTTCCAATCCCAATATCGTTCCTAATCAAATCATTTTAGCTATGGATAGCTGGAGGGTTGCTGTGCTTGGTGATGGTGGTGTAGGTAAAACTGCTTTGGCCGTTCAGGTGAGTCCCGACTTCATTATTCTTCACCATCCCGACCTCATGTTTCCTCGTAGTTTACCCTTAACTGTTTCGTTGGTAAGTCCAACTAGCGTCAGCCTTCTATTGTAATCTAATGATCTGAATCGTCCCTCCCATGACGTTATCTAGAGGTATGTGTTCTTATACACCGCCTCCCTTCCATTGACTCATGGCTACCTGCAGACTTATGACCCGACAATAGAAGACGCTTATAGGAAGCAGCTAATTGTGGATAACAAGATGTGCTTCGTCGAAGTCATTGATACTGCTGGCCAGGGTGAGTAATAATCATTAGACCTTTACATCTCTCTCATGAGTCCATGCAGAGGAGTACGCCACTTTGCGTGATCAATGGGTTCGGTACGTAATGTCCACGCTCTTTCGAATTATACTCAATCTCTCGCAACTTTAGGGAAGGCCAGGGGTTTATTTTGGTCTACTCGATCGCATCTCGGTCAACGTTTGAACGGCTGGATGTTTTCAGACAGTCGATGCTCAAAGTCAAGCGCCAAAAACCTATCTTCATGTTGGTCGGCAACAAATGCGACAAGACATACGAGCGTGAAGTCTCGCGTGAGGAAGGCATTGCACTCGCCCGGTCATTTGGCTGTGAATTTATGGAAACCTCAGCCAGAACAGCATATAATGTCGAGCTCCTATTCACCAACCTAGTACGTGCCCTACGGCAGACGAAACGGTTAGAGTCAGGTGGTCCAGGGGGGAAACAGGGCGACAGGCCACCAAAGGACGGCAAGAAACCTGTCAAATGCGTGGTTATGTAAAGGACATCTTCTCGGGTTATTGGCGACTTAGATTTCATACTCCCTTTACCTCTGTTTGATGATACCTCCACCATTTTGCTTTGTTCTTCTCGCTCGCTTTCGAGCTCTCATGGGTTTCTTTCTAGCTAGGATATCACACGTCTCACTCCTCACGCTGTGACTTACGCGATCTAGTCCGCGATGTATTTTGCAATGCACAGGCAATCTTCTGGTACAGACTCACAGGAACTGTCGTTCCTGAACTACGGAAATGCGGTAGCCAAACATTCCCACTGCGCCGCAAGGTAATACTACTCATACGCGTGTCCGTACGTCACCAGACACGATGGTGCAAACGTTACATTGATACGCGCTGCACTATAATAAAGGACAGAGTCAGGGGTGAAGGATATTCATGTTTAGCGAAAAAATCCCCAGCTGTTTAGACACAAAGCTCCACGTGCGCTCACTGCCCGATGGCATAGCGTTTCAAGTGAGCCGCCATGCCATTGAAACCTGTGAGGTATTTCGTACGTAGAAGTCCATCTTTCACCGTTTACTCGGAGTTGATCTATAGCTTGAAGGGGACATGTTTGCATGCTGTGACCAAGGGTTGGAATTGGTGGGTGATAAAAAGGACCAGCTTGGGTCCCAGGAGGCAGTTCTCGACTTGGATGAAACAGAGCATGCTTTAGCAACTTTGTTCCGCCTTATTCAACACCCCCCTGCCCCTCCCGCGATGGAGAACTCGGAAGGAACGAGACCTCGCTTCAGACCGGACACGGACTCAGTGATCCCATTTCCCGTTCTTCCATTCATGCTTCATCTTGCTGATAAGTATGGACTCCCGGAAACAATTGTCTATTCACTGCAATTGCACGTGCAAGCCAACGCTTCAACAAACCCGCTCCCGGTTTACGCATATGCCACAGCACATAATTTGCCGAAGATTGCGGCAGAAGCAAGCGCTCACCTCCTCCATCCTCCATTATCATCATACACCAAAGAGGATATACAAATTATTCCCACTGTCACCGCATATCACGAGCTTCTGAGGCTCCATGAATATCGGAAATTTAGACTGCGAGACATCCTGCTGAATGAGGACATTTTCCCGCACGGATACGGCGCTTGTCCTTCGCACGCGCAGTACGCAACTCAGCTCTGGGAACAGAAGCGGGTGTACCTGGCCACCCAAATCGAAGCAGGTGTGCAAAACGTGTGCGCCTGTGCGCATCTTAATCTCACTTACTGACGAATGGAATACAGCTACTGATATAGCAGGGGAGATGCATGAATTAGCTGGCCAGCTTTCGTCTTGCCCTCCGTGTCGCAAAGCTTTGACAGCCGCCGTGGAAATGCTTCAGGTAAGATCGAGAGGAACAGCTTATCACATGCGGCAATTTTGACTTTTAAATGCAGTATAAATGTCGGAAGGTTGCAATGACGGTAGATTATGTACCGCAAGATTACTGGCTCGGTGCAATCTAATAACAGGATATCTAGATGACGTGGTCGTTTGTAAGAGGCCATGCGCATGTGCAAGGAGATATGCACTCGCCATTAACGCGTTAACATCTATAGCCTCTCTATACTATGTATTATGCCATAACAATGTCCTGAGGTCTCTCCACACTTCGGAGTCACGATAAAGATATGTCATCGAGTTGAACATGCCAGGTTGAATAGCCTCCCCACGGTGCTGGAATAGCCACATGACAGCACCCCATGATAGCGCCGCGAAGACGGAGAAATAGCGTGGGTCCGGCGGGATAGGTCTGACCGCAGATCCAGACGCGCCTGCAGGTGCTTTCGAATACGCAGTACCAGCGCGGGGCATGAAGGAAGCGATGACTCGGGATACCACGTAGAGAACTATCTAAACGGAAGGCAACAATGTAAGCGGGAACAGGGACGAGCAGGAACGCATTCGAAGTACCTGCTCGTTCACAGCTGATCTATCGCCGAAGACCACGTATCCTCCCAACAAGCCTGCAACAAATGTATCTGCGTTGCGCTCCTTCCCCCCGTTGGCCTTCCTTTGAAGTAGCAACAGTATCTTGTAGAGCGAAACAAACTTTGCTAAGTTGAAGGCGTGCTGCTTCGTTGTCTTATATATCACAAGAAGGCGAGATTTCCAACTGCAGGACAGCAGTCTAGCAGTGAAATCAACTCTGAGTGAATAGAAAGACGTACTCTCCTCGACCAAAAAGAATGGCCATAATCAGCGCATGAGGGAATCTGACCTTGACTCCGTACACGAAGCCATTGCGTGCACCTTTTACGATGGCAAGGTAGTCATGCAAGCGGGGGTCTGACAGCCATTGATTGATGCTGGACATGGTTGTATTCCAGCTAGAGAGGCATTGACGAGTATTCTTAATAAAAGGTGGAACTTGGGTGGAACACCTACGGACCGAATGTACAATCACATGTATTAGTAAACCGGCGCTTGTTGTAGCGCATTTCACACTGACTATGTACAGTAGCTATTCTATGGTACATTAGTATCGACATGACTAAAATCCAGGGAAGAAATCATCCAAGAATTGGAACTTCGATATTGAACTCCACTCGAGCTACATGCCAAGTCAGCAGACACCAATGATCAAAAAATCAAGACATACTCCCGATCCGTCTTCAGGGAGGCGGCGAGTTTCCTCCGATGCGGCTCTGATAATCACGAACCGCCTGTAATTGTCCATGAAAGTAGGTTGCAACTCCATATTGAGGAGATCCTGAGAAATCTCTCGGTCTGCTTCAACCAGCACGTCAGATTCGCTGCAGTGAGCGAAGCGCGCGATCGAGGTTTGAATACACTCTCGGAGCATCTCCTCTACTTCCAATCCTTGCTTCTCGAGGGTGTCTACAATCCAGGCGTCACTGTCTTTGCCAGGCGATTGCATGACAGCGACGCTGCCTGCATCCCCCAGGTCTAGGATGGGAAGAAGGCACGACTCCATGCTGTGGAAACCACCTCAGTTGGCGGATCGCTGTACAGGGGCACCATACTGACCTCAGAATTTCTGGCACTGGCGTGTCCTTGCCGCACGCTAAGGCATGGCTCAAACCCACGATGGAAGGCATCAGGTAACATTCCCAGAGAGGATGCTGTGAGATTTGACGCATCAAACCGTGACATCCGTAGGGATCTTCAGCGATAGCCAAAGGCGTGAAGGTGACAATACCGCCTTTGAAGATTCTCAGTAACACTATCACCAGGTTTTGAAAGTACTCACCCAAAGGGAGAACCTCGCGAATGCCCCACCTGGTGGATGGAACAGACTCATGAGTGCCATAGGTGAAAAAGCGAACTTCGGGTGTGTCGCGGCGCTTGGTGACCAACGTAGAATGCTTGTAAAAAGTCTCGAGGGCACCGACATGTATGAATATCACACGGGCTTCTGCGTCAAGGCTCACTGACACAGCACGAGTCTTGTCTAGTACGTGTTTAAGTTGTCGAGTCTCAAGGCCAGGGTGCGAGGCTGTTCCGTCGGCCGGGAAGGACCAGATACAATACGTTCTGTTCGGGAATTTCATGAAATCATAGAGTTCTTGTGGAAAGGCAAGCAGTTCCATAGCCATAAACTCTTTCGGTATGCGACGGCGGCCGTCCTTCGGTGAACCGCTAGGGGTTGATAGCTGTTGTATAGTTTCATTCACCGGAGTACGCGTGGTTCCTTTGCTGTATTTTGCAGATGATACGAGCCATGGCAACAAGGCTACCAAAGCATGGGTGTTCTTCGAATCCTGCCGTAGATGGTCTGGTACGCTGAAAAACTTGCAAAGGGCATCTAGCGTCGGGCTGAATATGAAGAGCAAAGCAAGTTCTGCGCCATCCAGCGATAGCGGGAGAATGGCCACCTTTGCCATCTGTCAGCATGGTCGATTATCAGAAGAACAAGCACCCACCTGTCGCTGAAGTGACATGCGACGAAACAGTCCATGCAGTGCTCCACTATCTTGGTTTTCGGAGGCTTCCAGTCTGGCAAATTGCTGAGGTTCTCCGCAGGAGCGAAGAACCGGTGTGAGATCTGTGACATTGTAGAATTTTTGTACGCGAATGGAATCGGTTTGCGTCATCATGAAGCTCATGCGAGCACCGTCGCGCGAATCAGTTGCGTCCTTGATCGTCACGTCGCATATTTTTTCTGCTTGATTCTTAGCAAAGCCAACAAATAATTCGCCCTCCCATTTCCACTTCTTAGGAATCCTATCGCAAAGTCAGAAAAAAAACATCACATTCAGGAGTAGGGACACCACGAACTTTGGCATTGCAGAAGCTTTCAAAGGTTTTGGTCGGAAGGAAGTAAGTTCCTGGGGGCTATCACTGACCGAAGGCTCCCTGAATGTTGACATGAGTATCTGATGAATAAAGGCGGAGAAATAGAACGCACAGAGGGCTATTGAGACTAGAATGCATGTCATGAGTACGAACAAATGTGAGCGATGTGCGTAGCATACATACCCTGGCATGTTGAGACTTCCAAGAAACGCTTCTGCAGCGATTTCGGAGGCCCGCTTAGGGGGAACTGGCTTCGCAAGCTGGTGCTGAATACTAAAAAGGCTATCAGATGAATATGTACTTGATAATGCACTTGCGCACTTACACGGGCTTGGGTGGAGGGGGAGGGTTGTCATTTGCCTCAATCATAATTGTATCGTCTTCCCAGGGGGGTGATGCAATGGCAGATGGTTCCTCGACTGTCTGCTTTTGTACCACGGAACGACCAGGCTCCACACCCATCGTAGTGGAAGGACCACCCTTGGCGGTGGATGGACCAGACTCAACACCGATTGTAGTGGAAAGACCACCGATTGTAGTGGAAGGACCACCACCCTTGGCGGTGGATGGACCAGATTCAACACCGATTGTAGTGGAAGGATCCGACCCAACACCCATTGTAGTGGAAGGACCAGTCTCAAAAACCGTCGTGGTGGAAGTACCAGACTCCACACCTGTTGCTGTGGAAGTACCGGACGCTCGCACATCACTCGCTGATGAAGGCTCTGTCTCAAAGGGCTTCTGCTTGAAGGACAGGTCAGTTGCGGACGAAGGCTCTTTTGCTTCAAGAGGTTTTTTCTTGAATGACAAATTGGTTAGAAGTTTCGGATTTGTCTGCAGCGGTTTTGGCTTGGTTGCTGCAGAAGAACCTGATCCCGCTGCTATACGGTGCTTCGTCGTTAGAGCACTACCGGATTGAACCGCTTGCGAGGGAAGGCCCATCGGCTTTACAAGAGGATTGGCCTTTTGATCTTGGTGAGTTCGGATGGGCTGTACTTTGGGTGGGCGAGGTACATTCGGAGGTGGTACGGAAGAAGCCGTTGATGGCCTTGGTGGTGGTGGTAGGGCACGAGACGGTTGCTCGGCCGATGTCTTGGAGAGCGCAGCTGTTGACGAGGGTTCCTGGGGAAAGTAATGGGTTGGAATGAAAAGAAAAGAAAAGAGGAATTATTACGGAACCTTGTCTGCTGTATTGCTCCGGGACTGCAAGATAGAGCTAGTCTGTTTCCGCCGTTGTTTCAATGGGCGACCATCTGATGAATCAGAGTCCGACTAGTGTCATATAAGCTTTAAATCACGATAATAAACAAAGGATGGCATACATCTGAACTGACGAGTGCTTTGCGCCTTTTACCTCGCGAGGCGAATGACTTCACTACCGGAGAAGCCTGCTTAAGAGGAATATCGGATTCTTCTGAGCTATCATCATCGCTCTCGACTTTCTTTGGCTCTGGAGCCTTCGCTTTCTCCTATTATGACGTGTTAGACGATATCGAGTTTGATAGGGCCAACTCGCCTGCTTGATAGTTATAGTAGGCTTCTTGATCTTTTCACCTTTGCGCTTTGTTTCTTCTGAGAACTGTGCAGCAAAGAAATCCTTCTCTTGCTCTTTATAAAAGTCAGATGAGCCACAAGCCAAGGTGAGGCGAATCTCACGTATCCAAGAGTCCTTCGCCGCGATCTCGTATCCTACAGAGTAATCATCATCGTCAGTACCTATATGTTTCCAAAAGCTGTTCAGTAGCCGGTCACACTGCTTCACGTTCTGTTGGGGCTCCCAGCTGCATAACGCGTTAGAGAATGAGCTTATGATCGATGAAAGGGAAATGTATCTGACGTGTCTGAATCGGAATCATAGCCTGCCCACTATGAATCATTAGGGAACGCAAAGAAACGAGGGTCGAAACCTACTTTGACATAATATTCCTGGATCGACGGTCATCAGATGGTTATTGAAGTGCGATGATAGTGCTTACCCAGTCGCCCTCTTCACTGACGCGAGCCTTGGTGATGACCTCTATGGCGCGTCAATAGTGGTAACGATGAATAGATATGATCCGCACCGACGTGGTATACCTCCTGCTCGACTTTCTTCTTGCGACCCATACAAAGGGATTGTGAACAAATGCGGACAAGTTGATTTGATGAATTCGACGTAAGCGCCGTGGCATACTAATACGCCTTCCAAGTCTGGGGTCCCACTCCAACGACCATGGCCTCAAAATCAAAATCAAAGCAGGAAGAGGCCCTTCAATTTCTCGATGACCTAGACTCCTTCAATCCAGTCGCGGGAACCACGCGCGGACCCGTTTCTACTACTGGCAGCGCAGGAGATCCAGCGGATGTTCTCGCTTTCATTGACGAGATAACGCAGAAGAGCTCAGAGCCAACCCGCTCCACGACATCCCATATCGAACGACACGTTTCGCGCCCTGGTACCCCGTCACTCAGGAAGAGCACCGAGCGAGTTAAAGTCGGCGCTCATCTATCCTCATCAACCTCTTCGCTCGTAGCAAAGCCAGAACCATCGTCGAGTGGATCGGTTCCTACTGCCAAGGCTGAAGCTCAGTCTGGACCGGCTTCTTCTTCAAGTAATTGGGGATGGAGCAGCGTATGGACCAGTGCATCTACCGCTTATCAACAAGCCAGGTCTGTAGTGGATGAGCAGGTCAAGAACCTTCCCAAGAATGAACACATTAGTAAATTGGGGGAAGGAGTACTAGAGTATGCAAAGACAGCGCAGCTCGACAAACTTGGTTCGTCCGTGCGTGACGAGTTGATCTCAAAGTTAATTCGTGTCCTCTAGGACAAGATTTCAAGAGAGTCGGACTGTCTACGTTGACGGACATTTTGAATGTCGTTGCTCCTCCGATATCTGAGCACGAAGTCATTCAAGTATGGCTCAGTCATGATATGAAAGGATATGACGGTGTCGAATCGCTTGTCTATCGGTCACTCGCTAGGGTATGAATATATTGTATATCACCGTGCTGAAGTCTTATATGATATTGCGTAGGTCATGGAGCAAGTCGAGGGTGGTGATTTAATCATCAACCGAGGCGACGAGTCAAAACCCAAGGAATCTGGAGCAAACACAGTTCGGGATTTCAATTCAGTGGACGGATACGACGCTGCTCTCAAGCTCGCTCAGGTAAGTATCCAAAGCCAAGACATGCGCACGTGCGGTTGACATTTTCGCGAAGGCAAACCTAGATGAATTCATCAAGAACAATTCCAAGGTACCACCCAAAGAGTCATCTGCTCAGAACCCTGTCACCTACTCCTCTGTCTACCTCCGCATTCAGCCATTCCTCACTTCCTTCACCCTTCCTCAGCCCGCCAACGCTTCAGAGGATTCTACAGAAGCGCCCGAGCAATCAAACCTCCAGTTCCTGTTACATCTGTCTGATCCTGGACATAAGTTGGTGCACACAACTATAACACAGGCCGTGCCTGGTAGTTGGTTGCAGATCTGGGATGATTACGACTGGGTGGAAGATCTTGTAGCTGAATCTCTGCGGGTGGGCATCGAAGTGATTGGGCAGGACTACATCGTCGCACGGATGGGATGGGGCAAGAAGGCAGCCGAACCCACAGCGCCTGAAGATATGCCCTCTGAATCTTCCCCTTGATGTGCTTCGCCACTCACGCTGTCGCCGCACCTGATCTTGTATTGCCTTACAACTCACCATGATTGCACTCAGAGGATAGGAATGTTGTATATGTATACCAATCAATAACGTATTAACATCTACTTCTTTGGAGGCTGCTCAGATTGAGGTGGAGGAACGGGCTTGAGCTCTGCGGGCCTGATGGGCTCTGTCCCTTGCCCTACTTGTTCCCAGGGAGACAGAGACTCGAAGTTGCTGCATTTTGGTTAGTAAAACGCACGGAGGTCAAAATACGATTCTTGGCTGACCGGAATGCCTGCGTCAATTGCAGAGGCTCGTAGACGACGCGTTTCCTCTCTTCGTCGTAGCGTACCTCGGTGTAGCCCTAAACGCTATTTCAATGGCTGCGATTAGTGGTCTGTAGTGTAGCTACGCACCGACAACGGGAAGTCCTTTCGGAGGGGATGGCCCTCGAAACCTAAACAAAATCTATGACAAGCACGAGCTATCACATTTAAGAAGACTTACCATAGTCCGTCAGTATGCGACGCCTGAAAACAAAGGTCAATATGAAGATCCGTAGGGATATAGAACGCGACTTACAGGTCGGGGTGACCGGTGAAGAAGACGCCAAACATGTCCCACGTCTCCCGTTCATACCAGTCTGCTCCACTGAAGACAGGAACACTGCTGGGCACAGGGTCCGCTTCGTTAGCGTAGGTCTTGACACGGATCCTTCCTGCATGCTTGATGCTCAACAAGTTGTAGACAACCTCGAAGCGTTTCTCTCGTTCTGGAAAGTCGACAGCAGTGATGTCCACGACGCTCTTGAACTGACACTGGGAATGATCTCGAAGGAAAGTCAAGACTGGGACGACGCCAGACGGAGAGATGTGCAAAGTGAGCTCATCCTTTAACACGGAGAACTGCTGCACGAATTTGGGGAGACATTGCATAAGGTATGACCCGTATGTGTGCAGCGACTCGGTTGTCTCAGCATACTTGGTCGCGGTGGGATTTGGCGAGGTAGGCTCAGTGAATGGGGACACGGAAGCTAGAGGGTTGTCAGGACAGTCATCGGCGATTAGGACATGCCTAACTTACCTCTCTGCGACGGCGAGGACTGGATATTACGCGTCAAAGAGACGCCAACGGTCCTCGCTGGTCTTGCAGACGAGCTTTTAAGTAAATTTGTGACCCTCAGACCCGCACGGAAGGACATGATTGCCGCTGGCTGCTGTTCAGCGGGTTCAGACGAGTAGAGCAACGATAAATTCACACTCCGATCCGAATGCATGCGCCGACGCCGACATCGATTGACCATGGCTTCACTCATCGACGACGCTCCTCATAGAACAGAAATATTCGACTCGTTACCTTATTACGACAATGATCTCGAGCGAGACCCTTTTTTGAAGGAAAAAGTCGAACGGGAGCTAGCACGCGAACCAAAACCACCGCAGACTCTGCACCCTCGCGTTCCCCCTCCACTAGAGCTTTTCAAGGTATGTCAAGTTTAATGGTTCATGGACACGATGCAGATATTGCGTAGGATAAACCTTGGCTTGCTGATGAGCTTGCGCGGGTCGAGTCTCATCAGCCTTTAAAACCTTTGGACACCATAAGATATCAACTTCCGGCACCGACGTCCACTCCAGGCACCGATGATGAATGGCAGCAAGCTTTGAAGAATGCTCAAGCTCAGCTAGAGCACCAGCGTATTCGGTAGGTTTTTAGCTATCTTGAGCACGAGATTATTAACATTCTCTCAAAGGCACACGAATCTCGCTCTGTTGCAGACATATGGACCTAATGCTTGGCGAGTTCATAATTACTTATTAGAAGCGACAGCCAAGCAGGCAGAAGGGGTGCTCGAGGAATTGAAGCAGCGTACGACAGACATTAACCGAGAACGCAAGAACTCTCAGGTATGTTTCGTGTTGATCAGTAGAGCAATTAATTCATACTTGCTTCTAGACTCGAATTGGAAACCAGTTGACATCATTGGAGAAAAAGTGGACAGAGTTGATATCGAGTATCCTTCAGATTGAGATGGCGAATGTCGCACTTGATGCAGAAGTAGACCGATTGAATAAAAAGGAGGCTGAGCTTGCTAGCATGTAGTTGAACGTTGCTGTATTATTATTATAAACCCGAATAGGCTACCTCCGCCCAACGTTGCACCGCCTTCCCGCTTGCGACAACACTCTAGTCTCTTGTCGTTTATTTTTGCTTGTACTTGCTTCTCGGCTCTTGCCACAATCTCAACTAACTATCGGGCGTCTGGGGACGCGTATATGGCCAATATCGACAACTCAAACTCGGGGTTTACTCAGAATCATGCAGGAGAAGAACTTGTTAATGTATTGAGTTCCTCTGAGGAACTTTCAGTACAAGTACAAGTCAAGACTTCAAGTTCACCTCCCTTGATTTCACCTACAAACTCATCTGCAACTTCTCGTACTCCTCTAGCTCCAGATTCATCCTTTGCTGCTCCTCATCCTAAGAAATTTGTTGCTTCAAATATCAACAAGAAGTTCTTACAGAAGAACTCGTCTTCCTCAGGGTCTGCTACCACGTCATCGAGCCACGCACCTGTCGTCAAGTCTGGTAGTCCTGCTCGTACGTTCAATGCTGTATCTTTATAACAATTTTAACGTTTTGTAGCTGCCCGACCCGTCGCTCCACCATCAAGCTCGCATTCGCGACTCGTGACCACCAAACTCACAGCAGCGCCTGTTTTATCGACCACCACAGGTTCAGGTTGGTCGCGCCCATCATCCGCAACACCCCCAGTATCTTCAACACCGTCAACTTCATCAAATGCACCCCCTCCGCACCCCCTTCCGCCTGCTGCTACCGCTGCACCAGCCTCGGTTCCAATTCCAGCTGCCCCACAGCTCCCCGTCGCTGGCAAAGTCATTCAGCCACAACCACGAGCTATCGCATCGACTTCGTCCGCCACGGCAAAGAAGGACGCCGCGTCTAAACCCGCTTGGGGACATCCGAAGGTTGTTGCACCAGCCCTCTTCCCGGATAGTGCAGGTCCCTCAGACTTTCCTACTGCTGCCGAAGTTGCTCAAGGTATGTCATCCATTTTGCAGGTCCAGTTCGTAGATTGATCTGCCTTCTTTAGGCCGACCTTCACCCAAAATCCCTGAATCACAGAAGCTCTCTGATGCTCCTCATTCAAAAACCGTAACGCTAGAAGAGGCGGATGCATTCCGAGGTGTTCATCTTGATCCGAACACCCATCACTGGGACGAGGTCCGCATCAATTCACTATTTCTATGCATTATCTGACATTTTGCAGATGGAGGAAGATGACGATAATTTTCTGGATGGAGTCATTGAATTTGGCGACGGAAGACAGTATAAGATATCACCAGCTGAAGCCGGTGCTCAAAATGCACCGTCTCCTCCTGCTACGGATACTCTCGAGCCCCACCCAGAGCCAGTCGACGACGGCAGAACCCATGTTAGCAAAGCAGATCGTTTCGCAGACGACTATGACCGGAGATGGCCACGATCAAGGCCTTCTCCATCCTTTGCGCACAAGGAACTACCCCGTGCTCCTCGACATCCGTCAATGTCCCCGGCGTCTTCGCATCCTAGCTTCTCACCTTCGGAAGGTTCAAGGGTTCTCTTCAATGAACGTTCAAACAGACTCGAGCCATACAGTTCTCACCCACTTACTCGTCATTTCCCTAGTGGTTCAGCGCCCAGGAGAGGTTCTCATATGGAGCATATTCCACCTCCAGTGGACACGCGAATCGGACGGGATGGACCTTTGCGGTCGCCTGTGCAATTGCTCCAAAAACCTGGTGGTGGTTATGATCGCTCACTACCTTCGCGCACAATGAGAAACGGTCCCGCTTCCCATGCACCTTACGGCAGACCTCGTGATCGGGATGGTTTACCCTCTCCCTTAATGAATGGGCCGCCAAATTGGGAAGGGCTTCCGTCCATTTCTCCTGTCGAGAAGCGTGAAATGGGGCTTGATGGCAGAGTTCGTCGCTTGTCGAACATGGGCCCTCCACCATTGCCGTCATCGTTGAAGCATGATACCATTCGTCAGTTGCCACCACATATTTCGACTGGCCCGCCTGGCAGGCTTTTTTCGAGAGATCCGCATCAACCTCAGTCCGCTTCTCAACAACATTTTGAGTCGCCCACCACCTCAACAACTCAAGGGGGTAGCGTAGTTGCTCAATCACCCTTATTGTCGATCGTGTCTGTCACATCGGAACTTCCTACCCCATTCGCGGCTCCTTCGCTGAGCATCGAAGATGTTCACAAGACCGCCATGCACATCTCAGCTGAGCGTGCAAAACAGCGACGACAAGTGGAAGAAGAGGAGCGGGAGAAAGAGAAAGAACGTGCTCGACAGAAGGCAGCTGCAATGGAGGAGAAACTCAAGGCAAACGAGGACAAGAAGAATGCTCAAGTGAGACTTTGTCACGTACTTGACATCCACATAGCTCACTTCACCTATAGGAAGCGGAGGCCGTGAAACTGATCCAGGAGGCTGTTGAAGCAGTTAAATCTCCTTCCCAGAAAACACTGCAGCTTGATGCCACGGCACAACGTCCAACGTTTGTCAGGCCAATGGGGCGACCGCCATCTTTGAGAGCATCTGCCAGACAGCCGCTGATTCCGAGGTCGATTGTGGCTTCTGGTGCTGAGCAACCCCATGATCCCTCAAAAACGGATTCATGGAGAAGCAAAGCTCCACCTCCATCATCACCGCCAGCGCCTCAAGAGACACATGTACAACCCAGTGTGCCTGCGCCGTTACTCCAGGGAATAGAAGAGTTTATCTCCGTCTCTGCAGATGAGGATCTTGAAGTGGTGGACTTTTGTGATCTGGGTAAATTAGTTGGTGCCCCAGCGGCTTCGCAATCTGAGGTACAACACAAAAGTACTGAAAGGTCGTCCCACCCGCCTCGGCCAGTCGCAAGTGACTTCTTTGAAGATTCGCAGCTTCAGACGCTTCCCCCTCGCCCACAGTCTCCAGGTGCTTGGCGCCGCAAAGCCCCCCTTCAGCATTTCCGCGAGGTTTTAGTTCCATCTGCGTTGACGAACCAAGAAGTTGCAAAGGAGACTGCGGACAAACCACTGCGGGATGCTCCGGTGAACCCTGCGAGTCCGGAATCGTTACGCGAGGCGATGGCACATATATCTCCTTCGAAGTGTTCCTCTATTGCGGATGGCTCAACCACATATTCGTCTAACCAAACAACGTTGCCCACATCTCCACAACGCCTAACTCGCCCGTTTTACCGCGAGGCGCCGATGTCTGCTCTCAACGATGTGATTTCTCGCATCAAAGGGGCTCTGGATGATATGCAAGCGACGGAATCTGTAAAACAACCCAGCAAGGAGACTGCGGATACATCGCCTGACACAGATGTCACCCAATCCCAGGGCAATGCTAATGGTCGGGCTTATTCAAGTGGGCCTAAATGGCTGCCTCCTGCACTCAGGCAGCGTCGCGTCGAATTTGGGGAAGAACGCGAAGTCTTCGATGTCACAGGCTGCGACCCACCTTGTTCACCTCAACTAAACTTGGTGGTGCACCTACCCAGCCAGTCGCGTCCTTTGGATCCTCTTCCTAAGCGGCAAGCTCGTTTCTTGAAGACCGGTTCGCAGGTTCGATGGGATATAATGTCCTGGGATCCACCAGTTGAAGGCATGAAGAGAGACTTTTCCTTGAATGATATACTCTTCAGGGACTTTCAGTTTCCCAAGAGCAAACCTAGGTTTCGCGTGCTCCTTCCTCAAGCACGGCACTACCGTTCGTATTCTTTCGCAAATCCGTTGGGGCCCAAGGTCAACATCCCTTCCGGATCGACAAGGCCAGGTTCGTCACTCGGGCGGTCGAAGGTCGATGACCTTCCGTCCTGGAGAAAGGTTGTTGTCTATCCATCTATTCCGGAAGCCAGCCCAAATGCCGTCAACGATAGTGCTCTGGACACGATCAGTTGCTCGCCTGCTCCTGACCCACCAGAAGTTGTCCCTGCTGCCCAAAGCGTATTGCCATGTGTCACCAAAGCGGAAGCCGTTACACAACGTCCTAGAGCACAACCAAAGATGCCAGTGGGTTCTGCGGTTGCATTCTATCGCCCGCCCCCGTCTGAAGCAGCTCAAGAGTTGAAGAGCTCGGTGACCTTCACCGTCTTCAGTGAACTGGATGAAGTGCCACCGTCTCCAGAAAATGATCCGCCAAGCGCTCTGTTCTCTTCGGCTGTAGACTCACCTGACAAAAGTTTCCCTACCATGGAAGCGGTACCAATCAGTCGCGTCATGAATGGCCTTGGAAAAGACACGGGCTCACCGAGGCTTGTTGTTTCGACGCAGCTTGATTCTAAGAGCTCAGATGAACCGGTCGGTTTTTTCGCTGTATCTTTCAACTTTTCTTTCGTGGCTTATGGGTATACAGGTTGACAGAAACCTCACCACCCCAGGGTCTGCGTCGTACAGCACGCCATGGACGAAATCTCCTTTAAGCTTTTCGTCTGCAAAGGAATCTCCGGCGAGAGCACCGGACCCCGAGCATCTAAAAGCTGTATGGTCGCAGCCCTCTGACAAGGCTCCAGCGCATGCAATAAACTCCCTCGAGGGTATCGCGGATGATCTCACTGCTCTACCGTTCACCTTGCAAGACGTCAAATCTGAAGATGGAGAAACTCCCCCTCCTACTTCAGCAGCAAACGTTCCATCCAAAATGTCGCTTCATGACGTCACTCGCGCATTCCAGCAGGTACCTACTTCATCGAATACCGCCACGAGGAGCAGTAGTACGTTGCCGTCTTCATCCGCAGCCGGACCCATCAGTCGTCCTTCAAATTATCCGTATGGTGCTGTTCACCCACCAAGCATAGGGGTCCGGCCGCCATATCCCTACTCGCCGATGATGGCCCACTCGCCTAGTCCCACACTCGTGTATCCACCTGTAGTGCCAAGTCCCGCTCCGCGTGTACCTGTCAACGGACATTCACCCATGTTTAGTGGCGGCCAGCCGATATGGGTGCCCCTCCAGCCATCCCAAAGCCACTCTGGTGCAGTGAGGCCTGTATCTTCGCCATACCCTACGCAGCTGATGGCATACCCTTCACCAAATGGGGTTCCGTCGATGTATGGACCTCCTATGCCACACGGCACACAGTCGCCACAGGTGAACGGAGCTGCCCGTCCTCGCAATATGCCAGTGATGAGTCCTATATTACATCCAGCGACTCCTTCGCATGGAACTCATTCAATGTATGCCGGAAGTCCTGTGATGATGCACGCACTTCCCATGATGGCTCATGGCCCTCAACCCTACATGGCTGTTGCTGCTGGCCGTGGACAAGGGCGTCCTGATGGTATGCCTGGGATGTCACCGATGCAGCACCATTCTGCTCCTCAGCCTTCACACGCTGCTATGTATAGTCCTGCACAACCTCTACCATACGGACGACCATCATGGTGATAGGTGTCCTTGTTACTTCACGATATATTGATGCTTCTTTGACATGTTATTATATGTTGTTCGTTATTTTCCTATCCTCTCAATGCACATCGCTGCTAGCAATGCACAAGGATGAAGCCCAAAGCATAACTTAAGTACACAAGGTATATGGTTTACGTTAATTTTACGGGCCTCTAGACTGCCAGCTGCACAGCAGACTCAGCAGCTTCGTCAAGGTCATCGAATGCGACTATCTTCAGACCAGACTCCTTGATCATCCTACAGAATTAAAAGTCAGACTAGCGTCAATGTTGCAGAAAGAAAACCTACGCCTTCGCTTCCACCTCCATATTTCCCTTCAGTCTGACGATTAATGGAACATTGACATCAAGCTCCTTGGCTGCCTTGATGACACCCTCCGCGATGTAATCACATCGCATGATACCACCGAAGATGTTGATAAAGATACTCTTGACCTTAGGGTCAGAGAGGAGAAGTTCGAAAGCTTTTTTAACCGACTCGGGGTTGGCACCTCTGAAGGACAAGTATCAGGTACAATACTAAACAGCATAACGTCCCACGTACCCCCCAACGTCCAAGAAGTTGGCAGGATTGCCACCATGTAGAGCCAGAACATCCATGGTTGCCATGGCCAGTCCCGCACCGTTGACTAAACAACCAATGCTACCATCGAGCTTGATGAAGTTCAGACCGGCCTCTTGAGCTGCAATCTCTGATGGTTCCTCCTGAGTAAGATCACGGAGCGCGAAGATATCCTTATGGCGGAACTCGGCGTTGTCGTCGAAGCCGAATTTAGCGTCCATGCTGATACATGTTGAGCAGGGCGACGTAGGATGTGAGATTACTGCTCACCAAAGTACATGGCCATCAATGGTCTCTGCCATAGGGTTGATTTCGATTTGAGTGGCATCCTTGTCCTTGAATATCTTACAAAGATTGATGAAAATGCTTGCTGCTTCCTCTCGTCCGCCTTCTTTGATCCCAAGGGTTTTGGCAAGTTCAAGGGCCGTGGACTTGCTCAGACCCTTCTCGAAGTCAATGGGAGTCGTGATGATGGCGTCAGGGTTAGTCGCAGCGACTTCTTCGATGTTCATGCCTCCCTGGTTGGACGCGACAAGAACAATGCCTTGGGTGACGCGGTCGTTGAGTACAGCAACATAATATTCGTGGGAGGGGTCCCGACGCTCAGCAAGCATAACCTGTCCGGCAGTCAGAGATGTCAAACAGCGGATGAAGAATGTACGAACGGCATTGCAAATTCTACCACCTGCACCAGTCTGCTTCGTGACGAGTTTCGAACCAATCATCTTGCCAGCATAGTCCCTGGCTTGTTGTGGGCTTTGAACCAGATAAGATGGTGAGCAGAGGCTTCTCTAGAAACTGGCACCTACTTGTCGACGGTATGCACACCTCCCTGGAAGCCATTGTCGAACTTTCCTTTTCCCCGGCCACCGGCAAGTACTTGTGCCTTGATCACAAGTTTGTCTGTACCTAAAAATACGAGTCTTGGCGAGACGAATACACGTCATGAAGAAGCTCACCAAAATTCTGGGCAACATTGTAGGCCTCTTCGGGAGACTTTGCAACGATGCTCTTTGGTGTCGGTATACCATACTAGGGATCGAAGTGGTAGCCGTCACTCTATGAAAACGCTCGCGAATTACGAGATAACTCACCGAGTTAAGTAGGTTCACCGACTGGTATTCGTGAATAGAGAGTAGACGCCTTTGACCGGTAGATGCTGCTTTCTGTCACACCAATCAGATGTAAAAATCTTGAATGAAAGATTACTTACTCGAGCCAACGAGCCCGCTGTTCTGAAGGAGGCAAGCATTGAGAAAGATTGAGTCGGGAAAAGCGGGTTCAACGAGACAGCACCTATACATATATGGTCAGGTAGGACCCCGGCTGCTCCCTATGCTGTCCAGTTGCGGCGGCCAAGCCCTTGAAATCACCCATCCTATGGTGCGCATCGGAAGCCTGTAGTACATATCTCATGTCCATCGGTAGCGTCCTGAGAGTACTTCCCTGGATCCCGGGTCCGAGGCGCCTACCTTCAACAATTGACCACGATACTTAAAACTCAAACTGAGGCTCGGCTTCCCTAAACAGGCATACGAACGTGATCCGCCATCATGATGTAGACCGCATGCACTCTGAGAGCGGTGGTCATTTCTGTTAATGGCCCGGGTGTCTTGGGTAGCAACTTTTTGAGCTTGTGATAGGTAGAATTTCGGGTTCGTCGTCAAATTATCTGCCTCGAAATCAGCCCCTGGTAGCGTCACGGGCCGCAGATGGTTCTGGTGAGCGTTCTGGACGCGGTCACGGTGTTAGTGGTGCTGGACATGGACCACCAGATACCGCGAATCTGATCACCCTCATAGTGGGTGAACAGCGACGACGATGAGGAGCAGACGGCGCGTTGCAGACACAGGGCCGGACGCGACAGTGGTATTTCTTTTATGCATGTCAAGACCTGTTTATTCCCAATCTCTCCGAGTCGTCCTTCCGAGTTCCCTCGATGTGCTAGAGGCGTGTCACCCTTGCACCTCCTCCCACATCTCCTAAACCCCACAGCCCTGCCCTCCAGTCTGCATGTAACGGCCACGCCCCCTAAAGCGCGTTCGATATACCATCAGTTACTTCTGTCATTCCATTCTTATCACATGCTCCTTGACCTGATCGATGTCTACGTCTACGACCGGCGTTATTCGGTCATTACTGTCTACCTTCGTACCTTACTAACAGTCCCTACATTCTCCGAAGCTTCATATGCATGTGCATATGATTATCTAGACTTAGTTGATATACGGGCAGCGATACACAATATTTGGTAGGTACTGCCTACTACTTAAGCCTAGGTCCTGATATGATTCCTGTCACGAGTCACGACCTTTCACGACTCGATTCTTCCGCGCACGTCTTTCACAGGCGCCTCACCAAGTTCTGCAAGGCCTGAGGGATTTTTCCGACAGTCTAAGATCTCTGACATACTCTACGCTCTTACCTGGCCATGAACACGAGACCTTGCACACTGTACCTGTCTTGTGCAAACATGTAAGACATCCGATATATACAAGTGACTAAATGCTCTCGTCTCAGGCTGGCCCCTTGGGGAGAATGGTGCATGGAACCGTGTGTGTATCCTTGCACGAACCAGGTGAATCATACAAGACTGGTAAGCCCGAATCCAATCACAATTATGCACAAGGTATATATTCTAAATATTGATTCTACGGGCCTCTAAACTGCCAGCTGCACAGCAGCCTCGGCAGCTTCGTCAAGGCTGTCCAATGCGACTATCTTCAGACCAGACTCCTTGATCATCCTATAGGATTGTAAGTCAGACTCGCGCCAATAATCCAGAGAGAAAACCTACGCCTTCGCTTCCGCTTCCATTGTTCCCTTCAATCTGACGATTAATGGAACGTTGACACCAAGCTCCTTGGTTGCCCTGATGACACCCTCGGCAATGTAATCGCATCGCATGATACCACCGAAGATGTTGATAAAGATACTCTTGACCTTAGGGTCAGAGAGGAGAATCTCGAAGGCTTTTTTGACCGTCTCGGGAGTGGCACCTCTGAAGGATGGTATCAGGTACAGAACCCAGCAAGATAACGTCCTACGTACCCTCCGCAATCCAAGAAGTTGGCGGGATTGCCGCCATGCAGAGCCAGGACGTCCATGGTTGCCATGGCCAGTCCTGCACCGTTGACCAAACAACCAATGCTGCCATCGAGCTTGATGAAGTTCAGACCGGCCTTCTGAGCTTCAACTTCCGATGGCTCCTCCTGAGAAATGTCGCGGAGCGCGAAGACATCCTTATGACGGAACTCGGCATTGTCATCAAAGCCGAATTTAGCGTCCATGCTGATACACATTGAGAGGGACGACGTAGGATGTGAGATTTATGCTCACCAAAGTACATGGCCATCAACAGTTTCGGCCATAGGGTTGATTTCAATTTGAGTAGCATCCTTGTCCTTGAATATCTTGCACAAATTGATGAAAATGTCTGCTGCTGCTTCTTGTCCACCTTCCTTGATTCCAAGAGTTCTAGCAAGTTCAAGGGCCGTGGACTTGCTCAGACCCTTCTCGAAGTCAATGGGAGTCGTGATGATGGCGTCAGGATTAGTTGCAGCAACTTCCTCGATGTTCATGCCTCCCTGGTTGGACGCGACAAGAACAATGCCTTGGGTAACGCGGTCGTTGAGTACAGCAACATAGTATTCGTGGGAGGGATCCCGACGCTCCGCAAGCATAACCTGTCCTGCAGTCAGAGATGGGGAACAACTCATGAAGAAAGCACGGACAGAATTGCAGATTCTACCAGCAACACCGGTTTGCTTCGTGATGAGTTTCGAACCAATCATCTTGCCAGCATAGTCCCAGGCTTGCTGTGGGCTTTGGACCAGATGAGATGCGAGCAGAGGCTTCTCTAGGAGAAGGTACCTACTTGTCGACGGTATGTACACCTCCCTGGAAGCCATTGTCGAACTTTCCTTTGCCACGACCACCGGCAAGCACCTGTGCCTTAATCACTAGCTTGTCCGTGCCTAAACATCCCAGCCTTAGCGAGACGAATACACGCCATGATGAAGACCTCAAAAGCTTACCAAAATTCTGGGCAACGTTGTAGGCCTCTTCGGGAGATCTTGCAACAACGCTCTTTGGTGTCGGTATACCATACTAGGGATCAAAGTAGCAGTCGTCACTCTATGAAAATGCTCACAAATTCCGAGCAATCTCACCGAGTTAAGTAGGTTCACTGACTGGTATTCGTGAATAGATAGGCAACGCCTTTGCCCGACAGATGCTGCTTGCTGTAATACTGATCAGATGCCAAAACAATACTGAACGAAACATTACCCACTCGAGCCAACGAGCCTGCTGTTCTGAAGGAGGCAAGCATTGAGGAAGAAATGTGCTTGACTTTGACTTGACTTGAGATAGTTCTCAGCTTCGGGAAAAGCGGCCGTCGCTTATATATCAGCGGAACTTTACGTAGTGGAGATAAAAGGCGAAGGAAACACATGTTAGGGTTCTTCAACCGGAGTGACGACGACGGTAGACTTTCATCAGCAGAGTCTTCCTGTCTCCGATCCGCCTTTTCATGGAGTGGCTCCGGCAGAAAGAACGTACTATTAGTGACCTTGCCTTGAGTTCGGACAACCTATCTTTGTACCGTGGGTTGTCCGAAATTTGGCTGAAGGAACATGACCTATCCTGTAGTAGGACTTTCTATTCCAACCTCGATGTTTCAATAATGAGCCGTCCTCGAGGCCAGCCTCGTTGCGAATGTGACAGATAAAAAGATGTTTGCATGGTATGTAGTGGAGCACCGTCTTTCTGACGCCTTCCCTCATGTCAGATTCCACCATGGTTGAAGTACACCAATCTGAGTCGCAACCCAACGGTAGTGACATCGCTAGCCTTTCTCCTCTCACTCAGCTCCAATTCGTGTCAACCACTGTTCTCCAACAGGCCCTTGATCTTGTGGAAAATATCCTGACTTCCGATGAGCAGCTTACTGTTCAGTCCAAATTCCTTCCAGGGTCAACTATTGGTGATACTAAACTTCATATGATCAATAAGAATTCGAGCTTGTTACTGAGAGACTGCCCGCAGGAAAACATTTGCGGCACGCGCGAGATCACTTCATGCTCCTCATCGATTGCGTATCAGGGCCCACCCCACATGTCTTTTCGTATGACACCCGCAGCTAATACACCAATGGAAAACAATCTCTCAGACGCTCGAGAGGCCTTCAAGCAAGCTATCTCACGCATTGAGGAAGTAGTGCCCGCGAAGAGCCTCGATCTTCCTCTAACTTTGAACGCTGTAACGCCTTTCATGCAGACATTTGAGACAACGTTCGGCCGAGAGGTGAGAATTGAGAACGGCGATGAATGATCTTCTCATCCTGTTTTCTTCCAGCTTTGGTTTGCAGGATTACATGCAGTTCATCACTGGTCCATGGTCTGTTCAAGTGCTTCATGACGCAAATGAGGTGCTCACATGCTTAATTTGCAGGTTCGGGTTATCGCTGGAGAGCTTGTCAGTGAGTTTTCATCTGCGCACGGGCGCTTCATTAAGTCCTTCTGCAGGACATCAAACTTAACGATGATTTTGGTTTTGCCCCGTCCACTCTTGTCTATAAGGGTAGTGAAGCACTACTGGGAAAGGCAAAGATTTGATGTTCGAGTGTGTCGTGTAGCATACCTCACTACTTGTAGTACCGTCGTACAGTCATGCCGCATGCTGCAGCAGCCGTGCTGAATCCACAAACGTTAAACGTTATCGTCACGTGTGCACAGGGTGTCTCAACTTAGCTCAAAAGTCATCGTTAACTCACTGAAGGCTCCTCGGCGGGTAAATATTCACTATCCTACGACATGTCGGAAAACATGATCCCCCTTGATGGCGAAAGTCAGAAGAAGAGAGTAGTATGTCGTTTTATTTGCAGCCAGAGATCCCTCTATTAGAACATACTCACCTTCTCGTCAGTGTTACTTCTTCGACTCGGACATCGGGGGTTTCCACTATGGTCCCGGGCATCCGTGAGTCATGACTCTTCGCTAAACTCAGGGTTTTGACATGATTATCAGGATGAAACCAACTCGTATACGAATGTGCCATTCCTTGGTCATGAACTATGGCTTATACAAGAAAATGGAGATATTCGTGAGTACATCCGCGAATGCATGGACATTGCCCTTGACCTAAGTTTTCATTTCCTGCAGCGGGCTAAGCCTGCGACAAAACGCGAAATGACACAGTTTCACTCTGACGAGTATGTGGACTTCCTCAGCCGCATCACCCCCAGCAATATGAATACGTACATAAAAGAACAGCATAAATGCAAGCGAAAACGCCTCGTATCTTCTCGCGTCGCCCACTGACTCTCCTGACTTTCTTTTGCAGACAATGTTGGTGATGATTGTCCCGTGTTCGATGGCCTGTTCGACTATTGTTCTATCTCAGCAGGGGGCTCCATGGGTATTTCTGTTCCACCGTGTATGATAATTCCATGCTTACGCGTCCTGCAGAGGGTGCTGCCCGTCTCAGTCGAGACAAGTGTGATATAGCTGTAAACTGGGCCGGCGGCCTTCATCACGCCAAGAAAAGTGAAGCAAGCGGCTTTTGTTACGTTAATGGTTATACAGATTTACTGTGCAACAGCTGTTTCAACGCTAATTACGCGTTACAGACATCGTGCTGGGCATTCTCGAGTTGCTTCGGTGAGCATTACGGAGAAGTCTAATTTTGTCGTGGTCCTGATGATGATTGAAACCTAATAGATATCATACCAGAGTCCTATACATCGACATCGATGTTCATCACGGCGACGGGGTGGAGGAAGCGTTCTATACTACAGATCGCGTCATGACAGTTAGTTTCCACAAATATGGCGAGTACTTTCCAGGAACTGGAGAATTGCGGGTACGTGTCCTGATCGTGTCCTGTTGTTGGGATGTTTTTGACGCCAAGTAGGACATAGGAATAGGCAAAGGAAAATATTACTCGTTGAACTTTCCATTGCGTGATGGAATCTCGGACGAAAACTATAAATCGGTGTTTGAACCTGTGGGTGAAGTATTCTTTTCCAACTGGCGTTTACAAGCTTTCGGTACAGGTGATCCGTCAAGTTATGGAGTCGTATGACCCATCGGCCATCGTCCTTCAATGTGGAACAGACTCCTTATCGGGTGATAAGCTGGGCTGCCTGAACTTATCTATGCGAGGTATGACCGAAGGTGTCACTCATGTCTTATCTGAACTTTTATCCAGGGCATGCTAACTGTGTTAAATTCGTGAAGTCCTTCAACAAGCCTCTGCTACTGCTTGGAGGCGGGGGGTATACGATGCGCAATGTCAGTCGGGCATGGGCATATGAGACAGGTCTCGCAGCTGGCGTTGAACTGGCACCAGGTTGGCATTCAGTATAGTTCTCTCGCCTCTTACTGATATGGTTTAGAAATACCCGTGAATGAATACTACGAGTACTTTGGACCGGACTACGAATTAGACGTGAGGTCGTCGAATACAGAAGATATGAACACACCGGAGTACTTGGAACGTGTGAAGAACATCGTACTCGACAACCTGCGACATTTGGGAGGACCTCCCAGTATTCAGATGTCAGGTATGGATTTCGAAACTATGCGGAAGGTGTTGGAATGATAATCATTCCGTCAGATATCCCAAAAATGCCGATAGACGAAGACATGGATGACCCTCTTCAGGACGAAGACTTGATTCCTTCTGATGCCAGGAGACATCGGCGACTATTGGACTCTCGTATTCAAGCGGATGGAGAACTGTCTGACTCTGATGATGAGGGAGAAGGAGATCGTAGAGACCATGCTCAGCATCGGGATCGTGACAGCGAAACCAGAAGTCGCTCAAGCGAGGCCGAAATCGCTGGGGGAAGGAGGTTTGGTATCAATGTGGGCATTTTGAGTTCGGGTGCCGCAGGCTCGACCCATGGCGCTGGTCCCAGCGGACACACCACGATGGTTCGCCCCGTGTTGAGCGGGCATTTGCCGATGGAAGTCGATACTCCGACAACTACGGAAAGCGGACCTACCCCTATCGAACCAGCCGCTGTTAATGGCACGACTGATCATCTCTCAGGTGATAAGTCGCCAAAAACGAATGGTACGGTGGTTGTTGACGACGCTCAGGGAACAAGTGTAGAAAATTGATGACTTATTTCGTCTCACCATTTATATTGCTTGCTGTCGTTGCTGTCCTTACGCTACCAAAATATTAATCGAACACCCGGAAAGAGATCGCGTGTGGCCAGATACTCAGTGGTTCTGTCCAGCCTGACGCAGTCGTGCGTGGTAAAATACCCGACTTCCTAATCCGTACGATGGTCTTTGTTACTTGTTACTGACTCACAAACATCAGTACTGCAGTCTTGAACTCTTTCTTGAGCTGGAGGTTACTCGAAGAATCATGGACAGACATAATGCTCCTCCTTCAACTGCCGAGAAGTCGCTTCTGACGCCTGAGCAAATCAAGCGCATCGAGCTAAACCGCCTCAAAGGTACACGACAGTGATGTCACGCGAGGGTGTCCGTGTTTCAATCCATGTTTTTAGCTAACGCAGTTCTACCGTAGCAAAAGCAAGGCAGAGACAGCGCGAACAAGAGGCAGGCTCGTCATCTACGCCAAATGCGAACCAGAAACGTCCTCTCGAAGTGGTCCCAGCTTTGTCCGCGTCACCCACAGCTCCTAAGCCATTGAAGCGCGATTCACGCCTCGGCAAGTACTTTGACTATGACCTGTCTAAAATGGTCAATTCGAAAGGTGGATTTTTGGTCGAAGATGGGAAGGAGGTGGACGAAGACTCAAGGGTGAAGGAGCGGGAACGAGAAAGGCAACGAGCTAAGCAAAACTTGGAACCGCGTAAGCCTTACATCTTCCTCTCTCCGGAGGTCTTAATGATAGTAATATCACAGCAATGTACTTGGATCCGAATCTGAATCCGAAGTGCAGAGAATGCCAGTCTATCGACATTGATTTCACATTCAAGAAGATATTTGGATGCCTTGTGTGTAACAAATGCAAGGATGAATACCCAGAGAAGTACGGTTTGTTGACAAAGACTGAATGCAAAGAAGTAAGTCTTTACCTCTCCTGGACTTTCGTCCTTGCTAACAGGCGATCAGGATTACCTCTTAACTGACCGTGAGTTGTTGACTTGGTCGCAGTGCATATACTGATAGGTCCAGCCGAGCTTCGGGATCGAGAGCTGCTACCCCATCTACTCAAGGCTAATCCTCATGCTTCAACATTTGCAAATATGATGCTCTTTTTGCGGTGTCAAGTCGAGGATTTTGCGTGGAAGAAATGGGGATCACCAGAGGCTCTAGATGCTGAATGGGAGCGTCGAACGGAAGAGAAAAAGAAAAAGAAGAACAAGAAGTTCGAAGAGGGGCTTCGGGACTTGCGCAGAAGGACTAGAGAAGGTGTGTGGCAAAGACGGAAAGACCAGGAGCACAAGCATGTCTTCGGAATAATAGAAGACCTCGGGGATGGCATGGGTCGGCAAGTTTGCCATGAATGTGGATTTACCATTGACGTTGAGGTCTTTTGATATTTTCAAGCGCTATGCGGATCCGTAATTGTCAGTGAGTAACGGATTGAACTTGGTACAGGACTTGGATGTCTAACCATATGATGATAAGTATTGATCAAGCCAATACTATATATTGAAACTTCACAAACACGCATCTTTTACTAATCTCTCCTTCGGGAATCGGCGAACTCTGCAGAGATCAGATGTGCTATATGTACACTTGGCCATCTACCCTAGTTACATCTCAGGCATCTTCATGCCTGAGAGGCAGAAAAGAAAGTGCCAAGAAATGACAGCGAGACATGGGCGAAACACAAGTTTTCTACCCACCCGGCTATTGCACGGCTATCATGCTTATCCACCTCGCCGGACCGCTCTGATCTATTTCAAATGCTACTCGTTGATTAGTGCAGTAGTTGTGACCAGACCTTTCCTCCCCACACGAATAAGCTGACCTGCAGTCTCCGGCATTTATTATGGATGACACAAACCAAGCTGAAACCTTCAATATTTCTACTTCTTTGGAGGTTGAGCAGATCGAAGTAAATCTCTTTCGGTCAAAGACTTTATACCAACCCATATATGGCCGAGGCGTTTTCGGAGGGCAGGTCATCTCACAAGCAATAGTCGCTGCCACCAACTGTGTTGATCCCGTGTTCGGGTTGCATGTAAGAGCATACCTCTCCTTATCCGGTGCTGAGATGCTAACGGAACCGTTACCCACTAGTCTTTACATGTGAGCTGCGTACGCTCGGACTTTTTGGGCGACCATACTCAAGAGTCAATTGCATCTAGTGTTACTTTCTTTTGAGCGCATCTCCCGCTATTCCTATCATATATTTTGTCGAACGACTGCGGGAGGGACGGTCGTATACTACCCGAAGCGTCAAAGCAGTTCAGAATGGAAAGGTGATATTTCAGCTGATGTGCTCCTTCCACAAGCCGGAACCGTGGCAACCTACACACCAATGGCCCATGCCTGAGGTGCCCCCAATCGAGGAGTGCGAGCTTGAGGAGGTGCTTTTCAACCGCCAAGCTACGAGGGAGGACCTTTCTCCCGAGGTTCGGAAGATATATTTGTCCTATGCGCAGGTGATGTCTCCATAGCCACGCAGGTCCACAATACTCATCTTCCCTTCAGGAAAGGGAGGAGGGACCTATTTCAATTAGAAGGGCTGGTTTGGCTGTCGACGAACATGGTACACTCACAGCAATGTGTTGGATGCATGCCCGAACTGGTCAAGCGTCAAATTATGGAACGCCTTACCAGAAGGTAGAATTTTGCCCAGTGGTTAGCTAATCCTTGTCTAATCTACATCATCAGTGCATCCTCGCATACCTTTCAGGACCTAAAATTGTAAGCAGCCGTTGACTCACAGCAGACATTCTCATGTTTTGCGTCTAGTATTGGCGTTGCATCCGATGCTCTTAAGCTCAAGCAGAGGGCAGACCATCCTGATGCTCGTACCATGATCGTGAGTACAGTGCCATTTGTTCCTCGCAATCTACTTATAGCTTTCGCCTAGTCTACATTAGATCATTCCATATGGTACTATAGGTAAGTTTCCTCTCGATCACTTGACCCATAGTGTTCTCAGCTGCTGTCAGCGACAAATTTTGTTGTGAAGATGGTTTGCTCTACGTGGTAGGTGTCTTTTAATTCATTGAGAAGTCATTCTTGTTCATTTTCCCCCTCACGTAGGTCGTTTGTCCTCGAGCCGCATCCGGTAGAGCAGTGGTTCATGGCAGGGTGTGTAGTGTTCATGTTTTCACAGGCTTTCTGGAATCTCTGACGCTGTGTAAATTAAGTTATACTCGCGTGCTGGCATCCTTGTTGCGGTCACCTGTCAAGAGGGCGTGGTGCGAGCTGACATACGGGGTCCCGCGGCTAAGCTTTAGAGTACATACATCCGGAATTTGTTATAGACCCTGCACGTAAGATGTAGGGCCAGTCACTCAAGTATGTGGCATAAGCCCGCTACCTGTATATGAAACGATGGACATAATTGCCAAGCTGGTGGATATGCGTATTTACGATTTTTAGATGTGTATTCGGCGGTACGAATCATCTTCAATGATTCTATACTTTATAGGACAAAGGCAGCAGAATGTTCGTGTGTAAGGAGCCACTTCTCTGATGGAATCCCCTTTGTACCGCTTTGACGAGCCACTCCCTTACATATAAAAGCATGTCTGTACTTTCCGTACCAGTAGTGATTTGACCTGCGTTCACTCACTCATCTCTCGTGATCTACTCATTCCCCCGTCGAACTCGTATTCTCGCTGTGTACTCGATACCAGCTTTACACATAGCATGAATTCTGGGATCTTGTACAGCATCTCGAGGACTACGTTACCTGCAGACGGGGCTCGTGCATGACGAGCACGCCATCGAGTAGGGCGAGCGGTTAGAACGTGAAGCTCTTTCTTTGTGGATATTCTCCGTCTTGTCGGTACAGTTAGGATTCTTCAACAATATCCTTCGTTTCGTGCATCGGCAGGCTGCATTAACATCATTTACTAACCAACTGACATGAACAGAGATTTCCTTACACACACTACGATCGATGTATTCGTCACCGTCCACCCAGCCATAGAAACAAAATGGTACACTTCAGGACTTAGTGCACAATTGTGCGAGGCGAGATGACTGCGGAGATATCATCCCCTGAAGAACACACTTCTGAGGCAACAGGCTGTATTCGGAATCAAATACGCTGGCAAGAACACTAGACTCGCGAGTGCTAGCCTGAACGATCGAGGTTGAATGCAGACGAGACGCCCCACCTTCCCCAACTTGGGGCGAACATTCTGATATCCTACAATCAGGAGTGACAGCATACTGCACCATACTTGGCAGTTGACATCTGATAGCATGGAATTAATTCCATCACGATAACAAATGTTGAGGCTCACCAGAATTCTCGATGCTCTGAGCAGGATAGGGGTTTTCTGTGAAAGGACCGCCACGCGGAAAGCCAAAGATGAAACTACTTCGAACTCGACGGTCAAAGATCATCGATCATCCCTCGTAATTGGCCGTCAAACGTCCGATGGATGGTGTCACAATGTCTGTTTGGGCAGGCGCATAGTGCAGTGCTTCGCTTGCTCAGTCGTGCATTGGAGGGTAACAAGCAATAGGGTCGAGTACGTACCCGCGGGAACACGATCATTCGCGCGGATCATGTGCGTCTTCAAATGAGAAAGTACATCATGCATGTAAGACGAGTCAAATTTTCGAGAGGAAATATCGAGATCATATTAACCCAGGAGCACGCTAAATTAGTCAAATATGACCTTTGAACAGGAGCGTGAAGGGTGACGTGCCGGCGTGAGCACGTATACAATAGATGAAGAGGGCTGTATGTGGTTCTTCCGGCGGAACAAGCAACCTGCAAAAGCGAGGTTAGTGACAAACATCAAACCTCGATGCCATACCTTCGGTCAGTCTTGCTTTACCACTTGCAGGAAGTTGATGCATGGCTGATTGGACATGCGAAAAGACAGTGAACAGTAATAGAAAACGAACAATAAGTGCGCTGACTTGACGTCGACATCCCTGATCCGGACCAAGGAAAATGATGCGAAGATGAAAACAATAAGGATACTGAGATGTGAAGTCGCTTTGGGGGCGGAAGTTTACGTCACCACGTGGTTAAACCTGGTTAAGCGCGTCCCGCTATTGTTTTCAAAAAAGGCAAGTATTCATGGTCCTTTTGTTCTCGCCTGGTGACCATTATGGAGGGCGCTTCGCTGGCATCATGGCCCTTTGTTTACGCCTGCACCTTGGCATGCATATAAAGCTAAGGTCTATTACATCTCATGCCCTCCATCCGGGTTTTGACAATCCAGTCACTTTCACTTTCACTTTCTGATCCTTACAGCCAGGTTCGTGATCTGTCTCAGTCCGTTTGCTCTTCTGCTGACATGCTTTATGACCCCCTTCTTGGAATTTAGTCTGTTAGGTGAGCTAGTTTTATTGCTTTATGAGAGCATTATTTGATATTAATATCATTTTAGACGTTTCTGTCTCCTGCTCATATTCGATCTCTCAGTCTGAATCAAAACTCATTGGTACTGCTGAGACTATATCACACTCTCACGTACCCTTTTAGCGCGCTTTACTCCCGCATCTATCATCGCAGGACGATCTCTGTTATTACCATCTATCCAATCTTTCCAATCGCTTTCTTAACTGTTATCATGACTGCATCCAGCCTTTCCGTCACTCTTGCTCAGGCTATTGCATACCTCACACGTCCTCTTATCCTTACGCACCCTGCTGCCACCATCATCAGACTTCAGCTTGTGCTTGAAGCCAACTTGACTGCACTCTTCGCCCCAACATGGGCTCCCAAGGAACCACTCCGTGGTTCCGGCCGCCGCTGCCTCACTCTCTCCCCTACTTGCCTCCCTCCACGTGCCGTATATGCCGCGTGCCTTGCATCCGGTGTCCAGTGGTTCGACTGGATTGCGGCCTTGGGCGGACGTGAGTTCGACTTCTTTGTTGATCCAGGTTGCATCTCTGTCCGATTTGGGAAGGGCACCAAGCTCATTACCATCTGGTCGGAAGAGCTGATGGTTCAGGCCGTTTCTGTGGCGCACCATACACATTCCACCCGCGTGCCATCCAACTACCCAATGTCCAAGTCACTTGCCCAGCAGCTCTTGGAAAATGACCGCACAGAAGACGAAGAACTTTTTGCCATGATCGCTGACGAAGTCAGTGCGCCCACTTGGATGACCCCTGTCGTTGACCGCTTCCCTGCCCCTCCACGTTCTGAATCACCGCTCTCTGCTATTTCTACCGATTCATGCTCTAGCTATCGCTCGTCCGACTCTGGCTCCTGTTTCTCTGCCACCACTGCCTCTACCCTGTCGTCTAACAGTGACAAACAGTCATCCCAACTCTCCCGCCGCGAGAGGGCAAGGCAGGCTCGTGTCTTTGTTGACACCTCCAAGACTGAAGTCACCCCCTACGACGGTGGCAAGACCACTGTCCTCACCGGTGGTGTGATGCTTGGCGCAGCATCTTCCAAGGGCAAGAGCGGCCCGTCTGCTTCTGCTTGGCGTCGTGTATAAACGGCTGCCTGCCTGCCTTAGTTACTCGTTGCTGACGAAGTTCTTCACGAGATCGCACTATCACCTGTACGCCCATTCATGCCCCGAAAACCCCACGAACGATAACCCGGACATTCCTTTATCATACCATACCATTTAATTCATACCATACCATTTGCACTACATTTATTACTTTTGTTTCGTATCCCTGATTCAGATCGATTGTGTAACGTTTTCAGACATGGCTTTCATCATTGCACTTTCATTAGCTATCGATTTCCCTATGTAGTGTTGCATTTTAGGTACCATAGCTTTCTTGTAATTTTATCGCGCTAGGCGCCCATGTAGCATTCTAAGCTTCAATGGTCCTCTATCCATGTTGTCGAAAGCTAGGAAGTGACTTGGCGTTGAGTTAAAAATCCAAGTCCTTGATGGCGTCATCGCGTCAAGTCGGCGGAGTTTCTTCGATCAAGTGTCGGGATACTGACATCAATGCCAACTCCAAAAACGTCATGGTGCACCGACGGTGAAATAAAAACCTGCAGAGTCAGTGACGGTCAAGACGATTGCGGGATAGTATTGTTCAGCGAGGTATATATAAGGCCGATCTCTCTCCTAGTCACTCAAATTCTCATTATCGCTCCTTCATCATTTAATTTGGTCCCATCTTTCAGCCATGTCGACTCAGTCATTGGAACAACAGAAGTTACACTATTCCCGTGAATTAGCGGCGTACACTCTCCGGCAGTGGACAGCGGTACGGAAGACAATAGATGCGCAAGGGTCGGACGCGTACTTGTCTAATGCCATGCGCGACATCTCGTTGGCTTCCCCTGGACCATCAGCTGCGCGGGAGAAAAAGAACATCAGACGTGCGTCGGCTGGAGCTGCTGATCAGCCGACGGACAAAGTCGGCCAGGGCAACAAAAAAACATGACAAGGTGTTCAGAAGTTTGGAATTTTTTCGCTTGCAGCCGGTCGGCCTCAGTGGTGAGGATGACTCTTCCGGTGAGCTCAACGTCATACCGCAATGGTATCTAAAATCAAGCAGCTCCCAGCCTAGCCCCAGATAATAATAAAACCACACCAGCTCCATATATGATGTTTTTCACTGATACCTACCTGGCACATACTACTTTTGGTACGACACTACATAAAACAACTGCATCCCTTGTAATTCCACTTATATCTGTTGCGCATGAACTTACTGTAGCATATAGAGATTGCACTGATATGTTGTTATCGCAGAAATCCCGTGGCATGAAAGTAGAGAGTCGTAAGTCGTTCCGCCCTCGAGCCGCACGCGAGATTTTCGCGGAATTCCGACAATTACCACCGCACCTTTTCTCCGCAAAGAGGTCTCGGTGATAGCAAACTCTAAATACCGATACGCGCGATTACAACGACCAACACATATAGATCTACATACATTGTAGTTCAGCCTCCTTATATTCAGGCCTACAACATTCCCTTGACATCATGAACATTAGTGCTGGCTTTCTTCGACTCACTACTCCTCGATTCAGTAGATCACTTGCAACTGTAGCGCATACCCCCCGCAGCTCGGGACTGCTAAGACATGACTGGACGCGACAAGAAATCCAAAAGATTTACGACAGTCCTCTGTTAGACCTCGTCTTCCGCGCCAGCAGCATCCATCGTCAAAATCATGACCCTAGTAAGATCCAGCTATGCACACTTATGAACATCAAGAGTACGCTTTGTCCCGCTCTATCCCCTCAAAGACTGTCCTGATCCTTCCACTATAGCTGGTGGATGCTCTGAGGACTGTAGGGAGCCTGCCGAATAGCGATACTGCACTCATCTGACACGTTTACTCAGGCTCATACTGTTCTCAGTCATCCAGATATTCCACTCCGACGAAGGCCTCGCGATTGCTTGATATTGAACCTGTCATCGAAGCAGCGCGAAAGGCCAAGGAGAATGGAAGCACAAGGTTTTGCATGGGTGCAGCATGGAGAGACCTCGCAGGACGCAAGAGAGGGTTCGAAAGAATTCTTCAAATGGTCCGAGAGGTCCGGGGCATGGGGATGGAAGTGTGCACGACTCTCGGCATGCTCACTCCAGAACAAGCAAAGCAGTTGAAAGAGGCGTATGTCCCGATCCCCCGACCTCTTGAATTCAACTAATTTCATGTTCGGCACAGCGGCCTCACTGCATACAATCACAATTTGGATACGTCGCGTGAATTTTACCCGCAGGTTTGTGACGCGTTATATTGTGGAATTATGTCCTGCATCTATCTCTCAGGTTATCACGTCGCGGTCATACGATGAGCGCCTGGACACCATCAGCGCAGTCCGAGATGCTGGAATTAGCGTCTGCTCTGGCGGTATATTAGGTCTTGGAGAATCAGATGAAGATCGCGTCGGCTTGATTAAGGAAGTTGCTAAGTACGTTTGTGCTTGACCGCTCGAGTGTTACTCATGACCTTTTTCCACAAGCATGCCGGAACATCCTGAATCCTTCCCTGTCAATGCACTCGTACCCATACCAGGCACTCCACTTGAAGGAAATGAGGTATGCTTATTTCATTCATACTCATATTCTAGCTGATATATTGAATGCAAAGCGGGTTCCCCATCATACTTTACTGCGGACCATCGCCACCGCGCGTGTTGTCCTTCCAGGAACAATAATTAGACTTGCAGCGGGGAGAAACACGCTCAGTGAATCTGAGCAGGCCATGTGTTTCATGGCAGGCGCCAACGCTGTATTCACGGGAGAACAGATGTTGACCACTCCATGTACGTGTCTTTTCTCTGTGAAAGCAGGCAACTGATGATGATGAACAAAGGTTCTCCATGGGACGAGGTAATCCATCCTCCTTCCAGAATTGCATGCAACTGACGAGAACAACTATATTTCAGGACAAGGCAATGATGGGTAGGTGGGGTCTAGAGGGAATGCAAAGCTTTGAGCAAGCAAGCGTCGCAAGAAAGGAAGGCAGTGCACTACCACAAACTCGGAGGACAGCCTCAGAGTTGCAAGCAGAATTGTCCTAGAATCCTGCCGTCAGGAGACTAGTTAACAAGGGAGATCCCTTCACTATGTAATAAGTAGGCTGACGATTTGTATATGTACGTGCATCTACATATCGACATTTCTTCGCAATCACTGGTATTTTGGCTGCGGCATCACCATTTCCAAATGCAACTGATCGCAGCGGACAGGTCATCGTCGATCAGATGTATTTACTTGTACTCGGCTATTGGGACCTTCATTGTGCGCATTGTTGGCGCTAGGCGCTGCTCCAGTGGCAGCTCGTATGTTCAGGATGAGTGGCAACTTGAACAGCATATTCGCAAATGTCCCTTTCTGCATGGTGAACTTGAACATCTGAACGGTATTCCTCGCGTATACATCCCAGTCACCCCCGCAATTTGAAGTAGCGGCTTTGTCTAGACCTTTGCGATCCATACTTAACCTTTTTGAGTCTTCAATTCGATTCAAGAGAGACCGGAAATTGCCGGTCTCTCAGTGATCATCTTGTGGATTTCTAGTATCTACACCCTCGACGTTCAACAGGTAATATGCAAAGTGCACAAAAAAGAGCCCATGAAGAAATGAGGTTAGCTCTGAATACGCGTGTATTTCAGAGATCTCACGTCCCGTTTAGTCTGCTGGTCCTCAATGATCACAACGCATGGTATTACCCCTCGCAAGGCTTCAATTCAGATGACGAAGACTTGGAAGTCAGCACAGTGGGTGGCAACTGGGGAAACAAGACAAAGAAAGGCAGCAGATGGGTTCGCGAAGGAAAAATGGCTGCATGGGGCCCTGGCATGGACGACTGGGAGGTGAGCTAAGTTATTTACTCTAGACACTCTTAACCTTCAACCAGGCTGAGGACCGTGCCCGTAAACGCATTAAACGTCTCTTACCCGAAAGAAGATCGACCTCCCCGCCTTGTCTCCCTCACATGAGGTCGCCTTCACCACCACTCGTCGCACCCTATCCATCACCTATTGGCCAGCATTTCAGTTTCGCCTCATTCGTTATGGATAAGTCTGTGACACATTCGTTCCGGTCAAGTTTGTTGGACGAGCTGGAAAATGCCACCAATAGTCTTATTGAAGGAGAAGCGGTCATGAGACGTGCGCTGGGAAGGCTCTGGCAGGTCATCAGCGAAGACCCAGACAAACAGTTAGACGAGGAGCGGGTGATCCCAAAACAAGAAGAGCAGGAAGATATTGGAGACGAAGAAGACGAACAGGAACGCAGGATAGCCCGCGCTCCAGATCTCACCCCCACATCTCATAAGCTTTTCCTGGTTTCGTATGCTAACAATGGTCCACCTGTGATTGACCCATCACAATTTACTTCTCCAGAGATGCAACAGGACAGTCTAGAGAAGTCCCTAGCAACTCTGCGGGAGCTACAGGACGATGGGAGGGAGTATGTCGAGCGGCTTCAGGAGATTAGGGAGGGCCTTGGAGATACTCGTGCACAACGGAATACCATCTGGGAGATGGTGCGGGAGAAGGCTGTGAAGGAATTGCAAGATGCAGCCTTCAGCGTTGCTATGGACTAATGTGATCAATGCATCGACTCGGATGAGCGGTCACATTGCATATATTACATTTTACCAGGGACGTGCCTTAAGGAGCGTCAGTAATAATGACATTCATTTATTACGCTGTAGCGTCAAGCTGCAGCTGGTCGCACGTAAGTACTAGTACTATCAAATGAGCAGTTCGGAGGGTGTGGTAAGACATGGTGGATCCAGCCCTGACATGGGTGATTTTAGCTCACGCGCTTGCTTTTCAACTTTCTGAACGGACCAACTACTACTATTTCTCTTGCAGATTACCTTCAGTGACAAATTGTTAACAACATCATGACTATCATTCCAGATGTGTCCCGCCTAGCCTTGGATGATCCAGATCCTGAGATGCACCAGACAGAAATTCCAGACGACATCAACAACACGACCGACCGGTATATGCAGAAGCTCGAGCTTTATGCTAAATCCATCCCATATGCAATTGAATCCAGTGCACAGATGCAGGACATGTTGGATATTATTCTACGGCGTATAACGCAATGCGTGGAGGCGAAGGACTTTGAACCGGGTCTCGTCCAGTGGGACAGTATGGTCACCTAGTGAGCACACCAAGTAATCCGTCCAATAAATGCAGTTTTTCTTACGGGCACTGTAGCTGGAATATGCTCAAGTACCCATTTCCAAAGGAGAAGCGCATTCGCCTTGCGAAGCTGTATTTTCATGTTGCTACGACCCCTGGTATGCCCACGCAAGTCATGGCCATCTGCGCAGACGGCTTGTCAAATTTGACTCGTTCGAAAAAGAAGCTGAGCATTGACGATATGCGACTTCCCTGGAAGCCTATCTATGACATCCTTCGGAAAGACTTGTTCTTAACTCGACGGCAGTTCGAGTACAGGCACGTCACCCTTGCTCTTCGATCATGACGCTATCTAACAGTAGACGTAGCCAACTCTCGTGGTGTATGGGATACATTGCTGATATGTCCAGGAGATTCTTTCACCCCGCGGCCATTGAAGAGATGCTGAGCACTTTCCTGCCAGGGATCAATGGGACCAACTTAGACGTACGTTATTTCCAGCAAGGATAGCCACACGTTCCTAATTTTTTTCTGCAGAGCCTTCTTTCGTCACAGTACTATCTTCTGACATTCTTACCATTGACACATCCACAATCGTATCTCCCTATGTTATGTCGTTTGTGGGAGTCCGTCAACTCCTACATGTACGATGAAAGGATGTTGCAATTCCTATCACGCCTCGCAGAGATGCACGTGGATCCAACCATCAGTGATCCTGCTCGCATTTATGATATTCCCGATGATGAGAAGTCTGAAGATGAGGGCAGACCAAAGTGGAAACAGGATGACTACCATGCAGGACAGACGTGGTCTGGCCTCTATAAGGACGTTGGAATATTCACTGAGCACGAGTGGCATTTTATTATGTGCAAATGTCTTGCCTCAATGGGTGGGCAGCCATTGATAATTTACGTCTTCAATCAAGGCTGACTGACTATCGGTGCCTTTTGTAGAAATCCAATTGAAGGATGCTGGGTCACTTACCACGGGACCTCATGCCGACACTTCTTCAAGTTTTGAAATCGGAAGACTGCCCAAAGCAAACTGGCGTATCCGTAAGCAGTTTCCACCCCGTACAAACCCCCTCTAATATCTCGTATTAGCATCTCTCGCCAAACTTATCGTGTACTCTATAGCTCCTGATGGTGCAAAAGCACCTGCTTCTACTGCACCTACGCCGTGGTATACGCCCGTGCCTTCAGGTGTTAGCACGCCTCAAGTCAGTGGTTCCACCGGCGACTATCTTACAGTGCCGCTTCATCAGTGGGAGCCACCGAAGCTGTATTTGGGTGGTTCTAAAGCTTTGGATTCGCTTGCACGTCTCATTGCCTCCACGGAACATTTCTTCCATCCCACCAACTCCGGAAGTTGGACATCCGATGTTCGTCGTTCATTCCCATCGGACTTGAATTTCCGCTAAGCTATTGGATGACGCTACGATTGCTGACCATGTCATATAGCTCACTGCCTTCGTCAAGTACATCGTGTATGAGTTCAACAAACGTGAGCTCCCTTTGTGCTCATTAGCGTATTGTTAACATATGAGTTGGAAGGCTGGCACGAAGAGCAACTGCCCGACTGCAAAACGCCTATGGTACGCAATTTGTTTCTTTTTAACCAACGAAGAATTGAAGATGCTGTTCAGACTCGACGGCTCACGCAAGAGATGAAAAGAGAGCTAGTTAAATGCCTCCGGACTGTTGTGTTACTTGCCATCTTCTCCCAAGATAACTCCACTGTTTCAAATGTTCAGAGCGCTCTGAAATCCATGTCATGTATGGAGCCCGACCTAGTGTTCCAGCCAATCCTGGAACGAGCTATCCCTTCACTGGAGGCTCTTGTTGAGGTACCGTTATTCCCGTTGTGAATTGCTCGTTCCTCAAAGTTCCTCAGACGCAGCGTACCCTATCCGTGATCAAGGCTCTGAGCTCGATTGTTCCCGCAATCGTATCTCGAGACATCTATTATCCAGGTGCTAAGCATTTGATCACCATCCTGCAATTGCTCATACCTGGTATTGATCTTGTAAGTAGCTAGTCTCACTTCGACACCACCCTCTCACTTTTCTTAAATATAGAATGACCCAACTAAAACGGTAGCTTATATTCTTTCAATGTTGTCCCTATCTAATATCCTATTTATAAGCTTTGCACGACGGCATTCCTTTCGGAAGTATCACAGTACATCATGTTTGGAGACGTGACATCCTCCGACGGCTCAGAGGCTTCTGGCGTGGAAATCTCCCGGTCAAATCACTCCAGATGATAGCCCGGAGGACGCTATGGAATTAAAATTGCCCAACGAAGTGGAGGACGCGCTTCTCAAAGATAGCACTGCCAGCTTTGCGAGCTGGGTAGCCAGCTTCATACGTCGCGTTATCCAGCTACTTGAGAACCTCCCGGAAGAAGGAGTGAATGGGTCAGCCGGAGGGACCACGGAAGGTACCTTGACTTCACGTGGATATTTCCATCAACTGATCGGTTTCTCCTCAGTACAAGTGGTGGACGCCGTGACTGGTGCATGCAGTCAAATCTGCGTTCACTTATCCAATTCACTTTTCGACCTCGTGCTCAACATGATTTTCGATTACGCAAGCACAAATGTTCGTTCTAATGCTGTCCGTGCGATACATCAGTTAGTAGAATGTGTTGCGAACGCCCACCCCGCAAAGACTCTGGCCAAGTTCTTACCCTTCTGTGCGGCAAACATCCGTACAGAGATAGAACATGGCGCTAGCTCAGTGAGGACAACATCGTCGTCATTGCCGCTTCCGTCAGATGCAACTCTGCACTGGAGTAGGTATTCAACATAACTGTACCAGTGTTGAGGGCTAACGTCCTTTTTACATTATAGATCTCGCCATTCTTCGTGGTTGTGTCTATAAGTGCGTTCTCTCCCCAAGTACCTTACATGCACTAACAAACACCTCAACAGCGATGGCTCAGCAGTTAGTTATCCTATCTCAACTATTCGGGCATAAGTTAATGTCATTTTTAGCTTCTCAAGTACAAGGGCGAACTCTTGTCATTGCTAACTCTGCTACGCGACAAAACTTTCTCGAAACGGGGATACACTTGGAGCGGAAAGCTACTCTCCAGCGCATTGATCACACTCACTCATACCTACCCAATCGACAACAAGTTCGTCAACCCCGAACAATGGAACGATGAAGGTTTGCAGCTTGTCTTTTGAAGATACGTCGACTAAGTACCTGCAGATTTTCAGAGAAACCATCATTTATACTGGGGCAAGTTATTTGAGCCCCATGAGGTCAAGGTGCGTGGTATTTGGCAGTTGCAAAGGTTTCAAATGCTCAGCACCGTAGATCACATGGCATGTCCCAAGTGCCGAAGAGATTGACTTCGCGCTCCAACTTTTCCGCGAGTTGGTCGAACCTGCAATGACTCGCCTTGACTTGTTGCTTGAAACTTGTAGGTTTATGCAGCGTCTTTTAACCCTATACTGACAAGAAGCAAAGCGTCCCGAGATGCCATTTGGAGGAATGACTTTTGTCGGTGCGTTTACAGCAACTAATCGATCAACGTTATCTTATGCCTCGGATTAGTTATCTTAGTTTTGTCCAAGAAGCGTTCACCGGAATTCCAACACTTTTTAAAGAAACTATATCACCAGACGTGATGCAATCCATGCTCACCACAAGTGACATTATGTACGTCATGTTCGCGGCAATGACTTGAGGTGTTTGTCTAACCTGTCCGCAGTAATGAAATCCCTGAAATGATTGCATCGGTCCAGCCTCTGGCTTCCGGGTTTTGCCTCACAGACCCGCAAGATACACGGTATAAGTACATTACTGGACTTCGGCGTCGATTCGGAGAGTTTTTGCACGCTGCGTCCCTATCGCTGCAACAACAAGGCGAGGAGAACACAGTTGATGCAGTACAGATGCTTGTACGTACTCTCCTGGTATCTCACGAACTACCTTTCACACTTCTGAAGATCGGTTCAATCCGCACCTATTTGCTCGAGTATGGTGACAGCAAGGACAGGTCTGTAATGTGATATTACTTTTGTGGACGTTACTGAACATTGCGCAGCTACAGTGTAAACTACGATCAGTACAACTCAGAGATCAATGTCGCTCGTCAATATTCAGGGCAGAAGGTTTGGCCGCGCGCAGTGTTGGTCCGAAGAGCTCGGTGAACCACCACCCATGTTTCTTTCTGTCATTCGCTCGCCTAATTCTACCTGTGCTAGATTCTATCATTCCTCTCGGCTATACTGGAACTCCATCGAGCGAGCTAGAGGTCCGCTTGAGAACTCCTTATTGGACGATGTCGTTGAATGGTCTATGTGGCATTATCCGTCAGGTTATTAATCGTTCCTACTCTTATGAATACGTCTGACTGATCTCACGTGCTCACAGTGCGGCAGTGAGTAAACCCCAATCCATCTCCCTCCTTGAAAATTCAACCTTTCGTTTAAGATCAAGCCAGTCTTTGCTTGAATCTCTAACTTCAGTAGGCGTCTATACATGATATGGGTGTCACGGGCGTATAATTGTCACATGTGCAGGTGTACGATGGTCTTCGTCTTCGAGTTCTTCCGGCACTATACAAAGCCTTACAGCCTGGTACTGACGACGATCGCATGAAAGGAGCACTGTGGACATTGAATATAGCATCCTTTGGTGAGTCATGCCTCTTGATAGTTGTGGATTTCACGTAACCATCTCCTCAGGGCGATTTGCAATATCTGGTTAGTAATACGGATGACTTTTGAAGTAGCTTTGACCCATCCTTCTTCAGAACCAACGTTAGTGTCGGAGATGATTCAGCAGCTCCTTGGGTGCCACCATAATGAGAAGGTACTTTTTTTTATCTCTGCTCCTCTTCAAATTGGGTGACGACTTTTTTCAGCCTTCTATCCAAAATTGTGTGTCCGCGGTAACTGATACATGTGAGAACTGCTTTCTCCTCTAGTTCCTTTTATTCATAAAACTGCTTCAAGGTCTAGGAAGCTTTTCGGAGCCTTGCTACCTCATTTATGACATTGAGAATACTGCCCTTAATGAAGCCCTACTTGCTCTGAAAAGGTGCTTGTCGTTTAACAAGACAGAAGATTCCATCACTCTCCGGGCCCGGGAGAAGCGCATCGAACGTGTGCGTTTGATGAATGAAGAATATGGTCGAACGGTGGGCAATGTTAATATCTTTTATTGGTATATCTCACCACTGTGGATTTGAGCAGACTCGAGCGGTTCTTGAAGTTGCCAATGACACCACAACACATTGGCGCTATGCGATAGTGGCAGTCAGGATCCTCCGCACTTTGCTGCGTCGAGATGCACCAACTTCGCCTGCTCATCTTCGTATTTTCTTAGAGCAAGCATGTGATAGCAATCCTACCATGGTGCGTTGCTGTGGATCGCTCCCTGTAATGTCGTTGACATCTTCGTGAATATTAGCGCTACGTGAGATCATGACTGGCATTGATTTTAGTCACAAACTGACTTGCTGTACGTATCAGTATGCACAAAGAGGTATCATGAAAGCACTCAGGTACATCAAGCTTCGATCATACTGTCGAGATCCAGCAGCTTTAGCTCTTTTCTCCCCAATCAACCCACTCCGATGCAACATTCCCATCAAAGGGTCATACTCGCCAACCGCTGAGATACTCGCCAACTTCAGGTCGCAGGTCCCCATTAGATCTTCGGAGACTCTTGATCTCAATAGGTGGGTCCTTCTTAAGCGACTCTAAGAAGTACTCACTCCCCCGAAGTATATATTGCGATACACTACTTCAAGGCTGGCTCGCCTGGAGTGGAACGCTTACAACACACAAACCACCTCATGGGTTGAAAAGCACCTTCGAATGGGAGTCGTCAAGCGCAGAAGCTGTATCTTGCCTACGTGAAGTAACAGTGAATGCAGACTTCTGGCAGAATCTTTCTGGGCACTTTGCCGAAGAAAACCACGAGACTGTTGTGGTACAAGACCATATATCATGTGTTAAATCAATATGTAAGTCCAATCTTAGTTCATGATCAGCCTCTGTAATCTCGAGATAGTCCAAGTATTGGGTGACAAACCCTGGGACCTGTTGAAGCCCGAACTAGAGATATTACTAGCCGATCAGGAGAAGAACAAGCAAAGGGCTGCGGCAGAACTATTGGCTGGTGTTCTGAATGGTAAGCCACTTAATAATGCAAATGTTTTATATGTTGACTCTTGCAGGTTCCAAACATTGGCCACAAGAGGCCCAAGATCGAATCTGGCAATGGTTCACGCCTTACATCAAGAAGACGCTAGGTCAGAGCATGACGACAGAAACTGTGCCCATCTGGACTTCGTTTGTCGAGGTGTGTGACTAAGAGTTTATAATCTCGCACATTTGGATAAACGACTCTCAGTACATGTTCTACCATAAAGACCCTCGGCGACTCCAACCACTTGTTGAGCACATTGTTGAGCAGTTCAACAGCATGGACTACAATGGACCATCATCTCTGGAATCTATCAAAGTCCTGGCATTATTTCGGGCTTTTTACACTGAATTAGAGTGGAAATTCACACCTTGGTCGGACAGCACCTTGGAACGGTTTTGGCGCGAGGTTCACAGTGAACACGACGATGTTAGTGCTTTCACGTTTTGATTTGCGATGATGATACTAATAAATATCAATAGGTAAGGTCCCATGTCGCTGAGTTGATGGCATTCTGCAATGGTATCAAGGCAAGCAATTTCTGCATCCCGCTAAGTAGATTGCTGACTTTAATGAATAGTGGCAACCCAAACCCTCGTCTCTTGATGTCGAATCTTTCGTACGGGAATGCCGAGAACTGACTGATGATGTCGACATAATGGGTATATCTGGTACCTATCACACGAGCAGAGTTCTCGAGCTTGTGGAGAACTTCAAAATTTGGAGAGAACAGCGGCTACCAGGTGTGATAGCCCACCAGTCAACCTACGACAGGTAACAGATGTTATTTCATACTTCTTAAGTGACCGCTGAATAGTTTCAGAGTTGGGATCGTCGTTTGCCGATGGCTGTTCCAGTCAGTCCACAGTACTGATGCCATATCTGCATTCGACTATATTTTGCCTCTTATGGTGCGTGGTCTATCGTCGGCTGCCCAGGGATTCCTGATATACGGTTCCTTCAGCCTGAATTGTTCCGTTTCACTGAAGGTACCGTTGCTGATGATATATGCAAGTCGATGTTAAAACGTTCCCTCAGTGCATGATAATGAGGAGCTAGCACGGCGTGCTAACGTACTCCTTGTTCGCATGTGTGGTGTTGTTCCTCCGCAATCAATGATCGGCCCTTTATTGAGCACTATATTCTCCGCCATCCAGAAGTCACCTGTAGGACATTTACTAGTCTTCCGTGACTGTGCCAGACTCACCCCAAGTTGCAGTCGTGGAAGGTTCGCTTGAAGGCCCTGCCCATTCTCCAGGGTGAGTTCAATGCTGATACTTTGGTCTGGTGCTTGACGACATAGCATTACCCAGTTCTGTACTTCCGACAACTTCCTCTCATCAGTGAAAGCGAAGTCAACGGCATTCTAGATGTAACTAAATCTGCTGCTTTATGTTGCGCCTCCACTGATTAATTCAAGATATTATGTCAATGTTTGGATGACGAAGTCGTGGAAGTGCGAGAGATGGTTGGAACGTAAGTCACGGGATCTGTATTCGAAACGTTCCTGACTCTCGTTCAGCACCTTGTCTGGTATACTTCGACTATCTCCGAGGCGCAGCGTTGTGTCTTTGAAGGTGCGGTTGGCTGTCATATGTGACCTTTTCGATTTTATCAACTCTTGGTCTAGGATCGATTTGTCAAATTGGCAGGAAAAATTCAGCTCCCTGATCGCGATTCGCCTGTTTACAATATTGCTATCCGTCAGCGGCACGCCGCTATCATCGGCATATGTGCCCTCATCGACAGTTTCCCGTACACTATCGAGAAATGGATGCCAGGGCTCTTGACGACAGTGATGCTAGAGCATGCACACGATCCTGTGAGCAAAGTCATTTACCTGCCGGGCTGTTCTGATATCCTGCATTACAGATTCCAATCTCGACAACTATACACAGGTGCGCAAGCAATTTTAGGAAGACGCATCAAGACACTTGGCACGAAGACTCGCGGCGCTTTACCGATGATCAGCTGGCAGCTCTGTCAACGTTACTGACCGGATCATCGTATTGTGAGTGGCAATTTATAGTCTGACCATTCCCATCAATCATGACGCTTCGCCAGATGCTTGATTTTTGAAATTTGAAGGTTTCGGATCTATCACTGCAGATCATGACAAAGCAAATCTCATTGATGTTGAATATTTACACACTGAATCGTATGTACTTAAGTAGGCTAGAGAAGCAATTCCAATACTCGATACATAAGGTCCACTTGTCCATGATGGAAGTCTAGTCCGAGGACTTGATATGGATGTGAGATAAGCATATCCGGCACTTTAAAGAGGAAAGTGATATTCTTGTCAGACGTGTAAATGGGGTATGTGGCCACTGGAACTAGAGGCAGAGGAAGTTCTGGGGCTAGAAGGGTTAAAGGACGCGAGGCCATCTTCAATGTCAGGGACAGCTAGACTGGAAGTGGTATGTTCGTCGCCATTGGCAGCACCAGTTCGCGCACCAGCCTCGGGGACCATGTCTATCGGGGCGTCTATCCGATTATCGTATCCGGATTTAACGCGATTATTCGAGACTGACTCCCTAACGATGCAAACAATCAGTTTGAAAGAGGCACACTACGCGAAAAGAAATCCAACCGAATCTCAGCAATCAAATCATCGATAGCGTACCACGCGAGAGGACCGTAGGCGACACCTCTCCACCAACCAAGCTGATCGGCAGGAGCCAGATAGGCGTGTGCATGAAGATGATCTGTGATAGGAATCTTGTTATCCTTGAAAGGCGGAGTAATGAAGCCAATCCGGAACTGAGATTCGGTGCGTTGTACAGGTGGCGAGGGTGCGGAACTATTACTGGATGAGAAGAGGGGGGAAGAGGGTGGTAATGACGAGCTCAAAAGTCTCTTGCCAATATTTCTGACATTGACAAGAAGAGGCAAGTCACTGGAAGACTACAAAAAAAAATTGGTAAGATTCTTCGCCGCGGATAAGTCTGACAGTTTTACGTACCAGGGTGTATATCGATGGAACATGCAGGCTGGGTGGGGGATTGGATCAGGAGGAGCGCTTGAGGAATCCAATATGATAGAATACGTACTTGAACGCTATAATTATATGATCGTTGGAAGATACTGGATGCGCTTTCTCGCGGTATGCGGTAAAATTTTCATCTCTCCAAAGTATTTCTGGGGTAGCCGGGACACCGGGTGAGCGTGGGGACTGACCGGGGGTATGAACCGCTGCAGTGGCCACGATTCCACACATAGGACACCCAGGCTTCGGTGCAAAAGCCATCAAGATGAGCCAGTGAAGAGCACGACAATGAAAACTCTTATACTAACGAACTTTTATGCAAGTCACCGCTTTGTCTCAACACGTGACATTCAGGCTTTCGGTAGGCTACAACTTGAACTTGGTTGCGACTCCTCCCCGCGTTGTCACGCTTTTAAAATGGGAACTACCCATCGAGAAAGTGTTATCGAAGCATTCGATAAGTTCCGACAAGAACTCGACGAACATCATGACCGGAGAGAGCGACTTATCAAGGTTACATGCTCTCGGAAGAAACGACTGGGAACTTTCTGAACATTTTGACTCCCTTCCATAGATCAGCCGGGATGCGACAAACCTTTCAAAAAAAGTCATCTTTCTACTTCACCGAACAATATCAGAAGAATCCAATAATTCATCTCTACGAATAGTCCGTCGCGGTCGTGAAAAGCTTCGGGAAGTGCAAGCGTTATACGCACAAATAAGGAACGAGGTACAAGCTGAGCGGTTCTGGCACTACCATAAAGCAATATCACCCGGCCTCCAAGAGTGGGATCCAAAATGATGATTTGGGTATATACATTGAATCCCTTTGACTTCAGGTATATTGAAGCATTGAGCTTTGCTCACTACCTCGAGCATGGCACTCTGGTGTCATATGAAGAAGTCCAGCTTTCCCTTTCTGATGAAAATGGCATATCTGTGCGTATGCTACACGTGAATCATATTCAGATGACTGAATTTTGCACTCTACGACGTAACCTCAGTATTTTACTCTTCCGAGGGAAGATTACTTACTGGGCTTGTCTGATGTCACTGGCGAACTCATGCGTTTTGCAATATCTGGAATAGCTCAGAAGGGCGGCCGCGCTCGAGCTAGAGAAGTGTGTACATTCGTCAGGCAATGCAAGGCAGGCAAGTCAATTAGCTTCACAATAGTGTGCAAAGGTGTGATTTTGGATAAGTAGACTTCGAGCGCTTTACTCCATACGTGAGGGAGTTATCCAAGAAACAGGCTGTAACCTCACAATCTCTAGCAAAGATTGAGGACGGTAGCGTCTCCTCTATTACCCACTGACGAATAAGTACTGAAAGCTACCTCAGCGGTGTATGCCATTGTGGTTCGAGGATCTGAGTACGACATTCCCCCTGATATGTTAGATGACATCATTGCGCAGTCGATCTCGACCTTTAGTTGCTCTACCAGTGCGAGATCGAGACCTGGTCACAGAGACGGCCGGAGCGGAGATGAATACGAAGATGATATTTGATATTTAGTTTGACAATTCCAATTCGAGCTTGGTTGATTAACACATGGTCCATAATCTACAGTACTTCTAGTGTACCAGCAAAGTTCGTCACACAAATCCCTACTTCACAAGAAGCTTGAATTCCCAACGTGACTCTCAAACACTACTAACTACTGTGGTTTGGCCCGATCTTATTGCAAAGATTGGTATCGAGTCAGGTGCCAATGCTGGCCGCGAGGTCCGGGTCAATATAACGACATCCCGTTCATCTATGATCTTCCTTAGATTGAATAGCAGTTGTGAAGATAAAATGCTATGTGCAACGGCCTGCAGCCTTCGAGTTGCGTTGTAAATCATGGTAAAACCTCTCGATCAGCGACTCACGTATCAATGAGTTCAGAATACTCTACCTAAAACAAATAATCCAGTCAGCAAATTCGTGGAATTTCAGAGGGGAGCACCTGCCACAAGAGCACTGAGCACCACGATGTCCAAAGTGAACATAGCTACATTGTTTCCGCGATCAATGAAAGAGTGGAAGGTAGGAGGTGGCGGACAAAGTGTTCTCACCTAATATGCACACGACATAGAAGATACCATCCCACTGAAGCCTGGTAATTAATGAACCATACGAGGTTCGCCCGTGATGGAATGTTTAGTAACCGGTCAGAAGCAGAATGGCTTCGTGGAACGTGTAATAAGCATGCAGTGTCCACACATGTTCAGAAGATGAGTGCTCACCCATCTCAAATACCGCAAGAATGATATAATCCCATGCGTAAAGCGAAATGCTGCTTGCTTGATAGAATCTCGTTGTTGATAGGGGGGTGGCGCGACTGTGAGGTTAACCGAATCAGGGAATTTGCGTGGTAGATGAAACAAAGAACTGCAGCGGACATTTCAGTGATCGTAAAACTAAGGCGCCGATAACGCCACACCCTGCTGTGCACGCCGATACAGTACTCATGAGAATGGGGATGTCAGAAGAACATTAGAATGTACTGCAGCAAGCCCGATGAGACCTACTAGAACACGCTTGTCGCGCCCCAAAAGAACCCATGTGCGTATTAAAAGTAGACCTTGCATCATTGTCAAAAGCAGTGCAAGTAGTGACTCGATACGACGTACTTTCCGCAGCGATCGTTCCAAATACATTGAGCCCTGCAAGATGCAATCAAAGTCATAGCAGTGAGTGAATTATCTGAGGGCCAAGGACAGCCCAACACGATGCCGCTTGGCATAGTGGCAAGCACTGAGGGTTCAGCTCCACTGGATTAAGCACGCTCAGTCTCAGAGGGCGTACCCACACCTTGCAGGGGATTTCGGAACGAATGAATCTACGTAGTGTCAGAGAAGTCTCTCGTTGAGGCTGTGTGAACTAACAGTATATGTCGATTGAGACGTCAATGAATGGGAGATAGTGAGCCAGCATGAACAAGCATCGTACAGATCCCCATGGCCTTCCCCAAGTTAATGAGACCTGCATCAGGATCAGCTCGGAACCAGAATCATCACCCCAGCCTCGGTGTTGATGCAATAGTCAAATGCCTGGCGAGCGAAACTCAGCAAGATTTACATACACGCCCAATGATTAATGAACACCCACCAGCAGTGCAGCTCCAGCAACTGAGCCTAAGTTAGCCACATGTCACTGTTGGTCGCTGGAGCGCCCACCTTTAAAATCCTGATGTGACTCATGAGCAGCATAGATCGGGCTTAATCAGACCGTCGAAGTATTTTTCCTAAACTCACCTTAATTGTTTGAAGACGTGTTGCGACTACTCGAGCATCGGACATGACTGCACAAGTACTGATGATAACCGGAAGCACAGAGAAGACGGCTCTATACGCTTAGTGGTTATGCGAGCTCCTAAACCCAACCTAAACCATGCCCATCGGTAACCGTCGGTTATTAACCGCCTGTGGATTCCTGGAAAAGTTCCGATCACTTGAAAGTTGATGCCACATCAACAAATTGAGCGAGCTTTAAAGCTTAGCCGCTCATTTGTAATTGTCCGAACGTGCTGACTCCTGAGGAAGGGCTGCGCGTGAACAAGGCATCCTAGGAGCTTCAAGGTTGCAGATGCCGACGGCCTTCGTGAATGAGGCACTTGGCACTGCGCGGATGGGCCGATCAATACTGCAGGGCACTGTAGGTCAGTTTACGTGTTGGGCGTTAATGCGATGTGTAAAATAAGGCACTCAAGCAGATAAGTCACCTGCGTGATTGTCTCGAAGATCCAACTGCAAGTTGTGACCTGGTGCATGTGGATGCAGAGAACACCAATGCGAGAGCCGCAAAACATCAAGCAAAGGCTGAAGAAGCCATCCAATTGGTATATGTTGCGATTGAATGACAGACAATATGAGCTACGCTGGGATACTACAAGTGGCAATTACGATGAGGGATGTTGAATGAGGTCCGATTTACGATATGTTGATAGGCTATGAGACGAACGTTCGCTGCCGTCTCAGTACTCTTCGGTGAGGTAGAATCTCGACAGGCTCATCTTCTTCATATGTTGGGTCTTCATCTTCATCTTCATCATCATCATCAACATCAACATCCCGAATCATATACGTTCCAAGAGGTTGCATGTAAGAAATGACAGGGCCTTGATAGCGTCGTATACGACGAGGATTTTCTTTCGCCTTCGCTGCCGCTGCTTGGGCGATACTCCTCCATTTTCTGTGAAAAGGACGAGTGCGTCAATGAAGCGACGCGATTGGCCGATTGGCCCTATGAGCTTACTCGTAGCGCTTCCTCCACTCTGCTAATTTGCCGCCCTTGTCTTGCCATTCTGACCGTCCGCTGACGGCAAGAGCACGTATATATTGCTGGACTACGGCATCAAGGGTATAATTGGGAAGAAGTGGTTTGGAAGTGGACAACACAGCGCGGCATACAGCACACGTTGGAGACGCTTTCTGCAGCAAGGCTCATAAAAACTGAACGTCTCCCCCAAAAAGATGGAATATCTTACATTCTGAGAGACCCACCCTTGAGCGCATTCTCCACAGCAGCTGTGGCCGCAAGGATTACATAGGTGCGCTGCGACCCTAAATCGAAGATGAGATCATGACCGTCGAATATTGCGATGCAGTATGGGAATACTCGCATGATATCAAAGCAACTAAATGTGAGTATTTTGAGATATCGGTTTCGCAGGGAAGTAGAGCGGGCAGCAGTACACACATTGGACAATTAATCTCGCTTTCGAATCCCTCGAGTATATTGGTTGTTGTCTCGATCTTGTCTTGAGCAACTATTTTGCCTTTTTTACTGGCAGGTAACGATTGCGGTGATGGTGGTCCGCGCTTTCGGGCATCTAAATCAGGAACCGCTGCACACGCGAACGAACTGTGTCAGTTCAGGTTGATCTATTACATCTGCGGCATATACTCACAAGAAGTGGTTTTCAGATATCATGTAGATGGTACAAAGGATACGTAAGAGTTTAGACGTTACCAGCTTCCAACAAAACATACCAGAGCAAGCTGTTGTTAAAGCAAAGATTGTTAATGACATCTTTCAAAGCTAAGGAAGGCGTTGCGCTTACTAGCATTCAATGGCTGAGTAGTAGAAGGAGAAGCTGTATGTATCGAGTTGAATATAGGGGTTGCGAGAGTTAACGATTGACTGACCCCCGAGTCGAGGTCGATCATGTGCGAACTGGGCTTCAAGAGCATCCAAAGCAGCGAGGGTATATTCGTCAATCTCATCGTCACAGTCGTACTCAGAAGGGAGGGATGATGGAGATGGTTGCGATGGCGGCCCTGGTACGGCGGGACCAACGCGTGGAGGATGATCCAGAGGTCTGATCGAAGTTGCGCTTGGAAGTTCCTGGAGGCCTGGCACATTGCTGAAGTCCAGCTGGCCTATGTCGTCCGGAAATTCGTCGTCACTATCAGGTTGTGGCATTGGTGAAACCAAAGGACCTCGAAGCGAACTTAAGCTTGACTTCAATAAAGCAGTCTTTCAAGTTTGCTCACAAACATCACGTGATACACGACCACGTGATAACGATGACCAAATATAGTCACTCACAGCGCCCAAAATATTGTGCCTCCATGCTGTGCCTCCAAGCTTGCCCAAGACGGTACACCTTGGCTGATTGGAGCAGCAAATAATTTCTGCAAGTGAGTAAATCTGACCAGGCTGGATAGGGGTTTATAAGGGGACTAGCTAGCCCCTCTTAGTAGCCAAGTATTGTACGTGTGGAATCATGTGAACAAAAATTGTTTTTGAGTCCTATCCCCTTTGGCACCACAAGTCCGGGGCCCTCCTTTTAAGCAAATATTATCAGGGGTCCTGCGATATACGGAATTAGACTTATATAAATAGACGATGCCAAGACTCTCTTGTAACAGCCACAAAATTAGTACTCCGTTTATTTCGTCACCACGTGTCTACAGGTCAGTAAGGTGTCTCTACTTCTTGCGTCGGACGGTCGAACTTCTCAGCTTTAAGATGACCTCGGAGGTAGTTTAACTGTCCCGTTTTATGGTTAGAAAAATATCAGAACCGGAGCAAGCGTGGCCTGCATGTTGGAACACGTCGTCAGATTCGCGTTCAAATATAGAACTGACCAACTCTTCGGGTGTCCGAGCCTCACCTTGGCTTGGCATTCTAAATATACCTGGCTTGTCTGGTCAAAGATAGAATTTTGGACTTGGCTCACCTACAAAAAGTCTGCGGTTGGCGCCGTTCTAACCCACTCGCTGCAAGACGCCTAACAACCCACCCTCGCCAAATGAACTCCAGTCCTCCTTACCCAACATCAGACTACTCTCGTTTACCTTACCATTCCGCTGAAGCAGACTATAGGAGACTCATCATGTCGAGTTCACAAATACTAGAGCAGGTCAGCCTTGAGCAACTCAGAGTAATACTCCGGTAGATGCTCACAGTAAATCAGGTACCACCTCCTAGCCTCAGAGAAATCCTCGGCGCATACAAATCCAAAGGGGACGGTGACCGAGATATGCTTATTGCCATGTTGAATGCGAAGAGCGCTGAGGACCAGGCAAGGCTTTCTTCGTTTTCTGGTTGTCTGTTGCTGACCCCTTTTTCGTTGACAGCGACTTGCATCTGTTGCTTCCTTGCACAGAACCCTCCTTGAGATGTCCGCAGCAGATGCCCAGCATGCAAGCCCTTCACATCCCTCGCATTCTTTACCACCCCCAGCCCTTTACTCAAAACATGGGCTATATCCAAGTGACATGTCCAACGGACGTGTCTCCCCTCAACCACTACCTGTGGTGAGAGAACCACCTCAACTCTCTCAACCACCTCGAAAGCGCCAACGCTCATCTCATTCCCCTTCATCACATTATGAATCACGTACATCTCACACATCCTCTCGCGATTTACCACCTTCGCCGTACTCGTCTCGGAGTGATTCTGAAGAGTACTCGCCTCGATCCCGAGCATCGATGGCGATAGGGTCATTGCTTTCCACTGGTCCTAGCAGAGATACTGTACCAGAGGATCTCCAAAATCATTCAGAGACCACTCATCACACATCCTCTGGCTCTGTTGGAGTTGCACTGTAGCCACTCCGCAAGCTCCCTTGTTTTGTGTTTTTTTTTTCATTACTTATTGTTTTCATTGTGCTGTATGGTTAGCATTACTGTTTGTCAGATTAAGCTCTCGTAATCTCTCACCTTTTCCTACCCCTTGTGGGACACGCTGTGACGCTTGGCAGCAACTAGTACCAACAAATGGCAGTGAAATGACACGTCCGATAAATGGCCGGAACTAATGACCAAGATAATGGATCAGACAACGCCAAGAATCTATTCATAACTGCACAGTTATCTTTGGAGCGCAGCTCTTGAGACCTTGCTTTTGGCTTTCAATAAACACCATTGATCAGGGAGGGGAAGCCAAAATAACTTTGGTGACTGCTGGCACCACATGCATCCGTTTTTTTTTGCGGAGGACTTTGGTGTGACTGTACAATCTTGGTCTGGTGTGCCGAACGCACCGGGATGATGGAACCACCTCAGGACCCGCCCGCTTGTGTGAGAACTGGCGACGGGAATTACAGCAACGTGTGTCTGGCAAATCCTGTGTGGCATATCTGATAACTGGGAGCAGCGAACCCTGAACTCGAGCTTGGCTGCCTAGCGCTGTCGCACGTCAAGAATTTCAATCTACCAGTCTGCCACCCGTAACGTGACCTCCGCAGCCTGATCTACTGAATCGACCACAATGCTAGGTCGTTTCTGGTTCGAACAGCGGGACTGAGTATTGAGTACTGATTCTCGATGACCCTATGCTATCCCTTCCAGAACGGACTGCAACTTGGAAACGTGATGATTTGTCACACGGTGTAGCAGTACGTCACAAAAATCCAAGCAAAACTTGAAACTTACGAGATTAGTGGTCAGTCACAAAGGGATCTCACCCTGGCACGAAAAACAACGCCTCCGTAACAACGTCTGACGTCCGGCTGTTCGCATCTCTGAGCGCCAAACGGCTCCGAACCTTGATAGGCTCATGCAATGATGGGGTTTTTAATAGCCGCAAAATTGCTGCAAAAACAGGAACATACAGTGATCACCCGGTCCTTTGTACATAAAGTCAGGAAATCCGAAATTCCGACTCAAGGATTGAACTACAATAAATTCTGTCTGGTACATTCTAGAGTAGATGATCTCGCCATTGTTACACTGAATTTTTATTGGCTCTCGTCAAGTGGCTGGTGAGCATTGATTTGTACAACTGGGGGTGTACTGTACGCAAATTCCCGCTTCGTTTGGACAGAACATTATTACTATATATGGCGTATATGTCACACTATGTCACAGTTATCACACCGCCTTATGCCGTGACAAATTTCAAAGAAAAACATACTACAGCTTGCACTATCCACAATGAATGGACATAGACATGTTCATTGGGGTCACGGTCACATTGATTTCGCGGCAGGATAAGTATTAGAGAAACTTTTGTGGTGCTATACTTATTTTGAGGTGAAATGATTTCATATGCACAATTTTGGACAATTTTCACTGCTTCATATATTTTCTACTGGTTGAAATTATTGAAAATTTGAGTGCATCTTATGGAGGGACATCAGCTGAATATAATGGTGTCAAATTTGTATGAATCGATGCAAATTTGAGTGAGGAATGACCGCTGCACAAAGGAGTGGTGGTGTACAAAGGACCGTGTGATCACTGTAATTACGAACAAATAAATTAGGTAATACTGCACTTGATAAGGCTTATCAAGCTCAAGGGTTTAGCGCTTAGACTTGCAGCTGATGAACGTTCGAACTTTAGCCCTGCGACACCCAAGCAACACCTCATAATAGATCATAATGCCTGGTAATATAGAAGGCTCTGTAGGAAGTGGAGTACCACGTCCAGAGCTTCCACGCTATTCCTGGCGGGTGGAAAGCCCTACTTCCAGACTTCAATACATCAGAGATCACCGAGACGCAGACATCGCGTTATCTCAGTTGACCCCAGGACCTCTTGGTTTTGACCTAGAGTGGCGCCCAAACTACAGGAAGGGTGCGATGGAGAACCGCGTAGCGCTTGTTCAGCTTGCTGGCCATGACAGCATCTTACTCCTACAAGTAAGCGCTATGTCAGGTATGAGCAAGACTTCAGTGAGCTCGTATGGCTAAATTCAAAATATTTCTACACGCAGAATTTCCGTCGAAATTGAGGGAACTGCTCGACGATCCATCGCGACCCAAGGCTGGTGTTAGCATTCAACGTGCGTCGAGTGGAAGATTCGGAAACCTACAGATCTCACGATGTCTTCAGGCGATTGCCAAAAGTTGTTTCGGGACCATGGCGTTTCAACACGCAACTGTGTAGAGCTAGCCCTTCTTGCACGTTCGGTCGATAACGCGCGATGGAAGGGCAAGTACACCAATCCGCTTGGATTATCTCGCCTTCTTGAGAACTACGAGAATTTTTCTTTGGCGAAGGGAAAGGTGCAACGCAGCAATTGGGAGGTTCGCCTTTCTCCTGTGCAGCAAGACTGTGAGTATCGACATGTTTGAACCTTGTGCCTTCTCAAATCTTTGCTCAAATATGCAGATGCAGCCAATGATGCACGTGCTGGATATACTGTCTATACGCGGTTGATCGCTTTGGCACGAGATATGCCAAATACAGTTTCCCCAGATTACTATTCCTTCAGCGTCGTAAATGGCTCCTTGCTAGATCACCTTGGGGTTTCTGAGTGGTTTGCTCAGAACCCTCATTACGATCCCGGTCCACCACCTCCGCCTAAGGAACCGAAAGAGAGAAAGAAAATACCCGAAGAACCAACGACGAGTGCCGCTAGCCATACTCCCGCTTCATCGGGATCCCATTTCACAGTACAAGACAGAGTCAGGATCGAGACTGTTCCACGTGACGGACGGGGTCCCCCGCTTGTCCCTCCTGCTTCTGCGAACTCACTAGCTGGAAAATCCTACCGAAACAGAAGCTATCGTAATCGCCGTGCTTCCACCAAACAGCCTCAGAATCATAGTCATGACCCTGCACAACAATCTGCTACTATTGCGCACACAGCAGCAAGGACACCAGGCAGGAGCACAACATGATCCATACCAAAATACCAGGAAATGAACTACCCCTTCCATCTTGGACATGGGAATAGAAATTTTGCGAACGGTGCAAAATAGCACTGAGTGGGTGTGAGCAACTTGAACGAGCAGTTCTTTTGGTCCCACATGTGATGATAGCGATCCTCGTGAAAATATCTGTCTACTTAACTCTATCATCACCTTGCTTGCAAGGTCATGTGTTGTGTCAATGAAATTGTCACACCACATTATCTATTTTCACTGTAGTACTATATACTCGTGGTACTTGCCCTTTGACACGCTAAACAGGTATCTGGCTGTGTGAGTATCCTTTTTACAAATCTCACATGACTTTTCCCGCTGCCCGTGTAGTGGGTCTTGTACTAGAGGGAACACTATTTTCCAACTTTCTGCAGCATCGGGTCGAAATCTGCATGCGGTGCAGTGGTGGTGTCGTAGAACGCTCTGGCCCTTCCGAATGTTACATTTGCAGGCGGAACCACTCTGCTCACGACCGAACATATACTATGACTACAACGGTGCATCCGCAAAGTCCCTCACGTCAGACTGTCAGACTCGGACGCGACGGCGGGAATGCAGTTAGGAAAGAGAATGAGGGAATCGAGGGTCGAGTGTCCCAGAGGACGTTGATAGTAAGATAGCAGTGAAATGCGAGACTGCGCCTGGTAAACTATGAATACGAAGGAAGCACAAGAAACGGTACGCCGCGTTGATACAAATAAGTAAGACGAAACGAAAACGCTGCACTGAAATTTGAAACACCTACCAGGTCAGCGAGACCTTGCCTGTTGGCAGCACATAATCTCCCGTAGTTAGACCAAATAGATCATGGGCAGCACGGGACCCTGTCATAGAGAACCTTGATACCAACTCTAATGGCGCCCATCGTCGACTTGCCGTCCTTTCTTCGCTCGTATATTTGTGCAATGAATTAATTGTTTCATTGTCTTTGTTGAAGAGAGTATAGTAACAAGTTATCCATCTACAGTACATCCGATGCACTGTAAATAAATTTCACACACCGCATGGCCAACAACGTGTGAGATCGTGATCTCATATGAGCCGCGGCGGTCTTTGTGTACAGGCCATCATCAGTCCAGCAGCCGGATGACCCTAAGTAAAAGAAGCATAAGCACCAAGTTTCACACGTGCAGTAGGCGTGCTTACCTCCTGGATTCTCATCCTCCGTCCGCAGGGCAGTCTAGAGATATTGTAAGTATGGCATGTACTACATACTCACTGATCGCTCCGATGTAGGCTATACCACTTTGCAAAGCACCTACTCCGCTGCAGGTACCTCTGGCGCGGTATTGGAAACTGTGCTGGAAATTGAAGTGGCAGTGGTATCACGACTTGGTGACTGATGCCGTACTCTCCCCTGACTGTGAAAGAGTTCAAGACCAATCATGTCAAACCCCGCTACGGCAACAGCACCCCATAAACTTACCTTTCGCATTAATTACTGCTACTTGCACAGCTAGGGGCTCGCACAGCTAGGGACAGAATATGCACACCAGTCGACTTAGACGATAGTCAGCATTTAGAAACAGGCTTCTGATATCACCTAGATATTAAAATACCGGCGAGGGTAACTTTGTCACATAAACAGGTACTTACAGAGCACAGGAGGTTATGTGAAACCACTAGCGGCAGTACATTCATAGGCCAAGTCAAAAACTTTAGCTGCACTCGGTCAGACGGAGTTCGAATCAGACAGAGTCTGGATCGGCTTCACCATATGCTTGAGATACACCCCAGAGCGTCACGCCACCAAATGACGGGAAGCTTTGGTACATACGCACGGCCACAGCGCTCAGATTAGCGATGTATCCCGATCCCGATCCCGCGGTCGTACTGGACGGGACCGATGTAAATCTTGACCTCCATTGGTTCTTGAGATTGAAGATTACTTTTCGCTTGAATTTGACGTACATTAGGGACGGGTTGTCTGGCGCGCTCATAGATCCCTATTCCTGATGGTTTATCCTTGTCACATCTACCGTCGCTTGAAACAAATGAGATAGGAATGTACAATGGAACAAATGACATCAAAGCCGAGATCGTCGATCACAGTACTAAGGTATGATGGGCACTGCGGAGCGCATGCGAAGGATCAATGATCAAAATCATGAGTGATCGAGGAAGTACGAACCTGAGACATGATAGTCAGTATCTGTGATGATGTCGGCTCGACTTCAGCTAAGCGATATCTATCGAAGACACACAGCTTGTTCGTACCCGAGGCGAGTGCGCGAATTTCGGAATTCCATGAGGTCAGTCCCAAACAAAGAATTTTCCGATATGCACAAGAGCTGAAAGAACGCGCTTATCGGGTCGGGAAGGTTATTTTGATAGGATTGTTGCAAAGGACGTAGTACAAAACTTTCGCAATCAGAGATAAAGAGCAGTGAATTATAGATCAGGCTGATGATGCTCCCGAGTCTTCGCTCTCACCGTCGGCAGAAGTGCCAGACGCGGGGTTGCGAACAGGTTCTATACGTGAGGTTGGTAAATATTAACAACTGGTTAAGAAGTTTCACAGACCGAAGTAAGGGTGTGCTTGGGCTTCGCGAGCAGTCAGTCTCTCTTGGTGATCGTACCGCAGTAGTTTATCCAAGAAGTCGATCGCTTCATTCGATATATAACGCTGGTTTTCGGATGTGATGAACCGAGCCCAAGGCTTCCGAGGATACCTAACGGCGACTTAACGCATGATCAACGGTCGTGTTTGGAAAGCTCACCTTCCAAGGAGTTCATCGTATTGGGGATCCAGCCGGATACCATACTTATCGATGTATGCATAAAGTTCGTCTGTGCCGAGAACTTTTGCTATTTTGACCAGCTGGTCGTAGTTGTCGTGGCCATGGAAAAACGGTTCTTTGCGGAAAATCTTGCCGGTAAAGCATGTCAATTCGAATCACGATCCTTCCAAGACTGAAGATCATACCATGGACGCGAACATGCAACCGTAGCTCCACATATCCAAGCTGTAGTCATACTCTTGAAAGTCCACCAACAGCTCCGGTCCTTTGAAGTAGCGCGAAGCCACGCGAACATTGTATTCAACTTTCGGGTGGTAGAATTCCGCCAAGCCCCAGTCTATCAGCCGCAGCTGCGCTATGAAGTCCAGCTCAGTCCATAACATGTGTTCATAAGGATGTATACTTTGCGTTGTTCATGATCAATCATGACATTATGAGGCTTCACATCCCTGTGCATTATTCCCCTTGAGTGGCAGAAGTCCAAAGCCTGGAAGACTATAGCGCAAAGCTTTTCCAAAATTCAATTGGCGCATACCTTGAGTAGCTCAAACATATAGAAGCGGACATCGTAATCAGTGAAACGAGGATATAAGACCTTGAAGTCGACGTTGTCGACGTATTCCGTTATTAGGCTGGGGATCTTCGAAGCAGGATCTCGGACGACATCGAGGAGGGCCACAACGTTAGGACCACCTGCAAGGTTTTGCAGGATCTTGATCTCTCTCTTTATTTTCTTCTTCTTTACGGGCTTGAGCACTTTGATGATGCACTTCTCGTCATTAACCACATTGACACCTTCGAAAACCTGCATGGGTGTTCAAACAAGCATTCTATATCGATCTGAAGACGACCATCTTACTTCTGAATATTTCCCTCTGCCAACTTTGCGCACTATTTCGTAGTGATCCTGTGTTCCCCACTGTACTTGAAGGTTATCTGATGCGGGAATCTTTAGTACATAACCACGGCCGAGTCACTTGAAAAGTTTTTGACCATATTCATGCCACGCAGGACCAAAATTGGCATTGACATCTCGATAGATGCGTGCTACAGATTTCGTTGGAGGTCGGACCATGGAATGAGAGTGAGCGGGTCAATGTGTCACAGACGAGTTCGGATAGCCAGCAGCACTTGACGAGGCTGATGTTTTTCGCGTTTACCCACGGTGTAGACTTGTCTTCTGTCAGCTAGTCATACCTGATAAAATCTGGCCAGTTCTAATCTTGAAGTACAATATCTAACACTAGGCTATTCATGTCCTCCACCTCTCGTCAGCCTCCGTCATGGCCTTCTCATATCCAGTATATCAACGCTCCTCGTTATCATTCTTCTGTGCCAGGCCCCTTGCGCTCTTTCCTCATCAGTGGCACTAGTTCCGCCCTCCAGAAAACACCAAATTCATTTCCTTCGACATCTCTAGTTCGCATAAGATCTATTGCAGAACCTTCTCACCCTGCACGAGGACAGAACGGCCTTTTTGCCGTTCGAAAGATACCCCCTAGGTCACATATCATCGACTATATCGGAGAAGTGCATTGCCAGGATAGAGCTGACTCCGACTACGATCTTTCACTTTTTCGATCCCAGGATGGGGATAATATAGGTGTGGATGCCAGTATCATGGGTAACGAGGCTAGATTTGTCAATGATTACCGCGGTATTCGAGGTAAACCCAATGCTGTTTTTGTTGAGAGCCGGACGTCGCGAGGCGAACTACAGATGAGCATTTGGAGTTCCAAAGATTCGATACAAAAGGGAGATGAGATCTTGGTATCCTACGGGAAATGTTGGTGGCGCACCCGAACAGCTCAAACAGACGCAACTGTACCCCATTCTGCTTGACCAAAAGGATCATCATCCAGCTTTATCACCTTCCTAACCACGGTCCGTAATATCCTTTTCTCCAGTCGAACACTGATACTAAACAGTGGTAATACGTCCAGGGGAACCCAGATCGCTAGAAGTTTGAACGGTAGATCTGAAAGTCAAATCGTGACCACCTTGGTTGGAAATGACCTTGCAAACATTTTACGTGTGCTTCTGGAATGTGACCAGTCATATGTCATTTGTAGGCCTAATATGAATCATGAACACTTGATAGGGGACCTGCTCGAGGCAGCTGTTACATTGCTACCCATGTACACATTGAATCGGTACGCTTGGCCTTGCCGCACTCGTCTCAAACGTGCTAGTCTTATACTTATAAGATCTGACTGTTGATATCTTCGATAATTGCAACTTAATGAAGAGCTGTCTTTTCGGAAGTCTGATACGAGATTTGACCGTCGCGATTTAGCTGAGTCAGCAGGGTAAACAGTTGTACATTCAAAATTCGTCACAGTTTCGTCGTAGTCGGCGCAACGCAAATATTGTTGTGCTTCCATCTTTTTAACTTACCTCTGTGTTGCTTTCGCTGCTATTAGTCAAAGGCACAATTGTAAATGATCCCTTACTTGCGGTCACTTGGAGCTTCGTCGTTCATTACTTTTTACGGTTGTGCTCGACAACAAACTAGACCGAACACCCGGACGTTCTCGACCTACCGAGCTGGGCGTCATGGCCACACTGCACGAGGCCAAAGGGTTCGTCACAATCTTGCGACAAGGTTTGATGAACAGTCGTCATGTCATACTGACTTTTTTCACTTAGCGCGCCCTTCATGCGTCTGCATCCCTGTCTGCGCCTCCGAAGGACCCATATCAGGTTTTAGGCGTCAAGAAAGATGCATCTCCGGCGGAAATCAAGAAAACGTATTTTTCTGTGCGTATCAGAGCTATTTAATTTATGCTGGTCGTTTTAATCAATTAACTTGTTATAGCTCGCTCGAAAGTATCATCCGGACACGAATCCTGATAAAGGAGCGCAGGAAAAGTTTGTGGAGATACAAGAAGCATATGACGTACGTCATTTACCATCCTTTCGTTAATCTATGTCTGCTGGTGTCTTACATTGTAATGCAAGATTCTGAAAGACGAGAAAAAGAAGGCTGCATACGACCAATATGGCGCTGCGTCACAGCAACCAGGCTTTGACCCTAATGCGTTCGCCCGAAATCCATTTGCAGGAGGTGCCAGCGGGTTTTCCGATTTCAGAGACTTCAGCGAGGCATTCGGTGGAAGTTCGAGTCAAGGCGATTTATTCTCGCAGTTGTTCGGTGGTGCCTTCGGGGGTCGAGCTCGCTCTGGGTTTGGCCAGAGTACAAGAGGAGCAGACATTGAGGCACGCATCAACGTCTCATTCTTGGACGCCTGCAAAGGAACAACTCGTAGTGTAAATGTCAATCCTCTGACAACGTGTTCAACGTGTGCTGGTACAGGCCTGAGACATGGTGCCAAGCGTGCACCTTGCGGGTCATGCAACGGTACTGGTACAAAGACTTTTGTGATAGACAGTGGGTTCCAGATGGCAAGTACTTGTGGAACATGCCTTGGTTCTGGTTCTACAATTCCACGCGGAAGCCAATGTGTGGATTGCAGCGGCCAGGGTTATGTGCGAACGAAGAAAACTATCAATGTAGATATTCCACCAGGTCAGGAGTTGGACATCGTTTTCGTTCGGGTGACTGATGGATTATACAGGGGTGGAAGATGGAATGACCATCCGCATCCCAAATGCAGGCGATGTGCCATTATCTGGCAAGGGTAGTCACGGGGACTTGCTCGTCAGGGTCAATGTTGCCCCATCCAAAGTTTTCCGCAGGCAAGGCGCAAACCTTCACCACGAAGTGCGGATACCCTTGCATACTGCTGTCTTGGGCGGCCGTGTACGTGTGCCGACACTCGACGGGAACGTGGACGTTCGTGTACCCAGTGGTACTCAGCATGGCGAGGAGATGGTCCTAAGGAGCCACGGCGTCCCGTCGGTTTTCGGTGGTGATAAGGGTGATCTTTTTATTTCTTTCTCCGTGCAACTTCCAAGGTAAGCGAGATTGATGCTCGTTAGCGCCTATTTAACCCGATCCCATAGATCTTTAACGAAGCGACAGCGCGAGATTTTACAGCAGTATGCAGACGACGTCGAAGGTCGGAGTGACAGTCCAAGACAGGACTCGATGTCGCCGGGCGGCGCCTCGGGTAGCACCCAGTCGAGTAAACGAGATGTGAAGGAGACCAGTTCAATGAGTGATAACAACGGTACGACTTCATTTATTCATCCGTCACCATCTTCCGAGGGTGGCTGGGTGTCTCGCACATGGAAAAGGATACGAGAGCTTACTGGGTCTTGATTTATCCATATATCGGTTCGTCTTGGCGACGTTTCGTTGTCTGCTCCCTGTTGCTTCTCAATTCAATCATCAGAGGAACTGGATGCCGGGGATCTGGCGAAAAGCAGTGAGCCATCGGAGAGCGCGGAGGATGAGCACAGGAAGAGGGCTACGGCTTAGAGAAGATCCATAGAAGCATAGTGAACTATACATTTTTAATAGGAGAATTTTCCGCGCGACTACGATACGATCTTTGCGTGAAGAAAGCTCTGTGAAGAGCAAGTTGGTGTGTGCCCTGAAACTGCATGTGTGACGATAACTTGTGCTTGTACCTAATAGTAATTTGTCAACGTGTTTGTGGCAGTGTACAGGTGCCGCGGTGCCAACTTTCGAAATTTCAACGTTCAAGCTTTGAGTTAATGTAAGTACTTAATTGTAACTTCTCGATCCGTCTCCTTCTGTCCCTCGCGCAGGAAGTTCATCATTAACCTAGCGGCGATCTCTCAAAGTGATCTTCTTCAAGGGAAGGGATTCCTGTCTCCGAAGTTTAGATGCCATCAATGCAACGAGGCGGCTAGTTTCTACTGAGCATGCTTGACAGACTCCCTCGCACCGGGAAATGTTCATCTTTTGCCAAATTCAACCCTATCGACGGCAGTAGTGCATGCTGTCAAAGACCCCTTCTCTTCTTTGTTATGGGCTGGGCTCTTACTACAAAGGCTTCACAATGCGGTCAATTTTAATATCATTGCATCGGTAAGCCTAATGCCAGCGCACATTGACCGCCCTGTTTGCGGACCGCAGGTCAAAGGGTCACAAGAGGATTTCCAAGGCCAAAGAAGCTCTTTTTTTTGTCGAAGTCTGGTTGTGCCAGATCTCATCGAAGCCACCACCAAAGGGTCCTTGTATAAAATGGTAGCGAAGACGAGCAGAAAGTCAAACCTCAAGCGGCCTTTCCTACAGTGCTCTGTTCAATATGTCTTTAGACAGCACGGCTCATCCTCCTATGTCAACTCATATACCCTCATGCTCGTCTTGCTCAGATGATGCGTCTGCATCAGAGAAAGTACACGCCAGCGATTGCGCCTCTCTTGATTATCATGACGAGATCCAGAAAGCCCCGAACTACTCGGTATCTCGACTGCTTTTCGTACATATCGGGTAACGCTTCACGCTGCTTGAATTGCTCGTAGCTTATCAATGTGTGATCGAACCTCAGGGCTGCAATGACACTTTTTCTTGCTACAACAGATTCTGTGCGTACCCCGTTCTTAAATTCAAGCACTTTTCATTAAACTCAAATATAGACCATTGTATCAACATCTCTACCAACAATTGCTAGCGAACTCCACGCCACCCAGACTCAATATACTTGGGTTGGAGTTGCGTATATGCTGACACAAACGGCTTTTCAACCCCTGTACGGAAGGCTATCCGATTTGGTAGGGCGAAAGGTGCGTTCTTTCTCAAGATTGAAGTATGAGTGGATGCACATCTCGCTATTCTATTACTAGAACGTTCTGTATGTCAGCATTATGATTTTCGCCCTCGGATCCTTGCTGTGCGGGGCTGCAAAGGTTGATCGAATTTGTATTATTCTGTATTTAATTACTGATCTTTCTCTCCCCAGACTATCATGTCCCTGCTAATCTCCCGTGGTCTGGCCGGTCTCGGTGGCGGTGGTATCGTCAGTTCTGTTTGGGTCATCACATCGGAGATCGTCGAACCAAAGAGTAGAGCAAAGTGGTCTCAGGCTCTTAGTGTGACTTGGAGCTGTTCTGCGGTTGCGGGCCCAATACTCGGAGGATTATTCAGCAGTGAGTGCTATAAGGAATCTTAGATCCAAATCTCATTTCATCCACACAGATGGCTTCTCAACGACAATCAGCTGGAGATGGGCTTGTATGTCATTCATCCTTTCGTATGCTTGAATCTCAAAGTCTGGGTTACTAGTTTACATGAACTTGCCCGTATGCCTTTTCGCATTCTTGCTGCTCTCAGTGTCATTGCGAGATGTAACCCTCGCGCGCGCTCAGCACGCATCATGGAAAAACTTCATTAAAAAGTTTGATTTTCTCGGACTGTACGGTATGGCTTTTGTCGTCTGTTACTATGCTCATGTCATGTTTTACAGTCTTCTCTTCATGCTGGGTACCAGCTGCTTGGTTATTGGTTTCAGTTTCGCTATGAGTACTGGCTGTATGTCTCCTGTCAAAATTCAATGCAACATCTACTCACCATCATGCAGGGACATCTCCATCGACGCTCCTGCTGGTCTGTCTTGGCCCCACGATTCTAGCTTGTGGCGGCTTCTATGAAGTGCACACCACACGCGAGGCATTGTTTCCGCCTGCCACATTTAAAAATCTGACTGTTGGTAAGAAGCTTCCTTCGCGTGGATGACCTCTTGACGTTTCACGTGAATCATTAGTGATCATTCTGGCCGTCACATTCCTTCACAACTTTGCGTTCAACGCAGGCACATTTTATCTTGCACTCTACTTCCAAGTAAGGCCGTCCCGTGCCCTATTGATGAATCTGACTCCATGATTCGCGTAGGCCGTGAATGGTATGACCCCATTGCAAGCCGGTGTGCAGATGTTGCCATATTCACTGGGATCGTCATTGGCTTCGATGCCAGCCGCCTGGTTTATTGGATTCTGGCAAAAGCGGAAAAACGACACCAGCGGACAAAAATGGACGATCGTCAGTGGACTAGCGGTATCCACGTTAGGTTTCAGTGAGGTTCGAAACGAATGTACTAAGGGTGATACTGAGGCTGTGTCACAGGTCTCTTGATAACACTCCAGGATACCTCCCCGCACGTCACGCAGATTTGTTTCCCTCTTATTGCTGGTATTGGGATCGGTTTGCTTTTCCACGCGCCTTATCAGGTCTTTGTGAAGGCTTTGCATCCGTCAGAGCTTGCTACAGGGACTAGTGCATTTTTCCTGGTAAGATTTACAGGAGCTACCATTGGCCTAGTAAGTTCGTCAGCTTCTTATCATTTGTACGTCACTAACTTGAATTTTTTAAGGCGGTTGCTGGGATGGTATTCGATAAACAACTATCTCACGCTTTACCTATCGAATACCAAATTCAGGGATCATCGTCCATCAATTGGAGATTGTTGAGTCTTATCGAGCCGCTCTCGTTGAGAAATGAGGTCTTGAGTGCTGTGGCACTGGCCATTCAGGTGGGCATCTAGATCCCGCAGCGCTACTCATTCTTAAATAATGATATCACAGAGCGTCTGGATCGTTTCCGCTCCTCTACTAGGCGTGGCTATGGTGGTACGTGTTTTCTTCAAAAGTAATCATATGACTTCATCAATCTGCATGATTTCAGATCTCGCTGTTTATGAAGTGCTTTTCGGTAGAAGCTACAAATCACCATGATGCCAACCAGGAAAAAGATTTACACCAAAAGTCGCGTGTCGGTTCACCTCAGCCGCCCAATGAAGTTTAGATGAGTCTACCGTCGCTATTCTTATTGTACATAGATAGACATGCTAGACAAATTTTCTGTTGTTCTCGATGAACTAGAATGTCTCCCGAAAACGTATCACAATATCCCTTGTGTATATGGTAAAGATGTCAGTCAACGCTTGGTAGCGCAAATCCTATCATACGCATATTACTAACGCCTTTGCCAAGCGCTTCCGCGTTTTTGACGTAGTAGATTAGAGCCTATTCGAACACTTTTATGACATGCAAACTTAACATTCTGGGCTCATAGTCGGAGATTCGGAGTCGAGTTTAGGGTGAAATCTTGATAACCTTTTAGTGCAGAACACACCCAACGTTAGCAAACGAACATGCAGCACGCACATGAATTACTCCTCCATGTCGATTAGAAGTTACCCGGACAGGCAGCACCGTGCCATTTGATCTGGAAAAAGAATCTAAGCTGGAAGGCCGTTAAGTCACCTCGAGGCGTGAACTTGAACATACAATTTACAGCTTGGAAATCGAATACACAAAAGTTGCAAGAACGTCCGGACTCTGAACGATTATGTTATGTCGGCAACTTCTTTCATCTACAACAAGATAAAGTGGTCGGTCGGAAGACATCAGTGTGCCTCATGGCTTACAGGATTGACACATGTTCCCCAACGTCTAACTGCGATACGTTGGCTGCGTGTAAACCCGCGGCCAAAGAATGTGCGCCAGTCGCTTCATTCTTTTGAGGAACTTCCTCCGTCCTAATTAACGGGACTCGACGATAGTTACGAAAGATGGATTGGGGCGTAATTCGTAGACTCCAGAACGGAGTTTCGGATTGCCTAACCGCACTCTATGATATGGTCAGAGCTTAATTGATAGGGCGTTGATATGAACGTTGACTCTCAAACCATTTGGGCCTTGTTCGCGGAAGCAACTTCAGGGTCGTCCGTTGATGTGAAAGGGAAATAGCATCAGTGCATTTCAGACCCAGGTTGCTGATGCGTGATATAGTGATACGGTTGATTTAATTTCATGTCGATGAGCTGAGTTATGAAAGACTTCCTCGACAAAACGAGAGTATTAAACCGCGGGATGACGGCATGACTGGTTCACTAAAGAAATCGACCGATGAGCCTCTTGCCTCGAAAATTAAAGCGCAAGCAACGAACCTTGAAAGTCACTTCACACAGGAAGAGCAATGACCACAGCCTCCAGGATTTTCCTCGGGGAATTCAGCGGTGGAAAAATAGAGCGAGTAGGCAAGAAGGAGGAAGTATTCAGATACATACATCTTGTGCTCAAGTTACCAAGTCCACAATTTTTCTCGCCATACATGATACCCCCGGGAAGGGTCGTGTACATAATGCAAAAACCAAGACTCATCGGTAGCATTAATATTGGTTTATTTAACCATAATACTGCGGTGAGACCTCTAGACCAGATGGCAGGATGCGGCATTAATTATATGAGGTGTCCGTATAGCTCAGTATCATGGGCCTGAAGTAGACTTTCCCCGCGGAATTATTATCTGCAGAGGATGATCGCGGATTACCCCGCGAGCGTCGAAAGAAAGTCGACTCGGAACCTCGTAGCAGATCTTGAAGATTAGGCGCCAGGCATTTGAATTAACGTCTCATTGAAGACATGTCGTCTTGTTCCTTACTTGTTCCAGGTCCAAACGTTCTTGTTCCGAAAACAGTGCCCGAAAATATGGGTTCACTTGATCAGTGAATTATGTCCGGGCCGTTGCCGGGCAGCGGCTTTCTTTTCTAAAATAGCGAACAAATAGAATACCAGGACTTAGAGCATATGTTCAAAGCGTGAGTGGATTGGTACTACGATGCTATTCTTCGCTCCTCTCCATTACTTCAGTGATACAACTCATGGCATTGCCAAAGAACAGAGTTCAACATGCGGACCAAGATAATCGGCGACCCTTGGGCGGCCCCCTAGTCTTAGTCTACTTAAGTGGGTATAAATTCTCACAATAAAATATAATGATATTTTCGGGGTCCATAGAGTCGACACAATGGTCGTGTGCCCGCTTTAATTGTGTTCCCGTGAAGTCGTTTCTCTCGACAGACGACCTATCCTAGCATAATATGGGACAGGCAACCACAATGATTGCAGACAGCACACCCGCTACCGTTTCTCCGATAGTTTCTCCACTTAGCAGGTTATCGTCATCCTCATCTTTGCGCAGTTTAGTGCTCAGTCCCTCCAAATCTTCAAGTGTGTCCTTATCTCAACCAAAGGTCACTGTTGATGTTGAGTTTGTCGATGGTTTAACAAATGCTAAGGCCAAATTAGATGCCAGGTATGATTGTTTTCTTCTGCGCTTCTTTTGTCACCTTTTGCAGTTTTACGGCGACCTGTAACCTCGGTCTGACATCAGCCTGCATCTGTTATTGCATTTGAACTTACGTATCGTCTTTTCATAGATCTTACAAGTCGGTCAACTTTGCAAGAGACCTTCTTGCCATTTTGGTGGCTCTGGGGGTCCCCGGTTGGCACAAGACACAGGTAACCGCCGAGTTACTCTCCATCCACAAGGTCTCTGGCTCTCTCACCAATGCTATCTATTTTGTCTCTTGCCCCGCCATTACTCGCGTTCCTACGCTCTTGTTGCGCATCTATGGCACATCATCCAGCTCTCTCATCTCTCGCACTCACGAACTGCACATGCTTCATATTCTCTCGTCTCGATACCATTTTGGTCCTCGTATATATGGTACATTTACAAACGGACGTATTGAAGAGTACTTCGAGTCTGTCACGCTAGTTCCATCAGACCTTCGGGACAAGAGGATCAGCCAATGGATAGCTTCACGCATGGCTGAACTTCATTCTGTGGACATTAGTGTCGTAGAGGGTCCACTTACACTCAGTGCTCTTGAGGGGAAGAGCTGGGAGATTGGGGTCAAGAAAAATGTTAAGGCGTGGATGCCAGCCGCGCGAGATGTTTTAGGTCTCCAGCATGTGTCTGAGGCCACCCGTCAAACTCTCAACATGGACCACTTCTATGAACGTTGGATGCGTTACTTACGCTGGGTTTCTCACGTCGAGAAGATAGAAGGGGCAAGTCGACGTGTTTTTGCACACAATGATACACAGTATGGCAATATACTGAGGTTAACTGGTCCACTTCGTCAAGATGCTCCCGAGCATCACCAGGTGAGCAATAGCTGTTCTAGGGCGCAGGGGACCTTACTGAACTTATGGTGCAGATTGTTGTGGTTGATTTTGAATACGCATCGCCTAACCCAATTGCGTTCGACATTGCTAATCATTTCCACGAGTGGACGGCTGATTATCATTCATCAACACCGCATCTTCTGGATCCGAGTCGATATCCGACAATGGAAGAGCGTCAAAATTTTTATTTGGCGTATCTGGCGCATTCGCGTCCCATTGACACATGCACCTCCTCGGTTCCGGCGTTGTACTCAGAAGCAGAAGCTTCCCAGCTGGAACGTCAAGTGCGTATTTGGAGTCCTGCCTCACACGCGATGTGGACTGTGTGGGGTATCGTACAAGCACAGGACAATTTGGAAAGAGGAGAATCGGAACCGGAGTTTGACTACATAGCTTACGCGATATGTCGCATGGAAGGGTTTATCAGAGAGCTATCAGAACTTGGCGTTCAGTAGGCCATCAGTTCCTCGTTATCACCTACCTATCCCAGCTATCATAGGCCCTGTAATTTGAGATACTTTTGCACATCGACACCTCACTGCTAAGCGGCAACAACGTGTCGCGGCGATGTTTATGGGCCGCGTTCCTCGACCCCTCCTCGCTTTAAGCTTTCCCGCGCATCCATTTGATATGATCTCTGTAAGCCCTCGGATTTCCCCAGTCCTCCCAGTTCTGGATGTCCGCAAGATGGTCTTGGCTTAGTTTTGGGTGTTCTGGCACAGATTTGATATGAGCTCTGAGATCTCGTCAACCTATCAGAAAGTCTTACCATAAAAATGGTCTGATCTTGTTGGAGACACTCCGTAAGGCCTAGAAGGAGCTTAGGAACACAATGCGAATGCCACTCCTTTGATGAGCGTCAGTATTGGGTTTATGATGCTTGGTACTAGTCTCCCCTAGGCCGACCTTCAATTAGATGAAGGTAGTCATTCCTTCTGTACTAAGACTTAGTACTAAGCATAAATCTGGCCGAGCTGTGCAGATAGATAAGTATTCCGTTCACCAATTGCTTGGGAAATTGTATTTTTAGCCATGACGCTCAATCATTGACTCTAAACCAGTCGACGACAAAATATTCACTTGCCTCCACGAGCATCCAAGTTGTCCATAGTTGAACGTCAATCTTTTGTGCATGATTTTGAGGATCAAAGACGATGCGATATCACTAGTTGATATCTGTCTAAAGATGTAGCAGAAGAATTTTAGATATCGGGTGGAAAGACTTACGAACAGTTCGCGACTGTCGTTTATCTGGAACAGCAAGTGCATATCACAGATGCCGAACAGAATGGTCTTCTTTGTCGTACTGTCATTGTGGAAGTCTCCCCTAGGTAGAACGATAGAAGGAAGACAGCTGGTCCTCAGATAGTACACTGAGATCCGGCGCCTAGTGGGCGTTGTCGAGGCCGAAGGGGTGCAGGTGGTAGCCGAAGCATCTCACTCGTAATCACGAGTCGCCGACTGGTGTATGGAGTGGTGCCACCAACAGGATGACGGGATTGCGTGACTGGAATTTGAATACGATAAAGGCCCAGAGCGTTTGATAGAAATTGACAGTGCAAGAGCAGAAGGCAGGAAAATTTGCGGTGGCTACGGAGCCTACAGACCGCGTCGCTCCCAATCATCACTGCCCTTGCAGTCAACAGGAGGTCCTTCAAGACAGAAATAGATCATGATGTGGCGATGTTACAGAGCATGAGGAATGTGTTGGATGGAGGTGAGTCTCTGCAACAAAGACCATCATGGATCCTGGAGCATATATCACATTCTCAAGGTTGGATATATAACAGCCTGAACATTGTGCCACTGACAGCATTGCAATACACGTTTCACATTGCGTGGGCGCCCGTGAAGAGATAATGGCGCGCAACTGTCACTAACTCTAGCCTGCGCCTTTACGGACCAAATGCATCCGAGTCAATAATATAATGTAGTTGATATTGAACGGCGGAGAACTTGCACCTTTCAGCGTGTACAGTGCGGTGTCGTGGGGACACAAGTGGGACGAGATAACATCAATCAAGATATGTTTGCACGGACTCTGTTACGCGATTTGATGAGAAGCTGCTGACGACCCGTCATCAGCCTACCGAATACTCTCCTATCGAAGACCAGCGACTGCTGGTACAGCTTGCCAGTGAATGAAGTAATATGGAAAGCGAAGCGGAGTGTCGCACCGCAAGATCGAATTTTAAATTGACCAGAGAGTTCAGATTTTTGTAATTGTTAGATATATCCAATCGCGAGAGTATGAGCTCATGCCTATTAATGATGTGTAAATGACTTCTACCTTTGTAATTGGTAGACGAGATAACTTCTAGCTCACACGCAATTGAGTTTACGATGCGGTGCAGGACAAGGCAGATTTAATGGAGTACGTTGCACGGAGAAGTCATGAAAATATCATCAGAAGCGTGACAAGGGCACATGAAAACAAGACGTAAGATGAGGTATACAAAAGCCTTTTGTACAAAGTAAGGTAAAAGAGGGGAGAATGTCTCGTAAGCTCCATTGTGACTACTGGAGGTAGGAATGAAAACAAACATCACAGACGACCGTCCGACCAAGCGGCGAAGTTCTCGAACAAGAATACTGATGCATTACATCCAATTTTCTCCGAGTCTGGTTCCGACCATGAGGTCACCAGACGCCCATGGAGAATTAGATTCTCCTCCGGCCCCGGAGGCCTGCGGGTATGAGGGCACACCAGCTAGATTGCTACTACGGGTAACACTCCCCCAATTCCCAGCACTCCCAGATCTAACGTGCGCACGTGGAACAGCATTATTGTTGGATACCCTGTCGGTTTGCGAGAGTGCAAAGGACGATGCGGGGTTTGCGGCAGAAGGTGTCGACGGCGAGGAAAAATCAAGATCTACATCTGTTCCATTGAAAGAGTGTCTGGCATTGGGTGTCGTGGCGCTCGTCCTGTTAAGACGTTGCTAGCACAGGGTTCCCAGATCAGACTAAGTTCTTCACGCCCGAGACATACTCACCTGGCTATATCCTACGATATCCAGACGTGCATTGGTGTGCCGCCCCAGATCAGGACCGGCTGTCAGAGGAACTACTGGAGACTTCATGGGTGTTTGCTCGGAGCTTGAAAGCATCAAGGCATTGCTGGCAAAGGTGGGATATGCTGACTTGTTCTGCTTCGTAATATTATTGAGAGCAGACGTGTCGACGCGCAGCGAGCCCATGGGAGGTCGAGTATTAAAGAAGTTACCGGAAGGCGGAGATGCATCCACTGGTGTCGAGTCACCCTTACGCTGGATGCGTTGCAGAAGGGAGATGGAGGATTCGTTGGGATCGCTGTTGGAGCGCTCACGATTGCTTGCAGTGGACGAAGGCGGAGGAACACCGTCAGCTCCTGGTGCGATGCCTGAGACCGGGAGTTCGGTATGGATGAAGCAACAGCGTTTCCCATATGGGCATGCGCCTGACACCCAGAATGTCTGTTCGCGGTCATCAGCAACTCTTCCCGAACCAGGAAGAAAACTTACCCTGCAGATTTCTGTTTTGTACTGAGGTGCGCACGAGATCATTACTCAGTACTTCAAGTATCGCTGAGCACTTACCTTCGGGTGACGAGCGACATTCCGAAGCTCCTCCTCTCCATGGGCAAACTGGCATTTTGCCCCATACCGACATGAACCCTTCTCTTCCCATGACCTACATAACTCGGTCTTGTACAGACCAAGTTTGCGGTTGTTAGCACTCGGTCCACCGTTGTTTTGTAGGGGACTCTCAGGCACGGGGTGGTCCACGCCTAGGCCTTGAGCTGGTAAAGCGCCATACGGACTGGTGAAATGGGTTTGCAGACGGTTAGCCATAGCTGCGACAGCCAAATCCGCAGAGTATGATTCTGGAGTACCGTAGAACTGGCTATAGAGGCCGGGATGGATGGGAGGATACATGCCATGAGTAGCTTGTGCGAAAACCGCTTGGTTGCTCAGAAGCGCCAATGTAGCAGCATCTCGTAGAGCGGAAGGGTCCGAGGCGGAGTGCTGATGAGCACCACGGAAGACGTTGTGCTGTTGCTGCACGCGAGTAACGGCCGGGTGATGACTGTCTCCTGTAGGGAGAACCATATCATAAAGCTGCTGAGCGTTACCGAGAGACAGGTGAGGAACATGTGCTGGAGCATAGGCAAGTCCCGTTGGGCTTGGAACTAACGGTTGTGGGGGGTAACCTCGCTGAGGCTGGCGATAGGTAGACTGAATCCCATTCGTGGGGCGACCTTGAAGGAAGTGCTGCGGTGCGGCGACACCGGGAGCAGATGGTTGGGGGAAATAGCGCTGAGCGGAATAATCACCCTGCAAGTCGCCATTACTTTGCGCGGAACGGTAGTCAAATTGCTGTTGTCCACGACCAAATGATCCATTGGTCAGCGACGGATACGTGGGCTGCTCAGGCGAAAAAGGCTTTTCTCCGCCACCAACGCGGTCTCTGTAAGCAACAGACGACCAAGGGTGAGCAGGCACCGAATGTACATGCTCCTCCCCTGCATGCTTTAGACGACGCAAATCGGCAGTGGATAGTCCACCACTGAAGGAATGAGGGCGCTCCTTCGCCTCATTGCCCGTCGCTATCTTCAGCTGCGGCGGCCCGCGCATGGTATGACTGGCCGAAGACATAGCAGATTCATGGGATTCCAGTGTGTCAGTGGACGACACGCGAGAATGGGACGGTGATATTTGATGATCAGAAGTATTGGGGGAGGAATCAAGACTGACGTCAGAGGCCGTTTCCAGCGGACTCGCATCATTGAATGGCGCTACAGTTGCAGTCTCCAGTCTACCCTGCATGTCGTCCGTAAGCTTGCCGACGCCGAGCTTCAGCCTGGCAATATCCTGAGCGAGATCCCATTCGAACGCTGCCTCTGGATCCACAAGCTGGCCCGATCCATTGAGCCGCCATCGTTGAGCGTTGTTGGGAACACGCTCCGACGGATGACTAGACATTTCGGTTTTTGCCATGTCACTGATGTTCTTACGACCAGGCATTGCTGAAGGTTTTTGGATCGATGCTGGGCGGTGTACGTAGGATGAAGGAGGCGGTGATGAGCCTTGCGTGGATGAAACGTTCCAAGTCTATAAGGAAACATAAGAAGGCTGTCTAGAAAAGTGGCGCATGGCTTACATCTGCTGTTGAGTCTGTGTTCAAATTCTGGTGTTCACGGGGACTCTGGGTCCAACCAAGTGCACCCGTTGATGGAGCTCGAGCTGGAATAGGTTTTGTTGAGCCTGATTCGCGTGCAAAATACAAACTGTGTGTGGGTGCAGTAGTAGCGGTGACCGCCTTTTGCATTTAAATCTGATTTATATCATTGAGTGGTCAGCGAAGCAGAACACGCTGCAAGAATTTACTCACCAGTTAATTAACAAGCTGATGAGCGTTCGATGATTGCTGGATAAAAAGGAGTCGTGCGTTGCGGTATGAGAGAATAATCAAAGATGCGATGATTGTATAGGAAATAGGCGATGCGATGTTGAGAGCACGATTTGCTAAGTGAGTAGATAGATAGAGACTACCGTCGACGTTTTGCTAGAGGAATGCAAGGAGACAAGCAGTAAAGATCTAAGGAGAAAGCACAAGATAGGTATAAAAAGTGAGATGAAGTGAAACGAGGCGTGAGCAGGTCGTGAGGACCGGGGTCGCGTGTTGAAGATCAGGACCCAGGTCAAGAGTTTGCAAAGGCAAAGTGGGTGGGTGGTCGAGGGTTTTAGATCTTCTTGGAGGTTATGGTAATGAAACGAGGCAAAGGGGAGGAGCCCTGACTGACCTTGTGAAGGGGTTTTGATTGCAACGTGCCCTTCTTGAGGCGGCGATTGCCAATAATTATAATGAGCCCTGTGCAGTGTGTTGGAGATGGAGTGGGCGCTGCTCCCTCTCAATTTGGAACGATAACTGTAAGTACAACTTCAGTTGAATCTTAGTATAACAGAAGAAAAAGAAAAAAAAAGAAAAACCTATAGCAGAGACTTGGATCGTGGAAGGTCGTGGTCAAAACCAAAAGCTTAGAAGAAGGAACCGAGAAAAAGGCTAGACCGGCGAGTACTTCGCGCGCACTGGTTTAATGTCGTAACTATATCGAACTAGGCTTGACAACAAAATAAATAACCGTATTACCACTGCCTAACCATCCCCTACATTCTCCTCCTATAACCACAGTTATTATCATACATCCCTCCCCGTAGTTCATTATTCTTACCACCTTGTGATACGTGTATTTTCTATCCTACTTCCGTTGACTTAAATTTCAAATTTAATTTTGGGTAATCAAACCCGACGTCTAGCCACGTGCATCCATGCCAAGTTAACCCGAAAATCATCCATCAACCTACGCTACGACGACAAAAGCCAAAGTACCAGTAATTTATTCAACTTAACCCATTACTGGGAACACCTAGTTTTATTGTAGAATACTTCAGGATACTAACCCCAAAGTAACACTAGGCTACACAACACGTGTTGATGCTGTCCCACGAGCGTGCCATGATGTTAGCCGCAGCACCTCCCCGGTTCGCCGCTCTGTGAAAGAGTCCCAAGGACCGCCATTAGCATTCACCGAACGCTCACGGGAAGCATTGTCTCTGATCGCCAGGCATTGCGTCTTTGCGCCCACCCATAGTATCACCTTTGTGCGGCATCAGTGTTCAGCCACTCCCTTATCGCAACGTTGAACCACTTTGAATTAGGCAAAACTTCCTTTTCTTGTCAGCTCCAGCGTCCTTGAGGAGCCTTGAGGCCTTGTGAGTTCACGTGAGTTGATATGGTGCCATTTGCGTGCCGCTAAATCCACTTTAATCGCTTTATATGGTTTCGAGGGCAGTCATCAAGCGCTGTTCCAACGCAAAAAAAAAACGGCGTTATCGAAGAACATCCGGGGAGCCTGAATGCAAAAGTAAGACATGGATACCCTCAGGCTGCAACCAGGGAGCAGGGAGTTTAATTGTGTTTCGGAAGCTTTTGTACCGAAAAGGCAGGTGTAGTGTTCATTGCTCAGAGTCATAGCACTAGGGGCTAACCTAAGATTCTACCAAGTAACCGTCGAATGTGCGTAGATCTACCCCATCGTCTAGATAACTTGGATAGCAGTGTCCGCTTATCAGTACGAAATTCTGGAACACGAGTCACGAGAACTCAACGATGAATAAACGCGCTACCTATCGTGCCTAGGAACTGTTCGCCTGACTTACTGATAGTGACTCGGCGCTATAGTCCGGCTAGATAATCACCGTGATGCCTCAGAAGGCATGCGCACGAAGCGCCCAATATATGAGGCATTATCAAATTTATCTCTTCAAATCAGCTTCATCGATGACTTGGGTCCGAGATAGGTTCATCATGATGTGACGCCGCTAACATCCAGAAGTTACGGGAAGCACTTTCTGCTGTTCTTTCCTATGACCGTATGATTTACGCGTCGCGTAGTCTGTGCTTCTAACTTTGAAAATTCAATTTTGGGGGTTTCAGAATGTACAACCTGATAACGCCATATGGACGAGAACGTGTATGATGTCCCTGCAAAAAGCACGAGGATTTGACGAGAGTAAAAACTTTTCAAGACCTTTTGACTCGGTCATCGATGGTACTGTCAGCCGACTTGACATACATTTCAGGGCTCCAATTCAAATGACCGGAACACGCGCAGTACACGCGCTGATGCCGTCTCCAGGTGTTACATATACCGCGCTATCTGGTTCCGAACCGATACCGTGCGGGGCAACAAGTCAAGGAACTTCTTTTTTCTCAGTGAGCCGCAATGGTGAAGTCACAGTTAATAAAACACAAAGTCTCGCTCCTGTTCGGTAGGAGCACAACGTATCCAGGCGGGAGTACGGGACACACTGCCGATATTGAACAGGTCGAACCTTGGTGGGCTCATCGGCGGAATTAATCATCGATAGCACACATTCTTTCAAGAAGACCAGATGCTCAAAAACGAACATCAAGGATGTGCCCTAATTTATACATAGTCGATACGGCGATGTAATACGAACGTCCTCATGATGTTAGTCCTGACGGAGGCGCGGATCGATGCCAATCTATGAAACATTATCTAGGCATCTGTAGATATCGTCATTCATCAGTCATAGCCTTGGCAACTAAGAGACACAAGTAACCCACAATATGAAGTACCAACAAGCATAGAAGAAAGGCTCTGTAACTGATCTTCGTCAAAGGCAAGTTGATCCTTGTGCCAGGTATCCTGTAAAATGGACGGTAAGGCGCGACAAAGATTGTCATTGATGACAGGAGCAATCTACCTGGTGGGTCTAGATAGAATAACATCGGTGAGGTCAAATCAGTACACAATGGGAAATAACCTTACTTTCTTGAACTCAGAAGCGCAGTGGCGAATTGTCGTCGAGATCGGCGGCGGATCTGTTGCATGTCTTGCCAGGACTTTATTGATGAAGATGATCAAAAATAGTAAAAGAATTATGGCGAGCGGACATAAGTTTTTGACGAGAGTTGCTCATGACATCCACTAACCTTCTGTGAGGGACGGCATCCATGGCTCTACAGAGTACGGGAAGCTCTCGATAAGGGCACACAGGCCAAGGATAGCCGAATGTAACTTTCTCAGAGACTCTCCGTAGCCATTGTGTGTACGTGATGGGAGCTTTACACTGCGCGCCAATGATATGAAGCGATTCTAGGTTCAATGGAGCTTAAGCATGGTCAAAACGGAGGATATCGTCACGCACCTTCAATGGGATGATATTCTGCCGCTGTGAGCATCGTACTACTCCGGACAGGGTCTTGGACGACATTTCTCGGACTTCGACATTTTCATCTGATAAACAATCGAGTAATACATCCATGACTTTGAGTATCCCGCTAGATGAAATGGTCAAGAGATTCCTATAGAAGAAGACAACCAGGGCAGGCAACGCATGCAACCGAATTCGCCACGACTAGAAAAATTGCGCGTCAAAACTTTCATTTTGTCGTGGTAAAGGGAAGATACCTCAGATGACTGAATGGCTGAGACTAGCTTATCCAGGACGATGTGCGTAAGCGAAGACGGCAGATAACTTGAGGATAGCAAACGAAGCACCGAGCTGCTGTACTTTTGAAGTTCGGGATTGTCGCTCAACTCTGACATGCTCAAGAGTTCAGGGCTAATGATGACTTAGCAAAAACACAATATAAAATGAACGGGTCACAAACAGCAGAGCCATGGCATGAGGACGAACGAGACAAGCTTCAGGGCTATAAAGCGACACCCATAGCCAGAGCAGCACTGTCGAGTGTCAGTTAGAACCCACAAGTGAAGAATTGCGAAGCCTACTGGTCAAGCCGACTTTGTCATACTGAAGGTGTGAACATAAGACAAAAGAAATCCAGAATGTATCATTAACCCACCCGTGACTGTGAAACTCTAGGTGGGGGGAACCGTTCCTCCCTCCATTTGGGGAAATTATCAATGATCGATTGTACATGATCAGAGAAAAACCCTTGTCTGAGTGGAAATGACTACTAAGTGCGATATCGGAAGCACTACTCAATGGCACATACCTGATTTGAAGTGGATCGGAACTCTCTGTGCACGCCGCGAGGAGGGCATCCACAGAAGGGTATGCCGGTCTCCATCGATATTTGGCTATCAGGCACAGGGCATTGGCTATCGAAGACCTTATCTGAATCAAAAGATATGAGACACACGGATGCAGATCGCTATATCAAGCAAATACCTCTGCATAGTTGGAGTCCGCGTTGTTGAAGAAAATCGATGCATATCTCTCCGATACGCTATTGAACCGGACACCGACAGAATCAATGAATACAACGACAATATTGAGAGCCTTCGTCACTGCAAGACAATGAGCATAACAGTGCTAATGACAAGAAAGGGACTTACTGGAAAACGCAGAGTCGCCCTGGAAGTCAAGATGTAGGGATAATATCCAATCGACCAAAGGCTGGAAGCGACGTGGGTCGACGTTCAGCAGGGTATGCTTCCGGCAGCTAATGAGTGATGTTGCTCGATACTACTGCGGAACAAGTTTACCTCTAGGAACGAGGTCCAGTATGCAACCGTATCTGGTTTCGCCTGAGTGAGAATCACGTCAAAGCGCGGCGTGATCCAAGACCATAGTTCCTCTCGTGTTTGCCTGGGCCAATGTTTCGACCCTGTGATAAAGCACATCAGACGTGAACACAACGGCATAGAATAGCAAGATACCGCGCAACAACCCGGTCAGCATTTCAGCTGCAGCCGCCTGTTTAAACTTATCCGCATCGGTCATCAATGGTTCGACAGCTTGAAGAATTAGATGCAAGTGTTCGCCATTGAACAACTTCGCTGCAGCAGGGTTAGCAATGAGTCCAGGCAGGTAAAAGTGAGACAATGGGAACCTAGTGTAATCATAAAAATCACATTCTCTGCATGGAGATGTGGTGAACTAGACGCCTTGGTAGACTCTTGGCTCCACAATGTCGCGAGCTGAGCATAATACCCGTTTCCAATGAAATCGTGCATGGCCTGCAAGCACTCCCTTGACGCTGAGTCCCATGGCACTGAATTAGTCAGATTGACAGGATAGCATTTGATGGTCTTCGTCCAAGCCAAAAAGCCAGTGTCTAGCAGGTCAACGTAAAACCCGCTATTAAAGCGCATGAACAGCAAACTTTGAACGATTGAAGACCCGACTTACTTTACTTCATTAACGGGCTGGTCTAGTTGGGCAAGGAAAGCAGGCGGGTTGTTGATGGAAATAGTCCTCGCAAAGGGACTCTGCCACGTGCAGAGCCAGAGCTCGTCATCAGTTTTGGCGTACGCTCGTATCTTCATGAGAACGGCAGTCTTCACGATTGCCCTGCAAAAGAGACAAGTAAGAAATCAATCGACGCGGTGCATGTTTGACTAGAAGGATCATACTGCTCAGCACTAGTCCTTATTCCTGTTTGCGGGCTAAGTGTTTGTTCCATGAAGAAACGAACCAACTCCGGAGGAGCCACTGCATCGCGTCTGAGAAAGCCCATCAAGAACTTTATGGCCATGTGCACGTATCTCCACTAAAGCCTTGTTTAGTTGTACTGCGAGAGAATAGAAGACAACATACATGGGTTGTAGGCCGAGAGGCAATCTCAAGAATAGAGTGAACCTGTGACAAATATTAACATCAATATACGCATCGACGACGCCATACACACAGTCTTATCGGTCTCTTCCAAGCATCTCCTTGCGCGTTTAGCAACAGACTCGACCGCCGCTGCCATCAGGCTTTTTTCTACTACAGCAGCCGAGAACTCCGCTTCAAGAGTGCGAATAGAGGCTTGAACCCCAGGAGTACTGGCTGTGTATGCAGAAGTCCTTATTACTTCTTCACTGAGATGTATTAAACAATCTGTAGAGAAAGTGGTAACGAGCTTCTGTATCGAGGGCTGTTATGATATCAGACTGGGTTCAGAGCTATGAATTGCGACTTGTGCTCACTTTTTCCTCGTGTTGGCTTTCTAGCAGAGCAACAAGGTATTGCCGTCGCAATGTTGGCTCTGCGCGCGATTAGAGTCAATTACACATTATAATGCTCAGACATACCAGACATGGTCAACGCGGCTTGTGGGGATATCAAATCAGATCACGCTGACAGACGCGGTAAACCCACATACCAGTGCCTTTGTGACCAAGGACATACAAGGCGCCCTTAATTCTATCTGGATCATTGCCTTTTGACAGAGCATTGAAAATGGATGGCATTATGTATCTTGTCGCTCGCACGTAGGACTAAACTGAGGTCACAATACGGTCAAAACAGATTACAAATGTACTCACACCGCATGTGCTGTGCAGCACACTCTGAGCGAGGCTGAAATATTTGATTGTTACAGGGAAAAAGTAACGCCATCAAGCAACTCACCGTCGCACTCGCGTGTATGGTGACAAACAGAGCTCCGCGAGGTCTTCCTTCAGCAATGTGTCGTCCAGGGACGATCTTCGACGATACAAAGCGTGGATATAGAGTCGGCCGCAATGGTATACTTGTGCTCTTTTTACCCACGCAATCCGCGAGTTCTCTTTTTGCCTTGGCGACATTCGGTTTACCCTGTTTACGTCAGACAAGAAAATATGTTGTGTTTGCACGACTTACTCTCTCGATTGAGCAAAGTTCTTTTGCAAGGTGATAAAATCTTGTCGACTCATCCCGTAATCAAGGAAGTAAGTGTCGATGGCCTTCACGACGGCGACAACAGCATCTAAATGATCTTCACCTCCGTGGATTTGGCGCAAGGCGACCGCAGCCAAGTGCGCAACATTGCCGAAACGGATGCGGTGCTTGAAGGCTTGTTGATAGCGAGGATCATTAGGATCAGTGAGAACAAATCCAGCTTTGACGTCAAGGTGATCAACAAGAAGTCCTTCGAGTTCTACTTCTGGATCGAAGCATGGGTGCACTACATCTTTGGGTCCTTCTTTCAGGAATGACGGTAGGCCGCTCCAGACAGACCTCACGAACAGGAGGTACCTGTGAGAACTATGTCAATGGATTGCTGTCTTCGCTGTTTTGTAACTTGCCGGCAGAAGTCATTCCTGACGACTTCGTCCCAATGCTCAGTAGATCGTGCTAAGGCTTCTATCTTATCGAGTGCAGGAGCTGCTACACGATCCAAAATGTCCAGAATGAATTGCACTTCCTCGGAGCTTGGAACTTGATGCCACATGGTTAGTAGTTGCGTCGAGAGGATTGGTATCGTGCCCACCGTGCCATTCCACCTTCACATCCTTTGCTTCATACAGTCGACCCCATTTGGTGTTGTGTGACTCGCTGAACTCTGAGTAATAATTAGCTGCGTAAACGGGGTGGTGTGAACATGACCTACCAGGCTGACTCCATAGGTCATCGTTCACGAAGCGGTTGTCGGAGGGGTAGACACCAGACAGTGCATGCATCACCCTCGCGACAATCGCGGCAGTGCCTGTGTAGCCACGCTCACTCTTTGTCTTATTCAACAATAAGGATAAAAGGTCGATGATATCTTCTTTATGCTTAAGGAGCTGAAATTGACAACGCATTCAAAAATTAAAATTGCTATGGAACTAGGTGACACTCACACCATGTGCTCCATACGCAAGACATCCACGCAATATAGACATGTCTGTAGGAGACGATCAGTTCGATGCCAGACAAAGGACAAGCTCCTTACTCCAGTGCAATGTTGTGTCAGATGGAACAAGATCATGTGTCGATGTCGTTCTAACGCTCGAAGCTCCATACTTGAGTTCATCTTGTATGCGTGAGATACACGACGGCAGAAACCTATCCAATGTCTTCTGAGGTTGTGCGCGTGCTAGGCATGCTATGAGCTGCCCGAACGCTCGGATGGCGTTGGACTTCGCATTTGTCGCAGCGTAATCGAAGACGAGATTCAAGACGAGATCAAATAGCTGGTCTGAGAGGTGCAAGGTGACCACGTCGAGCATGCTCTTAATCGATTTCAGAACCGTCTCTTCCGATTTTCCGCCGGTAGTCTTCTTCTTCCCACCTTCCTCAGGAAGATTCTCGTATAGAGCTAGAACTCGGCGGAAGAGAGATGTTACCCAGTCTGCTGGGAAGTAAGTAGCTTTCCTTGACTCATAGGGGAACGAACACACCTGCAAAACCTGCCGTGCTCTCCCGGACAAGAGTTCTCTCCTCTTGCCTGCCCAGTGAAACGAATGGGCTCATTTCGACACCTTCAGGGATATGGGCGTCCCCGGTATCAACCTCCATGAGGTCTTCGCCTGGCGCATCCCCAGACAAAGCGAAACCAGAATGATGCATGGAGAGATCTCCAACCTTGACATGCTGTATGGCGCTGACGATGAATAAGGTAGCACATACAGTCTTATTAGGGTCATTCTACGCATCGTGTTGATAAGTAAGAAGCGTACGCCATGACGATGTAAGAGATCTTACCAGATCAATGCCAGGAAGGCAAAGTTCTAGAAGAGGAAGTAGGTGCTTTTGTCCAGGCCTCCATATGATCTCCGAGACAAGCGGAAGTGAAATGCCGGAAAGCATCTTCAACACTGCGGTAGTGCGATGAGTCTCATTTACCACTTCCAGACCACCGTAGGCACGCTCGAGGAGCTCAGGCATAATGAGGGTCGGCTCAAGCAATGCCATAATGCGCAGTGCACCTTGTGCCATGCTAATCGAAAATGAATCCTTGGAAAACATGGCAAGAAGGGCGGGCGTGCGCAAAACATTGACGAACGCTCGGCGAAGAGAAGGGGTGAGACGATGTGCCTAAATAATGCACATAAGTACACTGCATCGAGCTCTGGTGACATACATACTAAGGGAGTTTTGCATGAAGGCTGCTGCTCTTCAAGCCATCTGTCGGCAAACTCGACGGTGAGACGTTGCAGGAGATTCGTGAGCTAGAGGGAATATTGGCACATGACAATCCGTTTCAGCGCAAAACGTACCGTAAACGTCCAGTGACCAGAGTTTGATGGATGAAAGAAGGACTCTGTGCTTGTAATCAGTTTGTCTAACGAGTCAAGCGCCTTCGAACCGGCCAAGTATCCCATCTGTGGGCTATTAGGGGATCCAGGAGTTGATGCGGAATCTCCGCGTATTGGACCATCGAGGGCCATTGAGTACACAAACAGTTTAGCTAAGGAACCTGCAGGAATCAAGTAAGTTCTTGTATGACGGAGAAGATATGAAGATACCAACTAATTCTACTGATGGTTTTCTTGACTTTGGAGCCTTGGCGTGCCGCGCTGGCATCAGCCTGAACAGATGTGGGCGGTAGATTCTGCTAAAATTGAGTTGAGGATTGTTGTGCTAAGAGAGAAAGAGAGATGGCTCACATTCGAATTGCCCACAGGGACATCTGTTGAAACAAGAAGTTAGCGATTTTTGACCAGGTGTACTAAATGACATACACAGCGACTCGATCCCTTTACTAACAAGCATCAACCACTCTTCCTGGGTCCAGATGCCGATATCTTTCCGTGCGGCACCCCCTTCCTCTCCCGCAAGTCCTTCCTTACCAGTGACATGTTCCTCCGCGAGGATTCCAGCCATTTCAAGAAACCTATCGTCCATAGAGTGTGAATTGAAAGCTTCCCAAATCCTGAATATAACAGGAAGGTAGATATGTGTGTGGGTTGGCGGAAGGAACGAAGTAAGCACAGGTATCATTGTCAATGTAGTCTGAGTGAAATCAATCTAAGTGGAAATTTATAGATGATAAGAAATCTGTGGCTTACATCGGGCGTGAGGATGGGTAAGAACGTCTCGAGCATACCGGAGATATCACTGGCAGGGAAATAGCGCTTACAGCTCTCCGCAACATACAACAAGATATTGTTCAGGTTACGATTGCCCCTGTTCACTCTGCATCAAAAACCGGCTATATGCATGACTGTGGAAGTACACTTACTGAAATTCCGCAAGGCGGTTCTTGGGGAATAATTCCTTGTACAAAACATCCCATAAAGGTTTCCAGGGGAGTTGGAGGTCCGTGGCCTCAAGCTTGCGCTTAACTGTCTTGGATCCCAAGAGGCGGTACAACATATCTGCCCAGCTACGAATGATGCGCACTTCTATGCCAGGCAGAAGGCATAGTTCGTAATAAAAGCGGACTAGTTTGGCGCGGATGGAGGTCATCATGGGATAGCGCATCTGCAGCCAGCTGTATGCAGGGGTGAGTTACTTGGAGTTTACATGCGCGGCAATGACATACCACTGCAGGATCGCATCCCAAGTAGTGAGGACCAACCAATTCTTGGATTCGGCGCAGATTATCAACTTGCCAACTATGTGCTCAAGCTTGGCTTGCATGACATCGATGGACTCGCACTCGTAAGGGAGGGAATCAAGATAGGTCTGCAGAGTGGCCTTTTCCTTCTCATATGCAGAGCGATCAGAGACGAGAGCCGCGGCAATGTCATCGGAGGGAGACTCGAGGAAGTCCACGGACGTATCTTCTTCGTCCATGAAGACGGAAAAGCCACCTGAAGTAAACTCCTCTACAAACTCAGAGATGAGACTATTGATATCAAGTGACATGAAAGGAGACGATGATGTAGAAAGCAGTTATATATGATAGCAAATGGGCGATATCAGGTCAGTTCACGGTCAGACGATTTGAATGGTTGAGAGAGAACTGAAGAGAACGGAATTTGAACGTACGTGTTTTATAAAGGAATGAAATTCCAAGCTGACGCGCGTCGTCTTAGCTATATCTGCGGATTAGGAGGATTGCGTCGTCCCCCCAATGGCACAGTCTCCGTAAACGCCTTCATAATACTCCCACGTGGTCCGCACTGCAGCTTACAACCTTAACTTCCTATGTCTCAGTTTTTACGACCGCTCGCGCTTTTCAGTGCATCATGGTCTCGCTCATATACAATTGGGAGAACCAGAACTCTCAAGCAGTCTAGGTCATGCATAAAACCGTTACTATGGGGTGCTGTTTCCGTATTTTCAGCTGCTTATGCAGTACAGAGTACCGCGACCATCCATCTCGATGCCGAGCCATCTCTACCCGACTCCGAATTTGAGAGTACGTTTCACCGCACGACTGGGTCAGTCCACCAACTCAAAACTCCGCACAGCTGATCCCGCAACATCAATTGCTTTCCCTAAAACGCTTCGCATACCATCAAAGTTCCCCTTGCCTCAATTCTCACTCGTTGGCGTTGGCGTGAGGACCGTATCATTCCTTGGGATAAAGGTTTACTCCGTTGGCTTCTATGCCGATCTTGCCAATCCAAACTTGAATGTACCACCGCTCCTTCGTCTTCTTTTATTCTGACGTACATTCCAACTCGATAGATTCCCGTGACCGCAACCCCGGATGAAAAAATCGAGCACATCGTCCGCAATACCGCATGTGTCCTCCGAATAGGCAAGTCTCCACGAACGCCTTCCGTCCTGGCGTTGGACCTCACCCTGCTCAGTACCCACTCGCAGCACATCTTACTCACATCTCCGTGATGGCTTCATGCGTGCCCTCACTGCGCGCATGCAGCTTGCACATGCACGTGCTACGATCACACCAGCAGAAGAGGCCGCAGCCCAGTCCCCCCTGAGGGAATTGAAATCACTTTTCCCGACTACGGCACTGTCAAAGGGCACAGCGCTTGACGTAGTACTCGTCGCGCCATCACGTAGCCCATCTCGTCCACGAAGTCTGATTTTCAGAGATATGGGTTCAGTCGAAAATGATTGGGTGGCAGAGGAATTTGTCTTGGCATATTTCGAGGGTAATGGAATTAGCCCTCCGGTAAGTTTATGCCGTGTATTTGATTATCTGGTTTACACCTTCTTGCACAGTTGAAGAAGACTGTCGCAGAACGAGTGCGAACACTGGGGAAGTAGCCTACAACACCGCTAGTGTAGTTGATACCCTCGGGCCAAAGGCATACAGCTATAAGGATGATACTTGGACGCGAAAATGCATCCCGTTTAGCTCAGTGGTAGAGCGCGTCACTAGTAATGACGAGGTCAGTCGTTCAAGTCGGCTAATGGGAAATTTTGTATCGGATGATCAAAATGAGTTTATGTACAATTTTGGACCAAACAGCGAAGTACGTAGGTCCTTCAACTGTGACGTAGTGCCCTATCGGCAGCAAATATAACTTCGACAACTGCCAGGCTGGATAAGGCCCCTCCCTCACTGATTCAGAGCCTCAGGATCCGGCGCCCACATCCTGCTTGCCCTCACCGCGAGCCCATCCGATGGGCGAGCACCTCCCACGAACAACTCTGATCCTGCCGAGACGGTTCCGGCGGCCACCCCTCACAGCCCGGCATATGACAGAAAGCCCGATACGAGTACACCGCCAATAATTGCCTTATTTTGAAACACATACGCTAGAAGCTGCTCACACAATCAGCGCTGCAGTGCAGTTCTGGAGACTGCCGCGAAGAGCCGGAAACCATGCCGAAAAGCTCGTTACTTTTGGGGTGGCAGAAGTCAGTCGAGCTGGGAAGCGCCCCGCAAATGGGTACGACGACAGCCTACCAAAGAAGAGGAAGTCCCAGTAAGAGTATCAAGTGCAAGGGCAGACAGGGTGTGATATATTGTCTCGTGAAGGGAGGGGTCAGGTACGTGATTTCTTTGAAAGGGTTGGACACACCGACTTTGCATTCCGTTTGCTTAGCGACGCGCTGCGAGAACACAGTCAGCGGTGGTATCTAATGTCACGTTGGACGCCATGGTCATTGTATCTTCTGTACGATTGATGTGATTATAATTATTTGCACCTTGGTAGTTCATTTTTGACGTTAATTGTCATTCAAATCTCATTGTGCTCATCCTGGTCTTCCCCGCGGTCCCGCCTCGAAATGATGTGCCATTAATAGATGTCATGATCCACAAAAGTCACGTGGTGGACGCGACGCGCTAGATGGCTAAAAATATCCTCATAATCATTGTTGATTGATCCAGCACGTGCCAATCTATGCGCACACATATAAGTAGGGATCGCGTTTAGTTTCTGGACTTACGGACAACACCCATCTTCCCTGTCAAACCTCACTTACTTTCCAAATGGCTCGTACCAAGCAGACCGCCCGCAAGTCCACTGGAGGTAAGCATATGTTATGTTATCGTACTCCATACGTCATCTTAAACGTGTTGGACAGGCAAAGCCCCCCGTAAACAGCTCGCATCCAAAGCAGCTCGCAAGACCGCCGCTGTGAGTCGACTGTCTCCCCCTTTCCACCATTCCTAACTGACCGGTTCGATCCATTGGCAGGTCCCCGCAGGAGGGGTCAAGAAGCCTCATCGCTTCCGCCCTGGTACCGTTGCCCTGCGTGAAATCCGTCGCTACCAGAAGTCCACGGAGCTCCTTATCCGCAAGCTCCCCTTCCAACGTCTCGTACGTGAGATTGCACAGGATTTCAAGGTCGGCACGACGCTCTTTCTACACCGTTATATATGTTGACATAGCCATCTAGACCGACCTCCGCTTCCAATCCTCTGCCGTCATGGCACTTCAAGAAGCCGCTGAGGCTTACCTCGTCTCGTTGTTCGAAGATACCAATCTCGCCGCTATCCACGCCAAGCGTGTCACTATCCAACCTAAAGACCTTGCGCTTGCTAGGCGTCTCCGGGGAGAGCGATCATAAGTTATTGACTGAGTAACACTTGGAGTAATAAGTATAGCGCGTTGTATTAGTGTTTTAATGGAGTTCTGTACGAATGATACCTTCTGTCTTCCGAGTTTATTTTAATTTTATCTCGGACACCCGTCAGCAACATACGGATCAAGGAGTGACTCAGCCAACTCACCCGCCAAATTTACCAGTCACCGATCGCTGGCCATATTTGGGTAGGGTGCTTCGGATGCAGTCACAACAGCCTTACCATGACCTCCATGGCCAGGCTCGCACGTCAGGCCAATATGCTTTGCACACGTTCGCGGCCATCGACCTACATCTTCTCATTCTCACATAGTCACCGTCACCGTAGCTCTGCATTGGGCGTCTGTCGCAGGACATTCGTTACTCACCAAGACGCTGCATCTTCTTCATTACTTTCTTCTGCACTTGACCAGAAACAGCGCGCATCGCGTTTGAACCGAGAGGACTCGGTAGGACCGTTTACGCTTGGATTATCTCAAGCCTCCCTCAAGCAAGGAAAGAAAGTGAAACAGTGGTCCGAGCTGAGCACGGGTGGGAAGGGTACGCAACATTTTCTTAGAGTCATCTTCTCATATTGAGGGACTGTATTCATTAGTGATTCGAACAACTCAGCGCACTTCGAACCTTGCTGTCATTCTTTTGGGTGCCGGCCTTTCTGCTGTGCTCATATATGCCCTTACATCGGAGTTGTTCTCAAAGAACTCGCCTACCGTCCTTTTCAATGATGCTTGCAAACGCATCGATGCGTCTCCTCGGGTATGTCATCATATAGATTGCGAGTCCGGTTTTTGTACTCATCGATACAGGTTGCAAAATACCTGCGAGCACCTCTAATATTCCACAATAACCCACCCTCTTCCACACGGCCGAGGCATAGGCATAGGCACGTGTCATCTCAGGTTGCAGTAGACGCATCAGGGCGAGAACATATGCTCCTCAACTTCTACGTACAAGGGTCATCCCCAGCTAAATCGGCTCATCAAGCTGATGATGAAGCGGGTCCTTCATTGATCGAGTCTCTGAGCTCCCTGACTCTAGACGAAGCTATAGCGTACGCGAAGGAGAGGCTGGAGTTGATTGGGGAATCTGGAAAACGTGCATTTAAATACTTGAGTGGCGATGTCACTCCATCGCCTGCACCTTACCCGCACCTGTCGGCCAAGGAAAACCAAGAGACAGAAAGAGATCAGGAGAAGGGCTTGTGGAGCCTTGCTGGGTTGTTCTCAGGGTTGAAGGGACGGAGAAGTGCAGTTGAGGGTGTAAATGACTTCGGCGTTTTGTGGACAGAGGGAGAAGTCCATGCTGATCTCGTCCGGGTATGTAATTATCCAAAGAATATTTCACCAACCCTCATGTGAATCGCAGAACGACGAGGGTTATTTCGTCTTCCGGTATCTCCTGATTGACATTCCAAGTACGCCACTTGTTGGATCCTATTATCTTCTACTGATGTCAAAGTTTCAACCTTAGACTCAGAAACCCGGCATCCAGTGAGGGTGTTCGTTGAACGAGCACCAGGTGTCCGGGAAAATGAGCCCATTATGCGGTTCACTTCGGTATAAAACACTGAACTTGCCACCCCGATACCTAATTCGAAGGTATGGGAGGCCTATCCATTATCTAGGCATAGTAGACTACTGCTTGCCATGCACATCTGTATTATATGGTACAAAGGGACGTTCAACTGCGGTTATGCACGAACCCCTAGCAATACGAGTGATGTAACAAAGGATATGCAGTCTACTCGCCGAAAAGCTTCTGAACGCGTTTCAATACCGAATCTTTCGAAGGGTCTGGAATTGCAGTTTTAGCGTCGAATTTCCTGGAGAATGTAGGCGTGTCCGATGCTCACCATATGGATGGTCCTTGGAGGGTATCTCGAGCAACGTAGGGAATGCTTCCTGATAGCGGTCTACCGTCGGTCGTATCTTCTCTGCTATCTAAAGGCACACGTCATATTAAAATACAGTCAGTGGGAGGTTTGAGCTCACATGCTGGTTAATGAGGACGATTGCGATGTCCTTCCGTTGGGTGAACTCCTGGAACGCAGCTTCGATCGATGATATTTGTGTTTCTAGATATCCGTGAGCGCGCAATAACGTGGAATATGCCAAAGACCTTACTAGAGTCGACGACGAGGAAGTTCTTCCTCTGATGCTCGTTGATATGGCCGACGCCTGCAAGAAGTAGACCTGTTATTGAGTCCTGTCGTCGCGAATCGATTCCTGAGCGGAATTGGGGACAAGCAGGTCAGGCGAACGCACCTCATCTCCTATGACAGCGATGAGATTTCTGTCCTTGAAGGACGTGGTCGACGCCATTAGTGCTCTTCGGTGGACCAGGAAAGGAAATGAGGCCGAGGGTCGTTACCCCCTCGCTGACAAACACAGTCCTGACGATCTTCAGTCTCCCCTGGTCAAGAATTCTAATAAATCCTAAGCAAGAGTCTTTGAATAATCTATAATGGCAATGGACATTTTCAATCGCCCGCCTTCGATCTCGGAGGACACAATTCAGTACACCCTCTATCCTCCTCCAGCACTGGCAGAAAAATCATCTGCAACGACACTCGCAGCATGCGTACAAGCATATGTCTCCGAGCTTTTGCCATACTTTCTCTGGCACAGAGACTCCTTCGAAGTAAAAGTCGTGAAAGACCTCGATTCTGCTACAGCCAATGATAACAAGTGGATGCTCGAGGGGCGTATGCGCGTCGGGGACTCCATCGATGACGAATGGTGCGCCGTCTGGCTCCTAAGGGAGATCAGCAAGAAGTGGGATTTTGCTATTAGGTCAGATTTCGGGATCTCGCAATCTTATCTAGGGACTAACAGCGCGTAGCGTAATGGACTCTGATGGGGAGTTCCTCCTCATCGAGGCAGCCGAAGCCCTGCCTTCATGGGTCAAACCGTCCAACTCCGAGAATAGGGTGCGCCCTCTTCCCGTGCTTTAGATGGTAAGATTTTTTGCTGAATTGTCCCTTGTGCTCTTACATTGCAGGTCTGGATACACAGTGGAATGCTGCATCTCATACCTCTAAAACATACGTCTCCTCCAAGTAAACCAAAACGAAGACGCAGATTCCCTGGGTACAAAGGTAGTGATGACGAAGATGACATTGTTGGTGATGATCTCGAAGAATACTTGGCCATCGATGACGCACTGAAGCTGGTCCGCGATGTAACTGTCGATACGCGTGCACCCCGTACAATTGAGAATACCGTATGGCAGCGTATCTCAGGGTATGTAAATGTTTTGGTTGTGCGTTATGAATTATTGATCTTCAGGAAAGTTATCCTGCAGCAGCAAAAAGCCATGTACACACCGCCAAAGCCTACCTTCCGCTCGACATCGCTCGCGCCTTATCTGTTGACCCTTCGTTGGTGCAAAAGCCTGTCGAAACATTCTACACTCGTGATGCCATCCAACTACGAGTCAGCATATCTAACTTGTTACTAAATCGTTTCTGATGATTCTTTTGTAGGCTGCACATCGCATGACGCGGTTCCCTCCTCACTCTGCCGTACTTACCACGATCAAAATGACAAAACCAGCATATGCACAACTTGTTGGGCAAAAATTCTTCCCTCCAAAAATATTCGGTTATTTTAAGGAGCGCGAGGGTAGCGACGCCTGGCGCTGGAGAGACATAGGTATGAAGCTGGTATGTAAACAAAATCGCCATTATGGAAGATGTCCGTTGACAAATAAACAGGCCTGCGGTTTCGAAATGATCTACCAAGAGTCGAAGAGTCGTACTGACATCGCAAGTAAGACTACTGACGCAGTCAAGTCGTCGGTATGTATGCCTATCTTAGTCTTTCGTCATTATACTAACCTCGTGACCTTAGGCGGAAGCCCGTAAAGAAGCACTTCGTCGATCATCCGACTACAAAGCATACCTCACGAATCTAGTGTCAACCGGCTACTTCCGGGGTGAAGTCGAAGGATCGCAGCTTTGGAATGAACTGGAGGACAAGGCCGCTGATGCGTTCATTCAGGTTCGCCAAGAGGAGTAAGTTATGGAATTTTATTGTCCATCCCCTGATGCTGACGTGGTACCAGCGATGCTACTCGTCCTTCATTCGCAACGCTGTTCAATTCGGCATCGTCAAGCGCCCCTGAATACCTTACCGAGATGCCTGATGAGCCTGAAGACTCGGATGACTGGATGAACGTAGATGCAGCCAACTTTGATGACATGCTGGAGCGGACCCGTTCCCAGCCGCAATCTCAAGCGATGGATGTTGATTCTGCAGGTGATTCTGCAGAGGAAATGGTGGCCAAAGAACAAGCAACCAAGCTGCATGACCTTGCAGCCAAGGTGCAGAAGTTTGTTGAAGGAGAGGGTTACGTAGAGGGTGCTAGGTTTGAAGAGTAAGCATCCACACACTAAATCCTTTCAGGAGACTAACTCTTTTGCTTCTAGCGAAGCTTTCTCGGACGACGAGGACGACACAGGCGAAGAGGATGAAGAGGATGAAGAGAATTTTAGTGATGAGAAATTCTCGGACTCCGACGATGAAGATGACGACGAGCCAGTTACTGACGAATGCTACCCGCCAAGAAGCGATGGCGAAGCTTGTGCCTGCCCTCTTGGAGGCCGAATACGGGCAGATGCCCGCTTCGTTCAACACTCAACGTGTTTCCAAAGTTACTATCGAGACTGACACAGTCGATATGACCGATCCAGCGATAGCACAGTCTTCGACCACCGAGCCCGCTTTAGAAGTTACATCACCAGCTCGTACTCGATCTATACGACCACCCATTCTGTCGCGCGACAGGTACGAGGGTGTAGACTCTGATGATGATCATCTGGCTCCGATCCACTCGCTGGTGGAGATGAGGAAGATGTCGAGTCAGAAGAGGACCGCCCGCAGGTGGTTGGCGATATTGAAGTTGACATGGATGAGGAGGAAGCAGAGTTCCTGGAGTTCTCAAGGCAAGCTTTGGGTATATCTGATCAACAGTGGGGGGACATCATTAAGGATAGGAAAGGACGAGGAGGTAAATACAAATTGATCTGCGTAAGATCTTGCTGACGTCCAGTTTTATAGCCTTCGTTCCCACTAGCGTCATGGCGGAGAACACAACATCAACCTCGTCAATATCATCAAATAATAAATTTCATTCTCCCGCGACGCAGTCTTTGGAAGCACAGGGCCGACGACCTGCCCCTGGTCCGAGGCCAAATGTCAATCCGAATTTGGACTCCTTTGAAGCTGTCATGCAAGCTATGGATGCCGAACTCAACCGGTCTCGCCAGACGGTGAAGGGGAAGGGGAAGGCTCCAGCTGTCCCCACAGGTGACCCTGCAGTCACCGGCAAAGGCAAATCTAAATCGACATCCATAGAAGAAGACAGTGAAGAGGACCCAGATATTGAAGCTCAAATGGAGGTTGAGCTCAAAGCCATGCTCGAACACGGAGGCGGAGATATGGAGGAACTTGACTCTGATGGAGAGGAGGTGCCGATGGACTACAACCTTATCAAGAATTTCCTGGAAAGTTTCAAAGGCCAAGCGGGGCTTTCTGGACCTGTGGGAAACCTTGCGAGTCGCTTGCAGCCAGGGTGGACTTTCCCAAGGGATGATTCATGATTGCGCCACCAATACATGGTCTGTCGGGAACATATGTCAATGGTGTCTAACGCGGTGATATAGCGGTTGGAAGGTAATGAGTACCTGTTAGACTATTCATCGTGTACTTTGTGTGAATCAGTATTGTGTAGTGAGCACCTAGTACTTCGTGACTACATGTGTAAGTAAATATTGCTGCCGATCGAGTCGGACAGTTATTGTTACATCTAATCTTATCTAGAACTCCCATAGTAAATGAACCGAACTTTGTCGACTATCAGTAAAGCCAACAGTCGCTGCTTTCGCGCTATACTCAGAGAACCTACGCAAGAGTTACGATGATCCATGCCGTGCTCATATGTCAGAGTACTTATCTCTAGTTGCGTCACTTTGCCCTGACATGCCCTGCAGTCAACACATCCGGCATTCCAAGGCTGACCAAGTTTTACACGCCTCTCCACCAATCTTCTCAGACGTTGATTCAAAAGATATTTTCTCTCATATCCATCCGACCTGCGGGACTCTGCAACTTTCTAGATGCACCGGAACTTGAGGCGTTTATCGGCCCCAAGGATGACTCGGACGAGAGATGGCGCGTCGTATACCGAAATTACGCGACCCTATACTTTGTATTTGTCGTCGATGGTGCAGAAAGCGAACTGGGCATCCTGGACTTGATACAAGTGAGTGAATGTTGCTCTTGTAGTCGTGCCCACATTGTAACGAACTATTCTAGGTTTTCGTGGAAGCACTCGACCGGCACTTTGAGAATGTTTGTGAACTGGACCTAGTGTTCCATTTCGACGAGGTGAGTTACACGGATTTTATACGAATGTCCTCCGACGACCAATGATTGCTGGTGCTCAGGCCCATCACATCCTTGCGGAAATCATACAAGGCGGCCTTGTCTTGGAGACCAATGGTGATGAAATCAGTAATTCAGGTCCGTATCTTTTTCCAGGTCTCCTCATCCGTCACTATTGTCGGATTATGTATTCATATTCTTTCCGTTCATATTTGGAATGGGTCGTGTACAGGATGATCCGTCTTTTCTGATATTGACGCAATTCTTGATAGTGAAACTAGCGTCGAAGGCCAGAAAGAACTCGTTTGCATCAGCAAATCCTTTAGCTCTAGGCAGCGGAGTCGGAGGGGCGCGAAGCGGATCTCTGCAGACTCCACTGGGATGGTTGACTGACAGGCTGACAGGTGTTGCTACTCGGTGAACTGCTTGAAACAGTTTCACGTGTAATGGCGCGATGTCGGGTTCACAGTGGTAATTAAAGATAGTAGGATTTCACAACTCCCACCCAAATAACTGCGACGCCGGTTGTAGCTCCAGGTCCCAATCTGTCCTATTCTTGCGCTGGCAATAAAGATTCCATGGTATAACAGCACAAGATGACGTCAGGGTGGTAATGAGGCCCACAGGCTCGCGATATGGATGACATTTGACGTCGTTATATACAACAAAAAGTCATTGCCTAGGTGTAGAGGCAGGGCTATGACGGAGTTTGTAGAGGTTGAACACCTTTAATTTACTGCGGGAGCCAACAGGGTACCTAAATGATCACACAACATCCGCTTATAAACGCGCGAGCAACTGGACCGATTTGACCAACACGTACGCTTTTTCTTCTTTTTACCCGCACCAGGAGCACTCTTCGTTGGAAATGCGTCTTGAGGTGTGGGACCGCTGGCTGGGGTTGCCGCTCTGGTCACCGCAGGTGCAGGTGTAGCCGAGGAGCGTATCCCTAGGGACTCGGGGGGGACACTCTCTCCATCTCTGGCAGAAGCAGAGGAAGAGAAGGAAATTTTTGAGTGAAACGCAGTAGACCTCATTGCGTTATACATTAACATGTTGTTCTGTTGCTTTTTTGGTCCACTGGCCGTTGAAGCGGGTTTCTGACTTTCCGGCTGGGACGTAGAAATCTCTGTTTCGCCCGCAGCAGTTGAGGTATCTTCTGCACCCCATTTCTTGCTAGTATCATCAGACATAGTCTGGTCCGTGATTGGCCAGATAAATCCCGTGCGAGGGGTGTAGTCAGGTCGGTTGATGCGCAGTATATCTAAAGAGGACTGCAAAGCGTATAGAGAAGTAAGCTACAAGCAAATAAGTCGAAATGAATACATGGTAGGAGTGGGAATCTACCAGACGATTGGAGAGAACGCCGTAGACGTCTGGTGAACGATATATCCGGTTGTTCATGATAAAATAAGCAGCAAGAGGACGGACTAGTTCCATGCTCAAATTTGGGACATACTGAGCGGCTTCTGACTAACGTACCTTCCTCAGGGGATAAACGTTCTCTTTTATGAATAATAAATAACGAAGGTGGTTGCGCATGCACAAGGGCAAACTCGATGCCGGTGAAGCGTCTATATCACGCGACGAAATACGTCAAGGGAGCTCGGAATTTCAATGGAACTCACTTGAGTTCTTCTGATTCGTTTACGATGGGCACGCCTGTGTGCATAGTTTGCATGCGCAAGACCTGATTGTTGCTCTGCTTGTCATAGAACATTGAGGTAGCAAAGTAATCAAAAACGTTGTCCGATGTGAGAGGACCGTTCGCCTGATTTGTTCACTCGTGAGCATGGGAAGCTGACTGACGCCCTTGTGGCGTTTGAATTGAATACCTGGATCCATTCATGCCAGATAAAAAACCTGTGACTGTAATCGTCAGAAGGATGAAGATCGTTGAAGTCCATCACGGCCGAATTGTGAATGCGGATAGAAAGAACTTCGATCTCGTTCAGGACTGACAGTCCCGGCGGGCCAGGGGCGTATCGCTTGATGTTGGTAACGTATACGTTGCGTGAGAAATGAAACCCGGTAAGAACCGCCAGTATGGATTGGGACTCTGAGACCCGGGTAAAGGGTCGAATCTCCAAAAACAAGCAGGTCAGTTCACACCACATCTAAAGGAAGACATTATCATTGGTCCTTTTAATCGTGTCGAGATCATGTTATACCAGTCATCTTCTCCCAGGTATCTTCCAGGTAGCTAGAGGCAGCTTTGGGATGCTTTCACCCGTGCCCTCCTCGCATGACAACTCCTCCTCACCGACTTCGCAACCTCCAGCGCGTAGCCAGATATCTGTAGTCGCTTCTGCGTCGAAGACTGTGCTGCACCACTTCAAAAAACATGTAGGCGTCGGTGTCATATGCGCCGTAGGCTATTTCGATCCGTACGCTATATGACTACTGTGATCTGAACGTATACGTTATCTGATATTCATCAAGCGGTAATTGGAGTGTCGACATTCAAGCTGGCGCTAGCTTTGGCTATCGACCTATGCTATTCGTCATTTTTCTAGCCGGAATTATTGCAATTGTTCTGCAGGCATGTCATCAATATATCTAGCGCTATTTATGCAACTATTAACGTGATCAACAGGTGTTGGCAGCTAGACTCGGCTGCGTCACTGGTCTGGGTAAATACTTTCGCCATCCTCATCACTGTGCCTTCTTATACGATGTTACCAGATTTGGCTCACCATTGTAGACTACTTCTTCATGATCATCCAAGACACCCACGGTTGGTCCGGCGACTTGTGCTGTATCCTCTCTATGCACTATGCGAAATAGCCATCATCAGCACGGACCTTGCAGAATTACTTGGGTCAGCAATCGGTCTTTGCCTACTTTTTCCAAAACTCCCCCTGTGGTCTGCTGTACTTCTTACTGGTGTCGACGTTTTCATCTTCCTCATCATAGGCGACCCCTCACGAACAGGACGTCCGGTGCGATTATTCGAGCTGGTGATCATACTATTGGTTTGTGCTAACATTATCAGACGACGTCCAGTTGCTAATTCAAAATTCAGGTTGCAATGGTCTTTGTATGTTTCATCTTGCTACTCGTCAGGGTTCACCCAGACTGGCAACAAGTATTTTTGGGCTTTGTGCCGTCGGCTGGTCTTCTTCAGGCACAGCCTAACGCAGTTTACACAGGTATGACCCACAATTGATATATGTCAAAATTTCCAACAAAGTAATATAGCTATCGGAATTCTTGGTGCTACGGTCATGCCCCATGCGCTGTTTCTGGGCTCGAATCTTGCAACCCAAGATCGTGTTTCACAACCGCCCCAGCCACTTCCGACACCTTCCGACACAAGAGAGGTGTCATTTCTCCAGAGACTTCAGCGGTTTTGGAAGAGTATCTTATACATTTCACGATCAGAACGTAATGGCTTGAAAGACTATACCTCCCGACACGAATTTCGCCAGAACAACTCGGTAGAATTCATTCGCGCTCATCTTGGCCACGGAACTGTGGATGTAATTCTAAGTTTACTGGGACTTGCGGTGCCAATCAACTCAGCGTGCGCCCCTCCTCTCCCATTGCTTTCATCGTTTGACCCAGACGGTCTAGGATATTGATTTTGGCCGCTACTATGTTTTATTCGTCTGGGAACGACTCCTCGATCGGACTGGTCAACATGCATACATTGATGCTACAAAGCCTTGGTACAGGTAAGCGGAGATGATCGTCTTGCGCCAATGCCAGACTCAGAGCATCAAATAGCCGCAGCCTTACTCTATGCACTCGCCCTCGTCTGTGCAGGCCAAACTGCCAGTGTTACTGCAACGCTTGCGGGTCAAATTGTCTCTGAAGGGTTTATATCGTGGAATGTATCCGTATGCGTCATTCAGTTTGAAGCCATCATCTTCGCCTTAACACCTGTTCTTCATAGCCATTCGTCCGCCGTCTTCTCACGCGCCTGATCAGTCTGATACCCTCCATGGTCGTGGCTATTTCATCTGGGGGGTCAGGGATTAACGCTCTTCTCATTGCATCACAAGTCGCCCTGTCTGTTGTCCTCCCCTTTGTCGCATTCCCCCTCATCTACCTGACCTCGTCAAAAATGGTGATGTCTGTTAGAACGCCGAAAATGAGCCAAGAAAAACTCACGGACGCCTCACCGATACCTTCCACGCATCCGGTATCTGTTTCTGACGCACTGCCTACATATCAGCCGCCCTTGCCTGTGCACACTTGCGTTACCGTTGTCGAGCGCAAAAGTGATGATCCGATCAAGCGTTCGTCGACACAGGAACATGTCGTCGTCGACTACAGTAATGGATATATTTTTACAGCCTTCGCATATACCATCTGGGTGGTGGTATTAATTGCCAACATTTATGCGATTGCGATGCTTGGAATGGGACAAACGGGATAGTGAATGACATACGAATAGAATTTGTTATAGGATACATCCTCAGGTAGATATTAGAATTTGCATAATTATGCTTGCGGCGCCTAATCTATTCTTGCGGACACTTCACGCGAAAGCTACAATAAGTTATATTGACCAATTCTTTCGTGCACGTGATACACACATGATACAATCGTACAATCACCCCCAACCAACCTATCGATAAGAAATCCGTCGATAACCCGTGACTCTCAGAACGCAACCTGCTCCGTCAATCCGTCCAGTTCTCGCTCATAGCATCTGTGCTGACTAATTTGGAACGCGAAGTTAGAAGCAAAGCCTCTCGTGTCAGGTGCAATCCTGAGCGCGTCTGTGACAGCGGAGGAGATGCTATACTTCCCAGTAGTTACGACGCCGTAAGATGCGACAACTTCATCATTGCCATGATCGCGCGAAGGGGCGAAGAGGTCGACACCAGGCAGTCTAACAACGTCACGGAGGAAATTAACACCTGAAATGTTTCAAGTGTCAACGACCATGTGAAAATCAGCTTGAACTCGACGCACCTTCACCAACGGCAGCGATAGCCTTGCAGTGACCAAATGCCTCCCTTACCCAGTGAACCACGCGACCATTCTTGGCAAGTGTCTTTATATGCTCTTCACCGGAAGGGATATAGATAGCATCAAAGAGCGTCGAACGCTGGCCGTCAAAGTAGTGATCGGCGAACACTCCCGGACCGAAATCCTGACCTGACATTGGACGAATGTGGTTCCGACGAGGGCCGATAACGTAGCAAATGGCCTTTGCGCTCGTCAGGGCAGCCCGCACAGCTTGCATCTCAACAGCGTTGAACCCGTCCGTGATCAAGATGGCGATGCGCCTTGAGACGATGGTAGGCTCCTTTGGCAAGAAGTCGAGTTGCGAAAGGCCCTTGCTCTTCTTCCCATGATTGGCACGACCGGGCTTGGTCGGCACCTCACCATTCACCTTAACGGCGACGGCCTTTGCCAGGTCGAAGTCAATGTTGTTCAGAACGTCGATATAGGACTTGTAAACGACCGGGTCCTCGCAATGACTAAGTTCGAAGCTGATGGCACTGACGAGATGGGCCTTTTCATGCGTGGCAAGCGAGTTGTAGAAAAGTTGAGCATGGTTGAAGTGCTCCTGAAACTTCTCCCCACGCGCCCTTTTCTTGATACCTTCGAGATGCTGTGCATATCTAGGCACTATTGAGCTGAAGGGCCAAAGAGACATGAGGTAGACTTACTCGATATATCCACCTTCTTCCGCAGGAACGGGACGCCCGATATTCTTGCGGTTCGGCCAGTAGTTGACTTCGCTCTTAACAATACGATGCCTACTCTTCCCATCGCGATTGTGGTTGAGCACAGGACATACAGGTCTATTAATGGGAAGCTGCAGTCGTAGCAATAAGTCCGAATCTCGGCGAGAGGTAGGGAACGAATCAGATTCACCTCCTCCCAGTTGATGCCCAAACGAGAGATCTGGGTATCAAAGTACGAGAAGTTCCGACCTTGCAGAAGAGGATCGTCGCTGAATCCTATTCCTGGAACGACGTGACTAGTGCAAAATGCGACTTGTTCTGTTTCTGTGAAAAACTCGTCGACAACGCGATTGAGAACTAGTTCGCCAATCTCCTCGAGAGGTACAAGTTCCTGCGGCCATATCTTGGTAGCGTCCAAGATGTCAAAGTCGAAGTTGTGCTCTTGTGATTCAGGGATTGTCTGGATGGCGAACTTCCACTTTGGGTATGCACCGCTCTCGATGGCCTCGTTCAAGTCCTTGCGATGGAAATCGGGATCTTGGCCGTTGATCTTGAGGGCTTCATCCCATACAAGGCTATGTACCCCCAGCTCCGGGATGAAGTGAAACTTGACAAAGTGGCGTTCACCTGAGGAATTCAGCAGTGTGAAGGTGTTCACCCCGAATCCTTGCATCATGCGGAAGGATCGTGGAACACCGCGATCAGACATGACCCACATCACCATATGTGCCGCTGTAAAAAGGGCGTCAACAGGTATCTAGAACTTCCTAAATTGACGAACACTCCGGCTGCAGACCCACGAAGTCCCAAAAGTTGTTATGTGCGCTCTGGCCTTGAGGCACTTCATCATGAGGCTCTGGCTTCACAGCATGAACAAAGTCAGGGAATTTGATGGCGTCTTGAATGAAGAAAACGGGAATGTCATTTCCGACGATGTCCCAGTTGCCTTCTTCAGTATAGAACTTGACCGCAAACCCTCTGGCATCGCGGACAGTGTCCTACACGCGGAAGGAGACCTCAACCGATTATATGCGAGAAAAAGAAGCATATACGCACAGCGCTGCCACGCGAACCCTGTACAGTGCTGAAACGGAGGAAGACAGGAGTCGTCCTCGAGGAATCCGTCAGGACAGGGGCGAATGTGTATTTCGAAGCGCGATCGTTAAATACTTTGAAATAGCCATGAGCACCGGCACCGCGGGCATGCACTACACGCTCTGGGATGCGCTCATGGTCAAAGCGGTGTATCTTCTCTCGTCCAATTTGATCCTCAAGGAGCATAGGACCGTTGTGACGGCCATCTGTGATCTTGAGCCTGATAGATATGAAAGGTCAACACCGTGAACTCGATGCATACACTCAGGCTCGCCAATTGTCCGTGTCAGCCACCTTGACGCCATGATCTGTTGTCAGAGGCTGGTTGGCTCGCGGTTCCTGTATGTCTCGTTGTAGGTCTCCCACTTTAGTTGTGGAGGTCATAGCAGTAGTGAAGGCTTTTTCAACTGATTGTCCGATAGACGACATAGCAGAAGGGACAAGAGAAAGGAGGCGTCACATCTCTTGGCCTTTTATGTTCCCGCCGACGCGGCAAGTCGAATTCCAGACCTTCAAGCTTTCCATGAGATCACCGGTGACGACAAGATGATCTGACCACGTGACCGCGTTGAAAATTTGAATTTCAAACCGACGTGGTAATGAAACATCCGTCCTCACCGCCCTCCCTCGCGCCAGCTATCACTCTCGCTTATTGAGAGAGCTCTTAGCAGTTAGTAGCCACCTTTACGAGCGAATAAATGGCCAAAAATTTAGCTATTAGCATTCACATCCATACCATCCTTATTTCATCCGCTGAAGTTGAAGTCCACTGCGGGCACCATTTGACCAGAAAAGAAATTCATTGACAGGTCATCCTATTCAGCACAAATTTCCACACTGTAGCAGACATGAGATCATTGAAAAGTGATTCTAACAGCTCACGAATACATAGATAGAGGTATTTCCAGTGGGTACATACATAATGAAGGTGGAACCAGAACAACGCCAACGCGCCTGGAATCCAAGAAGTGAAAGGAACATTTAAGCTTTTACGTTACGAAAGAGTTGAAGCATCGTCGAATAAGTGTTAACACAGATAAAGTATCCCAACGAAATAGAGTTGGACAAATATTGCCAGCCCGTCGTAGACGAAGGCAGGAATAAATGAGGTTGGCAACCCGAGATCACGTTCGTCACTGGGCCCAGCAACAACAGCTGAACGGTACGATACGCAACACGTCGAGAGCGGAAATAGCGTAGATAGGAATGATACGTCAGCAGAAGCGCGCAGTAGACGAATCGACCATCGACCACGACGAAGCGAGTGGCGAAATATACTCGCCCATACTGTGAATAGCACCTGTGTCAATACAGGGACAAGGTGATGGGCAACAAAACGTACGCATAGTGTTTAAACAGGACAACGCAATCTGCAGCTACTTGATATCGGCGCACAGGCACTGGCCCGAAGCACCGACTGTTCCTTTGCCACAGTTGTCACACCAACTTCTGTGACCACTATCGACACCTATAGACTTGACTACCGCAGACGGCGTGGAAGTCACGGACTCGTCCCGATGAATGCTGACCAAGTGACGGCCAAGATCATGCTTGCGGCTGAAGGACCGCCCACACGAGCGGTGAGGGCACACATGAGGTTTGAGACGGTTGGGATCATGAGTGGCCATGTGCGTCTTCAAGTTGTAAGCCCGAGCAAATGCTAATGGATAAAAGCGATCAGTGATAAGCCAGGACAGTACAAATAATACCAACCTCGGGGGCATGAGGGGCATTGGTATCTCTTACGAGGATCCTCTTTGGACTGATCGTCGACACCCCTGAGCGACCTTGCAAGAGGTGGGGGGGAGGAAGATGAAGATAACTGCGACATATTAGACGGCGAGACGGTAGAGTCAGCGCCGGCAATGTAGTTGAGAAAATATTCTGCAGTTGAGGACTTGGGTACCGCAGGTATGCGAGTTGCGCCACCGTAGTCTGAGAAGCTTGTGCGCTTATAGGAAATGTCTGCAGCAGGCGCAGTCACAGGACTGCGGGGACTAAGGGGCAAGGCCCCAAAAGTGCTGGGGTCGACAGTCATGGGAAGAGAATTATTGGTAGACTGCGCAGCGGAATTAATACCGTAGTCGGAGCAAGCGCTGCCACCGACACGAACTCGCTGGAAATCCATCTCGAGGTCGAGAGGAAAGGAGCAATTGGTAGAAAAGGAAGGAGAGTCCTGGTAGTTATAGAGAGACTCTGAGTGAGTGGAAAGAGTGTCGTATGTAGACTCGGAGGAAACGGTGATCGTGGAAGGAGGACCACACGTTGGAGTATCGGATCTCAAAAAGGAGTAAGCGTCGTTGGAATCTACGGTGAGGAGCTGCAGCTGGACTTCGTTGAAAGCCGCAAGGCTCGAATCCAGTTCTAATTCGAACAGATCGGGGTGGGGCGCGAGGATGTCTGAAGGCGAGTGAAATGAAGCAAAGTCAAGGCCACCTCCTTGCTTTGTGAATTCCGAGCCATAGGGCTCAAAGGAAGAATAAAAATCGTCGGTTTGCGAGTCAGGCATAGTGCTGTTGCTGCGCGATTCCTTTAATTTTTACTGCGAAGTAGAGCGTGCAATGAACTGATACTGGAAATCGAGTCAGAAGCTTGTTAAACCAAAGTTAAGCAGGATTTACCGGGTGTGGGCTAGAAATCGGGTTCTGCTGCGGACCACGCAAGCAACGGCTTATAACCATCATTACATCAGCCTCATTCTCACCCTTCACAGCTAATTCGGATATTTCCGTTGGGTACAATCATTCGGCCAACTACCTCGGCATCTACTTTGATCATATCTTTTGACAAACCCTATTGTATTCCGTCGGGGGCGCAATATGCCCGTTGTCTTGACACGTCTGTCACTATTCCTGAGAGTTACTTTCCTAGCATTAACCGGTAACCTCTTGTGAATTCCTCGGTCTAGTCGTCTTTGTATGTGCGTCTTGCGCCCGGTACCAAAAGAATCCTCACGGACCGCACACCTTTGGATCTTCACAAGATCTCCGGGCAAGTTCGGACAATGTAGCGATCGTAGCCACGTCGGGCCACAAAGCATTTCGATGTGAAGTCGTTCGCGCGTTTTCGCTTACTTCATAGAAGAAGCGGCACTTAAGCTTTAGGAGGGGTACGGTATGTTGGTCGGCGCAAGCTGTGCACTCCTGAAAAGTTCCGAAGATATCACTCAGTGACCGAGATCTCGGGAGTTGACTTCCACGACATGTACTGCGGACATAGGCTGCCTGGGATTTCTAGGAAAATTACCCAGCGTCCTGCATGGTGCACAGCTCAGAGTTGCCCCTACTAGCCACTGATCAAAGTTTATTTCAGTCCGGCGCGTTCATCAAATCCGCAAATAATATGATCCCCGCCGACCCTATTATTGTCTCCCGTCGGTGAGGCTCACGGGCTGGGTAACTTCAGGGGTTTGCACACGACATCATCGCCCGCCTAGCTCAATCGGATAGAGCGTCAGACTCTTAAGACTAGGCGATCTGAAGGCTGCGAGTTCGACCCTCGCGGTGGGCTAATGTTTTTATTGCCTTTTTTTCGAAGTCTTCACTATTGTCGTCATTTTCTGAAAACTGGTGTCTCGAGAGGGTCACGTATCCGAGTCAGGCCAATGAAATATGCACTGCGAACCCTCACATTCGATCCTCGTTCGTCGTGTATTAAATCTGCAAAGGATACCACCCGGTATGTGACCTTGCAAGCAATTCAGTCTGGATCTTGAGTGCTTGAGCGACGACAAGAGTTAAGTTACCTGACCCGGTATTGATCCTCGGTCAAAAAGTTCCAATATCGCCAAAATTTTGTATGCAACATGTATGAATAGGCAACTTCTCCAGTGAAGGTGAAATGTATCTAGAAGTGATTCGCTTTTGTTTTGAATAGATATCACTCGAAACATAGGAAGAACTTCCGGCATTTTCATTTCACCATAAAATGAATCGTGATAGATAGTGGTATACTTCTAAATGTCCTCGTTGATCAGTCTCATGCGGAGAGTCGCATCGCTGATCGTGATAGTTATTGCTCATCATAAAAGTCCATGACTGAAGTGAGGGTGATGGCTAACATCGAACACTCATCCTCGGAATGTGCAGCAGCTGGTCGAACGATGAGCTACTTGTTTCGAATGAATCGATTGAACAATAAAACCATACCTAACCATGTATGGCACTGTCGATGCGGCCAAACAGGCAAAGGCTGCCCATGCAAGATATATTCCATTCCCATAAGACACCACTATGCCTGATAGAACGGTGCCATTTGAGACATGCAACTGCAGGGTATTGACAGCCTCGCATTTTTTGACGATTGATGTCCAGATGGCAGCGCCGATGAGAATGAACAGCGCAGCCGTGATCGATGAAGCTGTTGAAATAAAGAATAAGAGTGCCCTTCTTGCTACACCGCTGTAGGCAGCGCTTGAGTGTGGTGCATATGAGAATCGAGGTGTGGACCTTACGTGAACAATGCGATGGTTGCAAATATGGTCCCCAAGAGGATAAAGTAGTATGCAACGCGAGCATTGTAACCCAGGTAGCTCGAGTTCATCAAAGTCGTGTTTACAAACATTGCGTCAGAGTATTGCGTGTAGTTTTGGAACATATCGGACGTCATCGCAATATAGGGCTCGAAGCTGTCTGCAATGGTGTGATTGGTGCATGTTCCGGCAGAGCTGTTAACGAATGCGCAATAGGAATAGAGACCGAACTCATAGAGTTGTCTCAACCCGTTCCGCTCACCGAGGGGCGAGGTATAATTATCGGTATATAGGCCCTGAATCGGATCACCGAAGGATGCGTTCAGTGCTTGACTTGTGATCATTGTCAGCATATTGGCCACATCGAGATCTGAGGACACTGACCCGAACCCTGAAGTGTTGACTTTTGCCTGAACGGTGTAATCAGATATATTTCGAACCCAAGTATATGAGCGCGAATCACCATTGCAATTCCATGAGGAACAACTGAGGTATTGATTTGTCCAACCTAAAAAAACTGATAAGATTATGATAGCAAAAACAAGGAAAAGACATACATGGACAAAGATTAATAGCAGAAGTGCAACGAACCTGTGAGGAAGGTTAAGTCGGAAGGGGAAGTTCAAGAAAATAAGCTCACGAAAGAAAGGAAGCTCCTCCAACGCAGTATTCTCCTCTCATTTTGACAGGGTATAGAGAGCGATGAAAAGAGGTATAAAGAAAAGAGGTTTACGCCGCAGCCTGTGGCAGGCGAACTTGCTGCATTGAATCCACGCGACATTTTGCAAGTGGAATTACATTGAATTTTCCCACGAAACGTTGAAAGCTGCTAATTCAAATAGGGAATAACCGCCAAGTCTGCCGCAGATATCTACCTTCGGCCCCGTGAACCACTATCTGGCCTCAGCCTGAACAAGCCAGCATGTCCAAGTTGTCCCCTTGGAATCCCCTGGCTCGTAGTACAACAGTCGAAATTCATCAGGAACGTGAAACCCCGCCCCAAGATGATTTGCGTTTGCTAGACCAGGTCGAACAAGACGAGGAATCCTCGTCATCTCCACAAAGTCGGGCGAAACGGCTTGCGCTTAGAACCAAGGATTTCGGCAAGAGTATTGGTGCTAGAGCTCAGTCACCAAGTTCGCCTAAATCCAGCGGAGAGCACAGGCGTATGTTTAGTCTGAGTCGCAAAGGCAAAGGCAGAGAGCCGTCGGATCACACCGAAGGTGACATTTGGCGCGTCCTATCCTCGTAACGACACTAACAGTCACTACACAGTAGTCATTGGACCTAGTACCTGTTCGCAGATGCCTAGACAGGTACTTTCCAATGGAAACACAGACACAGGCGCCCAGTCGTCAGATCATCTCGCTCAAGATGACTCACCCTTCATTAGACCTCGTTCACCCTCTCCACTCCGTAGCAGGCCGTCATTACAGGCATTCCGAGGAACTGGCTCTGTGCGTTTATCCCCTGTGACGCGTGCATCAACTAACAAATCACGTGTTTCAGATGCGCGCAGGAACTCAAACTCTCATTCAAGCTCTACAAGCTATGCCATGGGCAAATATATCAGATCAGGACGACGACCTTGCTAATGTCACAGCACCACAGGGAGATGAAGATAGCGACGATTCTGGAGGTTGGTGATTTTTCTGCATCGACTCCCGCATTTGACATTCCATTTCAGCAGTGCCCATGGCTTCCTCTATTCATGCCATTTATCGTCCTGTTGCGCGTTCGAGAAGGACGGAAGCATCCTTGTCATCACGCATTGCATTGCCATCGCAAGCGGAAGGTCACGAAGGATCGGACGGAGATTTGGATGTGACTTCTACCTCCGAAGAGGATGCTGATACCGAGGACTTTGAAGCTACCACGCCCCGCCCCGCAGACGTACAGGAGCCACAACTCACCGCACCAGAGCTGCCGACGGCTTACCGACCTGGGGTACTCATGAGACGCAAGGCTTCTAGCCATGCTGCGAGTATCACAACTGTCAAAGTCGCACGGAGGGCACGCCTAGCTGAGAAATTAAAGGAAATCTTCGAGTTGGATGCCATTGATGAAGTTCTAGCCGGTGGGTATCTCGTTCATTAATGCCTCTCACAATGTTCAACCAATCCCAGAAATGCCTTGCTGGTTGCTTCGCTCTGTTTGTAAGGCAATTATTTTTCACATTGACATACTGTTCCAACTCCACGCATAGTGTTACAGGGATATATGTACCTCACTAACTCTCATTTATGCTTCTTTGCGCATATGCCCAGTCGAGAGGTAAGAATTCTGTCCGACACTTCGGGGTGGTCTTATGATCGGTGCAGGATCAAATTCTCAAGTCAGGCACACTCAGCAAGAGGGCTAACCGTACTAAGCTCTGGACAAAGCACTGGTTCGTGCTCAAGAATGACGCCCTCTCTTGGTATCAGTCTTCTTCAGTGAGTAAAACAAATTGCGAGACATCGCTATCTTATACTTCTTTAGGACCCATATTTCATACATGGTATAGTGGACCTTCGCTATGCGATCTCTTGTGATCCATCTGGAGAGAAGGAGATACGTCTCCGAACCAACCAGAAGAACCTTCTCATGTCCGCCGATTCAATTCCTAGTCGAGAGGAATGGGTGAAGGCCATACGAAAAGTCATCTTCAAGGCACAGAATATGGGTGACACTGTTAAGGCAGGTTGATAATATTGAGAAGTGTGCATAATAACATGTTACCTCTTACAGATCGCAATTCCTTATTCGGCCATTCTTGATGTCGAAAAGTCATCAGCGATGGACTTCAGTGAGACTATCGATGTCAAAGCCTTTGACAAGGAGCACTTTTCAGTGGACTCGTATTTCTTTGCTTACTTCCAGGACTTGCCGGTCGCATTGGAACATATTCGTGATGCTGTGCGCACATACCGTTCCTTGGTCCCCAGGTCGCCTCTGGCATTATTGGACACCACCTCCACCCGCACGCCCCTCCCTTCCGCCACTCATGGTATAGATCGCGCTAAGAGCCTCCCAGCACCGGACACGCGTTTCGGCTCCGCTTTCAGATTATCGTCTCTTCTACGACCATTCCAGGACTCACTCCCCGCTTCCTTGGGTCGCATTAACAGTGCATCGGGCGCTCCCGATTCTACCGAAGGGCCTGACGAGTACACTCACATATCTAAGAGATCGGGTTCTTCCCTGGTGCCCATTACCGCATCTTCACCTGAAACAATATCTTCCCCAGATTCGAGTAGGGCACTTCACGCTCTTCCCAGAGCATCCACAATCGCCATTCCGACAGACCACACTTATCCTCCTTCCACATCTGTGAGTGATCTAGTTTCCAGTCCAACAGCGAAGTCTATCACATCAAGCGTTCCATGGAACGTGGGGGTACCCTCATGGCTCAAGGTCCAGCGTAGCCGCGTCAGTACTTCTACCTCGAACGCGTCTGCGCTTAGTGCCTCTGCCAGTGGGAGTGGCATACGTGAAGTGTATTCTGTCCCATCAACGGCAGAATTAGCAGCTCGACAGAATTCGGGAAGTACTCAAGTTGACTTGGGATATAGTGTTCTTGAGACACCAGAAGCTGCTGTGGACCCGGAAGCTACCGAGAAATTCAGGATTGCATTTGCCTTTGACGAAAAGGAGGTTCTATTGGGCTGTATGTATATCCTTCCTATCCCATGGTTTGCCATTGAACATTTTCTAGATTTTTCTGGATACCTATTCCGTCTTCTACCGGTACCTGGCCGGCTGTATGTCTCGACCAACTATTTCTGTTTCAAGACAAGTGGCCCTCTTACTTCCAAGACTCGGGTATGGAATTCCTAAACCCTCTGGGTCTACCCCTCATGACACACCTTCCTAGATGATTCTTCCTATTCGAGATATCTTGAGTGTCGAGAAGACCAAGGGTACTCGGTTTGGCCACTACGGTCTCACAGTCGTTATTAAAGGACACGAAGAACTCTTCTTTGAATTTGGCTTTGATGACCGCCGAAAGGCATTCGTCGGCATCCTGGAACGGCAAATGGAAGAGGTCAGGAAGCGTGCAAGTGCAGGAGATCTTCCGGTCCTCAGTCAGGGGAAAAAAGATGCACTCATCTTGGAGGAGTTCGAGCCTCACAATTCTACAGACTCAGATCCCGCCCCTCCTTCCGAAAGCATGTCTGAATCACTCCCAGCAGTGATGTTCACCTCTTCCTCGTCGACTTTCCTGACGTTCAAGCCCAAGGAATCTTTGCATTTCACTTTCCTTACGATTGGTTCGAGAGGAGATGTGCAACCTTATATATCTCTGGCGAAGGGCCTCATGGAAGATGGTCATCGGGTCAGAATTGCAACACATGGCGAATTCCGTGAATGGATAGAAGCCGTTAGTCGCTCACCTTTTTTGAGTGCACGTCATTGACACATCTGACAGTATGGAATTGAGTTCGGTTATGTTGGCGGAGATCCAGCAGAGCTTATGCGCATCTGTGTTGAGAATGGCACATTCACTGTGGCATTTCTCAAGGAGGGCTTGACAAAGGTCCGTTATCATGTACGAGTATTCGTTGTTCTTACATTCTTCCAGTTCCGCGGGTGGCTTGATGACCTTTTGAAGACTTCATGGGAAGCATGTCAGGGCACAGACGTCCTGATTGAAAGTCCCAGCGCCATGAGCGGCTATCACATTGCAGAGGCACTCAAGATACCCTACTTTAGAGCATTCACGATGGTTTGGACACGCACTAGGGCATACCCACATGCCTTCGCTGTCCCAGAACACAAGGTTTGTGAGACTTGGCACTGTATTAGGTGGGAGCTTATGATAATTCTTGCAGATGGGTGGCGGGTATAACTATATGGTGCGTTGAAACAGTCTTTGTTCACTGCTTGAACTAACAAAAACGATCCCAGACTTACGTTATGTTCGACCAAGTATTCTGGCGTGCTATCTCAGGGCAAGTAAACCGTTGGCGACGTAATGTCCTGCATTTAGGCAATACCAGCCTTGATCGTATGCAGCCTCACAAGATACCTTTCTTGTACAATTTCAGCCCTACGGTTGTTCCCCCTCCTTTAGACTGGCCTGAGTGGATCCGCGTCACTGGTATGCTCAATTTTATTTAGAACGACGACTGTTATCTCAAGTTATCGTCAGGATACTGGTTCCTCGACGACGCAGAAGTGGGCGCGAAGAAATGGACTCCACCACCTGATCTCATACCGTTTATCGATTCGGCTCATGAAGCTGGCAAGAAAGTCGTTTATATCGGCTTTGGCAGCATTGTCGTCTCAGACCCAGTGGCAATGACGCATTGCGTAATAGAGGCGGTATTGCGGAGCGGCGTATATGCAATTCTCTCCAAGGGCTGGTCTGATCGATTGCACGCGAAGTCTTTAGAAGCATCTGAACCCGAGGAACCATTACCCAAGCAAATCTATCCGATTACTTCCATCCCTCATGATTGGTTGTTCCAGCGCATTGATGCTGCATGCCATCACGGTGGTGCTGGAACTACTGGTGCAAGCTTGAGGGGTTCGTACACTGTATTTGTTTTTTGCTGATCTGATATATTTCTGCAGCTGGCATACCAACCATCGTCAAACCTTTCTTTGGAGATCAGTTTTTCTCGGCCGATCGGGTTGAAGCCCTTGGCATAGGAACAGGTGTCCGCAAGTTGACCGTGGAGAGTCTGACTGAGGCGCTTGTCTCTGCGACTACAGATTCCAAACAAATTGAGAGGGCAAAGCTAGTTGGGGAAAGGATACGCGCTGTAAGTCGGTTTACTTAAGACGTACTGGCGTGTTTAACGTCGATAAAGGAGAATGGTGTTGCAACCGCAATCGAGGCCATCTATCGCGATCTTGACTATGCTCGTTCATTGATCAAGCGAACCCCCAATGAATCAGAAACGACTCATGACGTGGAAGCCGCTGTCCGCGACGAGCAGAATGTCATATCATCACATTCTACTCTGGAGCGCTCCGGTTCTGGTTCTTGGAATTCAGGAGATTCACGCCGAGGCAGCGAAGACTGGAGCCTAATTTCTGATAGCGACGACAAGCGTCTATCTAGTTCACGTAGATTGAGTGATGGCAAGCTTGACCGGTCCTCGACTTTCAAACGTAACAGTCTTGCCGCCGCTGTCATGTCTGTGCTACCAGATGCACTCACCCCTACCCATCACCGCCAATCCACATTGCCGCAATCATAAGTTGACTGTAATTTATTATGTCTATTGGCTTATCACTTGTCTCATTGTACAGCACGCACTTTCGATCACTTTGGCTATTAGACTTTTTGCGTTAATAGAATATATGTATCACATCGTCCTGGCTTCTTCATAGTGTTCCTCCAGTACCTTCTTGCTAAATGACCCGAACGTATCGCTTTCAGAGATACGTTGGTGGGTATCGGGCTGCATGAAGAGAGCAAATGTCTCGCGTGATATCTTTGCACCACCTGGCGTTTGCCCAACCCGCACGCAGTGAGGTGTGGCCCGCAACTTCCCAGCAGTGACCAGCTCCAGGGCCTCGCCTGTTTGGAAGGCAAGGCAGTCCGGAGGAATCGAGACCTTCGTCAGATCTCCGCCTCGAGTTCTGATATACAATCCGGACGTCGGAGAAGGTGAAGGAACAGCAACAGGCTCCATGCCTACTTCTTCACGAAGGAAAATAGCCTAGAAGCAGTGTTCACAGATAATGCTGATGCACTCAGGTATGTACTCACCGAACACAACCCTGTCAGGAGTGAATTGTCTTTATGAAACCCGCACCAGCTATCGATCGGTTCATCCTCAGTGATAGGGTTACTTTCTGAAGGAGGGAAGTAGTGCAGAAGGCGCGCTTTAGTGGTTTGTGAGGTACTGATGAGTTCAGGGAGGGATAGAGACGCGTCTGTCAAATATTTGGAGACTGGAGTGCTCATCATTGCGCGTTCATGGCAAAAACTTGTTGCATATTCTCACCGAAGGGCTGGCAGGCAACCGCGAGCTGGCACCCAACATTGAAAACAAATTTACCCAGGTTCTTGAAACTTTCTTCGAAACCTTCTATCCCGATTTCGTTCTTGTCCGGCCCTTTGATGACAAGTAAGCGTTAGATATCAGATACAGAAAAGCAACACTTACAAACGTTATCGCCGTAGAATGGTCGATATTCAGCTTTCACAGCAGTATTAACGTTGGGAATATCTACTACGGGATTAGCATAGTAAGACCCTTTCAGCGTGTCTAGTTCGAAAGGTGAGCAGGCGTCCCGCCAAAGCGGTATGGATGAGCATTCGTACCTGGTCGTCCATTCATGATTTCCTGTGTAGCGATAGTTAGTCCAGTCTATTAACACCTTTCAACCTTCTCAACACTGACTTTCCCATGTGACCATCCATAACTTCAAGTTGGAGTCAAAACCTTGTTACCTGGGCGAGCTTAGATATAACCTACCTGAATATACTCCCAGGGTCCGCATATTTCTCCCTCACATCCCCGTCCAGATGAGCAAATTTGTATGCAAGCTTGAGTAACCTTTCTCTGTAGATGGGGTAGACAGGCGGAAGATCTTTCACCAATATAATCCCAAGGGCCTGAGGATGCGATCCAAACGCCTCCTCTTGTAAGAGAAAGGATCGGTATTGGTGTAGCACGCAATGTCTGTCGTGCATAACTCACCAATGGATGTCCCTAGGGAGGAGGGAGAAGATACAAGTGTTTGGTAGGATATCGACACGACACCTGTGGACATGGCACGCGATCCCTGCAAGGCACGAGTTAGGGATGTCACGGAGGGAAGAAGTACCCTTCTCGCCATCGACGTGTAATAAAACTCTCCGAGAATATGCGGGAATATGAGCGACGGGAAAGAACGCTTAGACAGCACTGACGGTGTTCGCGGCCTTATCGAGCAACTTCAAGTGCCGTACTGCCAGTAGATAGTAAGTATCATATGATTACCTGATTGTACTTACACGCGCTTACTTGGAGCGCTCTATAGAGACCTATATAATGAGGAAGCAAGCCCAAGAACTATCGCGTATGTTACATGTAGATTGCAAACTCTGGCGGTCTTACAACCTCCTCCCACGACTACTGGAAATCAGAACCTAAGGTACCATGACGCCTCTCTGGGCCACCAAAGATGTCTCTGACAAGGCATGCCTGAGTGCCTTCCCCGTGTCATCGATCGAATGCAGGAATCGTAAGAGTTCCCGACAAAGTTGCCAGTCCTGTGCTTTCACGGCACAGTTCAGCAAGCGGACGGCATCTCCATTGTTTTCGTCGAGCTGCTCAAGGTTATGCAGCACCAACAGGTATGAACTCGCTGTTTTTAGCCGTTTGGATGTTAAACATGTCTGTCACGATAAGTTTGAGCGGGCTTTTGTTCTACGGAACCTAGTTGTGTCTCACCTCAAAGAGTGCGTGCGGGTTCCCAACAATACTAAAGAGACGCTTCCATCTGGTCATCTCAGTTTTCCGAGCACATCCGACGACGACATCTAAGGCGGCGTCGAAGTGATCAAGAAATTCTATCACTGCCGCAAGTGCACCGGACTCAGGCGATGCGTTTGTCGCAGTGTTCTCTGAGTCTATGGTGGCCTCGGACTCCACCACAGTATGTAGCAGTATTTCTAATGCATGAGCGAAGAAGACCAGATGCTGATAGTGTCTTGCAAGCGTCACTGCCTCCTTCACCTGCCCAGATTCCAGATGATACCGGAGGACATGGTGCAAGAAAAGATGGGACTTGCAAAGGGGTCAGCATAGGCACGAGTAGTCAGAGAAGAAACCCACACTCGTGGCATGTCTGAACATTACAAATGATAAGTTCATTCTCGTGGCGGCCTCGTGTTCCGCGCCAATGATGATTCCCTTGTCCATGAGAACAGCTGCTTGACTATCAGTATCCACAGGACCCTGAGAGACGAAGAATATACACATACACAAAGGGTAGAAGTCCAATGGTATACTCACACTTTCCTTGACGTTTGAAGGTCCATCGGCAGATCCGGACGACTCAATGGCGAGTGCATTCAGCCAAACTCGTATGTTCTGTCCATCGTAACCCCAGAGTGAATTCTCGAGCGCACCAATACCACGGAGATGTATCCAACAAAATTCGATGCGTTCTGCAAAGATTTGCATATCATAGTTCACTTCTTGGCTACCAGACTTGAAGGTGAAGTAAATCATCTGCTGCGTCAACATCCCATACAAGCGCACCTTTCTGGGACGCAATAGCACCAACTGACCGCCGACCATCATCAATACAATTGCGACTGCAAGATCATCCACAGGGTCACCGAGTCCTGAATGCGAAATGAGTAAGTAGTGCTTGGGAAGCGCATGAACGCACGTTTCTGAGCATTCGGGATCATCCAGCTCAATGCCCTCACTGCGCTAGGCGAGGCAATAACTCCGTCAAACGTAATACTTCCGCATAGATGTAGCTTGATTGTATCAGCAGTTGGTATTATCAGATAGTGGCTGAGCATGTTGTCGGCAGTATAGACAAGCAGCGAGTTGTCGACCAACGACAGAATGATTACTGGCGACGTTAATATTTCGCGGTGAAGCACATTTTGATTGCTGAGCTCCATGTCTCTAGAGTAGAGCCGTATCTGATGAGGCATGATAAATTGAATGTTCACATGGAAGCAAGCCTTGCACGAACCTGGTACGACTTGGAAACTTCCACTGCAGCAATCAGCACATGGTGGAACCATAGAAGTCCACCTTTCACTGTAAATGCCTGTTCCTGGGTAATATTCGAGAATATTTTCCATCTGCCCGAGGTCGAGCTGTAATGTACCAGACCTCGCCGCCCGGCAATAGCAATTAATCGCCCATCATTGCTGAGTGCCGAGTACCTTATGGGCCAATTTGTTGTCAGGTAGGATTGAGGTATCTGTCATACCTAAGTTCAACGATAAGTGTATGATTGTGGGAAACTGACTTTGATGTGCTGCCACACATCTGACTCTGGGTTGATCACGCTCATGTCAGGCTGGTCAGCGCCTCGGTATACTAGTGCTCGATCATCCATTTGCAGAAACGCGTAACGAGTGTTATCCTGACCCAGTATATGATAAACCTTGTATCCTTGAGTAGTAACGTGAGCTTACTGGAGAATGCTGACACGTCGTTGCACTTTTGGCAAATGGCAGAATGAAAACCTGGCCGTCCGGTTCTATGATTCATTGCATGAGACTTTGGTATCACAGGCAGAATTGACTCACTTATTCCGGAGGGAGTTAGGACAAGGAGCTCAAAGTTTCCTGGTGCCCAAAACTGTCGAAGTTACAAATCAGAGTGCTCCAAAGCGGATGGCGGATCGTACTGACAAGGTCCTCGACCGCGTGCATGAAGGTATCTTGAAACCTGTGGCGAAATGTAAGTGCCTTGGCATTCCGTCAGGCCACGAGCTCACCTGTCGCCATCAATGTGATCATCGACGCCAAAGCCGGATGCAAGACATCGTCCACCAACGCTGAATATTGCCCAGCCGTGTATCCACCCAACAGCCAGAACGTATCCATCTGAGCTCCACTCCATTGCAGTTACGGAGCCAGTGGACCGGTTGTACGGGTTCGGTACGTCGACAACTTTTGGGGTGGGCGTGGGCCCGTCCTGAGTGGGAAAGCTTGTAAATTCAACAGAACCGCTATATTCAGGGATTGGTTAGAAGAATCAAATAAGGGGACATCTCATACCTGTGAGTGCCAACTGCAACGAGTGAGAACCTCGTGTTGATAGCTATGGCCACCGCCCGACGAGGTTCAATGTAGGTTGAGCACGATTGCCCACTACCATCATCAACACTGCGCTGCTTTTGCACCCAACGCGGTACCTCAAAGTTATGGATACATGTGCCTTCCCAATGATAGTGCGACTGCGAGCCAGAACTTTCAGTTGACGGCCTGGATGTTCCGTTAGCTTGGTTGGATGTTGAACTCTGTCGTGAAAACCATGTCAAGGAGATAAAAAGTAACAGAACAAGAAAACCCACTCTGTCGGTTTCTTCCTCACCAAGCTCGGAATCAGCTAGAATACTTTCTGAATGCCTACTTTCTTGCAAGCGGACAAAATATGCTCTCCCGTCAGAAATGATCCAGGTTTCCACTCCCGATATTGAATGAAGAATCTTCGTGACAGTGACTTCGACTTTTGTGAGCAACGTCAAGGAGACCAGAAATAGGGATTTTACCATCGGGATCTACAAGCCAAGGCAGCTCATGGTCGTTCAAAACCCAAGTGTCATGACCCATGAAAGACCTGCGCGCTGTCTGCTCTCCAACTTCTGTCTCGTCGTATACTGGCCATGGTATGCGTTGTACAGCAGGTGGTGAACTAGTTGAAAAGATGATATGGTGTTTGCGCGGTGATACGCTGAAGAGACCTTCGGTCAAATGCACCAATATGAAGTGTACTAGCCGACCTGAGAACCTGCCCCTCGGTACATATTACACCTTCGAGTGCTAGACTCAATGACTGCAGAGGTATGCCCTCTCCGGGACCCGGCAGGAAGTTGCGCTGCACACCCGGACCCATGAGTGATGGCTGGTATACCGATGCATCTGGAATATAATCAACCGTGACCAGGACCAAGTACGGCATTGTAGTCTACGGCCACAAGATGAATGTGTTTGCAGGATAGCTAACTGCTCAGTAAAGGCGAACCTGTATGACAATCCTACTCCCGTCTGGTGACCAAGTGACCGCCGTATTGTCTCCATGTTCCACGAGAGAAGTTTCTGACCTGGAGATGTGGGCCAGCGGGGCAGAAGGCTACAAGACATAGATAGCGCTGAGTCGCAGAATGTCATGAGACTGAAATCTACATACTCGGACGCGCCAAACCGTCAAAGAACTCTTTGTGAGGGTGCAAAAGAGTGACTTGCGCGGGCTAGCTTCGAAGCAGAGGACAGGTTCCGGGATGACATCAGGTAAAGCAGGGACGGTCAACAGCTGCCTAGCCGCCGAGGTAGGAAAGTACATTAGTTCCTGGTATCACTGAACGTACGCGAATTTGGACTTGGCGAGGCTAACAGCACAGCAAACGTTCAGAACACGAAGAGGATCAACTATTCAGACGAAGAGTCAAATGGAATTCGGAAGGTCTCATGCATAGCCGCCGATGTGAAATGACTTTGAGAACCAATGTGTCCCGAACACGTCGTACTCACACACGTATCCAGCGCTTTAATGTCCTTGAAAACATTTGTGAGGGTACTAGATGCCAGTAATGATACAATGAGTGCCAAAATTGTAAAACTAAAACCAACGAAGTAATATTTGAAGGAGAAGGCGGTTAAATAAACTGCAAACTGGTCACCAGTCACCCGCTGCCCCATATTTTGCCCAGCCAAGTGTTTTCAGTCGTGGGTGAAGAATATTCCTCGGGCGCGTGGCTAGTATTGTCTGAGCTGTGAGACGAGATCGGAGTATCCGTAGGAGCGAAAGAACGTTCTGAGTGGAGATGAGATATATAGGAACCTAATGCCATAGGCTGCAATCGAGCTTGGCGAATAAGGTCAAGAATAAGGGATACACCCTGCCGAGACTGTAAAGGAGATCAGACGACGATGAAGCAAAAAAAACAACATAACAAGCGCACCCTTTGAACATGCGCCTTGAACCGAGCGAGACCATGGTTCTCAATTCGTTTTGTCAATCCCCAACCAAGCTTGGAGGTGATGTATGCCTCCGTTGTCTGCACAGTGCGACTGCTCGAGACAACTGTTAGTGTAGCTCAGGTGTGTAGGATAAGTGATACGTACCCCTCTTCATTTTGCTCGAAAAGTTGGGTCTCCTCAACTTGCATAACCTTGACATGATCAAGGTTTTTAGTCCTGCACCGAACAACCTTTCCAAAGGGATCCACTTCGCTCTCCTCGATGACCCACGACTCCGCCCTGGAGATAATTCCTTGAGGAGCCCATCTTGGTAAGGCTCCTCGTTTCAAGATGAGTCTTGTTGTCAATAGGGAGCCCGACTCCGTCTGGTGCCTATCAACGACATCACACGAGATTACATGTGCAGCGTATGGATTAGGATAGCGAAGAAAGAAGGCAAGAGAGACGATGGACCAGGGATCGCTGGGTTTTTTTTAGTAAATGAGCTGTAGGCCTGATGGTGAAGAAATGAAAGTAAAATTACTCACTCGTACAAGAAGGATTGGGAGAAGAACCTCATTGTCAACGATCCCGGCTTCGCTTCAGTTTTCAATTCAAGTCACGGTTGAAGAACAGAACGACTCGAGAGCGGACGTCACAGCTGGCTAGGGATGTGGGTAAGCGTCACAAAGGGTAAGAAATGATTCATTGCCATCACGTAAGTAACGGCCTAATCCGTTAAAGGCCGCCTGAACCGATATGTACTTACAACAGTAAAAGTAAGTGATGTAAAATACTCAAGATTAGATACATGCATGGAAAGAAGGAAGTAATACCCCACAACTGGCTCCAAACTTCCCCTTCAGTCGTACGTCTCGTCCTTGACCGAATCATCGCTCGACACAAATACCCTCAATCCATCATGAGAAGGTCGAATCCACACGGGCTTCCCTTCGCGAATCCATCTCCACCCCGCGACGCTCCGTGACGCTCATACTAGTCGTATCTCTAGGGCTGTCTCCGCCCGCGGCCTTGCCGATAGTTACATATTCATCATGAGAGATGTCATGGCTGAACCCAGTCATATAGGTTCGTCTGGGATTCAACCTTCGCACAGTAGCCACTGCTTCCCGAACACCCATATGCGACGTATGGGCCCTCAGCCGCAAGCAGTCGAGCACCAACACTGGCATCGGTTTCTTTGTCGACTCTAGTAATGCCCAAGTATCATCGGGTATCAAAGATACGTCAGAAATGTAGACGATAGTGTCCTGAATCAAAAATCCAAAGCACAAATAAGGATGAATCTTGGGAGTCGCGCTGCTGCATATATCCGACAAAGGTCTCGCTGGGGATGACCTCCCCGACAAATTGGGAGTTGTCGGCTGAGTCGCGAATGGTGTCGGCGCAAAGGCTGGCGGAGGGTTCGTGGTAAACAACCTGCCATGATGGACTATACAGTTTGGTCAATCAGGAATGTGTGTCTATCACAGTATTAGCCAACCTAAGAATGGTGTAATGCGGACACCCGTATCCTTGATTTCAAATGGGACCTTGTCTTCTATGATATGCCATTCAAAATCAGGTACCTGTTATCCGGGGTATTGCATATCAAATAGGCTGATAGAGTGAACGCACGAAACTTACATCGCCTCCCCCAGATGCAAATTCTTTTGACACCAAATAAGGGAATGATCTTTGAACTTCGCCGAACGTGGACTGAGAAACATAGACATCGATGTGCGTTTGTATGGCACCTCCAAGCGTCCATCCTGGTGCGGCATAATGGTGAACAAGCGTCTGATGTAAGGCTATATTTTCTATTCTTACCTCGAAGATCATCTAAGCCATTCATGGCTATCAAGACAATCAGCACCATCGTCCATCTCAAACAAGCAAATCGAACCATCAGCATGTGCATGTGTAATGATAACAGCGTCAATCTCCCGCAATCCATACTTCGGGAACCACTCCACGGCGGCAGCTTGAAAGTTTTTGCCTACATCGATGACCACGGTCCTGTTTCAGATACAAGAAGATTATGATTTAAAGGTCAGGTAGAAATTGTGTGGACTTACGTTCTCTTGCCATCCTTTCCCAATATACGAAGAGCCGCGGATGTATTTCGCCTGATGTTCTTCTTTCCTTCTGAAGTCAGCGTGGATAGGCATGTCAAACAGGGCATTCTATTGGGCGGGGCGGTCAGGCAGTCCAGGTGAGGAATGGAGGAGGAAGTGCCTGTTCCAAGGAACAACAGCTCAATTGATGGTGTGTATTGGGTATCGGAAAGAGAGCCATTCACGCTGTTGGGACTCATTGTAGGACTGCAGAAGCGAGAAAAAGGACCTAAGGGAAGTGGGAAGGAGAGGCTATAGGCAGGCCGTTTTTCAACTTCACGACCCGTACCAATTTCCGAAACTTCAATTCTCCGATGCGGCCGTCGATCATGGACGGCCACCAATTTGCGTCCTTTGCGGCGGCACGTGCGGACAGCGGTTAGTGATAAGATACCCTCTTGGCACGAACCTTAGATTGTTGGAACTGAACGATGAAACGCATTAATAACGGGTCTAGGAGCGCTGGCCATTCAAGCAAATTATACTTTTCAAGCTACTAAAAGTCAGCAACGCAAGCTAAAGCAGCATCATGATCACAGCCTTTCGGCCACTTGATTGCTTTTATTACCCAATGCCCTTAATACAAACAATTCAGAGTCCGAATCTAGGCTAGCTCATGGTCTCACTGATAAGTCCACGGGATGGGCCTCCGCCGAGGTAAGGTGGTACAGTCTAGGTCGTATGCGACAGGTGATGAGTTCGTCCTCCTGAGTGCGCCGGGAAGTTCATGACATTCGTACAATACATTGACACTGCGATCCATGGACCACGGCAAACATATAAACATAAGTATGCCAAAGTCCTAGTACATATATTTTGCAAAACCTGAATTGGGAGCGCCTTCCAAAACTTTCACGAGTGGGTTGTACTTAGTAATATCTGGTCTACGAAAGCTCCAGTCGCTGGTTATATGGAAAAGCTTGTAATCCACGTATGTGTAACCAAAGTGTGGTCAAACTGTGGATAGGAAGCTTCGCGAGGGCATGCACCGACGTTGATTTTTTTTGGCACGCGACAACATATAGAGGTCGAGAACTGGCCCTCGAGATATTTGTTTTCTTCTTTTCATAAAATGTTTTCTACTGGTAAGCATATGCTGCCAATAGCCGTAACTGACCAGTGGCTACTTCGTGAAAACTATGCAAGACGAAATGTGATCAATAACGGCAACACTTTTAAAAGAAAGGAAACATACTTGAAACAACATCCTCGTCTTGTAGCTGATGGTTCAGACTGACCTTCTGTGCGTGAGGCGAGAACTTGGATGAACGCCCCTATGCGAGCAGTAAGTGTTCACATCCGACATGTAAACAAAATTAAATATACCCTGTCGAGAGCTTAGCATATGTATGGACCGACATATGATTTACTCACCAAACGAGCCCGTAACGGAAGTTCGAGGCCAGCGATTTATGAATACCCAAACATACGTCCTACGGCAATGTCAAGAAAATGTGGCGAATGATGGCGAAAATTACGCACTTCGATAGTGGCACCTTTTCTCAAACACACAGGATCCGACAAGTCGGGTCGTGCACCCCGTTTCTTCGTATAGACCTTGACAAGCCCTAAGCTTTCCCATATCCGTTCGATAAGGTAGTCCAGACTAGTTGCTGCGGATGAGACACGATAACAAGTCCATATAAAAATATTAACTCACTTGAGGTCCATCTCGCAACTGATCACGACCGTATTCTCTGTTCTAGCAAGTTTATCTACCTGATCATCGCAAGTCCTTCAGGATGTCAACGTCAAGTTCGTCTGCTAGTACGGACCATCTCCAGACTGATCGCATCAATCTTGTTGTAGACATCTGCCCGAATTCGATTATAAGCGACGCCTAGCACTGTGCAAGTAGGACATACATAGACAAGGTATATATTTTCGAGTTCCTGCGAGTCAAATGAGCAATCCACCTCGGCACATATAGCTGTCATAATATAGCTGTCATACCAATGAGAACATCTATGAACTCGTCGGTTGTAATCTCCAACGACATCGTGAGTGAGAACCGAATGACAAAGTTATTGACATACATCTTCTCGGATCATCACATCACAGTTGTGGAGTTTATCTGCGATCAGTCAGTAAAGTGCATCGAAGCCATATCCAGGGCGCATACATCCTGCCAGAATGGTACGAATAGTCTTCTCATCTGTCTTCGTGAGTTTTACGGTAGTATTCAGCTGGATAATGCGTTAAAATTTTGATTGGCGCATGAACGCAACTGCAGCATACAGTTATCTGCAAGTATAATTAAAATGCGATAAGGGACATGACTTAGCTACTTACACCACCAGTTGTCCGCCGTTTGAACACTACGTCGGGTTTGCGTTTGTTAAGGCGGATGCCAACTGCATCGAGTTCAATCTCAAGAAGCCGTCGCTGCTCCTCGGACTTTGTTGCATCGAGCATGACGAGAATGAGATCAGCCGTCTTCGCAGCTGCGCCACGCGTTAGAATTTTCATTTGAATAATTCAAGGTACTTACTAGCAACAACTTGTCGTCCTCGACCGCGGCCTACAAAATAATGATCTCTTACATTTGGAACAAAACGGGAAACAAACCTTGACTAGCACCCTCGACAATTCCAGGAAGATCGAGCAATTGTATACGTGCTCCTTGGTATTCGATCACTCCAGGTATTGCCTAAGTGTTCCAGACCAGTCAATCACGTAGCGAATATACTGGGAGAGATTTGCTGACAGTAAGGGTTGTGAATTCATATGCTGCTGTTTCGGACGCGGTGTGAGTGCATTTACTTAGGAGGGTGGACTAGAGTTACCATTCAACTAACATTCGTCCATATTATAAAATAACTCACCTTCCCAACCGACGGAAATCCTATTAATGCAACTCGGGCATCTCCTGATTTCTGCACGTCAAAACCGACACCAGCTGGCCCAGACTTTGAAGCAGGCTCGAGAAGCTGGGCCCGGTACCGAGCTAGCTTTGCCTTCAGAAGACCAAGGTGATATTCGGTAGCCTACTTGGGAGGTACATGTCAAAGGGTTTGCCAATCGCAACAAGTGTGCTGTCTATTCGAAACGTACCTTGTTCTTCTGGGCTGAGGCATGACATTCAGATGCGGTGCAGCAGACACAACCAAGAAGTACTCATACTCACTCCTAGCCATTTCCTCTGCGGTTATCGTCAGAATTAGGGAACCCAACAATCGGCGGTTTCTGTTGCTCACCCTCAATCTCCTTGATCTGGAGAATAAGTATATCAAGATAAAGTACCGCGACAGTCGCTGGTCAGCGTCGTTCAGAACGTGCTAGGTAGCTTACCTTCTCAACGATACCCATTATGAGTGAAATTTTCTGACGACAACCTAGAAAGTGCCCGGGCCCGTATGAAGACGGTGATGGTTCTCTACGACGTATTCATGCGGATGATCCTTGATCTCGGGGGGTCACGTGAATGCTATATTCATTATTCATTAATTGAATTCCAATTGTCGTAAAGATACATAGGTCTCTATCGGCTTGCTGCAGTGGCTTTCTTTCTTTCGGACCACCGGGGTCCCGTCATGAGGAGGCATACACCAGCGCTGCATTCCCTGCAAGAGCAAGAATCAAACGACGCCGAGGACGTGGACTGGGCCCAGCCCCCAATGTCATCCAGGCATCCTTCATCATCAGTCAGCATGCTTTCCTCAAGTGCGGCTCTGCGCAGCAGAGGAAAGAACAGGCCAAGGAATTTATTTCCGTCAAGCTCAGCATCTTCCACTTCTAATCACAACATGCTGCCACACGCTGCTAAGTACTCGGATATCTACTCCCAGTTCGTGAAGCGCTACAGATCCGAACCAGGCCTCGATGATGATCCTCGGAATGATCCAGACAGTAACTACTTTCAGAGAGGTTTAGGGCAGCTTGTAGACGCAGGAGATAGCGATGATGAAGATTTGGGACGCGCCTCACTCATGGGAGGTGACGGTGTAGACCGTCTCAAGGCTTTGATGCTTGAATCGGAGCAAATCCAGCCAGCGACTGTCCAGGATAGACAGCGATTAGAGTGGCAGACGATGCTGGCATCTGTCTTGGACGGTGATGTCCTCAAATCCGAGAAGACTCGGATTGCTGTAGCCCTCGAGTCCTCCTCAGAGGAACAGAACAACATTCATCTCAGCATATGGCTTGGACTACGTGCCAAGTTCAGTGGTCGTTCTGAGGGCGAAGAACGCAAGCATCTCGAGGAGAGGAGATTGCGCATGGCAGATCCTGTCATTGACGAAATCAATCACTTCAAGCTTGGAGATGACGAGCGCGATCCAATTGCTGCGCTCAAGCATGTCAACGCTGTGCTGCTGCGATTGGACGCAGCGCACTCGCTTTATCCTACCCTCAAAGCTTTCTACGCTGATAACGTCGCTGCATCAGAGGCATCCTTCCAGGCTCGATGTGACACGCTTAACACTTGGTCGACTGTACTTATGTCTCTCAGGCGTCACATTGCACTACTCCAACGGTGGACCGGAAGTGAGACACTCGACGTAACCAAGCCTAACACGAGCGCGGACATTCCCATTGCCAACCTGTACTCCCGTAATAACGCTAACGGGCCTACGGATGTGTCTGACGGAACCACTTTCGTAGAGCGAGTTCTCAAAGAGGATTCTATCCAGAAAACGTTTGAGAAGGGCTTCCTCACCACTGTACACGCCTTTATCGGTGCCGCCAGAGATGCGCAAGTCAACTTATCCTCCCTTTTTCAAGAAATGAACCTCCCCACTTTCGAGAATGAACTTGTCCCACTCATTTCCTTCCCAACAAAACTTGCGCAGGCATGTCTCCGCCTTCGACTGGACTATGTCCAGAAACTCAAAGATCCGGAAGTCCTCATCATCGACCAAGTGACGGAAGATGTGAAAATAAGTGTGGGTCTTGCCTGTACACTCAAGCGGCAATATGAGGCATTCCTCGCACCTGACCCAGGTGGAAAATGGAATTTACCCCAATGCATCAGCGACGACTATGACTCGACGATACTTGAGTCGCTCTCTATATTTTTCAGACTCATACATTGGAAGCTCAAGAGCGGGGTCAAAGGAATCTACTTCAAAGAGACAGATTTTATCGAGTCTCAGTGGGCGACTTTCAATGATGTCAGCATGACTGTTGCTGGTGGCTCGCAGCTGGTTGCCGAACAAGTCTGGTCAGTGTATATCCCTGCAGCGTCCTCTCTGGCTAACAGCATATTTGTAGCTCATTGACCAATAAGCTCATGGTCCGGGTAGCAAACTACTTTGATACTCAAGTCCGACTGCCCTCAGACAAAAAGGCACCTCAACGTCGAGCGTCGACCAATATCTTCGACGGGGATAGCATCGCCAGTAATGTGTCAGGTCAAATGACTGACGAGCAGAAGGTTAACTGGTATGGTAAAATATTGGACAATGTCCGGTTGCGCTATCGAAAGCTCCAACGTTTTGCTCGGTACGTTGAACCTTAATGTGAAGGAACTGAATTTGTACTGATGGTATTGGGTATGTGTAGGGTCTTGACCCAGAGATTCAGCAATTCCGCCGAGTATAACCTGGAAGGCATCCCCATCGAGCAGGTCATCGCTACTCTCGTGGCGACAGATCATTTTTTGGTCTACACGCAATCATTCGAAGAAGAAGGAGTATACATCATCGCATCCAGTGCTTTGCGCGATCGCCCAGAAGCAATACGACGCATTCTTTTCGAGTCTTTCCATGTCAACGAGACCATGAATGACGAAGGCGTCCATGTGGTCGATAACCTGGAGATCATGGATAGTGAGGATGATGATGAGGCTGAATATCTTCTCCTCCTATCTCCTCTCAGTCAATTCCTGTGGAATGGTCTGGTGTTCATGCTCGAACTTCCACGGATGGATCTTGACATGAAGGACAACCGTCTGCGTCTCGTTGCAGATGGACCCGAGCGGCGGCTTGCGCTAGCCAAGGAACAATTCTCGGAGATCTTCATCGTTGATGAAGACGAAGAGCCTCTGGAAATGACGCATAGTCCTCTGCAGTGCATCGCCGAACAACAAGCGCATCTACCCACAGTCAACCGTGAGCTGCGAAAGATAGCTCGCGCCACCAACAAGTTGGCAGAATCAATAGTAGATTCCGTACACCACGTTCGGCATTCACTGCGCAATGCAGTTGGATATCAGGAGCTGCTGGAGAATTGGTATCTATTTGCTTCCGAACACGGGCAGCATGCTCAGAAGCACATGGAGCGTTCACCTCTCACCAAGTTCAACCGTCTGCTGATACGCCTTGCCATCTCATGGGTGTCATTCATCTGCGATGACTGCGATCCATCGGATCGGAAAACCTTTCGATGGGCTGTAAATGCTTTGGAATTTACGCTACACCGCACTCGACGGAACAACATATTGCAAATGCCAGATGATCAATTTGAAATGTTGCGGCAGAAAGTTGCCAGCTGCATGACGCTCCTCATCAGCCATTTTGACATTCTTGGTGCTCGGTCCACGTTGGAGGCACGGAAGGAGAAGGAGAGGCAAGAGGGACTTATACGCGAGCAAGCCTCGATCACTGCCGATGAAGAGCCTGGTCTTCTAAGGTCTTCGTCGCCTGCTAACGATGATAGCCTCAATACGCACGGATACACAGATGCTAACGTGCGTCTGTTTTGGGAGAAGACGGTGAGAGCGTTGTATGCGCTTGAAAGCAGTCGAGCACAGACTGGCACCGACCAAAGGGTTGTAGGTCGCGTTCTTGACAACGAGAAACCTGAAGATCGCTCTCTCGTTTTCCTCGCTTCTTCAAGTTCCAACATCTCCATTCGCTGGCAGCAAAGAAGGTTCATTGGGGCTGGGGCATTCGGTTCAGTCTATCTCGCAGTCAACCTCGACTCCGGTTCCCTTATGGCGGTCAAGGAGATCAAATTCCAAGAACTTTCTGGGCTTCCAAACCTCTACTCGCAAATCAGGGACGAGCTTAGCGTCATGGAAATGCTTCATCATCCCAACGTTGTAGAGTATTACGGAATCGAAGTGCATCGCGACAAGGTATACATCTTTGAAGAGTACTGCCAAGGCGGGAGCCTGGCTTCTCTTCTGGAACATGGACGAATCGAGGATGAGAGCATCATACAGCTCTATACCATGCAAATGCTGGAGGGACTTGCATACTTGCATTCGAGAGGAATAGTCCATCGAGATATCAAACCTGACAGTAAGTCTTAGCATTCTGCGTTGCACATCAAACCGAACGTTCCACAGACATTCTCCTTGATCACCGTGGTGTCATCAAATACGTCGACTTCGGAGCATCCAAAATCCTGGTGAAGAACCGCACCATGCAACGTTCACGCAGAGGAGATTTTGGCGGGAATGTCGGGAAACCCGGTGGCTTTGGTGGAGGTTTAGGCATGAACAGCCTGACCGGGACACCAATGTACATGTCCCCGGAAGTTATCAAAAACGATATGAGAGGTCGCCACGGAGCAATGGATGTCTGGTCGCTCGGATGTGTGGTTCTAGAGTTTGCTACCGGCAAGAAACCATGGAGCAATCTAGATAATGAATGGTACGACCATCATCCGCACATGATGTAAGGATTGATCTGACGGAATTTGGACAACAGGGCTGTCATGTTCCACATCGGAGTGGCTACGCAGCATCCACCCCTCCCGGAACCCGGACAGTTGAGCGATCTAGGAATCAATTTCATCAAGCAGTGTCTCACTATTGATGCCATGAGAAGACCAACAGCCGTCGAGCTACTGGACCACCCTTGGATGCTCCAGTTCGGCGAGACGCTCCTTGGGTATGAGGAGACCGAGTTGGTGACTAGTCCGCCTGTAGAGATGCCGACAGAAGAAACCTATGAGATGGCCACAGTTGCAAGACAGGCCGCGATCATTCAAGAGAAAGAAGTCGAGGCCATCCAGATTCCTTCGCCCACCCTATCGTCGGCGGGAACACCCACGCCCGACATCGAATGACTTATGCATACTTGCGGTGCATTTGATTTCTGTAATGTTTCAGTTCACACTTAGCAAACATGTAGCCTTACTTACATTTGTACGACATCTTCATTCGAATGTTTTTCGTAATCTGTCTAGCCACACACGAACCACAGAATGGAACATCGGTGCTCCAGGATCCGGTCGTTTGGGGCAGCTAATAATCGAGTGGCGACAACCTCTCAGTCAGTCAGTCAGTCAGTCAGTCAACCATTCCAGTACTTACTAGTGCAGTCTACATGATCGGCTTTGCGGGACTCTGCTTCCGCTGCCTACAGATTGTGGAGGATTTGCTGGTGCAAATGAGTTCTTCTTGGCGCCCGATGCTAGTTTCAGTATCAAAAGTTGCGTCACTATCGGGGAGATAGATCATCATTGTACACGGCCGTTCCAAATATGAACGGTAAGACGCAATACATACTCCGGCCATAGTGACGGACGAGAAAAGCCGGAAGAATGATACGGACCTGAATTGCTGATTTCATCACCATTGGTCGCTAGGACAAGGCCACCTTGTATTATTTCCGCAACGATGTCGCGGTAATGGGCCTGAGCCTGTTCTTGCGTTGCTAAACACATCAGGACTGGCACATTCGAATGAAGACGAGGAGCACTACTCTTAGACTGCCACTTCAAGGCAGCGACCGAGTCAGACGGACATGACCATGTCCTTCTCAAGAAAGTTTCAGAAGTCAAGTTGACCTTTCTCAGCATGTGGACCGCTTGGGAACCTTGCGAGTTGGTTGCAAGCTGGGTGAACATTCCCATGGGATGATCATGATTTGTTGCGGCATCAACACACGGTGATTACTTGCTGTTGGGAACTGGACAAGGAGGGCAAATATCAACGGTGTTTAACAGCAGCTGTAACAGCAACATAGCAGATTTCCGGCAGTTTAGCGGTTGAACTGTCCCACAGAAGTAATGAGTGCACGTCTGTTTTGTGTGAATTGCATGAAATAAAGACGACCACCCAGTGGTACTAAGAATTGACAATCCGAATACGTCGTAAGCGTGGAAACCGTAAGTGCCATTTACTCGATGACCCAGCGTTTAGAATGAGCCACAGAGTCACTCCCTCTGCTTGAAGTACTGGTTGAACTATGGGTGCTACTCTTGGACTGTTGCCGCTCGACGGTGTGGTAGGATTGGGAGGATGGCTGCCTCGCCAGCGTGGCCGAAGGCACTTGAATGGCCCCCGGGGCCGAGAATGGATCATTGTGTGTGGAGAAAGTATGCCATATAGGAGGTGCGAACATCTGAGAAGGAAGAACTTCTTGTCCTGGGCCGAAAGCAACGGAGAATGTGGGCACATCATCATCAGATGGGAACGCGATCTTCTCCGGGTCATCTCCATAGTTGACCGGGGAAAAGTCATCTGGGATTGGCTCTTCTGCATTGACTGGGCCAACCGCATAAACTCGTGGGAAAAAGCAGCAAAGAGTTCAAACTCACGATATCGTACAAGCCCCTTGCCGAAGTTGATACGGCATATGATACCGAGGATGAACGCAACAAGAGTCAGGAAGAAGGAAGCGGTTGTCATCACCCCGAAGAACGTCCAGGTCATATACGCCCATCGGAACGAGATGGAATCAAACATGGCTGCCCAGCCCCCAAGGTACCCAACACTGAGCGCAAGAAATACGAGCATAGGAATCTTGAGTTCTCGGCGCACACCATACCAGCCCTGCGAAGCATGTCAGCTATTGTACAAACGACCACAAAGCGAAGTCTGACTGTCGCCAACCACGGAAGCAAGAGCTATACAAATACGTAGTCAGTAAATAGTTCTGACAGCACGTGAACTTTTCACTCACGACGAGGGTTACGATCAGGAACGGCTTGTATGCAGCGGGGGTAAGACGCCCAATGTTGCCATTGCAGAGTTGATCGAGCCAAAGAGATATGGCGATCACCATATAGAAGAGCGCCAGCTGGATGACGATTGAGAGCACGAGCACAAGTTTGTAGACACGACTGATAGTGATCGAAGCCCCGACGCGCTTGAAAGTTTGCCAGCCGAAAAGCTGAAAGTAATCGAAGCAAAAATGAGTACTGTGAGCTTGTGAAACAAGATCGAGACTGCATCACCTTGGCAAGTTTCCATGATAGAAAGGCAGAAACCAACAGTGCAACGATGTTCAGCACCAAGCTAGCGATTTCGGCAGCAACGCGACTTTGCCAATACGACGGTAAGAGATTGATTGGATTGCAAGCTCCGTTCGTTGACAACCTCGTAAAGTCATCGCGAAATTGAGCAGTATTGAAAATCTGATAACCTGCCCATCCAGTAGCCAGCATGTGTGTCAAAAGAGATGCGATGCTATGGTCCTCTAAGCACCTCTCGTGGCAAAAAAAATCCGCAATACTCACGTGTGAGGGACGGATTCGTTCAGGATCTGGTACAACGTTGTAACGAATGGATGAAGAAAGAAAACAACTTGCTTACAGCGACAATAGACATTCCGAGAACCCAGACTTGAAAAGCGATGAAGGTCAAATCTTCCCGTTCGGTCTGCTGAAGTCTTCGACGAAGTTATAAAAATAGTGATAGAGTATAGAGAAATCCTTCTTACACCTGAACTGGGTAATTCAGAGCCCAAAGGCACTGCCGATCTAAGACGGCTGCCTGATTGTTCCAGCCGAATCCGTTCACAATGACTTGGACAGTGCCATTGACCTCCGCAGTTTCGATATTTCCGACGACACTGCGTTTGCTTGGCTGTTGAAGGAGCATTAGCTGACCGCTAACCTAAAGTGGCTCCTGCTGACCATTTCAACAGCAGTGTCTCCGCGTTTCACATTATCAGTGGAGGTTGAAGCCACCGCCGATGAGGTAGTGGTGTGCGCCGAAGACATCTGGGTTGTGGATGCTTTTGAACTCGATGAGGTAGTGGTGTGCACCGAAGACATCGTTGAACTTGCAGACGTCACGAAGTCTGATGTTGCAGTATGGCTCGAACTCGTTGAAGTCATGGACACCGTCGAACCCGAGGAGGCGAAACGGGTCGAGGTCATGGAACTTGACGTCCCCGTTGAGTGTGAAGTAGTCTTGGGGGTCGAGTCCGCTGTATTTGCAGTTATCATCGAATTTTCCCCGACTGTGATACCATTCCAGACTATTTGGCAAGAGCTAGTGCTGAAGTCTGATGGGAGACTGTCGCAAAGGCGAAGATCACTCCCCAGAACGTAAAATGCATTCGAATCTATGGCAGCTCCTTGTTCTGTGATCGAAGCCAAGAATTCAGCAGCCCCCACATTGATTTGAAAGGCGTGCACTTGGAAGATGATCTGGAGAACACAATGTAGTACAGAAAATATGAAGTAAAAGGTGGTCGTGCGTGAAAGAGTTATTCGATCCCACTGTTTCGAAGTTAGTCAGCTCAGTTGTCCGAACATCGCTGTTAGAATGCTCTCGGTTCAGGACACCTCACACAGTGGCAGGTTGTCTCTCTGATTGTTTGGAGCATGAAGCCACTGCAAAGACTCACCAGTAACTTGATCTTGGATGGGAGAGGGATAATATTCCACAGTTGCTTAAAGCGCATGATGGACAACCAGCTGTAGAGCCAAACTGCCATCAGATACTTGGATTCCCCACCTAGAAAATCCATACCGATATCACAGATAAATGAACGACAATGCCACTAGGGCAATATAAATGACAAGAATTCGTTCAAGAACTCAAGCAAAAGACAGAACTTGAAGAGCAAACGGGAGAAGGTCGACCGAACTGCTACAACGGTCCTGCCGGAGTGCAGAGTGTCGAGAAGAATGAAAGGAGTCAGAAAGAGGAATGGAAGCTAGGATATCTTTTCGCAGCTACTTCAATCAGTTCGAGTCCCACTGCGAAGAGGCAGGACGACTTTGTTACACAGCATCTCCACAACTTGAAGCGCCAATGATAGCTCTCATGAATGTCACTAGATGTCACTAGGACCTTGGCAACACTATGATGACCTGGATAAATATAACATGCATAGGAAACCTCCCACGTAGTCACAGGACTGGGATGCTTATCCGTAGCATTTTATTAGACAAGAACGAGAAATTCGCAAGGAAGTGATGAAACCAGCTTGGGCGGCGGGAGGTGGTCACAAGCTCGGTACACTAGTAATTAATGCCAATAAGTATTCTGCTTGCACATTTATGTTGTTCCGAATCAGCGCTAGTGTATGAACAGCATATGAACAGAACCCTCACGGTCAAGATCCAAGGCCGTTCACCTGCCAGACATGATGATCAGTGGCACGAGCTCAGACGAGTTCATCTAAATTGGTAAAGTATATCTCAAAGGCTAAGCATCAAAGATCTTTTTTTTTACAGTGGAACTCTCCGCACTGGTATCATACCAGGGCCTTTTTATAAGTCCATAAAACTGCCTACATGTAGCCGCTCGCAAGTTTCTAGAGGGTACGAACTAGAAGGCTGTCCTGACAGTTCAGTATGCGTGACGAATATCATGGTATAATCGGGAGAGGAGACGAATTTGGAAGTCCGGCTCGAGTCCGGCTCACTTCCATGATCATCGAGCGCCTAATATTGTAATCGACGACCGACCCGTTCAATCTGTATCATAAACTGGTTTCACCCTTATCATTATCTTTTTTTATTAGGAGAACTGTATCAACTCTGGATCGGCGTTGGAAGGAGAAGAGCTAGATCCGAGCCTCCCACATCGTTCTATTCTAACTTCAGAACGTTTAACATTTTATCCGAGCGCTTCGAGCCCTATTCATCATCATGGTAGGTTCCTGTACTATATTCCAGCTATGAAATTAATCCGCGCTTAGACTGTATGCACGGATTGCGGAGGAACAGTTATCGAGTATGATGCAGCTGCTGGCAACGGCTTCTGTGTCAAATGTGGAACAGTGGTGGAGGAGAACGCTATAGTATCAGAGGTCACTTTCGGAGAAACTTCTGCTGGTGCGGCAATGGTTCAGGGGTCATACGTCGGCCAGGGTTCAAGTGAGTACATTTTATCACTGTTCTGGGGACGAAGCCTCAGTCTACCTCTGCTAGCGCACGCGCGAATGTCTGGTCCATTCGGGAACAGAGGAAGTAACGAGTCTCGCGAGCAAACCATCGCCAATGGTAAGCCGTTATTTTTGTTAAAGCCATAACAGACCTTATGATTCACTAGCTAGCAGAAAGATCCAGAACTTCGCTGGTGCTCTGCGTCTCTCTGAAGTTGTGTGCTTGGCGGCGACGCGTCTTTACACCCTTGCTGTTGAACACAAGTTTACCAAGGGTCGCAAAAGCAATAATGTCGCTGCTGTCTGTCTATATGTTGCCTGCCGACAAAAAGAGACACGCAACTATATGCTTATAGACTTCTCAGATCTTCTACAGGTACAGAGCTGTGGGTTTGTAAATCCTAGATCTGACGATCTCTTTTCCAGGTCAATGTCTTCGAGCTGGGCCACATATACCTGCAACTCGTCCAGACTTTAAATCTAAAACTCCCTCTCGTCGACCCTTCTCATTATATCTCTCGCTTTGCAGCATTGCTAGAGTTTGGCGAAGAAACTCATAAAGTCGCCACTGATGCTGTCCGACTTGTACAACGTTTCGATCGCGATTGGGTTTCTCGTGGCCGCCGCCCAGCAGGAATTTGCGGTGCGGCGCTCCTCCTTGCCGCACGTATGAATAACTTCCGGCGTTCAGTCGAGGAGATTGTACAAGTGGTGAAGATCGCTGATACCACGCTGAAAAAACGATTAGAGGAATTCAAGAAGACTCCTAGCGGTGCCCTCACGCTTGCCGACTTCAGGACGGTGTGGTTAGACGAAGAGATGGATCCTCCTGCCTTCACAAAAGGAAAGGAGAAGGAAGAGAAAGAACGCGAAGAGGCTCTTGATGGGCCGAAGAACAAGCCTAAGAAACAGAAGCGGAAAGGCAAACGGAAAAGAAGAGGTAGTGAGTCTGAAGAAGAACGAGTGGAATTTGCACCACCTCCAGAGGAAAGCCCGCCTCAGATACCCACAATCGACCCTGCTCTGTTCAATCAGGGTATCCTTGCTGGGACGTCTGAACCAGTACCACTGTTTTACCCGGACGAAAATGAAGAAGTTTATGCCAATATTGATCCTGCTCTGCGACCGGCGTCAAACATGATATCTCCCGATCTTGACTCATCAACCGCAGCTGCCATCGAAGAAACTGTTGATCAGGCCCTCGCTGAGGAAGTTGCTAGTTTCCTGCAAAATACTCAGGGCTCACTTCTTCGTGACGCTCTGGACGAAGCTGATCAGCGCCGACAGGCTCAGTTTGCCGAAGTTGATGAATTGCTAGGATTGGACGAAGATGAGCTTGATAGATTCATCCTCGCCGAAGATGAGGTGAAGATCAAGGAACGTGTATGGGTGGAGATAAACCGAGATTACTTGGAGGCATTAGCTGGTATAGTTTCTCCATGATGATTTATGCTTGTGACTGAGCGGTTTGTTTGTAGCCAAAGGCGAACCAGCTGATGTGAATCAACCCAAAAGTCGCAAGGTTCGTCCCCTGCCATCGCCGAAAATTTTCTGGCAATATTTTCCTTTCTCGTTACTTCAACACTGATGGATTCATCTTCAGCGTCGGAAGACCAGCACTAAACCGCGCGACGAGTCAATGCCGTCTGGAAATACAGCGGCCGAGTCGGTGCGGAATCTCATCAAGAAAAATCCAAAGTACAGCAAACGGATCAATTACGATGCGCTCAAGGACCTCTTCATTGATGGGCCGCAAGCTCCATCCCTCGACGACAAGGACGATTTATATACAATGGATGATAAGAGCGACGGAGAAGGTATGATAGTTCTTGAAGAAGGCGGAGGAGGCATTGGAAGTCAACGACCAGCACCTCGACTACATCGCGAAGAGCAAGGAGAGGATGATGAGAGTGAAAAGGGTGATGATAATGTCGCTGATGTGGGATGGGAAGATGCGTACGAGCAAGAAGTCTAACCGGTATCCTTTGTCTAGAGTATTGAGGATCTGGATGTCTTCGTAGATATGTATGCAAGAATCCAAATAGTACATGTGCGTCTGTATTATAAAATAAAAACGTAAGTCGTCAAGGTGGACGTTTTGACTGTGATCTAGGGAGGATCTAGGGAACGCATCTAACATGCTAAAAGCGCAAGCAAAAGGAGGAAACAGACCGGATATGCTGCCGTTCTATGATGGTGCAGTCTGCTGCTCCTTGGCCTCCCACATTGTCCTGAGCACGTCCGAGAATCCCGCTTTACCCGAAATAGCGTTCTGCTCGAAGCGCTGAACCATCCAACCCTCAAACTTGTCTGTCATACTTCTCCACATAGCCATCCGCGCCTGTATCTCTGCTGTCTGCGTAAAGGACGTTTGGGTAGAGGACATCGGTTTGTACTGTATTCGCTCGTAGCAGGTAGCGAACTGAGACAGCGAGAGGTTGACGGATGTTATGGTTGCGGTTTGCGTTGCGGGGTCTATGAAGGATATTTCACGAACAAAAGCATCTTCTGAGCCGCCAAAAAGCTAATATCAAATACGAGAGTAAGACCGATGTCGTGTGCGGACATTACAGCGGCTGACCTTGACTATCCATGAAGGCGCCTTCTGCTTGCACCCGAGAACACGTTCCGTCCGTATTATTCCAGTTGTCGGATCAACTGCACGATCGAGGACATCGACGGTAACGACATGAGTACAATGCGGGTTGGGGTATTTGTGCCACATTCCAATGACGACGTGAGACCATGAGTGACTGAAAGTTGCATATTGAGCACACTGGAGACGACGATGGGCAGAAAATACTTACTCATACTTGAAAGACTGGGAGAAGAAGTGCATGACGGCGCGGGAGGGAGAGAAGGTGGTCGTGCGGAAGAGACAGGACGATGCACCGGCGGTGCCAATCTCCAATGGCAGTAGACCAGTGTGATAAATTTGCGATTGGCTCCGGGACGCCGCCGTGGCATCTCGGCACTGCCCGCATCCGAACCGAGTCTCTTCCTCGTTTATCTGATTCCTTTCATTGAAGACTTATATCGTCGATAATAACTACGTCTCTACAAAATTACTACAGACTTCTATTCGCATCCGCAACCAGCCGCAGTTCAGCGAGACGTGCCTTCATCTTCGGTCTGCGGGATAATATGAAAACGCTTCTCGACCTGGCGGCTAAGCAGGGCACTCACATTTCAAGCAATTTCGTCTCCAACTCCTGCTTCTCTTCTTGGAGGGCCAAGCGTTTTTCTGCGTCCAGTTTCGTGCTACCAGGACAATCAAATATGCATTTACAGGAAGAAATGAAAACGGGGCATACAAAATATAACCACCTTGGCCATCCAGCTGCAAGATCGTCGAGTGGTACTTCCACAGTGATGGACGATGAGATACAGTGAGTAGCGTAATTCCGAGGGCAGTTGCCTGTTCCATCATCGTACCCTCCATGTCAGGAGGGACAAGTGAGGTTGCTTCATCTAGAATGGCATACTGCGGCGAGCTGGTCAACGTTCAGCGGGACGAGAGTGAGGTCCGTGATTACCTTAGGTTTATGGTAGAAGAGCCGTGCCCAAGCAATCTTCTGCTTATCGCCTCCACTAAGCGCGTCTCTCCACTCACGTGAAACGTCCCAACCCCCTTCTCGTTCAACGATGCTCCCCATCTGGACCCTTTCAAGTACCGCGAGGAGGTCCGCGTCTGTCACTCCACCTAGAATATGTCTTAGATTGAAATTTACAAAGGCCATGCCATTCACTCACGAGCCTCCATATCTAACTGCGAGTGCGGATAAATAACCTGGTCGCGGAGAGTTCCAAGTGAAAGATAGGGTCGTTGAGGTATGAGCATGAAATCTGACGCGGGGGGCTTCCGAACAATGCCGCCTGCAGTGATGATGAAATAACGCATCGCCCGAGTACATCAAGCTCACCATAAACAGGCCAAAGACCACCCAGGATGCGGAACAACGAAGACTTCCCAGCACCTACATGCCATGGTGAAGCGACAACGGTCACAGAAGCAGCGATGCATACCATTTGGACCAACGATCAATAGGTGTTCCTTCAAGTTTGTTTGGCATAAGATACGACTCGTCTGTGCATTGTATATAAACTCACCCCAGGTTTGACATTGAAGGTTAAATTTCTCAAAAGAATATCACCATTTGGCGTGACGATTGGGACGCTCTCAAATCGAATGTCATCTGAAAGGAGAACTTGTCCGCGACCTCGCAAAACTAAGGGTGTTGCGTTTATTGCTTGCGTTACGCGCTGAACGTTCCACGTACTATTTCCATTCTCTCCATCAGTCGCACCACTAACAAGACCTTTCTCGAACTTGCCCTTTCGCATGTCTGACATAGTGTCAAGTAAAAGGGACACTCGTGAGGTGTAGCCCGCGAGTTCTGCCAGGTCTTTATACGAGTACATCACGCGACCAATAGCATCTATGAATGCACGTCAGTAGTGAGATATGAAACGTCGAATAATTTCACCTGATGAAGAAAGAAGGAGCCTTCGGTTTGTCACAAAACCTGTAGAACGTCGAGCAACTTGATATTGAGATAACCGTGTGAAGATTCACCTTCTGTCCGGCTGCCTAGGTCAAAATTCGATAGTCCAGGCAACTTAAAGAAAACAGGAATTGCACAGACGACGAGCTGAAATAGTAAATGTTATGTTATTCCAACTCACTCATTGATGAGCACGTACCCCAAAGCTACCCCACAGCCACTTGACAATGCCCTCCTCCGCGCACCCGTACCACCATCTCTTATTCATTACTCCTTGTTCATGCTGAACGAGTGCAGCATACTCGCGTTCGATCAATCGTTTCTCCGTTTCTTCGCCCCCAAAAAATGCAATTTCCTCTGCGAACTCGGAGAGGCGAGAATGTGTATGTCGAAGTGAACCTGCCAATGCAGCTGATTGAGCCGTGTACGTCCCAAAGGAAGGGGTTAGAGCACGCACTGCATTCATATTAGCGGAGTATATGCACTCAATAGAAAGACTTACATAGCGCAGCAGATGTCTGGACTAAAATAGTGAGAAGGACAAGACCCTCAGCCCCTACATTCTGTGACAATTGGTAGTTGTAAAGTATCACGTCGAGGACTGGCTTCGCAAGGTTCCCGTAAATTACGGCAAGGTGCGTGGAGAACCGCTGTATATCGTGAGTTATCATCCTGTTCAAAACCTGAGACAAATGACTATTGTTCCGATGATTCGCTCACTGATCAGGGTTCTTTATCCGGTCGTCAAGGTTAGCTGGATGACTAGAGTCACTAAAAAAAATCACTGAGAGTAAATAACACTGACCAAGTTTATAATAAACTTTGCCCTCGGGGCCATCTGCCTCATCTCCAAGGTACAGCTTAAGCACTTCCTTGGTCAGTCGTGTACGATATGCGAGAGCGAGCTTGTTCTGGACGTAGCTAAGCCAGCTATTCGTCCAAGTAGCCGGTATTGCAACCAGTAACCATCGGATTATATTGAGGAGAAATTGTAGAGACTGCCCGCGCACGAGAGATGCAACAATTCTATGAGAATCGTACATGAAACCTCAAAATATGCTTATTTGTCTGGGGAACGCACTTTCCATCTAAAGCAGCAACATACAACGAGATGGCAGTGCGGAAAACGAGGAGACTTGAATGCATGAAAAGTAACAGTGCCTCCTTGGAGCGTATGTTTGGTATGACAATACGCAAAATGATACCCAGCCTTTGATAAAATATGGCATCGACCTTGCCGGCTAATATGAGCCAATTGTTTGGAAATAAGTAAGAGGAGCGTACAGCGACACGGGCGGGCTTTCCGTCCTTTCGAGCCGCGTCCTTCAGTTTGTCCTTCTTTGTGGTTGGGCGGGCGGCAAGTCCATGATATGCGGCTATTAGCACGTACAGGACGAACCCAACCGTGAGCCCTCGCTGTACCAAAGGCCGATGCGCGGCATACACCTGCGCGAGTTGCTTCATTCTCTGATCCAAAGGGCGAAGCTTCGAGGTCGCCATTCTGTCTCAAGTCTGATGAATGTTGGGTCCGCAGGCGATTACACCCCTGCGATTTTTAGACGAGAGTGATAAGTAAGCCTGGAGCGCGCCTAATAACAAGGGTCTAGTGCACGTAGTTGCATGTGATAAACCAAACAAGTATGATCGGCTTCATCCGAAGAACCGACTGTATCATACTAATAGCAGCAACTGCCAGCAACTCTGAGTCTTCGTCCACTCTGACTGGATACCACGTAGAGCAGTCATCGATACCGCCATGTCCGTGAACGATACCTACCGAGCGTCCAGCCCAGAGGTTGAACCAGTGCTCACTGCAGAGACTACTGCTGAGCAAATCGCAGAGCTCAAGGAACTCATACCCCCCACCTCTGGACCTGTTATCGCGATTGACCTTGATGACGTGTTAAGTAGTACCAACGCTGTCGTGGCGCAATGTGCGTGTATTCTGCCGATCTGCATGATGAGCACAGCGTGCAAACTTGTTTAATGTCTCAAGGGCACAACGAGACTTATGGTACCCAAATGACCACCGATAATTTTTACTGTAAGTCATGCGTCGATATATCCCTGTGCATCACGGTCACGTTGTGCAGATTATTTTTACTGGAAGGTAAGTAGAGTGTATTTTATTAATGCAGTGGTTGTTCATCTCGAATCCGCCGTCCATTCCCCTAGAATCCATTTTGGGGAACACCTTTGACCACAGTCACAAAGGTCAAGGAGTTCTATGCAAGCGGTCGGATGTCACAGACGCAGCCAGTACCTGGTGCACGCGAGGGCGTCGAGGCCTTGCGTGTGCTGGGCTATCGCCTGATCATCGTCACTGCTCGAAGCAAAGATTCCCATGCTGATAGCTGGGGCTGGGTCGAACGTTGGTTCCCTGGATGCTTCGACAGCATGATATGCACTGGTCAGTTTGCAAATGTTGGAAAGCCTGCGACAGATGGCGTAGGCGCCATGACGAGTGCACGAATGGGCCGTGAGATCGCCACGCAATTGAGCAAAGCAGAGGTCTGTATCGACATCGGAGCCAAATTACTGATCGACGACTCGTTGGAAAACGCGCTGGCCTGTGCCCATCATATCCCGTTAGATGGGGCAACAAAGCCTCCCCCCGTACTCCTTTTCGGCTCATACGAGTGGAATAAGCGTCTTTCGCTGGCTTCTGATGAGTGCAATGATATGGTTTACGAAGTTCGTTTCCAAAGAGATGGAGGGAAGTTCCTGGAAGAGGACGTCAAACTAGGGGACGAAGCACTGAAGGAAGCAAACACCATGCTTTCAGTCCGCCGGGTAAAAGACTGGAGTGAAGTTGTGCGATATGTCACGGAGGTGAAGGGCGGCCGTCTGTAGTTTCAACGACACAGGTGACTATTCATGTATAGTGTTTTTAACCCCGTTTCTTATTAACAGCGTACAGACCCCTGGCAGAGAATCTACTCATTTGACAGGCGCCGAGCACTAGGGTTACATATACCATACAACCATTCTCTGTATCCGTCATTGTACTTATGACAAACTTGTCTTCTATCAGATCGGCCAGCTCATCACACGACTTCTCTAATCTTTCCTGTCTCAACCTCGTACACCCATCCAGTGATACTTCCTTCTTTCAAGACAAGGGGATGATTCTTCAAGAATGCGACGTCGTCTTTCACACTGCTATCTATATCAGGGAAGGGTCCAAACTGCAGGTCGTTTACTGCCTCGGACACAGTGGCATTTCCAGAATGTGCGTTGGTGATCTTGGATCGAAGTTGCTCATCGGTAAAAGTGAGCATTCCACAATCGGAATGGTGAATGACAAGCACATCCTTAGTTCCGAGGAGTCTTTGTGAAATGATGATGGAGCGAAGAGATTCCTTGCTGAATATCATGGGAACTCGTTCAGCAGAGTACATGGGTTGTAAGGCAATACATACGCGAGACCGCCAGCATTCCGAATAATGTGTGCTTCTCCAAGATTCAGGCCGAGGAGCTCCTCAGGCCTGTTCAACAGTCATTTGTGTACATGCCCTCTTTAGCAATTGTAACTTACTTAAGGCGAGCATCCATACACGTCACTATCGGTGAGTTAGCTCAGCACTCTCATTAATGTGGTGCGCCAAGTACTTACCGACAACGAGGTGCTTGGATGGTGGAATACTTAATTTGCCGTTGTCGCCAAAGTTGGCAGCATATCTTTCATTTGCTTGCTTAAAGTCAACCTCGGCCATGGCAGTTCAGGGAGGAGATGGGGTTCTGTTTTTCTGGGAGCGTGGGGTATCATACAGTTAATCTTGGTTCCGACTCATACTGTGTCATTTTGACGCCATCTGAGACAAATCTGAGAGGGTTGTAGATTAGATAACCACGTGGGCATGATTTGAAAGTTGTCACTGACGTTAGCCTAGCAGTCTTGTAAAACGTGGTCACTGACTTACTTCCCTCAGTTAGCAGTTAGGCCATCGGAATGTCCTCACAAAAGATACAGCGCTTGCTTGAACTGCCTGATGTATCTGCTGCGCATCAGTTTGCACTAGAGTACCTCGACTCCAGCTTTGCTCACATTGACGACCTTGATGGCATTGACGAAGTCCTGTCACGAACAAAAGCACGGAGTTCAGAACTTCAGCGTCAGGTGGGTTGATTGATTCGAATAATTGATTGTAGTTGATTCGTTGTCAGCTAGCTTTCTGCATCCCAGCAGTCAATTGACTCACTTGTAACGAAGACTCGCGTGGCAGCACTCACTAATCTTGACACTGCTCGTGAGCTTGCGGAGGACAGGGAATCGATAGAGAATGAGATGACTTACCTCTCACACGAGCTCGTCTCATCTCTTTCTCCGTCAAAATTGGGTGCTAGTCCCACTCTCCTCGAGGACATTGAGACTATGCATCGTGTACTGAAGGAACTTGAGAGTGTACGGGCATACGTAGCTGTCATCGAACGTACGCTGACGCTGAGGTGTGCACGATCTATTAATTCTACCTGCCCTCTATGGATACAAACTACGTCTTTCTTAGTGAAGGAGCATTGGCGCAGTTACGTGGCGCACCATCCCCAATTTCCACCTCGTCGACGTCGGAATACAATAGGCTGAGCGCCTTTATTAACAATGTGGTTCGAACATGCGACGCTGTACAAGATGTCGGGAGCGTAGAGCAGTCTCTACATCTTGTTACATTCGTACGGCGTATTCGTGACAAGACGTGGTCGGATATCAAAGGAATGTTTTCTGTGTAAGTCTGGATCTACGCCCTGTAACACAGTCTGATATTTTTTCGTTCTCTCATTAAGCAAGCTGGCTAGTGCCCTGGACAATCTTAAATGGCCAATGCCTGTTGATTACCCTGCTGCAAGCGTGCATGACCGCAAATCCTTCGAGTCTGCATTCAAAGACTTGATACTGCTGCAAGAAATGTCAGTGAAGCCGTATTGTGCACCCTGGGCTATACTGATATTACACAGTGGCGAGAATATCGAGGGCTCAACAAACCAACTTGAAAGAGGTTCTGAGGCCTTATACCCGCTAGAAACCCTCGCGCATGCAATATCGCTTCGCTTCAAATACCATTTCGAAACCGAACGAGAGACAAATCGCCTTGACAAGGTATGTTTCTCGATGTCTTCCCTAACCTGTCTTGATTCAATCGTAACAGCCAGAGTGGTATCTCTCACATATAATGAACGTGGCTCATGATCATCGACCCTTCATGGAAAATGTCATACAACGTTTGCTCCTAGGCACAAAATACCAGCGTGTTGATGCATGGGTAAGCCGATACTTCTGAACATGCTCTTGTAGCCTGACGGCAGACGATAACATCAGCAAAATTACATTACTCTCCTTGTCCCAATCCTGGAGCGCAAGTTGCGGCGCACGGTTCCGACTTTACTCTCTCACCCCGCCCTATTGGCGCACACAGTTTATCAGACATTGATTTTCGATTCTAATATGCGTGAATTAGGTTACGAATTCGTGGTCAGTGCAGAGGCAAAGAAGAGTGAGGAGAAAGGGGGCGTCAGTTCCGTCATCCTTGGCCAGAAGGAGTGGTTTGACGCCTGGTTAGAAGGCGAGAAAAAGTGTAAGTTTCTTGTTGTACTCGTCTGTTTGTCGGGAAGACTAAGCTAGCTACTGGTTAACAGTCGCTGAGGATCAGTACCATGAAATCATCAGTGCTTCAGATGCATGGGTTATTGTTGACGATGATTCAAATGACTCTGATGAATACAAGCTCTCCCGCTCAGTGCCCGAATTGAAGGCTACGAACTCAGCTCGTCGAATAAAAGCTCTCATCGAACAAGTTACTGGTACGTTAGGACTCTCCTTTGATATGCTTGCTGTTGAAGGTGAAACAGATCGCTACTCTCCCCTTCCCTATTTCACCCAACGCACACGTTTCCTCATTCATGTCCAGCTTCCTATCCTTGAACAGTATTATTCTCGCGTATCTTCCTCGCTGGATGCTTTCGAGACACTTTCGTCTGCTTTGGTTCGAGCGGTCCCTGGTGCACTAGGTGTTGAAGGACCAAAGACAGACTCGCGTAAGTTGACTGGAGGTATTGAGGGTAGCCAACGGTTGTGCAAGGCGCTGCTCAGTGCGCGATACGTCGAGTTTGCAATGCAACGATGGGGAGAGGAAGAGGTGAGGCTGATGTTTCGGGAACTTATTGATGCTAAATCATCCTGTTGCGGACAGTTCTTTTTGGAACTGTGGACAGAAATTAACCATCGGGCAGCCCTACGTACTCGGGCGGAAATGCATCCCTTGCTCCCGAACTCTGCAAATTCCCGGTCCAGCAAGAGCGATGCTCCGGAATACACTATTTTCGAGGAGCTAATTACACAGTATACAAACCTCGCGTCAAGGGCGGAAGATATACTTGTAGGTCAAGTTTGTGGTGAAACTGAAATTGCTTTGAGACCACATTTCGTGGCTATCACATCGTAAGTCACTCTTCTTCTACCGGGCTTGTACCATTAGTTATAGTGACTGCTATTAGTCCGAAGGATGGCGGGGACGCTCAACATGCAGATGATGGCATTGCTGTGCCCCCGAGTCTCCTCCCATCTATTGCTCTCTTATCTGCTCACCTCACCTTTCTCCGCAATACGCTTCCGACTGCAGTGACAACGCACATATATAGGCGGATAGCAGCACGCATTTCGGAACACATTCTTCAGCGCGAAGTTCTTTTTCGCCCGGGACTTACCCGGGGACAGTTGCGCACGGGACTTTCACGGGAGCAAGCCCGTTCCGTTCAAGCGGAATGCGAACTGTGGGCCGAAACTTGTCAGGCCGCCTTGAGGACCTCGCGGGCCAGGGCTGAGGGTCCTTGGGGACGGCTACTAGTTGCAGGCAGACTTCTTGGCGCACGTAGACAAGAAGTGGACAGGGCCGTGAAGGAAGTCCTTAGCGGGCAAGGGGATGGATGGGAGGATGCTCTGGAGGCCGCGACGAGCCTCGGATCAGGCGGATTGGGCAAAGAAGAGGTCAAGACAGTGCTGCGGCTGCGGGATGATCTGTAGGCGTTGAGTGGCCAGCGGTGCAGATCCCAGGGCCGAGCACTCGTGTAGCAGCGTGGGAGGAGACTGGGAGGGTCGTCCGATAATATGCTCTCGTACCGCATATTGTCCCTCTCAACACATGGTATTTAGCTTTCGAACCATTGCTATACTCAAGCGGACACATGTAATAATATCGTGACAGGTCCCAACGTTGACGTTGATGAATTAGACCTTCTGACCACCCGATGCTGTTACGCCACAGTACTAATGCATTGCATCGGTGATTCAGTCATGTGGAGATTTTTTATTAATATCTCCAGTCTCAGCTATCAGTACAAGGAGGGAACACGGTACAACAATAAGACGATAAGCAAGGAAAGCGAAAAGATGGAGAATGCAGTCTGCCGCATGCAGTACAACGCACAGTCGGGCCACCGCAGTGGTATTAGACCTTATAGACGATCCCTTCACTGATCATGAGCTCATCTGCATCCGACATGACCTGACACACTGCGGTGGCTTCGGCTGTCCCAAACAATGCACCCGTGGGTAGACCCTCGTTGATCATTTCTACAAGTTCCGCCAAGAAAACCTGTTCCTCGTCTTGGAGGCGTGTAGAGAAGATATTCGCTAGCCGTGCACGGAAGAGCTGTAGCCTGTCGAAACAAAAACGCGCGTGCGAGAAAACGAGTCAGAATTATACTCTTCAGGTTACGGTCCTGATGACCTCGGGACGTGGGAGCACGAAGAGAATGTGACGCTCACCTTTCTGGACGTACACCGCCCCCCTGTGATGGCCCCGCAGCAGCCGTTGGTACCGTATCCATTAGAAGATCCTGGCTGCTGTCATTCCACAATGTGTCCTGACTACTGTGATCATTCGCAGGTTGTTTGTCAGGTCGGTTCTTGAGGAGGCATACTCATGCGTTTAGGGACATCGGGTTGTTCATCTTCACCCTCATCTTCGTCGTCGTCATCGGAACTATCCTGTGAGTCTTCTTCATCCCTCCCAACGGTTGCTCCCGTGCGATTAAGTTTGCGTTTCTTCTTCTTTTGCCGCTGACGCTTGGCAACTTCCTTGTAAAGTGCATACCGCATAATCTCCTCTGCCGCACGAGCATCCTCGGACTCGACTTTGGTAGAGAGACGTGCCTTGGCGTGGGCCGTAGATAGACGAATGAGAGTTTCCAGTGTACGTGCCGTTAGAGGTGCAGTCTAGATATGGACAATTAAACACGGGGCAGGGTCGAGACGGAAGAAGAAAAATACCTTCTTTCTATTGGTTTGACCCTCATCCTCATTGCGAAGGTTGGCGTAGACATTCACAATGTGGTTGGCAGCACCCTTCGTGAGAACTGGTGCAGGCTTGCTCTTTGCATACTGAATATATTTTTTGATGAAGGCGATACTCAACACCTCTGTCTTCACCTGCTTGCCTCTTCGTGTTCGTGACTTCGCTGCCGTCAAGCCAACATGCAGCAGAGGATCGTATTTCTCGAAAGGGTTGGTCTCCACCCCACCATCCACCTCTGTGGATTGTACACCAGGTCCGTCAATTGTAAGCGGCTGTGATAAGTTGTCATGCACAGGAGTGCCATCTTCAATTCCGGGCGGTAAGTAGCGGTGCATTCGCAGTACGTGATCTGCAATTCTGCGGTCTCGTTCTTCATCAACATCATCGGTGACAATGAAGAGAAGATCAAAACGCGAAAGAAGGGAATCGGGTAGTGCAATATTCTTATGGGGATCCTTGTGGATATCATACTAGCAAATAACGTAGTCAGACTACAAAATCTAAAAAACTGCACGTAGGTTGACGCACTTGGCCATAGATCGGGTTTGCAGCGGCAACAACGCTGCACCGCGCATTTAAACTGGTATGGATACCGGCTTTCGCGATGGTGACAGTCTGTTGTTCCATCACTTCATGGATTGCCACACGATCGATATCTGACATCTTGTCAAATTCATCTATACAAACGACGCCGCGATCTGCAAGAACCATCGCGCCTGCTTCGAGCCTTCGCTCGCCGGTATCGCGATCAGTGGTAACGGCCGCCGTTAAACCGACACCCTGAGCTTCCACGTCCGGTAGTAGCAATAGCGAGTGGGGCAGTGCCCAACACAAAGCGAAGTAGTTGCGACTTTGCGGTCGACGGGTCGCCGACCATGAGCATGTTGATATCACCACGGATATGGGTACCATTAGGTAGATTCTTTTCCGCACCACCCAGCAGGAGCAAAAGGATAGCTTCCTTGATTTTATCGTGGCCATAAATGGACGGGGCAAGAGACTGCGAAAGAAGGCGGAAGATGTCGCGTCGTTTAGAAAGCTGGTTGATTTGCCGAATATCAGTATCAGTCAACGGTGTTTGTGCAATACCGCCTCCGATCTTGGAAGGAAAGGAGATTGATGTTGTTTGCGAGAATTAGGGATCTGTCGGACAATCGAAAAATGAGTGGTATTTTTGAAGGAAAAAAGGAAACGTACTTGAAGGCACCACTTGAGCCACCTCCTACGCTTCGATAGAAGCCAACCAGTTGAACACGATCACCAGCTTTGCATTTGTCTACCAGATCATCATCAAGTATAATATCCGTACTACGAGGTAGCTGGCCGGCCGGAGCACGTTCGGGCATCTCCTGGATGCTGATACGCTGGTGATCTCGGAAGACACAGTGGCCATACTCCATCTGGAGAGGGATGACCATCATCATCCTGCTGAGGCGTGACAGTGGAGGTCGGTGGTAAATTTGATGTTGACGTAGTCGCGTCACGGTACTCGCGCGCGTGAAAGAGTTTGGTTTCGGGGCAATAGTGAACGGATTTAAGCATTTTTGGGCGGACGAGTGAGCAACGGGTGATGATACCCTCTAAGGAGATCATCTTGCCAAGATGTTCTGATTTGAGGGTGCGCGGGCTGACATGATGGTCACCAAAGGATCCACTGAAGCCGACGCGATAGCTCTTTCCCTCGAGTTCGTGTTTTTCGGTGTCATGGACTTGAGTGATGATATTGACGAGGGCGTCATCAAATGCGGGAAGAAAGTCGATGGGCTGCTTGAGCAAGCCATCTGCGAATTCTCTGTTATAGTCGCGGAGATCATCGATGTTGACTATAAGACGAGTTTGATCTGTACGCAGCATGCGCGCGATATCGTCTCTGTAATTGTAAATTGGGGAATCTGAAATGAGGAATTCCTCGAATATACGCGTTCTGTCGCGCATAAGATCATCTTGAGGAACAGGCTCGTCGAGCATCGACATGGTGACCAACGAGTGAGATGTAGACGTGAATTAGAATTAAAAGTTGACGCGTGCAAAACACGCTCTTTGACGCGACTACGCCTGCCCTTAACCTTGAGACATAGTAGCCTATCGGCTTTGCTCCGATGAGAACTACATAGAGTCTATCAGATGACAATTCGAAATTGAAGAAGTACGGAAACGGAGCTTGTACGGTGTATTGGTTGATCACAAGTTGCAAGGCACGAGCTCATTCAATGAATATCGATGGTGCCAAGTCGTGTATTCGTTGAGAAGAAGAAAAAAAACAATCATCAATCAAGACAAAACCCTTTATGTGAAAGTAGAAGGCGAGCACGTATGTGCCTAAAGCAAACTAATCGAGCTAAGTAGCTATTTCGTAAGAGGAAAACCGGTGGAATACATGTTTGAATACAAAGCAGCTTCGCGGCTTCCACCATTGGAATACGCAAGTTAGGTATAAAAACGAGTGTGAGATTACGATAGGGACGCTGGTGTAAACGCAAAAGAAGTTGAAAGGATAAGATCAGACATGGTGCGCCGCCAGAAAAAAGGCGATGTGGTGTGGCAGTGTGGTGCGGTGATGAGCGGTATGGGACGTGTCACCAAGTTTTTGAGCACATAAAACGCTGGAGAGATGGAGAAGAAGGATACTAAAGAGTATTTTAAGGTGAAGTTACGGTGCAGAATATACAAACTTACGTGACAAAATGAAGTGTTTCACCAGTCGGCCCCACCGCCATTGGCCCCCCCTCCACCAAATTGATCTGCAACAGGGCCAGTCTGTAGGTCCAGATCGTCAGTTTGAAACATAGATTGAATGATATAGATTTGTTCTTACACCTATAGGGTCCCTAGCCGCAAGTTTTGCCATCTATCAAGAGGGATCAGTTCTAGGCGCCAGATGCTATTAGGATAATAAATGACGCACTGGTAGGGCAAAAGATACTTGTATAATACAAGCCAGGATGAAAGCGATATACCACTTGGGAGAGAGCATGAGGTATACCTGTTTAAAGGAATGACAGTTTAAACGAGGTGCTTTTATGTGATGCGGAGAACTCAGAGGTATGAGAAAAAAGGATATGACGAGATATAGGTTAGATGATCCACGCGGTCAACATTCTCCCGGTCTCAGGAACCGTCCCTCTACGGCCGCCAGGCTCATTCATTCGGTTCAGGAACATCAAGCAAGGTTTTCAGCACTTACATATAAAATAACTGTGCAAGGCGAACAGAATCTCGGATCAGCCGCATCTGCGCCAATTCGTTGGAATCTATTGCGTATGCAATGTCCCAATCAACGTTGAGTAACGTACAGCCTCGACGCGGAACTGAGAGCGGCGTAGTACACGAGTTTTTAGTTTATTAAATCTCACCGACTGGGATGCATCATGATGCAGGGGGCCAAGTCCCTTGGGATGGAAGCTAACTATATCCCGCTGCAATCATGACGCGACACGCTCAGCTTTAAATTCAAACTATAAAGATAGTTACTCCCCTTCACACGAAGCCCCGCATGCGAGAACTTGATATAGCAAACTTGTTGAATACGTGGGCTCATAGGAGAACCCCCTTTCCCTTGGGATGCACAAGCATCATGTTGAAGGGCCAGTCCACTCCTCTTCGTCACAGAGCCTGTCGGATAACGCACAATATTCCATCAAATCACTCAACCACAATAACGAAGCACATAGCTTAAGGGCCTTTAAGAGCCCGGTCATTCGGCAACAGTCCTTTTTTTGTTCGTCTGAGTCCGTTTCATTTTGATGGTAAAGCTTGAAGTATCACGGCCACTCTGACGTGTGCCACTTATGGTTTAGGCGAAGCTACATAAACACAAACCATACAATACGAAAACGGGGGGTTGCCAAACGGGCCCTAATGACTGTCTCCCTTACCTCTGGCCACGACGGTGATAGGAGTCTCGATTATCCGCATACGTCGATGAACTGCACCAGACCAGTGGAAGCAGTTCTGTCGGTTCCAAGAATCGAAAAAACTTGTTATCAATGTTTCCAATTTCTAAACCTGCAATTTTCCATCAGTCTTGCTCCGGTCGCACGCACAGCGGTCAGCCACAGGTTCCTGGTCGTATGCAATCACCAGATTCATGCTAAGTATCTGCCGGTCCGATGTAATGGCATGAGCCCCAGATTGCGCCGCGGCCCAAGTATATGCGCGAGTGCGTGACTTACACGGCGCCACCGTTCAAGCAAAAAATATGATGTCATGAGACTACTATGCGTACAGAATACAATCAATGCGAGTACGAAAATACTCAGTCCTAAACTGAGCGTCAGAATACGTCGATCTGAATCGGAGATGAACGTACCCATAGCTTTATCAGGCCATCCCACGAGGCCGTTACAACTTTGGACTGCGTACATATATAAGTGGTCAACATCGGTAGCGAAGCAAGCAAACCGCGGGAACTTACCGACTCATGTGGTAGCCACTCATGTGCAATCACAACTTTGGAGTGTGCCTGTAGCCTGGATTTGATACGCCCGGTCTTCCAGTCCCAGAAGACCACGTTCCCTTCACCATCACCACTGCTTATCCACTTGCCGTCTGGGGAGAACCCAACTTGGCAAGCATACCCAGCCACGGAGTGTCCTGCGAACCTTTTCTTCCTGTTTTGGCGGAAATTATCCGTACTGTAGATAAGAATTTGATTGTCTAATGATTGTGCGGCGAAGTATTTCTCTACAAATACAACAAGGAAGATATGTTGGATCAGTGGTTGGCATAGGGGAAAATGAAACGTACTTGAAGGGTGAAGCGTTACTGCTGGCATCGAGTGCATATGAGGTTCCGCGATGTACTTGATCACGACTGGGATATCGTAATCCCAAGCACGAATGGTCTTGTCGTCCGAGGTCGTGACAAAGCGTCGGTTCTCGTCGACGAAAGTGATAGTGTTGACGGGACCCAAGTGTTGGTCATACTCCTGGGTAATCTCCCCAGAGTTCATGTCATACTGCACGGTCAGATTCAATGGTCAGATTTAGCCCGCGACAGACGGAAGAACGTACCTGGATGATCTTTTTATCCGACATACCAGCGAGGAATATGTGTTGTTTGTCTTCGTCCGGATGGAAACGCACAACGTAAGGAGTCTTGCCATTACTGAACCGCTTGAGACATTGACCAGTCTCGGTATCCCATAGTTTCATTTGGCGGTCATATCCGCATGACAGGAATTTCCTGCCGTCATTGGAGAATGTGACATCCTTGACAGCCTGTACGTGACCATGGAAAGTCCTCAAGCAATTTCCATGAGTATACACATCCCACAGCTGGAGGTAGCAAGTCAATTTACGAACGAAGAAAAGTATGTTTAGCGTACCTTTATTTTTGTGTCCATAGACCCGCTAAGAAGGAGATGGCCAGTTTCAGGGAATAATCGTATGACCGAGACGCCTTGCGTGTGGCCGGTCCAGGTATGGATACATGTCTTCGGAATAAATGTCTCTTGGGAGCCTGCCTCATTGGAGATGTGAGGCGCTTCCGACAGTGGTGCATGCATATACGTTCGGCCCTGGTAGTCGGTCATAGACTTGCCATGGAAGACAGAAGTTTCTTGGCCATAGGCGCCGGGCTTTGGTTTTGCCTTCTTCTTTAGAACTGTCGGCTCAGGCTCTTCCTCCTCCTGTGGCTGATCACCGATGTCCTCAACACCATCCAAGAACCCAATCTCCTCTTCCCCGTCCCAGGCAGCCCAAGGTCCAACATACGCGCCCTCGCCGTCTACCACATCAAGATCTCCCTTGTTCTTTCTCTTTCTTTTCAACTCCTTTTTCTGGGAACTGGTCGCTCGCAGGGTATCAATCGTTGCAAAGCCATTTTCGCGGGCTTTCTCGACTGAACCGAGAATAGAGGGAGCGTTTGGATCGATTGAGGGATTGACCGAGTAGCCAAGGATGGAGTGCGTGAGATGCTGTGCGTTGAATGCATGGTCTGACATAGATTGTTCTTCCACATGGCCCGCGAGTGCATTCTGATTGATGAACCGGTTTGAATCACCAAATGGATTCTCGGGACCTTGGAGCGGTAACATCATGTCGCTGTATGGAATATTTACGTTCATCTGCGTGTCTGTCGGCCGAGTAACCAGCGAGGTTTGATTTAGAGGGTCCTACGGGCGGCGTGGTCAGTGATATGTTAAATAAATGAACTGTGCAAGGGACTCACTTCAGCGAGAACATGAGGCGCAGCATCAGACACGAGCTTGTCCTGAAACGTGCGCGGTTTTTTATTGGCAGGTAGTTTGGATAAGCCAAAGACATCATTGATATTGTCCTCGTCTGAAGAATAAGCAGACATGATGAAACGTTGACAGTAGTAGTACTACTGGTGTACAAGCAAAGGAAGAAGGGCGTGGTAAATAACTTCCTAAAAGAAGTGAGACATTTGGATGATTGGAGTTTTTAATTTTATTGGATTGTCCAATTGATTCAAAGTTATGCCGGCCTTCTTTCCTCGAGGCCTTCAGTAAACCCCTCGAGCACTTTCTTTCTTACTTCATCCTATTATCTTTCTTACTTAAATTTTATATCATGTCCGAGCGCATACTCGGTCGGCCATGGTCTGCTGAAGAAGACCGTCTCCTCGCTAACGCCGTCGCAATTCATGGCGAGTCCGACAACTGGAAAGCTGTAGCCCACTGTGTCCCGGAAAGGACCAATAAAGCCTGCAGGAAGGCGAGTATTGATCTCATAATCCCAATTCAGTTCTCCCAATACATTCAAAAACAGCGATGGCTCCATTCCCTATCACCGAACGTGAAGAAATCTCCCTGGACACCAGAGGAAGATCATCTACTTTTGGAGCTCTACAAAGTTCATTCAATAAAGTGGGCTGTTATCGCCCGACATATACCTGGTCGTACCGACGACGCCTGTTCAAAACGCTATCGTGAGGCACTCGACCCTTCTCTCAGACGTGATGAATGGTCCAAGGAAGAGGACGACAAACTCTTCGACGCGTACTCTCGTTTGGCTGGGCGATGGGGTCAAGTCGGCCAGGAGTTACAGCGCAGCGGATTGGCTTGCCGTAACAGGTGCTGTTTCTCCCGTACTTTGTTCTCACGTAGCTCATACCCGTTTTCCCCCAGGTGGAGACTTCTTGAGCGTAAAAGGCCCGCCTTGCCTTTACCCGACCCTCGGAGTGTCGTGGTTTTAAAACCGTCTTTGACTATGTCTTCAGAACCATCAAGTCCAATATCAACGTACCCTGATCTCCCACCTTGGCCAACTCCACCCATGCTCGACCCCAGACAGTATTGGGACGGAAATTCATCTCGTTTTGAAGGAGCACCTTCCCCAGCATCTGGGCAACACCATAACCACGTGAGGTCTCACAATGACGTGGGATTACTGGGCAGTATAGAACCCTCTTCAGTTTCCCATCCACAGTCGATACAGCACGTTGTCAATATTCCGCCCCCATTTCATTATTCGTCTTCATCTTTAAGTTCGGCCTTGTCATGTCCACATTCTCTTGCAACCAGGTATGAAAAAAGTACCGCGGCCCCTAGCGGCTCTTACCAGAATGGGGAAACTCACGCCGCCCCGCTTCCTATTGCCTCCGTTCCGCCGGCCGACAATACGCCCGCGGTTTTCGACTATGGGGTAGTCCTCGATCCATCTCTCGTCAACACCACACGAGCTACGGACTACGCCCAACCGGGACATCACCATGTGTACGAAGGCCACGATGCTCGACGGCAGTATGACAATATCCAGCGAAGCGTCGCTCCCACACCTACACCATCTCACACACCCGTTCCTGCTCAACGTGGATCAGAGTATTATACTCCTGCGTCTCATCATCACGAGTGCCATAATCAATTGATCCGTGATGGAGAGACTTCTTCATCACAACTCTCCCGAGACCCGTGTTATCCTCATCCAACCACTTCTCAGGGTCCTTCCGTCTCACTAGTGCCTTCAGGATTAGGCCCAATCCACGAGGCAACTGACAACTACTATGCGGCCCATCATTGCCAACAGCTCGAGCACGATGTCCAGCACTTTGTAATGTCATCGCCCGATTCACCCACCGTCTCCAGTGTTCACCGCGAGTATTACCCATCTCCATCATCATCGGACATGTGTTCCCCCATTTCGCCTATCGGCCAGAAACCCTGCAACCAGTACTATCCGCCCTCTGAACACGTGGTGCCAGCACACCAAGACATCAGCTCATTGTCACAACCCGTCACCACACCACCTGAAGCTTGTGGGGACTATTATCAACCTCGACTCAAAGGACAATTGCAGACTCAATTTCATCCACTACCGAACGAACCCGAGCTTGGCGTGCATCGGGCTCCTATGCCTGTTGTTGATACAGGTCCACCACCCACAGTCTCACCCAACTTCCATCCTGCACCATCCGCCCAGCCTTCAGTGTCGTTCACTCCATCCACGTACACACATCTACGCACCGCCAATGTGATTCCCAAGGCCATCGGATCAGTTGCCAAACGCGGCCCACCACCGGATACTTCGTCACCGAATCCTGACGATCCCAATCCTCGTCCGACTGCACGGCCACGGCCTTCAATCATACGAAAGCGTGCTGATATTCAGACTCCTCTGAGGCTATCCTCTGACTTACCCGCTACGCATGAGTAGGTCATGTTCTCATGAAGGTGACGCAATCGACTAACACGGTGTCATTTGTTAGTCCCTCTATAAAACCATATGCGTGTGGTCACGAAAGCTGTTGGCCGTCGACCGCGGCAAATTCCCTTGCTTGCTACACTACTTCGCGAGGCCTTTCGGATCACAACAAGAGCGCGCATCCAGAAGATGCCGGTGGAGAGAGGCCGTACAGATGTGGTCTAGAAGGTTGCGGCAAAACTTGGAAGGTGCGTCTTTTCGGCCCCGAAGTTGTAGGAACCAGTGTTGACAGTTGTTCGACAGAGTATTAATGGATTGCAGTACCATTTGCAAATGTACGGAACTACGTATGCTGTCTTCGCCGGAAATTCTAACTATAATCTAGATCGAAGGCACACTTCCAACACGCTATTGTGTCAACTTTCGTCACCTCTTACATCGATGGTCTCAGCGTGCCATCTGTGGAGGTATCCTCATCTACTGGCGAAGGCGATGATAAGACAAAAAAGCAATATTCTTGCCCGCATCATGGTTGTCCGAATCGGTACAAGCAACTGAGCGGACTTCGTTATCATTTAACTCACGTAAGTTTATCTTTCCGTGAAATGCCGAGCCTGAGTTTATCCGGATTCGTTAGGGACACCCTCCAGATCTCCCGGTTCAGTTGGATCTGGTGCCTCCGGCCCTGAGCCGCAAATTGACCGAGAAGATGCGGAAGGATGGTTCCGGCTCTCAACCTTCTGAGACACAAATCCATACTCCTCTTCCCCCTTCCGACTCCTCGCAGAGCTACCCTCCTCGACATGTATCCGCATAATGCGTGGGTCCCTGATTAAAATCATCGTGGACCGGAATCGCATCAATATTCTACTGATCTCATAATTGCCACTTCCTCTAACTTATTCTAGCCCTGTTCATTGGATTGGTATCGTCTTTTTCGTTTGTTGAATTATTAAGTGTATCTTTATTGCTCTCATTTGCCTTATCTTTGCACTTTGCTGTCGGTTTTTACGGCTTAAACATACATTCGTTTGCATCGCTGATATTTCACCGCGTACTTTTATAATTGCTATATGTAATTTGGTGGTGATACCACCACCATTAATTGTATTTTCTGGTCGAGCTGACGACATGCACAATCGCGAGGGTGTAGTAAAGTCACAATGAATCCATTCCGTACAAGTGATTGATCTTCTGATACCAATGCTCGGTGTAAGCTACTTGTTCCAAACCCAAACATGCCCGGGACCCACTTCAATCACCGTCCAGTTCCAAATTGGCTGGCGCTGCGGTAAGGTAAGCTTAAGTTTACACGGCATGTTTAGAGGTCCACGTACATATTCCTCAACTCTGGATCTGCCATAATTTCTTCCATAGATGGCGTGGTCCCGCCAGATTGCATGCGATTCATCTGATAAATGCGATCAGAATGGCTACTTGGGAATATTAAAGAGAGGGATGGCGCTCACCATGTTAGCGACATTTGGATTCGACATAAGCCTCTCCATTCCGCCATTCGCCATCATCTGTTGCGCCATTTGCATCATCATAGGGTTGTTCATGAGGCCAGCGAGGTCGGGCATGCCGCCTGCACCACCCATGTTGCGGAATATGTCTGCCATACCACCGAGTCCACCTGCACCTGCATCACCGCGTGCGTTTGAAGATACATTTGACATCGGGATGTCACCTTCAGGCACGAGTGGCGGTGGACCATCGTCGTCATCATCTTCAGAAGGAATACGGTCCGTGGCATTTTGTAAACCAGATTTGAGGTTGGCGTTCGTAGGGTCGAGCTCAACTCCCTTTTTGAATGCGGAAGCGGCAGCTTTGTAGTCTCCCAAGGTGTAGTGCGCGTTTCTAACGTTGGAATGAGATCGAATCACATAGAAATGCGTAGTTGATAGTTACCCTAGACGAGAGTATGCCTTGACGAACGTGGGATCGACTTCAATGGCTTTTTCAGAATCGAGGATTGCAGATGCATGGTCGCCTTTGCTAGCGTATGCAGCTGCTCTGTTAGAGTAATAGACAGGATTGGTAGAGTCGAGCGCGATGGCTTTAGTGTACGCGTCAATGGCTTCGTCATACTTCTTAGCTGTCATGCGGGTATTTCCCGTCTGCTTGAGTTTCTCAGCCTTAGCCTTGTCTTCTGTTGAAGGGGCAGAGGGTGTGGTGGGTGCTGACGAGGGTCCTACTTTGCTTCTTGTCTTCAAGAACACGTCGAATATGGTTTGCAGCTTCGCTGGTTTAATGCTTAGACGTTCCCGTTGCTTGTCGTCCGATGGATCGACACCAAATGCCTCGCCGATGCATTGAACTGGGTGAATACGTGTACTTGAGCCACACAGAACGCAAAAGTAGACAAACAAAGACACAAAAACGTACTGGCGACTTCAAGTCCTTCCCTGTCGTCTTGCTTGACTGTGCCATCGTCTATGGATTGGTTTAGAAAGTCGATTATGGACAGAACGAGCTGCTGCTTCTTGTCTGCCATGTTAGTGGTATCCGGAGATCTATGTCGCAAATAAGGATCAACAAACATTTCCAACCGAGACGCTGAGGCTAAGCGGAGACTACTACGTCTTTGTTCATAGCTAGTCATGTTTTTCTGTGGTATCTCTGGCGAACCCCCTCAGGACCCAGTTGTGTCTGCAAAATCTGGCCATGTTTACGAACGTCGATTGATTCTTAAATATATCAACGACAATGGCACCGACCCGTTGACGGGGGAGAAACTCGAGGAGTCAGACCTATTGACTGTCAAAGCCAGTGAGTTTTTTTTCATCACTTTTTTCTCGCAGTATGTGCTGTTGTTTTTTCCACTTCGTCGTTATTTGCAGTCCGAAGAATTTAATTCAAACATGCTAACCCATGTTTCCAGACCCCAAAGCTGCCCCTCCACGACCTCCCGCCGCAACTTCCACCCCCGCTCTGCTGCACATGCTTCAAAATGAGTGGGACGCGGTAGTATTGGAGTTGTTCGCCTTGAAGCAACAGTACAACTCCACTCGCCAGGAGTTGAGTTATGCTCTATACTCACAAGATGCAGCCAGTCGCGTCATTGCCCGCCTCATAAGAGAACGTGATGCTGCCAGAGAGTATGCGCTTTACAAATATCACCTTTCTTGCACCACGCTGACGCGTCCTGCCCCTATTTTAGAGCTCTGGCTAATGTCCAGGCGACTATGGGAATTACTCCAGCAAACGGCGCGACTGAAGACGTGGAAATGGCTGAAGAAAATGGTGCTCAGGAAGGTGCTCTACCCAAAGAGATTGTAGACCAGATTGACGAGACCCAGCAAACCCTCTCTGCTACCCGCAAAAAACGCAAGGCTCCCGCTGGTTATACGAGTGCCGCAGAAGTGAAAACATTCGTTGCGACACACACCATCCCGTCGTTGCACTCGGCTTCTCCTGCTGGCATGACTTCTCTTGCCGTTTCCCGTCTAAACTCATCTCAGTTCCTTACGGGTGGCAATGACAGGATCGTCCAGCTGTATGATAGAAGTACAGACAAGGTGTTGGTCTCCCTCAAAGGTCACACGAAGAAGGTCAACCACGTCGCTTTCCGCGAACACGAGGGCGAATCCACTTTGCTCTTGTCCGCAGGCGCGGACAAAATTGCCAAAATATGGGCGCATGATAGCGCTTCTGGCGAGTACATACCAAAAGCAACCATTCGGACGCACAAGGGAGAACTCACTGGCCTCGTTGTACATCCTACAAACTCCATTGTTGCATTGTCTTCCCTTGACAAGACATATTCACTCCATGAGCTCTCAAACTTTGCTCAGGTGTACCGGTCAGCTCCTGCAGAAGATGCTTTCACATCCCTTGCAATCCATCCCGATGGTGCTCTACTTGCACTGGGTACTGTTTCATCCAAGATCCAAATATGCGACGTCCGCTCCGGTGCAGTAGCTGCATACATCACACCACCAGACGCCTCGCCTTTCACCATCAATTCGCTTTCATTCTCAGAGAATGGCTACCATCTCCTGGCTCCTGACAGCCCCTCTTCCATTGCCATCTGGGACCTGAGGAAGATGAAAACTGCGCACACCATTCCGCTCGGGGATGGATTCAAGGTCAACAAGGTGGTATACGATTACAGCGCGCAGTTCCTGGGAGTGGCGGGCAACGAAGGCATCCGCGTGTTTGCTCATAAGTCGTGGGATGAGCTTGTACGTTTTGAGGAGGCGGGTGATGTGTCGGATATGGTGTTTGGAGAGCAGGGCAAGGAGATCTGGGCTACGAGCGGACGGGAGGTTAGGATCTGGGGTCAGCCTGCATAAGTGTGTGACTTTTCTTGTTCTCATCAATATTATCCCTGCTGTATTTCATCGCGTCGTTGCACTGGCTTTTGTTTGCAACATAAAACTATGGTGAGAATGACGTGAAGATTAATACTGACATGGGAGGTTGGTGTTCCAAGACCCACAGAAAAATCAGCCGATGTTTTTACCATACACTTATTGAGAGTTTCATTGTGTCATCGGTACATGAGTACAAGTGAGTTAATGCAGTCACCAGAACCGGAAGAAAATAATGGTAATGCGAAGATGCGAAAGTAATGCAACAATTGATGGCTAATAAGAAGTGAAGGACAGTGTTGTGGTCGGATAAGTAATACGAAAGAAGTGGGTAATATCTCGTGTTCAGTCATGCAGTGCGGAGGGGGGGATTTTACAAATACTGGTACAAAGGTCATCCGTCCGATGTAACATTTTCATGACCAAGTCGAAGGGCCAAATGTTTGTCCGGGAGGCATCACATAGAGAGGCGTGCCCAGTGCGTCTGCGGTCTTCATCCAGACAGTGTTACCCCACCAGTTGAAGGTAATTCCACCTTTCGGCATCTGAAGTACGAAGAAGATGACGATGAGGCTGAGCGCAACGCCTGCGTCGAGGCCAGCAGAGAGGATGTAGTTGTAGCGCATCCACCACCTGAAGTGGTAGCGGCGCATAAACCACTGGAAGATGAAGCCGACAATTGCCCAAGACGCAAAGTTGATGCCACTGGCAGGAGGCATGGCGCCAATGCCTGCGAAGAAAACGGGAATGTTGATGTATCTCCAGTAAGAGAGGGGGAATCGGCGAGCGAGGTAGTAGAATGGGATTGGAAGAAGGGCACCGACGGCAAAGAACCACAACAATGGGCTGTACATGGCACCCGGGCTGAAGAGACGGTGGGGGCCGATGCTGCCCCAGAGGAGGGACGCACTCGCGAAAGTGCCAGTGGATGGGCAAACGAAGAACTGAGGCTGGGTAGGTTGGCAGATGTCCACAATGTTGGCAAACATCCAGTTCTGCACGAGAGTGACAACGATGCAACTGACGAAGGCGGCGAGGACTTGTGCCGTAAACATGAGACGAGGGGGCACCTTCATATAATGACCAAGCTTCAAGTCGCCTGCAAACCCAACTGCCTGGTTTGTACCCATGTATGCGCTAGCTTTGAAGATCATGACAGCGACGGGTTTTCCAGGGAGTAAGTAGGCACCAATCATTTCGAACATCACATTCAAGGCAATCTGCTGATTGGTAATAGCTTGGAGCATGCCAACCGGAATCGCGAGCAGTGCGGCGAGACCGAGAGCAACGCAAATAGCCCAGATGGGGAGTTCCGTAGGGAAAATCTCCACCGTGACGAAGAGCAGGAGAAGCATCACGAGGCCGAGGATGACATACCACCACTGGGGAACTTCGGGGTATGCCTGCATCAGCCGCGAATGAACATCACGTTCATCCCTGAGGCTGCTCTTGAAGCGGCGGACAATGTCACGGCGGTACCACACTGCGACAACACTGTCAGACTGAGGCAGCAGTCACATCGGAAAAGAACTTACAGAAGGTATGCACAACCACTGAAGAGAAGGCGGCGAATGCAACACCATATGCAATAGCCATCGTTGCCGTCATGAAGACGGGCGAGTAAGCCTCGTACTGCGCAACGTTGAAAGTGGCATTGGCCACCACCTGAGAGGGATTATAGGGCATTCCCGTGTTGTCAAAAGTCGAGTAAGACGAAATCGGCAAGTACGCGGTGAACCACGTGTTTGTGACTGCGAGATACCCTTAGCACATCACACAATGAAAAGGGGAGAAGACATACAATAGATGATCGGCGTAATGATCCAGAAACAAATCACAAGGGCAACGACGGTGTTGGCCTCAGACCACCAAGGAGTCACCAAGGGGCTTCCAATGTACGAGATCATGGACCAGTCGAAGGTGAAAATGCCCATCCCAAGACCTGTGGACGTGCCAAAGAGCGCATTCACGGCCACGTTGTTAGGTGCAATCCAGCAGACCCAGTTGAACATGCTCAAGCCAGTCCACAAGTATCCTGGTACCCAGTACCATACGAAACTGCATGCCAGTGCAATGCAAAAGAATTTCTCCCGGGAGATGTGGCGACGCTCAGGCTTGCCATATGACTTGTGTAGAGTGTTGAATAAGGCGGAGCTGACAAGTGCACCGGGCCAGATCATGCTACTTGGCCAGACAAGGAATTGGCGAAGAAGGCCACCCATGGAGAAACCGATGAGTTGAGTTGAAAGAACAAGGCAGAGTTCATAGGAGATACTGAGGGTCTGGTTGTAGAAGACCTTCTGGGTCGCGATAATGTCGGTGGCATAGGCACCGCTGACTACAACATTCGCCATGACAGTGATGAGTACATGCTCCTTGATGTTGAAGGGTCCCGGGTTGAATGACCATGTGTATCCCATGGTATTGAAGCGGGTGGTGGGGAGGACACGCTCCATCGCTTTGCCAAGGGGCAGGGCGGTCAACTGAGCGACAATGCCAGTGATAATGATAGAAGGGTCTACGAATGACTTAAGCAAGCGGAACCAAGATGGAGGAGACTGTCAACTTACAGCGCATAGAGAAAAACTGATTAAGAGCCGAGATAAGGATGGTATAAAAGATACCCAACACCCACATGCGGAACGTATTCACGTGCATGGTTGGGTCATCAATGCCGGAGACAGCAGCTCGAACTTCAGGGTAAGGTGATTCGCTATCATATGACTGTCAGAAGGGTACTAGCAAGGCACCATAGCACTCACTCGTCGTATTCGAACGTCGAAGGCGTGGTGGTTCTCGAAGTAGTTGAGTAGCGCGTTGTAGACTCAGCTCGGGACTCTGTATCAAAGTCCGAGGCACCGCCAGAGTACTCTGACATTGGTACCTTTTTCTGCTCAAGCTCAAACACATCAGTAGTGGAGGAGGTGGGAGAGGGAAGTTCGGCATGGTAGTCAAAGTTGGGGTCGTTGAGATGCTCCATGAGAAAGTCAACATCCTCGGGAACATCGGGCACGCCTCTGGCGCGAAGGTTCTGAAGAGCGACAATGTTCGTCGCGCTGCTGTAAGCTCTAGGCTCCATGTCGAAACTGATTTAGGGGAGGGGCAGCGCTGTCAAGGGGGGAGGGCAAGCGCTGGCAAAGAGGACAAGGAGGACTCAGCAAACGGGCAGTGCGAGTATGGGGGGAGAATAAATTTCTGCCGATTCTAGTAGATATGCTGGCCTTTTGAGCGCGGACGGAAAGTCCACAGCTTGCCGACCATTCCACTGTGGACGTGATGCGCCTCCTATTTTAGAAGTTATGGTCACAGCTCCGCCCTGGAAGCGCACCATACAATAAGCCTAATTTGACATGGTCCACTGCAAAACAAAAAGCTGGGAGAAGGGCCGGGTGGTGATCGGCACATCAAAATTCAATTGTTCGTGACTCATATGAGCTAGACGCACTGTATTGATTAGGTCATACAAGTGTGGAGAAAGGTGCCACCAGCGTTCTCTGCTAAGATCTATCGTGCAAAGAGCCAAAGCCCACCACAAAGTGGCACTCGCGATGGATTGCTAGCCATGAAGCAAACCATGTGGCTAGAGCCAGGAACCCATGGAGTTAAGTTAGGTCATAGTATGCGAGCGTTCTGCCGGAAAGGTCGAGATGCCTAAGGATCCTTATTGTCTTGTGAGACCTGTTATTGTTGTGACCGAGAACGAACTTCATCGATGGTCAAACACAATAAGGCGTTTTGCTTCCGAACCTTTAGCCGAAACGCTATCTTTGCGTTATCTAATCTTATCTCTTGAGATTTCTGTCACGTGATGTGGGCGCACTGGCAAGTCGGCTTGTCCCTATCACACACAAGAGTACTTACTTAGGTGCGGTGGGGATGGGTGATAAGTAGCTGCTTTCATTATACTACGGATATTGCCGAAAGACAGGGAAGGTGCTTGGTCGGAATACATATACACGAGACATTGCAGCCCACCTGCAAGTCGAACTCCATAGTAGTTAGATTATCAAGCCAGCCGTTCTCTCTGATTAGCTATGTAACTATAATTTGCCGGTATGCATTCCAGTCTCCCCTGTAGGTAGACTAGATAGAAGAAAGATATTTGTTACGGTGCGTTTCCTGACTCTGGTCTAAGCCCGCCTGGATATGAATAAATCATCCCCTGTCTGGTGACTTGGTCACGTAGCTACAGAAAGGCCTTCCTTAGTTCCTCGATCAAAAATATAAGACGTCACGCGCGGTAATTGCGACTTTCGTGCTCAGTATTGCGAATACAAGACTGGGGCTACAAAATGAAATTCCGGTGTTATAGATCGTTCTCACCTCACTGTCACTGAGTCTAAAGTGCACTGCCGTAAGTATGTCCGCTGTTGAAACAGTCACTGAAGTCTCGCAGACCCCGTCAATACTCAACCTCCGCGGAGGGGATAAAGAGCAGAAGACAGAGTCATACTCCTATGCTCACTTGCTTCCCTATTTCTCACCTGAGAAGTACCCACCGCTCGCACCCTTCAAACATGAAGATCCAGGCTTCCGTGCACTCAAACACGCAGATCCCCGTGCATTCCTTAAGAATGCGATCAGCGTGGTCGAATTGACACCCAATCTAGGCACAGAGGTCAACGGTGTGAACCTCGCTACCCTTGATAGTGATGGGAGGGATCAACTTGCGCTCGAAGTATGCCAATTTCCGTGATATGACGATTGTAGCTTATTGTCTGCAAGGTTGCGAGAAGGGGACTTATGGTTTTCAGGGGCCAGCACGAGTTTATAGATAAAGGATCGGAATTCGTACCTAGAGTGGGGACGACACTTTGGAAGGTTGGTCGTGCTTCTCCTTTGTCCGCTCGATTGGGCAAGTGGTCCTGCTTCACGATTAATCGCATCTTAATTAGTGTGAGGACGATCTCTGACTAATTTGTCGTCCAGGCTGCACATTCACCCTACGTCTGGGCACCCCAAGGATTACCCGCAAATTCACCTTGTCTACAGGTGAGTGGTGTAAGCGTATCTATTCCGAAGAACTCACCAAACGTGGGCTTCAGGGATGCAAATTCGTCTTTCAACTTTGAAAGGGAGGATAGCATCACATCGACCGTCTGGCACTCCGATGTCTCGTACGAGCTGCAGCCCCCCGGGCTCACAACGTTTTTCCTTCTCTCGCAGCCAACGACAGGTGGAGACACATTGTTCACGTCCCAGGTATCAACTCTTAAGAAGCTCTCGCCCTCGTTCGTCGCCTTCCTGCGCACACTCAGCGCGGTGCACTCTGGGGTCGAGCAGGCTCAATTCTCGCGCTCAGGCAAGCGTGGCGGTATCGTGAGACGTGAGCCAGTGGAGCATGTCCACCCACTCGTGCGGCGTCACCCGGTCACTGGAGAAGAAGCATTGTATGTCAATCGCCAATTCACAACGCGTATCGTTGGCCTGAAGCGCGAGGAATCTGGTGCGTTTGATCACTGCGAGGAATCTCGACTCGACGCTGACAGATGCCTGCGATCAGAGACTATCTTGAAGTTCCTTTACGATCATGTTGATAAGAGCGGGGACCTTCAAGCCCGAGTGAAATGGCAGCCTGGCACCGTCGTTCTCTGGGACAACCGTGTCACTGCACATGTGAGTCGAACATATGAGCATCTTGGCTTGCTGGACTTACATCAATCGCGATTCATCAGTCTGCCATCGTTGACTATGGAAAGTCCAATGAACGCCGTCACGGAGCACGTATCACCCCGCAGGCAGAGAGACCGATTCCTGCTCTGGAAGGCCTTGAACTCGGTAGTGCTTAATGGACCATTGAATGAAGATTGGCAGGCTTGAGTGCAGCCTATGTTAATTTGTATGCATTAGATCTGTGATATTGCGATTTGAAACCATACCGTGACTATGAATCTATGATGCGACTTCTTGGTAAGAGTAAACAAATGACATTGGACTAGTACTGCATGCGCGCCGCGCGAGTACCTGTTTCTGTATTTTGTCCACACGCTTGCCTGCTAGATCTTTCCTGTGCAAATCATGTCTTCGGACACGAGAATATTATACCTGGTGTACTGCGGTGTTGCAGTGGCCGTTTTGAAGGAGTTCAATGTCGTGGTTACTGAGCCGTACATGGTGAATACGTCCAACTTCATATCGTTGGCCACCCTACAGGCTCACCTTCTTGATGATAATATAGGACGAGCCTTTCCATGTTCCGCAAGCATTGGCTTACTGCAGGGGTGAATGGTCAACTTGGGACCCAAAAATTACTACACCACCGGGACTGTACGTCGAGCACAAGCACCTACCCTTCCACGTTTCAACTCAATTATCTCGCAGGTACCTGCTCAGCTGTGTTGCTGCACCGGGTTTTTATGTTCAAATGCAATCTTGCTTTGCTGCGCCTTACCACGACCCTTACCCTCTTCGCGCTGCCGCTTGTCCTCACGCGATTGCTGGGGTTCCATCAACGACGCCGCCTCCCACCAAAATTAGCACCCTCGATTGAGGCACTTGTTCTGTCTACCTTTCCAATAGCGTGGTTTTTTGGGTTTTTATATTATACAGAGGTGCCAAGCCTTGTTTCTGTCTTGTGTACCGTAGTGGCTGCAACGCAGAACAAGCACTGGTTTGCTGGTTTGGTACGTGATCTGATCTGCTCTACGTTTTTCTAGAACGCATACCTACAATTACAGGGGTGTTACTAGCTAGGAATTGTGAGCTGCTTCTTCCGTCAAAACAACGTCATTTGGGTACTGTACGCGTATGCCGCGAGCCAGCTCATGCGTCTACGATTCAAACGCGGACATGGTGGACTGCACGATCCCCCCGCCTTGGGCGCTGGGCCAGGTCAGTCATACCATGATTGCGATGCCTATGTTCATGGGGTTCATATCGCGATTTTCAGGTGACTTTCTTCGATCGATCACCAGTGCCCCCAAAGTATTGCCCGAGTTACTCCCCGCGTTTACTCCTTATGCGGTGATTCTCGCACTTTTCGGTGGATTTGTGATTTGGAATGGCGGCATCGTGCTTGGTGCGTGTTTCTCGGGGATAATGATCGAGATAACCGTCGATGAATGTGTTATGTATAGGCGACAAATCCAATCACGTTCCTTCATTTCACGTACCGCAGCTGTACTACTTCGTTGCGTTTGCAGCAATGATTGGGTGGCCGGCTGTGCTTTGTGGTGAAGGCGGACCATCGAAGATTGCCACAGAAGTCATTTTACGCATGTTTGGGGGTAAAAGGTGGCGGAGTTAATCATGAGTGAACGCGTGGATGCTGATATGGATCGCATGCTGCAGGAGAAGGCTTCTGACTATCATGATATCGATCTTCATGGGGATTACTATTCAGCGTTTCACGTGAGCTTCCTGTCACTGGTTGATATCTAAACCTAACCTTGACGCAGTATCCATCACCCATTCATCCTCTCCGATAACCGCCATTATACCTTCTATATCTGGCGTCGAGTATTCATGCTGCATGCGGCAGTACCTTACCTATTCATTCCAGGGTACCAAGCGTGCGCCTGGGCGTGGTGGGTTCGTGTTGGTGAGTGGTTATATAGATTCAGAAGTCATCGATGGCACTAACCCTGGACGTCATTCATCAGCCCGTGATCAGTCGCTGTTGCAGACCTTAATCCTGCCCGTTTTAATATTGCCTACATTGCTGCCTACACCACTACTGGAACCGCGATACTTCCTGGTACCATATTTGCTACTCAGGGCTCAGGTTGTGGATGTGCAACCCTATGGTGTTGTTGTCGAGGGTCTGTGGTACGCGATGATAAATATGGCAACGACGTATGTGTTCTTGTACAAAGAACGAGCGGAAGTTGGGAGGTTTATGTGGTGATCTGGCAATACGATTTTGTAGTGTTAATATATTTGAGTGGACAGGAGTCATACATTTGGACCCACTGATGCAAACAAGACCACACGCGCGCGACTGGTTCGGTTCAGTTGAAAGAAATCAAAAGTTTAGAAAAGCCATTCCAAACAACCTATACCCCCGGGCCCGGATACAAGTCACAGTGCAGATCATAACGCAGCTCTAATTCCCCTAATGTCACCAGAAACGAGTACCCAGCCATCACGGCCTTCTAAACCAACCACTCGAAGTTCCATCCGACAGTCACTCAATTTCACGTCAGTAGGCAAAGCCTTGGCGGATGTAATCAACAAGGAGTCCCGCGACCGCGAAAAACCTAATGAGAAAGCCCTGAAGAAGTCAAAGGACTCTTCAAGACGCCTCAGTGCTATTATGAATACCAGCGCAATCCCCCAAGCTAATAACGCCACTGCATCAGCAAAGTCAAAGTCTCCAATTCCGGGGCACGCCAAGGAGGACACTTCTCCATCCACAAAGACAGTCACTCGTAGTATCAGGAGACAGTCTGGTCTCCTCAAACCCGCTCCAGTTTGTGACGATATGGGGCTAAAGGTACTAGATGCTGCTGGTATCAGTCCTACCATGAAGCGTTCGTCTACGCTACGCCCAAGAACCGCTCCTGCGCCCACATCTTCTGCATTGCCGAAATATCGGCCAAAGTCCACTCTCATAGAGTCTGTTCTCCCAAAGAAACCTGTATCTCCCGCTCGCGCCGGCACTCGCAAGCGGCTGAGCACATCAGAGGAGGAGGACAAGGCTCATGCCCACTCTCCCGATGGCAACCATTCCCTTGAGAAGAAGAAGTCTAAGAGGCCGATCAGTCCTCTACCCCATAGAGCACTTACGGTGAAGGTTAACTTGCCTAACCTCACCCCCCCTTCAACGCCTTCCAAGACCAACAAAGCGTCACCAGCGAAGAAGGCCTCGCCTGCCAAGGTAGATTCCGCACGACCAGCTAAAATCATAAAGACGACCGCTACATCATCTACGTCTAGGTCAAACATTGCACGGCCTCCATCGTCTTCATCGTCTCGTAGCTCTGTCTGCTCGCAGAGTTCACCTCAGACACCTTCCAAGAGTGGCCTTGGGTTCGGACGCTCGAAAAATAATCAAGCATCCAGTCCCCTGCGTTCTACCGGTCGTCCTGCTCCGGAGTCTCCGCTTGCTCATCACACTCGTCAGCTTTCTGCTGCGACCCTTGGCAGAGATACAACACCCACCCCACTGTCGCAGCTTGCGGAGGAAGACAGCGAAGACTCCATTGAAGCTGATGATGTAGAGCTTCTCCTTGCCCCTGCTGCCCCTCTTGGGGCACCCACACCTGCGATCCCCAGGATTCGGGCTGTTCGACCTCAAAACCATGAGTCAGAACTTCAAACGCCCTCACGCCCCTCACAACTCCTTCCTACACGGGCGAATCTTTCCTACCTGTCGCCTGTACCTTCGATGTCACAGAGCTCGCCTCGCCTCCGCCCTCCCCAAGCCAATGGCGCAAATCGTGGTTCAATAATGTCTTGGGAACAATTAGCACATGACGGATCACAGATAATTGGACAGGAAGAGGTGGAGAAAATGCTGTCAGAGATTCAGGCGCCCTTTACGCCAATTACCCCCTCACCGAACGTCAGTGTCCTCGCACTTGAAGTTCCTGAAAGCCCCTGTCTCTCTGCTCTGCCATCTCCGGGTGGCTATGGGTCTATATCCCAGGTTTTATTGCCGGACGTTACGCCATCGCCCGCAATGCACCACCTTAACCAAGTGTTCGATACGTCCACGGAGCTTCCCCCTCCTATGGACTCGGGCACCGTCACTCTACTTCGTTTACAAGTGGCATCCGCCGAGAACACAGCGCAGGAACGCCTCACCCGTCTGCAGGACCTGGAGGAGCAGCTGCATGCTGCTACACAATCTCGTGTTCAGGAGACCGAAGAACTCGCGAAGCAAGTCTCCTTCCTGGAGAAACAGCTTCGCATAAGCGTTGAGGCGAGGGAGAGGCTGGACGAGGGACGCGCTGCCTTCACCGCATCCCTGCAGGACCAGTTGCGTCACGCAGAAGCTCGCGGCGAGCAGGCAACTGATGCTGCTTTTGCTCGCGGACAAGAAGAGGCTGCTGCATCGTGGGCTGATTTGCTCAATCAGAAGCAACAAAAATGGGAAGTATGTTCCCTTGCTCGTGAGATTAAAGTGGAATGGGCTTCTGTCAGAGGGCAGGCGGAGGTAGAACAAGAGTTTCTGCGTGCGAACCGCGAGACGCTGAATGTATTCCTGGCTATGCTGGATCAAAGCCAGATGCAGATGCAGGGCCTGCTTGCTTGAGCGACGTGAGTGCCACCAGAATCTGACTTGGCAGCAAGTTTTCTGAACGTCGGGTTACAGACTTATGCTTATGACCTTCATCTATTCCTCGGATCAATTTGTACTACATAGATGACCTCACTATGCCCGTTGACTAGATTATTACCGCCGTGAGGCATCAGCAGCACACTCGTGTACCGATAGCACACAGTACCAATTGTCTAGCCATTACTACGAATAGTCGTAATGAACATACCAATATCTATTTGTCTGTCGCACCAAACCTTGGGGAAGGGATACATATTATGTATAGATTTGGGTGATACACGCGAACCAAGTACCATAAGATACATTAAACATAGGGCGATATAATCTGACCAGCAGGGGCTAAACCAACCAAAAGACGAGGTTATGCATAGCAGTCCAAAGCGACTGTACAAGCATCCAGGAGGCAACCGTAATTATCTGCTACGGTAGCCTGTTTTAATCTGCCGAGGATGGCTTCATGAAGAATATCCCGTCTATACACGATAATCAACATCAACAGCCTTTGAGACATAAACAATTCACTCACTGAATAGGGCCGTATGCAACTTTGACGTCGCATTGGATGGATTGTATTGATATAGGCCAAGAAGAGAACGTCCGAGTGTCAAATATGAAAGATATTAAGGCCTTCGCCTTCTTGCTGGGGAACATGACTGTTACAGTGGCAGTGAACCCGGATTCGTCGTCGGCTCTGTGAGCGATGGCGACTGGGTACTTGATTGCGACCAACTTTAACTGGGCTAGTAGTTGAGAACAAGCAGACCAATAGTCTCCTAGACGTTCAATGATCTAAAATTGTTTGATTTCAGTATGAGTTTGCTTGATACCCCGAAAAATTCCTACCTGTCGAATGCTGAGACCTCCTTTGGATCTCGTAATGAGCGAGCTCGCCGTCTTTAGTATCAAAGGGCTAAGAGCGGGGAATGCATCCTTGTACTTGAGCTTCGCACTCTGGACTCGCTTGATCGTAACTTCCTTGACAACTGGGCAAAAGCTCTCGCATGGGACAGAAACGTCGTAAGACGATGCATATCTGAATTCAAAGAGCTCTGGCAGGACTTTTGTGACTTGAAGCATGTGAAGATTCTGGAGGGCTTCCAGCTCGTCTAGCCACCACGTCAGCATTGTATTGGATCTTTGAAGACACCGATTTGCTACCTTTCAATCTGAACACTTCGGCATGCGTGCTGTTCTTCTGCACCTGAACTTGCCGCTCAGCCACCTGTATAGCATTACTGGTTTCAAGCTTCTGAGCTTCAATTTCCTCCAGTTTTTCCTGTAGACGATCCAGCTTGGCTTTACCCTCGTCGACGTCTGCTCGGAAGGCTTCGAGCGCCACACTACAAGGATCCGCTCAGTCAACCAGGACCATCAGAATTGAGAATATTCACCTTTGTTCTTGAATGGTCGTTTTCAGCTCATTGAGATAATCTTGGTCGCAGTTCTCGAGTTCGGCGACGTCGGCCTGTTCTTGCTCCAGCTCGCGGAGAAGATTCTCATACTCTTCGTTGAGAGCAGGTACAACTTCCTGGGTTTGACGGATGATATTTTCCAGAACTTTGGCATCCTGTCATCATAAACGTCAACACAAAGAAACTGGAAGGGATACTAGTCATACCGCCTCAAGGTCTCGAAACCCTTGATCCGCCTTCTCGTACAGTTGCTCAACCCACTGCATCTTCCAGTCGTACCATTCTGACTTGGCTTGTGCATGCTTGTTGACCTTGATGAGCTTGAGCTGATGAAGGAGCTCATTCTGGCCTTCTTCGTCCGCCAACACAAATTCTTGGAATAACTCAGGAGTCATTTTGAGAGCCTCCTCTTCTGCTTCTTTGTAGATGCCTTTAATTCGCTCGATCCAGACCTGCAGATCTTTACTGACGTGTGTGTATAACTCCAGCTGTGGCACGTCGACCGCCATTGCGATCACATATTCAGATAGAGGGATCTCACTTTCCGTGGACTGCCGCCTGGAAGGACGAAGGGCAGACGGGTGCACGGTAGAGCGACGAGGGGCAGCAATTTCAGTCCATGAATCGTATCCCGGTCATTTCAAAGAATTGATCTATGGAAATTTGTGGGCCATCTTCAAGAGGGAAATCTCCTTCAGCAATATCTCCGCGCCATTGCTCAGTGGGGTTGGAAATCTCCTCGGGGATAGTAGCTGATGGCGTTAAGTCTGAAGTTATCTCCATCCCCTCATAGTCAGGTTCTGGTTCTGGTTCTTGTCCAGGGCTCGGTGGTCGGGGGGACGCGCGTATTGGTGTTGGTGGTCGCGGCGAATTACGTGAAGGACTGTGAGTTCGAAGGGAAGGAAGTGCAGGGGACTCTCGCGCGGGCGATTTCCTGAGCCGGTCAACAAGCAGCGAAGCCTTCCCTATCTCGCGAACAGGAGACTCTCCGGGTGGAGAGTCGTGCGGCGGTGCCGCGCTAGTCTCAGCTCTCACCACCTCCTGTGACTCTAAGTTCTCCGCCGTCTCTCCAGTAACATCAAACCTAGTCCATGGCTCTACGCCACCGCCTGCAAAGGAAATGCTCTTCCTGCCCATAACTACGACCGCTCTCTTGGCTGGGGAGGCCGATACAGGAGAAGCAACGGGCGCTGCTCCACCCATGCTTTTCCTCTGGGCAAAATATCCTGAAGGACGGCGGAATCCAATAGATGGACGTTTAGTCGGGCCAGAAACCGACTTTGCATGTACTTGGAACGGCACCTTCTTGCTTGGGGAGAGTCTTGCAGGCATTCTGCTGAACTGCGTGGATTGCCCCTTGGAGAATTCATTCGATGGAGCAGTCAGTTTTACCGGGCCAGCTAGTTTTTTGGCGGGACTGGGTCGGTCTTCTGATTCTGAGTCATCAACGACGCTCTGGGCCCTCTTTTTAGGCGAGGGGCGAGCAACAGGAGGGGCAAAAGCTGCGGAAAATTTGGCTTTGCTCGGCGATACGGATTTAGTAGGTGAAGGAGGACGAGGGCGGACTGGTGACACTGGAAGTTGTCCGCGAGGTGTGAAGGAAAATGAGGATGGCTTGGGAACCGTGGCAGGTCGTGGAACAGGAGCGGGTGGCAATGCATTTATGATCTCTGCAGATGGTAGGGCTGGTTTGAACACGGCTGGTCTAGCTACTGGCTCCTCATGAACATATTCCTGTGGTTCGGCCTGAGAGACACTCCCATGAGCCTCAGATGTTGGTTTTGTTGAAGAGGACGAAAGGGCCGAGCCTTCGGCGTCAGGCTGGTCCCCACTTGGCTCCTCCTGACTGTCATACGTGGACGTGATCTCCATAGTAGAATTCCAATCCCCGGTACCAGTACCAAGACTCACCCGACGCATAAGCTGAGTGACGTTGATAGTCTGGTTGCCGTCGTTCTCGACATCATCATGTGCAAAGCTATCTTCGGAGCTGGTGAAACTGTGGTTCTGCTGTTGTTCAGATTCTTCGACATCTATTTCATTTCCGAACCCGAGAGATTCGCGAGCTGCTTGGAGCCTCGTGAGAGCGTCGGTAATCTCCATGTCTTGTCCCCCATGTTCGTCCTCTTCATCGGATGAGGGGACATATGGCGTATCACCAGAGTGGGTTATTGATCGAAGAGCAAGCCAAGCTTCACTTGGCGGGACAGGTGGACGGATGAGGGGAACTGTGAACTCCATTGGCTGAGAGACGTCGCCTTCAGACACGAATGACTGAGATTGGCGGGAGTCTTCTTCAGTATATGACTGATCGGCAGGAGTCTGCTGCTGACTGCCCTCGTCATGATTCTTTGGTGGCGAGGTTACATTTGCAAGGGGTTGACGAGAGGGTGCAAGTGCTAAGGAGCGTCGCTTTTGGATATTGGCCTGGATGGCTTCAGTGACTTCCATGTCGTCGTCGTCGTCATCAAAGTTTAAGTCATCATCCGCAAAGTCATCGTCAACACCTGTCTCCTCATTTTGAGCCCGTAGATATGCAGCTGGCCCAAAAGCTGTATCATCGGAGTCCATATCCATGGATTCCTCTCCTGCACCGTCACTGAAAGCGATGGATCGAATTGAACTTCGACGACGGAAGTTACTTGCCCCAGGATACGCATTCTCATCCGTAGGGCCTCGTTCGACTGCATCCTGCATAGGCGAGGACTGCGGGGAAGCAGTGCTATTCGTATTCTGTTCCTGTGTTTCAAATAGCCGAACATGTGCCCGGTCTGCGAAGCTGACGCGCCGTGCAAGAGATTTTCGCGTGTTTTCGTGAACATGGGTAAGATCCATGGATTGTGTGGCATCATCATCCTCCTGGATATTGACTGCTGCTTTGAGGATACTTTTCCGGGGAGCCTTTCGGACTGTAAGGAATACGAATGGCAGTCAATAATATGACTTACCAGTGAGCGACGCGCTTTCGAAGCAAGATTGATCTTGTCGCCAGGTGCAATTGAATGTGCTCGCCGCTTCTTGCCTGGATGAAGAGGTCGATTCTGGTTGGCTACCGCGATAGATTTGCGTCTGTTGGGTGACCCTCGAGCGCCATTAGTGGACATATCCAAGTTACGTAGGTACAAGCCAAGATCAACCAAGAAATGTTATCGTTATCGTGAATGAGCCCGGGACACCAAACGATATGTGGAACAACCTATTGTACTGAACACGCTCACGTGATACAGAGTAGACGCGTTTCATCACATGATATTATCTCTTCGCGATTGTTCTTGAGCCTGGAGCCGTCGAGCTACATACTTAGGCATCTGAGCTTAGATGCCCAGATACAGTATCATTTCATACTTTAGTGTATACAGATCACGCTTGAAGAAATCAGTAGATCATCGATCATCAACTTAAACGCGTTATCCGTCCTGATATTCTTGCTTCCTCCACCCTTTTGCGCATTTTTCTCCACGGCTCCAACTACTTGTTCCAGTTCTTCCTCGGTCACTACAGCCTTCTTACCCAGTTGCCTTGTATGAGGAGTCAGTCTTTTCTCAAATCCGTAGCACAGATCCCACCTCTTCTTTTTCTTCGTAGTGTCAATGTCGCCTTTCCCTGGCACGAATACAACATCAGGACCGCCGTAAGCTGCCCGTGCCTTTCGATTGGGTAGAATCGTGATAGAGTCATCAGCGCCACCTGTGTCATCCTCTAAGAGAGAAAGATCTTTGATCTGTTTCTCCAACAAAGACACAGTGCGAGTCGATCGACGACTAGCTTGGGGTGCTGAACTCCCTGCTTTCCCTTTTGCCAAAGGCTTGACGGCGCCTTTAAACGGCCTAGGCTTGGCCGTAGCTGGAGGGGCGTAATCGTCGGACTCGTCATCTTCACTGATCGGATCGTCCTCCACGCTCTCTTCCTCCTCTGTCATCTCCTCGATTTCGCTTGGAGCACTCGCATCAGCCCCCTCCTGATCGGTGCGCATTATTTGGTTGGAGGTAAGCTCTAACCGTTCTAAGGGCTTCCCCTTGCCGTCAAGAGGCGAAGAAGATCGGCTTGCTTCTGAATCGGACGCCACATTATCATCTTCAATGGATTCTACGTCCTAAACCAGAGTCAATTCCGAATTAACAACGGCGTTTGTTCTGATTGAACTAACCTCATCTTCAATTTCGCCCGACTCCTCGCTCTCCGCTATATCTCGACGCTTTTGAGGGGAACCAATCAGTCCAGCTTGGTGTAGCATATCGATCTTGGCATCCATTTTGCGCTCATTGCGCTCAACCTGACAAGCGCTGTAAGTTGATGTGTTATCGTTGAGGTCTAGACTTTACCTCGCTCATAAGCCTCTGGTTGTAAGTCTTCTCGATTTCGCGCATTCTTTCTTCCATCTCCTTCATAACGTCTTCGCGGGTCTCCGCTTCGACGATTACGCATCGCATCTCTGCCTCGTAAAGCTGCGAACGACGGATTGTTGAACAGATACGGTCACTATTGATAATGGAACCGTACCCGCAGACGCAAGTCTTCGATCTCATCAAACAGGGCATCCACTAGCGGATTGATGGGTTCATCATCTTCCTCGTCACTCTCGCCATCTTCCCTCGCCTCCTCATCCTCTGTATGGAGCGAATTGATGGAGGATGCGCTTTGGAATGTAATGACGCACCTTCTAGAACCTCAAGGTGTGCTTCGCTGACCTTCTTATTAGGGAGAAGGCTTGATATTGTTACCTTCCTGGTCACCGCCCTGGGCGGAGCTGAGTTGACTGTACTACGCTTGCCCGGATTGGTCTGCACGCGGGGTACGGGTGCGTTGTTCACGGTCGTTGAAACTTCCCTCGCAAGTGCAGAGAATTTCATTACATGAGAGTTCTCTTCAAAACCCGTATCGTAAGGGTTGATGTTGACGATCATCACCTATCATTAAGCTCTGCATGAACTGCTTGCAAAATGTTCCGAATCGATGACTTACGACTCGACCGTCGCCAACAAAGTAATCCATTAGTACCTCCGTGAGTTTGCTGTGCCTGAATGGCACAACCGCCAATGCCCTCTTAACATCACGAGTGTCTGTCCGCCCAGGATTTGCGAGGCTTTGTGCGAGACGCTTTTGGTTGGAGCGCATGACCTACCGAAGATGAAATGTGCATATACTTACTAACCAAAAGAGTAGTCATCCTACCTCCATGCATTGGCCAAGGACCATGAGAGACTTATTGATGTTTCCGGCCTCCTTTAGACGATCGCCAGTTGTCTGCGTATGTTTGGTTCGCTCCGATCCTGCTAGATCCACGAGGGTCAACCGCGATATCTGCAGAGAGCTTGGGTCCTGCGAAAATTATATGAACAAAACTATGTGTCCGAGATCCGTACTGTACTTACATCCCTGTCACCCCGGTGTCCTCTTAGGACCTTGACAGTGACCATACCATGGCTCCGGCTACTTTGGCTGTTAGCCAGCGTGCCGAATACACGTCTGTGCAGTTGTCCTAGCTTTACAAGTGCCTTTGCTTGTGCAGCACTAGTTACCCGGAAATATCTCAGTCCTGCAATGTACTTCCCCGCGCTTCCCGGCCCAGTCTCGTCTAATGCGTCAGAGGCAGGTGAAGGTTTAACAGTGAGAGCTTTACGCGTCAGCAAGAGCGGATGGGCAGCTTGTGCGTTGGCATTTGAGCGAGGGATCTGTGACCGCGACGTATCTTCTGTCACCTCCGCAAGAAGATCGTAAACCTTCTCATTGTATACTTCCGCGTAAGACAGCCAGATAGAGTACTCGTAGTTGCGGTCGAGCTTTATTGTTGTTGGATCAGTATCGATATCATCCGTGTTCGAGAGATGTTCCGCAAGGACTTCTGCGAGTCGTGGCTCATCAGTTGGCACATCGATGTCCATGGGGGGCAGGAACTCAGAAGGATTAGCTTCTTCTACGCCATACAGCCTGATGGGCCTGAACTAACAATACTTCATGAAAAGTCATGAGGTTATGTCTATTGATCATTACTCACTCGACCATCGCTGTGCAGTCCTTCCACGCTGTTGAAAATCACGTCAAGTGTTCGCGGTAGGATACCTGCAGAATCTAGACCATTGCCTCCTTGGATTGTATACGTCTTGCCCGAATTTGTAACCCCATATGCAAACAATAGGCCATTCTGTCCATCCAGGAGATCGCGCACAAGGGGAAGCGTGGTTTTTGCGAAGAACTCCGCCTGCTGTGTTTCTGGCAGGAAAACATGTGAGAATTTGTAGATTGATGAAGGTGCAACGGTTGAGACACGAAGGTGCGGTCTGGAGCTGCCCGCACCATCATGGCTGGGATCTGTCATTCGTACAGACGTGTCGGACAAGGGGGTAAGATATGGCATAGACATGGGTTCGTCATCCCCAAGGTGGGGGCGGATGCGCAAATAGGCCTAAAGAATGTCTCAGTACACGAAGAAAAACCAGTATTCATGATCTACCATCACGGGTTCGCGCTCTGCAGTTGATGCGTGATCTGCCCGTGCTTGCCTAGTATCGGTCACCTTCTTGACAGCAGGAAGCTTGGCATCAGGTGAATTAGCTCGATTGATAAGAGGTTTTCGACCAGTCGTTCGTGCTTTTGATACCTCAGTTTGTGTAGTAGTTTTGCTTGGAACTCTTGCTCGAATCGCCTTGACCCCTGGTGGAGGGCTGGGAGGTGGAACTGGTGTCTTTGTTCGGGTCGACGCCCTCGTCGTTGTTGCACCAATCTTTGATCTTGTGGCCATTTTGTTGCGATTTTACCACTGCTCAGTACGGCCTCTGCGAAGTTGCGGAATGGGTTGAAGTTTTGACACATAAATAATCAGATGTGCCACACGCGCGCCAACGACGCGTCGCACCACGTGATCCTTTCGATTGTCCTCTCCGCCTTCATGATACCGACGCCAGATCTTTCTCATTTGACTGGGCATGACCTCCAGCAAGTGTACGATCCAGCAGGTGCATACATAGATATACACTGTACTGTAGTCTCTAAGCTATCTAGTAGAGGACACATTCTTACTCCTGGACGCCCTCGAACAAGAGGCTGAAGAGCTCAGGAAGGAACGTCCTCTGATTTGTCTCGAAGTCGGGTGAGACTTACCTTCTACATGCTATAAACTACTGACTGTATTTCAGGTCTGGATCAGGATGCGTGTCAGCATTTCTTGGAACGATACTGGGACGACCTCCTTCTCGTGAGTTCGCATTCATCATTCTCAGAGCGGAATTCATTGGCAATATACTAGTTTACCTCTGCACCGACATAAATCATCACGCCACCCGTTGTACCCTCGCAACAGGGAAACAGAACAAGGTACAACCTGAGTCTCGTCGACGCTTTGACTGCACTAATGACAACTACATAGTAGATAATCCTGGATCCAGTAACGTGCTCGCTAGCACGACCCTTCTTATCGAGATTGCACCACGCAGTCGATGTCCTGCTATTCAACCCCCCTTACGTACCGACAGATACAAATGAAGCATCGAGTGCTCAGAGGAGTGCTGATATTACAGGGTCCTGGGCAGGGGGAACTGATGGAATGGAAACTACCAATCGTTTCTTACAAGACGTTGAGGTACCATCTTTCCTAGTGCTCTGGAGCGCTATTAACCATGCCTCTCAGTGTCTGCTATCACCGCGAGGTAGATTTTATTTGGTTGCTTTGAAACAAAACGATGTCCCAAGCATCCGGTCCAGGATGTTGGAAGACTTTGGTTTAACCAGTCAGGTAAACTTATCTTGTCCTGTAGGTGAGTATACGCTTACGGATTTTAGATTGTTATCGAACGACGGGCGGGGAAAGAGTTTTTAATAATTATTCGATTCGGACGGATCCCCCTACCTGATTCCTGCAGTGGATAGTAGTTCAATTACATACGCATTATGATCAGACGTCATGAAACCTTTGAAAAGGGTACCAGTGAGTTTGCATCATAAAACTAGCAGTCCATAGATCGGGAATTAAATATGATGCCGGACCCAAGCGGGATATCGCGAGTTGCGTACGCCATAAATCGCCATAAATCAACTGTCCTCATGCGATCCTGGTCTAAGACCCCTGATGCTGAACCTCGATGGCGACGCCTGCAGCTGTGAACGATCAGGGGAAGCCAAGGACGCATCTCGCGCTAGTGGATTATTCTCTGCATCAAATTCGAGACGGATGCGGGCTTGCCCGCCACCTTGAAGCTCGACGGTAACCTCAGCAGCCGTCGACCGGCCAACTTGTATGTGCCGCCAGATCTAATTAAGTCTCTCAGGAAGATCATACCACAGCCAAACATGTCAACGTACATCAACCTCGCCCTGAGCTAACTGCTTGTCTTTTCCGAGCGTCTTATGATCATGAATCCAGAGGTGCAATTTTGGCGTGTGTGCGCTGGCAGCGAAATTGAAAGACTCGTTCCTAGCGTTAAAGATGAGAGGCGAGGCCATAAATCAGGGAGGAATGTCTTACCATTCTGGTGATGATGTCTTGTTACCATGCTTTGTTTTGAACTCCTTGTCACCGACACGTATAACTGCGTACGGTTTCGCCTCCGCCATAGATACATCTTTGGCACTTATCATCGTTACTCTGAGTGTTCCAGGCTCTGATGGTGGGCCCGAAGCTGAAGGAGTACGACTCAAGGAGGGGAAACTAGTGGCGGTAGTATGAGAGGTGGTGTCATCGCCTGCGGTCTGCTCTCCTATCGGCTGCGATGCTTGACCGGCGGCAATCTCTGGCTCAGCGTGGAGGGCATCTAACTTTTCATGACTACCCCCAAAGTCCCTTTTGAAGACATTACCAATGCCACGGACGACGCCCTTGCCAGCACCGAAGGGCAACGATCCAATCTGGGTCATGGCGCGGCCCGCACTAGAGAAGGTCGAGGTCGCCTTCCGGCTCTTGGCAATTATCTCCGGTTGGAAGAGCAATCGAATTGCGACCTGTCCTTTTGCACCGTGCTTTTCTGAGGAGAGCTCGATCATCTGTTCCGAGGCCACGAAGGGTTCAAGATCACGCAGGTTGATGGTACCACGCCCAAGACTCTTGGATTGCTCGAGTTGATTCCAATCAAAAACTTCGACGGAAAAGTCAGCTGCCTCTCGAGATGGCTAATATGCAGTTTAGCGAAAGAAAATTCTCGATGAATGGCAGATGAGCATACCACATTAACTATGCAATCTTCTGACCAATCAGGGTTGAGAGTTTTCTTCTTGGTTTGAGATGTGAACACCTTCGTGCCATTGAGAGTGAAGACGGCGAACGGATCAGATTTGCCTAGAAAAATGTGTTAGCGCGAGCACAATGTGCACGCGGTATAGCTTACCTGTCCTGTCGGCAGCGCGAAGGTCCTTTCCAGACAGAAGGTCAACTCGGAGCATGCCTTGGTCTGTAACAAAGGAGGTATAAATGATGCACCGCGTACTTCACCGATGCTTACTGTTAATACTCTCTCTAGGCAAGAGCTTCACTGGGACAGGCACATAGCGGGCTTCAATCTCAACCGTGGACGAGCGGCCATCCGCATCTGTGAGTGTGAATGACGACCGACGATCCTGCAAAATATCAAGTAACTACATCTACATCAAGAGCAGACGGCTCACCAGGGTGGCATCTAAGAAAGCCTTGGCATCACCCTTCCATTCTGCTATAATGTCATCCTTGTCAAGATCACTGCTCTCATTCAAGCGCAGCCAGACACGACCAAAGTCGAGCTCTTTAAGGAAGCCTTCACCCACGTGCGACCACTGAGCATTAGTACCTTGTGATTTCAAGGTGCTGAAAGCAGGCCAATACGCGTCATCCAAGAGCACATCAAGACGAGCTTTCTTCTGCAAATGACCACCTATCACGTTAAAGATGATGACACCCGACTCTTAATACGCAAATGAGCACGACTATGGGCCTGATGGGCGTAGGTCACTCACGATGCTTAAACAACTCTTCCTTGCTGAGCTCGATGCCTTCTTTTGCAGAATCTTTGCCTTTTTTTGCAGAATCTTTGTCCGTCGGTGATGGAGCTTCGTCGTCCGGTTTTGCATCCTCACCCCCATCGGCTCGCACAGATTGGGGTGGGCCATGCGTCCCTGCCCCAGTCATTGGACCATTGACGGTGACATATCGCTCCTCTTCTTCGCTTGAGGAACTGCCGATGCTGCTTGAACTACCCTTATCATGAATGCGCTGGGCTTTATGGGCGGCGATCTGGATCTCGTTCTCGCTTGCGTCAAAATGCACATGCTTCAAATTCAAAGCTGGTACAAATTCAGCTCTGTAGTGCAGGTGCCCTTTGTACGAGTTGTTGTCGATCTTAATGGGCTCAGCAATATCCTTAGCGCCGGTTGATTCGTAGCGGTACTGTGGATCAGCTGGTGACTCGCGTGCGAGATCACTGACATGCAATTCCACCGACCCAAGGGAGCGATCCTGCGATCCTAGTCAGAAAGACGTGTGAATCGATTGATAGTGACAAACCTTGGTTAAATGCTGGTAATCCATAACTTCCATGAACATCGACTGATCACAAATTAGCCTAGATTCGAAGAGGGGTTGAGAAACTTGCCTCTCTCAAGGAATGAACTTAACGACACAGATGAGTAAGGAAAAGCAGCAAGACATGCAACTACCTACCCGGGATATAGATTATCTGATCCCACTCGGGATTCAGATCTGCAGTACAAGGTGATTACGGCTCAGTCACGATTGTTTGCTACGCACTGTTGTTGATGACTTCGGTCCTCCCAAGAGTGACGTTGTTGACCAATATTCGAACATAAGGATCACTCTGGAACGGACTGTCGTTAGTTGAATCCTTCTAAAACAACAGATGTGCATCACTTTGCCGCCCAAAGTCGCTTCCACGTTCCTAAGAATCGATCAGTCAAACCTGCTGTCTCATAGTCCCCGAAGGAAACTTACTTGACATCAATCGCCTTCTGCAACCAAAGTCTAACGACACCTATCGGAGGCACATACACATCCGCGCCGCTCAGGGCGCCAGCCATTTGTAGCGGCTTCCATTCGCAACTGAGCCTGATCTTACCGCTCTTGCAGCCATTCAGGGGCCACCATTGCCTGACAAGAGTGGGGTCCGTCTGGAGAAGATCGACCAGTCGGACAGACATGTAGCCGACCACAGGATCTCTAAGGAAGTCTCGCTCGTCGATCACCTTGATAGTGATGACTGAAGACGCCTTGTCTGCGCAAATAAACTCAGTCGGTGATTCCCAAATAGGATTGTTCGTGTGCTTCATGATCTGAGATTTATGCGTGTGGGAAGTGCTATTCCCAAGGAAGACCTTGACTAAGGGGTTCAGATCGCCAGAAAGTGATTTCGTAGCATCGAGTTCCTTAGCCTGATGTATAGTCAAGCGGACAATTCCAACATCTACGAAGGATGATAAGTCTTGACTAGTAGACGAATCGCGAACGCACTTGTTCGAGGTAGAATTTCTTTGCCGTCGACGGATTGAGGCCTCAAAACGGGGAAGTAGTTGACGTCGAAACGAACCATTCCTTTATCCTTTCCATCTTTTAACACGGGTAGTTCCAAACCTTCCTGTGTTGCGTCCTCTAGTAGCTTCTGCAGCTCGAAGGTGGCAGCGCCAAGAGGAGTGTCCTTGCGATGATCGTTGTAGTCAAGGAGACTAAGCACCAACGACTCTTGAAGGGAGTTTACCAGAATAAACTTTGTCTCCAACCACGTTGGGTTGTATCTGGAGGTATGCGTGAGGCCGAGGAAAGTTAAAACATGAAAAGTGCTAACGTGCTCTGCTTATGCTTGGTTCTCGCAAGTTCCCCGCGGTTATTAATGCTGATGCTGACGTAGGGATCAGGAGAGCCTCCACCAATCTTGTTGGCCTTGAGTCCGCGAGCGGCCTCGATAGTGACTTGAACAACGCCGATAGCTGCATCAAGGGGTGCACCCGAAAGAAGTTGTTCAAGATTGAGAGTGAACACATTCGGGTCGTACATCATGGGACCGAGCGTGCCGTGAACCATATCCCGAATGAAAGTCTGTAGACCAGGAATCTGATAATAAGGTGAGCTCGAGTCAACGATGCTGCAGCGTACCGCTACTTACGTGGGCTATGTCAAATCCAAGCGACTCGCCACCCACCGGTTTAAGCACGTAGTCGATAACAGGCTTTTCAAGGAAGCTGATATCCACGATCTGCACATGAGGGAAATTCGCCATCAACTTCAGCCTAATCCTCATCAAACCGCTGAAGGAGATGTTCTCGAGAAGGACGGGCATAGAGGCTGTGGCAAGACCTTTGCCCACGCGAACAGATAGTACAATTTTGGGGTTTACTTTTTGCGCTGCTTGACGGGGAGTCATGTCCGATGTATCACTAGGAGTGAAGGAAATTCCCCAATCCATCATGACAATATCGTCAGGAGTCCTTGGAAATGTCCTGACTTTGTCTATATGGGGAGCCTTCGTCCCAAGGGTGAAGGTTGTGAGGCGCAAGGAGTCCAAAAAGGCAGGAGTGGTGGTACTCAAGATCTGATCAACAGAGGCGACGACCGTAGCAGAGAGAACAGGCTCGTAAATGAGCCAGAAACGGTCCAAGAAATTGTTCATCCACTCAGCGGATTCGTGCTCGGACGCAAGGCGTGTCTTGACCAATTCCCGCTGAATGTCATCGCGGGCACACCGGCGGACACGAGTCATTGAAGTCATGTAGTAGGTGCTGCAGATGGACAGCAAGATGATCAGCCATCCCCAGCCGAAATTGAATCGGGTCAAGAAGTGAGAGGCGAATACAGCCTATACAACGTCACGTAAATGAGCGTACTGCGATGACCAAGCCATGAGTGCCAGACTTACAAAGAAGATAAGAGCAGCATTGTGGTACCACTGGCCATAATATTGCTCAGACAAGAAAAGCTGAAGTATGTGTTTATCTTTCTCCTCGCCTTCTTCAAGCGGAGGTGCATCAATATTTGCGACAGCACGCCAGCCAACTTTATACCAATCCGGAATCGCTGGAGTGACACCAGAGGGATATTCGCCAGGTACTGTAGGTGCAGAAGGAGTGGCACTGCCCGCTTTCTCCTGTTCTTCCTTGGTCGCGTTGTCCGCGTCTTCCACTGTGATGGTAGGAAGGGTGCCTCCTCCAGTGGCATCAATAGATGAGTCTGATATAAACGTTACGTTGGGGAGACGTAGCAGAGAGAAAAGCGTACCCTTTTCGCCTTGCGCACTTCCGTCCTGCTGGACAATGATACTTTTCAGTCGGTCACTCTGCTTCCCCGCAGCAGCAGCCTTCTGCTGGGGAGAAGCGTTTGGGTCAAAGGAGTGAACAATGGCACCTTGGGATACATCATGTTTGATGATGTTGTGAAGATGAGTTTCAGCCTTTTCCTGAGCATGTTGTACACTACCATTGGAAGGTGCGTTCGTCGCCATGTCCAAAGGGTGGAAAGATAAGGAAGAGAAGAGAAAGAAAAGATAGGATCAATTGAGTCAGCTCAGAGGAGAGAGCTAATAGGGTAGTAGGATAGACTAAGTAGTGTGTTAAGGAGCAAGATGTAAGGAACATGGGGGAGGCGAACCAGCTAATATATAAGTCACCCTTAGGCTTTAGCCGCCGCTAGCGTCATGTCATGTGATCAGGTCAACGTTCCGATCGAGATTCTCGGAACCAACTTTTGACAAGGACGCGGGGCCCGTGAGATCTAATTATCCTCTCAGGAGCACTATGTTTACTCAAGCTCCTTCTTCCGACATATGAATTATCAACGGGCAAGCTGGTTAGGTCCAGCGGTATCCCGCAAATATCGACCTGCCTTTCTCCGGTCCTATTCGCAGAGCACAGGGACAACCGCAACCGCAAGAACAAGGGCTCAGGTATGGTCACCCATCCGGCTTAGAGGTCAACTCATCTTGTCCTAGTCAAAAATTGCACGCATCGATGTACAAAAACCATTTTCACCCGCACTCGTTGACTCATTTCAGAGGAGACACGATTACCTTCGCATCTCCCTTGACAGAGAGATGTAATCTTCGATGTCTGTCCCTCGTTCGACTCGTGGTCTCCAGCACTAACAATTCTGCTCGTAATGTAGGCTTCTATTGCATGCCTAGCGAAGGCGTAGAGTTATCACCAGCCGACCACATCTTGACTGATGACGAAATCATCCGTTTGGCAAATCTTTTCGTGAGAAGCGGCGTCACTAAAATACGACTGACTGGGGGTGAGCCTACTGTACGGAAAGGCTTGGACGGCATAATTCGCAAGTTATTATTGTCATGCTTCTGACTGTTGGTTAAACATTGTGCAGGTCGCCTCAACGAGCTCAGACCACTCGGCCTCCAGTCTATCGGCATGACCACCAATGGACTTGCCCTCCATCGTCGTCTGCCTGGTTATGTTGAAAACGGTCTAACACATCTGAATCTGAGGTGACCATTCTCTTTTCGTGCATTCAATACGGCACACCTAACAGTGACATAAATCAGCCTTGATACTCTAGACCCATTTAAGTTTGAGATTATGACTCGGCGACCCGGCCACGATGCAGTCCTTCGCTCACTCGATGCCGCCCTCCACAGTCCAGGATTACAATCAGTGAAATTAAATGTTGTTGTGGTCAAGGGCCTCAACGATTCAGAAGTCCTGGATTTTGTCAAATTGACTACGGACAAAAATATCTCCGTTCGATTTATTGAATTCATGCCCTTCACAGGTATAGTTTGTCTCCGATAGTCATGTGGATTTGCTCACGCCGCACAGGGAACAAGTGGGACAAGGCAAAGATGATTCCTTCCAGCCAGCTTTTGGACCAAATCTCAAGAGAATACCCTTCTATAACACGAGCGCCCGATGAACTCAACGACACCGCGCGATCTTGGAAGATTCCGGGACATGTCGGTAGTTTAGGCTTCATCAGCAGCATGTCTGATCATTTTTGCTCATCCTGCAACCGCCTGCGCTTGACGGCAGACGGACAGATTAAAGTATGTGTATCATAACCGGAGCGTGCCACATACTCACCCTTGAGTCAGGTTTGTCTCTTTGACGCCAAGGAAGTATCCCTTAGGGATGAAATGCGATGTGGCGCCAGTGATGCAGAACTCCTGGACGTCATCGGACGCGCTGTCCAAGGAAAACAGGAGAAGCACGCCGGGATGGAGGATATTGATGTCATAACCAATCGACCCATGATTCTCATTGGAGGTTAGGTGCTTTCCTCTGAGGCATAGTTTACTAGTGTGCGATGGGTGTAATACAGTTGTCCTGATGTAAATCTACTTTTCCAGACACGCAGCCTCGCAAGTCTAGAGTGCGATCGTTACCCCGCCTTCCTGCGTATGCTTACCCCCTCGATGGTACACTGTTGCTACCTTATATCCATCGACGCTGGAGCTCGTCGTCTAGCCGATCTGACCTCCGTTTGACTCATATTAGCTCTGATGGTCAGCCGCGTATGGTTGATGTCGGCAGTAAGGACGCAACGAAGCGTAGCGCTACCGCCAGCGGTTGCATATACATCCCAAAGTCTGCGTATGACCTTGTCACAGGGTCGGGTGACGCCGATTCCAATGACAAGACAATCCAGAAGGCTCGCGGCAAAGGGGATGTGATGACTGTCGCTCAGCTAGCCGCGATCATGGGCTCTAAGCGAACCTCCGACCTCATTCCCCTATGTCATCCTCTCCAGATATCCAACATATCTGTCACATTAACGCCTGAGCTGTGGCATGTGTCCCGCTTCGCCGCTTGGTGATCAAGGCAGCCTCGTTTATGGCATAAAGTGTACTGCTACTGTGGCATGCGAAGGGAAAACTGGAGTAGAAATGGAGGCACTGACGGCTGTATCCGTCGGTCTCCTTACGGTTTGGGATATGCTAAAGGCCGTGGCGGGCAAGGAAATGAAAATTGGGGAGATCATGGTCACGCATAAAACAGGCGGCAAAAGTGGTGATTTTACTCGAGTTCCATAACTATTTGCAGTATCGCAACAAATACGGTTTGAAACACTAGAATTTTCTGAAGTATGCACCACTAGCTTTCAGAGTCCTTTGATGAATTGATAAGAATCCATCCTAATGTACCACTCGTTGAGATCTACAGGAGGGAGGAGTAAAATATCCCCCGAGTCTCAAGCCCCATCACCTTATAATGTGCCACGTTGATGCTTCTGAACAACCAGTGTATCATTACATCCTTGAGGAGTTATCATAGTCGAAGGTCACCGAAGGTAGTGCGCAGCTGTGAAAAGACCAAGTACAAACTATTTGCTTGAAGTTCAGCGCACGTCTTGTGATCGCACAAGTTCTCTGAGACTGTGACCGTCAACCAGGGGAACGTTGATGGAATATTCTTTACTTGTGCCAAATGTTTGTGCCTGCTTAGGCCCAGGGGCAGACGACGACAGGTATGGGTTCCCATCAAGGACCCCTTACAAACAACATGGTCCCTAGAAATTCCTTTGAACATCCAGGACCACACATCATTCCGAGCAGGATTTTCGACGCGAGAGAAAAAGTGTTATTTATGAGGGACCGTGTTGGACAAAAATAAACCAAAAAGATTAGACGTGAAAAATGATGTCTCCCCTGGGTTGCATGGTTATCGATATCTTCGAGGGTTGGCCGTACCTACACTGTAAAAAAAACAGAGCGCCAGCACGTTAACATGGATCTCGAGACAAGTTGCGATCGCCCAGTAGTCCACCTCTCCGACTATGACTTTTAAGGTTACGATATGATAGCAGTAGTTTGCTTTGCAAGCAGATACGAAATTATTAGACTTAAGAGGCACACCGGAATCGCTTAATTATTAATATACTATGTGTCTACTGTCGGGTTACATATTCTCCGATGTGGCTGACGTGTCCTTGGTTTCGACAATGGCAATACTGGAGCTCATTCAGAATCGGGGAAAGATGACATAGTACCGACGGCATGGGTCTTGAAGAAGAGCGGAAGTCAGGGAACGCATCCTAGTAGTTTCATAGTCTCTTGTAGCCAGACCTTGATTAGTAGTTTCATCAGTTTATTCAAAATTTTGACCTTCGGTTGCTTCTACTATGTACACATTGAATCCAAAGGCCAGTTGGTATTTGAAACTCGACGTCATGACTCATGGGGCCCGATCACTTTATCCTCGGATGAAATCAGCGAGTCGTGCATTGATCTCTGAGTCGAGTCGACCAGCTACTTCAGACTGTCGATGAGGCTATCAGAAATTGCTTTGTAGTAGTAAGGTAGTTCTACTGACGCCTTTCACCTTGATAACCGTGGGCACCGAGGTAATTTGCCAGGGCTCGCCTCGGAAAACATTGGATGGGGTTTTCCATCTGGGCGCAGTCATGGAAATTGAGTGCCAGTTCACAGATCTCGGGAATCGAGATGTGCCTACTCAGGCTTTTGACCAACATAGACGATCACCGCGGATGGCCCATGCTCAGGGCCGAAGGTATCTTGGATGGTCCGATCTACTTCTACACAGTCCTGGCAGGCCAAGTTCCAACCAGTCAGAAATTTGTGTGGTCGCTGTACTACATGAAACTCGCACTCACGGGACACCATAGCTGCCCATTTATGCGCGAGGAGTAGAAAATCAAAAACTGTTCTGTCGTGTGTTCCAGATCTTTAGGATCGGAAGGGAATTCGACTTCACGGAGCGGCATTTATCCAAGGGCAGTAGGAAAACCGGTAAAACACGTCCATGTATTCCGTGTTTGTCATGCGGATGCATAACAATCTTAAATAATCCAATTGTGTCAATTACGGTATACTGTAGTCAGTGGTTGCTTTGAAGAATATTTAAGTCTATGTAGATGTAGTAGCAAAGGTGCATTGTCGAGAGAGAGCGACATCGATAGATCGAAAGCAAGTCAGAAGTTCGGAAAGAACAGGAGGCTGTATTCCTGCATTGTTCCGTCTATACAAAGTTCAATAGATGAGGATTAAGTAAAGTGCATCATGCCGTTTTCGACGGCGGGGTTGTCGGTGGTGCCGGCTTCACGAGGGGATGTGAGAAATTGGCCGCACGCCTCCCGAAATCCCCATGAACATCTAGTAGTATTTTGAGGGCGTTCCGGGCACGGATTTGAGACATGTCATCCCGTTTCGATGTTGTCAGAGCAGTCTTGACTTCGGATTTGTTATCTTGCCATGGATACTGTAGAAAATAATCAGGTATCATATCCCATAGACCAAACGGACGGACTGACAGGAAAAAGCTGCAAGGATAATTGGATGTTAGTATGTTCAGGGCGTGGAGTAACAGTCAAGTACCTTTTGCAAGTATTCATATGCAAGCAGGGTGAAGCCAAACTGTGGGCTACTTCTCAGGATACGCGCCGGCCCCCCCTTGAATAATGCTTTGAAGCCTTCTTCCTTATCTACAGGTAGTACCGCAGTCGTGAATTCCCGAGCTTCGCTAAATGAAATTGGCACTGACTGATTTTGACAAATGCGTCGGTGAGGCCTTTGTAGTGGGTCTGACCTTGTCGTGCCTCGACCTGGAGGCGAGTCTTTACCACATCTGTGGAACGATGAGATTGGCATCATCACGGGTAGTGCATCAAGGGAATACGAACCGGCGGGAGTTGTTAGGTAGGCTGCTGGCATGCCGCTAGCGAACCGCTCTGTCAGTACAGTGAGCAAGCTTATAAAGCAAGAAAGCTTACGCAATGGCTGCTGCACCCAAGGTCTCCAGGAATGACAACTGCTTGCCGTTGTAGCCTTCATGGAAGACATCCTTTTTAAGATGCGAATATGCTGTGAAATAGATGGCCGAGAATGGGATGTCGCGAAGCAAGCAGGCACTGGCCCCTTTATACAAACCAAGTACGCCCAGTTGGCGTACAATGTGGACGGCACCCTTTTGAACTGCACCTTCTAGCTTCGCGGCTTCTCCCTGTATTTGGAGTCGAATCTTACTGAAACTCGAGTCAGGGATCAGGCTATGACCAGTGTGCTTAACCTTACACGATTTCCAGGGGATTGGTAAAGATCTGCCATCGTTGTGGGCAACGTGAATAGTCTTAAAAGAGCAGACATACCACTTGACAACCACCAGCCGTTCCGCCGGCCACCAACTCCCAACCAAGCTTGATGCGACCTGTCTCTGGATCCATGGCGCGACCACGAACGAGGTCGTTCACAGTAAGCTTGATAGCTTTCTCCGGAGCAACACCCTACTGAAACGTGAAGCGAGATAAAAAAAATCATAGAGGTACAACGATGACGCACAATCAACTGTGGCCCAAGACCGCGGTAGAAACCCATAAGACCTTCGTTGCGGAATATTTTCTGAGCGCAGTCGATGCTATTCTTGTACAGCATCTGACCGACCACCGTACTCCGCTGATTTTGCATCCTTAAAGTTGTTCAGCTACACAAAAGTCGCAAAAGCTGTGTTAAGAACGCACCGAGTCTGTCGATTAATCAGACAGGTTGTAGACTACAAGAATGATTGATGAAATGCACAGCGTACCTTCACTATAAAAATAAGCAAAATCAGATCGATCCAACTTAACTAGTTGCTTAATCACTTACCCATGTCAATAGGGTAGACGATAGTGGCACCGAAAGCCCCAGCAATTCCTATATTAATGTTAGAGTTGCATCGTGACAGTATTGTGTAATGAGTGGCGTGCCTCCTTGAACAAAGCTGTAGGCAGAGCGTAGTACGCCATGATAGAAGGATGGCTTCGAGCTGACTTCCTTGGCTTCAAGTACATCGTGAGGAGATTTCCACTGGGGATCCAAGAGTTGAGCAAAATCCAACAGAGCAAGCCTCTTCTCGGGGCTACCCCGACCAGCAAAGTGGAAAATGATAGATGCCTCCATGGGCGTGAAAAGAGCGTAGCGCGAAATCGCAGCCGAGTGGTTAAGGAAGTCAGACTGGTCAATGCGTCCATCCTTTGACTTGGCGGTGGCCTCACGTAATATACTAACAGCCTATCAGTGGACGAAAGTTATGCAAGGCGAGCAGATTTACCGCTCCACCATGTCCATCTCTGCGATACAAAGTTGAGGTTGCTTCCAGGCCACAGAATAATGAGGCTCACCTCGAATAACATTTTGAAATGCGATAACCTCAGAGTATGATATCCGCCCACTAGGAGTCAGGGTGCATAATGTAGGTAGACGTTCAATGACTGCATCCGATAGCTTATGCCCAGCAATCTCCTGTTGCGAAACAATCGTGTAAAGCGCAAATCGTGAAGAATGAAGTCGTTTACAAACCAAAATAATTTGTTTGAATTCCTCGGGTCTAATGAATCCATCTTGATCCTTGTCGAGATATTTAAAGGCCTGACGCAGACGCTCTCCCTGAAGCCCCTTCATCAGCTGAGTAAACTCATTGTCTACAAAAACTAAGTCAATAAAATTGGAATCAGAATTATAGCCGTACTGACACCCAAGAACATGTGTGCCGTTTCTTCGGCCAAGATATAACTTAACCCAATCACTGTGACTACGGTAAATACAGCAAATTGGAATTCCACTGGTACATACCAGTCAAAGTCAAAAGGAATGGCAGATGGCCCAACGTTGGCCAAGAACACATTTTTGAACTCATCAAAAGTTATGGTGCCAGAGTTGTCCCTGAAAGGCGACCGTGTCAAGTCTGAGCTACTCATAATAGGACGGGAGGAAAGACTCACACGTCGAAATACTGAAAGGCTATCCAATAGTCCGCGTCGGGACGTTTAAGAAGTGTCTCAAAGACTGTAAAATCATCCCATGAAACCAAACCCCGCTTCGAGGAGTCGGCAACGCGAAAAAGAATTGCGAATTGCGCACGACCTATTTTAGTCGAATTGCCCTTCGGAGCAATAGCATTGACAAAGCTGTCGGAGTCGAGATATCTGTCGTCCGAGTAGTCAGATAGAGGTTGGAATGCCTTGAAATGAATTATAATATACTTCTCGCCGTCGACTACGACCTTTGCGTTGGCTTCAAAAATCCTCCTCCATCGCTTCATCTCGTTCTCGGGTACCGCAACAACACTACGAACGCTTTTCAAGGCGGAATCTGTCAAAGAAGAGGATGCCACGTCGGCGTCGCAGTGAACTGTCGAGATAACGCGTGGAAGGGGTGTCATTGTTCTACTTTCACGACTCTCTGGCGAATTAGTGTCTAGGAGGTATCAGGTACGTCTATATGGCGAGAGAGAGAGAGCAAATAAGCAAGACTAGGGGGAAGGATACTTATGCAGGACCACCTGGGTAGCCCGCAACGATGTAGATAATGGCACAAGGACGAAGAGACTAAAATTTGCTCCAACAGGGCCAATGCAGTACTATTGCGGGGATAGACAACTCGGGTGATTACATAACCGAATCGCGTTGCCGGGCCTTACATGCGATACCAAAGACAACGCGTTTGGCTGCACACCGCTTAAACCGCGGCCCATCAATCAAGAAGTGTTCCGGCGCCGTAGATAATCCAGATTACCGTGCAAAGGCCACGTCACGAGGCAATCTAAAGCTTATACAGTACATGTCTTTGTTCGGAGCAACAGACCGAACCATGTGCAACGTCACTTCCGCGCCCAGCTTATGTCCGAGCTTACTTTCAACTCTCTAACGATCACAGTCAGCACGACCTTTGCAACGAGTCACAAATCTTACCTGTCTAATATCCGCCTGAGCCCTGTCTGGCTCCAGTTCGCGTGTGAAACAATGACAGTGAACCATCGGCATCTCGGTGTAAATGCCGCTTAAATCCCGTTCACTAGTGCTTTCTGATAGAATCCCGCGGAAGGAGTCGAGGAAGTCGATCGCAGAGTCCGGAAGATTCATCACAAAATGTGAGATGATTTGACGGGGAGACTGATTATTCACAGTGGACTTATCAACCGATGCAAGTACTGTAGGTGGAGAGGATTTTGCAAGTTGCAACCTGCGTTTCTCTTCCTTTTCTTGCATCTTGCTGAGTTTCGGTCCTGTGTATGCGGGGAACGGATGATCTCTTGCACGGGCAATGACCTTCTTCATGAAATCACGACCATCCTCGCAGCTAGCGCGGACCAAGCTTGCGACCTACCGAACAACGTCAGAACGAGGTACATATTGACTCGAAGAACTCACTTTATTGTCAACGATATTCTTGGTCAAGTATCTCGCACTCTCAGGGTTTAGATCATTCGCAAATACTGCACATCCCTTCTTGGCAGCAGGGATTGCGAAAGGACCCACACCAGCAAATACATCTGCAATGACGTCGGTGGGTTCGAAGAGCTGGACAAGCCGGTCATGCTCTGTGTGAAGCCGTGAATTCCAATAGACTTGAGTGAAGTCGAAGGTGAAACGGCAATTAGACTCGTGCTAGAATGTCTTTAACAACATATTGTATCACAGAAAGACTTAACCTACGTGTTCCACGATATAATTAGGTTCTCCGGCAAGTAGTTCCATGTTGAAGAACCGATACTTTGTATGAATGCTGTCTAATTTATTGACGACTGTCTTGATCATGGGATTTTTCTGTGGTAAATAGTATCAGTCGAGTTTCAGAATTCGAGGAATCAACACATGCATCCAGAATAATTTGACCTATGATATGCTTATAGGGTAGATATTCTTTATTGAGATTCATGTGGGCTGCAGGAGTCGTCAATGATGATTATAGGCGTCTGTCACCACGCTCACCTAGGTGGCCAGTAATTGCGAAACCTGATGGGGAGCCCTTGCAGAGCTCCTCGGGCAACACGGAATGTAATATTTCATCTAGACATAATTAATTGCCATCGGCATGAGGAACTACACCGCTCGTACCGGCTGTCCAGTAGTCGTAAGTTAAGTCTAGGTTGTGCGTAACCAGCGAGGCAGACTGTTCCTGCAGGAAATTGCGAACCTCTGGTGAGAGAGCAGCTGGCTTACGGATGGAGCATCAGAAAAGCGCGTGGTATTCGATTGGGAGATGCTATACGGTACCATACTCAGATACATTTAACAACACCAGCCTCGCGAGGTCATCGTGGGGGTCCCGAAGAACGCTGCGTACTTTTGGCAAATCCATGAGAGATCTTTGAAGCATATCAGATGAAGTCTCTGGACAGCTGAAGCCACGTACTTCTTCATAACATCAGACTTCAACAGGGATCCTGTTTTGGTAGCAGGAACTCTGGCGGCAAGAACAGGGACGGTCTTCTTGAAAACATCTCTTTCAAGTGTGGTGTCCATCCAACGATGTACTGGAGGTGATACATCGAGTGTTAGTGTGCATGCCATGATTTTGGAGAAGAAAGATAATCTAGGAAGTTTTCTCAAATTCAGACATGATTGGAGTCCAAGCATGGAAGTTGTTTGTGCTTGTCACAGTCGGCGTACATGCAAGCGATCGATATGTGCTACGACTCCGAGCACGACATTTCTGATACTGTATCTCAGTCGGGACACACTTCCTCCTCCTTCCGTACTGCGGCATGTCGTCGATATACATTGTCATCCCACAGACTCTGAAATTCCCGTACAGTCAATGGACAACTTGCCAATCATCATCGGTGCCATGTCCACCCTTCAGGCAGACCAAGGATTAGTGCGAGACTTGGCTACTGCATTCCCAGATAAAGTCGTGCCTTCCTTTGGTTAGCTATGAATCGGTTAATCATTCATATGGCACTGAAGATCCGCTAATCATGATGCTAGGTTACCATCCGTGGTTCACACACTGGATCGCACTGGTGCCATATGAATCAAAGGAAGAGCACTACCGGTGCATATTCAAGGATGCAGATGAGCATCCGGAGGCCTTCCAGAAGTTGCTTCTTCATCTACCCGAGCCAGTGACCCTACAAACCGTCCTGGAAGACGTCCGTCAAAATCTAATGGCCTTCTCAAGCGCAATGCTTGGAGAGGTTGGCATTGACAGAGCTTCCCGAGTGCCTTACAACTACGTCTCTTCTCCCGGAGACTTGACGCCCTTCACCATACCCTTGGAGCACCAGTTAGCTATTCTTGAGGCACAGCTTGATCTAGCAACAGAGCTAGGTCGAAACGTCAGCATGCACAGCGTTAAATCGCAACAGGCTACTGTGGAACTTTTAGATCGTATGACTGAAAGGCATGGCGAGCGCTGGATGAAGATAAGCATTGATATTCACAGCTGCGGCTTTAGCCCGCAAACGTGGCTGTACATCGAGGTAGGCGGCATCCCTGTGACCTGACCTAGATGCGTTTCATCCTCCATCATCTGCCTGGTCAGTTAAGCTAAACGGGCTGTTGCAGAAGCATCATCCAAATGTATTTTTCTCTCTTTCCACAGCTATCAACAGTCGGTCGCCGAATCACCGAGCGCTGATCGCTGCATGTTCTTCACGCCGTATCCTCGTTGAATCGGATTGCCACAAGATCGATGACTCCATGCAGCGTACTTGGGACATGGTACTGATAGTTGCTGAAGTCAAAGGATGGCCAGTCGAATCATCTTGGGAAGAGGTCGTAGACGAAAGTCAGCAGGGAGTCGTCCGACGGTTGGAAAACAATTGGAGGGAATTCGTGCAAGGAAATCATGTCCAGACTAGGAAGCTCAGCAAACGAGCGGCCAGTGGGTAGCGATAGAAAGTTTGCACCGGGTACAGTAGCAATGCGGTCGAACTTGTCCAGCGTGGACTGGTGTGTGAGTTCATGATATAACTGCCAATGTATTAAACAAAAATATGTATTGAATGAGTCCATGAATAATGAAAAAATGGTTTCACCGCGACATGTAACTTATGAGCAGAAGTAAGCAGCTCCAATGAGAATTCCAAGAATAATAGAGTCTCTCCGCCGCCGACTCTTGATCATAGAAAGGAGATTGTTGATACCAGGTATTGTACCTGTGCTGATAGTAAGCATATAAGATTTGTGACTGTGAGCAGAAGTACTGACTTATAACACCGGTCATGCGTGTGTTGATACCAGCTAAAGACGCGCTCTGACGCGAAAATTCTGTCCGAGTTTCATATGCTTGGCTGTGACAGAACACTCAGCCAAGAATCACGAGCGATGATGAAAACTTACTCGAGAACCTGGTCTGTCATCCTATGGGAGCTGTCAATTCTCCCTCTTTCTGCGAGTAGTGAATCTGCTGCGGAAGATTTATACGCCCTGTCGCAGGAGAGGGCCGTCAATGGGAAGTTCTACGAGTGGATCAGAACTTACTCAATGTCATTTCGAACGCCCGAAAGCAAGTTTGCTTTATCAAGTGCATGCTGGACATTTGTCTGCAGGGTATCATGAGAGCTGGGCTCACAGAACATTGAAATGAGGACAGACCTTGGTCCTGCGCAGCTCCTTGGCATAGTCCTGATAAACCTCATGATGTCTCTGGATTGCACGGGACATGGACTGTGAGGGCTGGGGTGTCCGGGTTATTCGAGAGTGCGAGCAATTCATCATTGGTTTCTCGTAGCTAAACATATGTCCTTGTAAGCTACTGGTATGCGTTCTGGAGCGCCTGTATGTCCCACCTTCTCCAGGAGGTCTTCGATTTCACCTTCCACGTCTTTCCAGCGCTCACGCGAGCCTCCTGCCTCGACGTCGTCCTGATTTCTTGTTATTGTTGACGCTAGGCGAGAGTACGACGTAAGCTTTGTGTCGAATAAAGACTCCAGAGTGCGGCAGTGCCGGTGCAAAGACTCATAATCTGCCATAACTTTCAAGAGTTGACGGTGATCAGTGGTAGTTTCGATGTAAATGTCGCAGCAACCAGTCTGGGGTGAAACGTTACTGTGGACTCTGGAGGTGGGCAAAGTCGGCCAACAACGCGTGACTCACTGTGACATTTTGTCACGACTGTCTGTCACAGTGCATTCTGAACGTCAACCAAGTACTGCCATCGCCGCGGCTGACATCAAACATGATTTCGGTCATTGGAATACTAGTACTGTCTGAGGGGTATATACACCCCCTCGGCGCTGCTGCTTCTTTCCTATCGCCTCGACTTTCTTTATACACATTTCTTCCCGCCCGCCATTTAACTATCTCCAACCGTTTTACATCATGTCTCCTTCTAAGAACGCGTCTGGGTTGACCCCATCAGAGTCCAAATCTCTTGAGGAAAGGAACCCCGAGACCAGGGAACAGAAGGTTCTTGTAGCCATCAAGGAGGTCCGTTCGACGCGTATCCTCAGTCAAGTGCCACTGATCGTAGCCCCTTTCCAGATGTACTCCTGCAATCCTAATGATGTAGCTTCCTTCTTTGCCCGGAAGGTTCCCCATTGAATTCTCTTCCGAACAGACCACATTCGACATCTATTCTGAGGACGCTGTCTTTCACGATCCCGTTGGTATCGCAACGGGTCCAAAGTCCATTCGGGCTCAGTTCCATGGTCTTGCAAAGGTGCGTTGTTTGCTGTATATATATATCGTCGCTCCCGGCTGACAGCGCTGATAACCCACGTCTAGCTCTTCGAAAAGGTGGATATTCCAAAGTTCCGCGTCCTCAAGAACCCTCCTCTCGTACCCCGGAGTACCATTCTAGTAGATCAGGATGTAGCGTACTACCGATCTGCTTTCTCATCCCCTACCAAGGTTAGTAATGAAGCCACATTCAAAGCCGCACTAATCATGGGCCTCTTCTTTGCAGACGATGAATTCTCTCTTGACTCTTGAGCTCGATGATGAAGGAAAGCTGAGGCGTCATACAGAAGAGTGGGATCATGAGAGGACATCCATCTCTGACGATGGATTCCTAGGGATGATCAACGAGCACAGGAAGAAGCTCTCTGCGTCCGCAACCGAGGTCATCTTCGGCAAATAGTGAGATGAGCCGTATACGTCATATTGTGAGATATGTACTGGTATCACTGAATGTTGCCGCCGCTGCGTAGTCTCCGGCAAAGTTTCGAAGTTACTTACTACATTCCGTCCGCCCGCGTAAGCCCTAACGGCAAGTTGTCTTGTGGCGTGTGTATATGATTGATGGTACGCCCTTAATTATGGTCACTGATTAGTATATCAAGCTCGTGTCACTACCGCATGTGCTGTCCAGCCGGCTGACTGCGTCAGTCCCACAATGTGTCGTCCTGCAAATCCGCAAGCGCTCATGATGACCTGAAGAGGTACTTAAACCCTCGTACACCAGCAGAAGGCGAATCATCCAAGAAACCTCAAGCCTTTAATCACTCCCAATCATGAAACTTGTCTTGACAGGTGTAACTGGTGCTGGTATGTTTTCATTTCCGTCATGGGTGAAGACTCAACTGACACGTAATCAAATCTAACGCATCCTTATCTGCGGCTAGCTGGCATCCAGATCTTTCGTCAAGCAGTATTAGATGCAGCCATCACAAAGATCACGGTACTCTCTCGGCGAGCCCTCCCATCATGGATGGATATCCCAGAAAATGACAAGACAGAAGTCGTAGTTCTGAAGGACTTCTTGGACTACCCTGGAGATCTCCCTGCTCGTCTGGCTGAGCATGACGCGTGCGTTTGGGCACTGGGGAAAAGTTCAATCGGCCTATCAGATGAGGAGTACACTCGAATCACATACGACAACACTATGCATTTCGTGAACTCCCTGCAAGAAGCAGGGACGAAGGACAGGACGGGAGAGCCGTTCAGATTCGTTTTCATTTCAGGAGAGGGCGCAGATCCGTCTGGCAAGAGCAACGTCAAGTTCGCGAGAATCAAGGTATGAGTCTGTTGCTTGATACTTCAGGTATCGCAAGTGTTCACAGCCCATCATAGGGCATGACTGAAAAAGCTCTTTGGGATCTCCCTCCGTCTTCAAACATCAAAGCTTCAACCATGCGACCTGCTTACTTCTTCCCCTCCAAAGATCACCCGTCAGACCGAGAGAACATTCGTTCTCCGGCAGCAAGGGCTATAGATTGTCTTGCAGCTCCCGTTATGAGGACCATCCTGCCCTCCATGTATACACCAATTGAGGACCTTGGGCTTTTTGCCATAGAGGCAGCCAAGGGCCGATGGTCAGACGAGAATTTATTCCCAAACTCAAAAATAAGGGAGTATATCAAGGCGTTACGCGCCCCGGACATTCAGCAGTGAACGACATACTGTTAGAAGACCACACATCATTTCCTACATCGCATATCAATACATGGCTCCTATAGTACACGGACAAGCATAATGATACACATCGAGCACTTGGGATTTTGAGTGTGTTTGGGTGAGACTTGTCTCTTATCGGTCAACTCAGAAGCCGAACCAACGTCTGGCCCCCTGCTCAGTCGCAAGTCTCTTAGCCTAATCAAGATCAGCCACCCGGATAGATACGACAGCTAGAAACCGAGCATTCACCTGCGCCACCATATCTTTGCTGCCTTGTTGGAGGGAATCAATCTGTTGCTCAAGATTTCCCAACATCTCCCTTTGGTCTCATTCAGCGCTGACATCAAAGAACTGATCGAACGATCATTTACGTACCCCCTTTCAGCAAGAGCATTATTTAGACGGTTAAACACGTCATTGCGAGCGTTTTCCATTATCCTTACGACACCGGATCCATCGCCGGCGGTTGTATTCTGTGACGTTTGCACAAGAACCGGTGGTGGTGTAGGTCTGTCGGGGCCAGCAACTGTATCGCGCTTCAGGGCAAAGCCACAAAGAAAGCTAGTTTGAGTGACTTAACGTACGCAGTTCGTCGAGCTGTTCTCCAGTCATAATGGGCGTTCCATACCGGAACCAAGAGCCCAGGAGCGAAGGGGGACCAGCGGACACTGGCTGCGGGTGAGGGGGGATCTCGCGGTGGAAACTTGTTAGATCAACGATTGGATGATCATAAACACGACGAGTCTTGAAAAGTGTGCCAAATACGATCTGTTCAAGCACGCCTGACTCGTGACACCTCGTCCCAATGAAATCTCCCGTTTCGTCCACAGACACCACGCTGGCAGGTCAATTACTCAGAGCGTAGCCAAAACGCCATTAGAGAGGACATACTTGTCGCATACTTTTGCAAGAGAGAAAGTATGCAGATGCTCTAGATAAGGCAAGGAGTAAACCATAGCTTCTGGTTTGTCATTGAATGCTACGAGCACACGAGAATCTGCATTGTTGTTAGTACCGGTTTGATGGTTGGGTTCAGAGTCATTAAGCTCACTGTTCCTCTCGATCACTTGGACATGTCCAACTTTGTTTTTCTTGCAATTCCATTCTACTTTGGCAATCCTCTCCCCCGAGATATCAAGCATGCAACGAGCACCCTTAGTACTTGCTGTTACCCAGAAGCAGTGATCATGATTGCTATCTTGAGTTTGAAGAGACGCGGCAAAACGTGATCGATCGGCACGCCAAGGAGCACCTTTCTGCGAGTCGATCACGAATGAACCACCTTGCAGGGTATTCTGCAGGCCCTCGACCTTGGTGACATCTTGTGCAAAATTATATAGCGAGGACTTTGGATCCCGGATGATCTTGAAGATTTGTGTGTTGCCAGACTCATGGATCGCTATTAGTCGCACAGCGAGTTGTGCGTCTAATCACTAGGTCAGATAGATTTTATCGTATTGCATGAGCCCGTACCGATGCTAATAGCGGATACAGTCCATGTCAGAGAGACTACGGGACCCGCATCCTGATGGCGAACCAGAAGGTTAGACTGTCTTTTCTGACTCTGCGGTCTAAGGAGAGATGGTCCACGCAGATCAATCACTGCGACAGAGCCATCGATATAACCAACACCGATGAACCCTATTTTTCGTTAAGCAACTCATGTAATACCGGACCCGAAGGAGTGCACACCTATGTCCGACAATGCGTAACATGTCAGGGAAACATTACTATGGGGCAGCATCACGAAAGGATGGTATTTTGTTCCTGGTCCTGAATCGACGTTGCCCAGCAGGACAAGCTCTTTGTCGTCGTTTGTTTCGGTGGGAGGATTCGCTTGCACGGTGTTCAATTGATATACCAGGAGGTCGCCTGATTTCAGCAGCACAACACACTCTAAGGATTCGGGGGCTACCTGAACAGTGGCAACTTCTGGGGGACTGGAAAGTGGTACAAAACTAAGATTTATAGTGAGATCATGGATTGGGCAAGGCCAATTCTTCTGAAGGGGAGATGCACTGGAACTGATGAGAAGGTTAGGACTGATGTCATGAAAACGAACAGTGGAGTCGTGATGACAGCTGATAAGGATTCGGCGCGGGTGGCTCTGAAGCACAGTGTTAATAATCAATCATTGTGAGCGCATAAAATTGATCACTACCCTGGAGAGCCTCAGCTCACTGAGTCTTTTGTCGTCCATCCATGCAGACCCTCCAGCGATGGGTAAATCGGTGTCACAGGGCATGGGTTGCTGTCCCACAAGTACATCGTGCATAGCTCGCTGCAGAGTCAAGAGTTGTACATAAAATACCCCGCCAAGCCCACTGCACAAATTTGAAGGAACATGCATTGGTCGAGGTTCGCCACTAAGTGTCATGTCCTCGAGCGTCGCGGGGAGGTCATGTGCGACATCGTCTTCTTTTCTGCTACTTTGGGCATTTGTTCCCGAAAGCGGAGACATCGATTTCGGAGGCGGGAACTGTCGAGCCTCAACCATCCGTGAACCAGAGGTTACAGTGAGAAAAAGCAGGGCGACAGAATCCCAGCAACCAGAAAAATGCGGATTAGACTTTGGGAAAAGGATGAAGTCATAAACAGGCCCTGATGCTAGATAATAAGTCGTTTCTAACGGAATTACTGAAAGTCGCATTGCCTTTCGGATAGAAGGGTGGAGCCCAGATTTGGAACCAGATGTAGCAGGAGGTTCTGTAGAGTCGAAAGCGGGCATTATGTGTACGGTTAACCGACAAGGGTCGTCACTTCTGTCGCCTCCTAATACGACTAGAGCAGTTGCTCCTCCTCGAGGATCTGAAGAGTTCGGGAAGCCACACCAAGCAACCCTGTAGATTGGCTGACGTTCCGGGAAATTACTTCCCTTCTCTTGATTGGATGAACCCCCATTCTGTAGGAATTTTTCAAGCTCCTCTCCGTTTATGACATTCACGTCTAGGTCTGTGGCTGTTCGCACCAGCAGAGGCTGATCTTCATCTTCCATCGCCCAAAAGGCAACACAGCCGTCTGCATAACCCACAGCAAAGAAATGCCCAGCTGGGTGAATGGCCACAGAAGTAACAGAGGGTCGCCGATGTGTGAGCACTTCCTTGGTGGTTATGAGTCTATGATAGATCATGGTTGGAAAGCTCCAGCTCACAGATTGGTGATATCCCCCCCCTCCTGGTGCACCAGCAGGGATTACAAGTTCGTATGCCCGTAGAATGTTGCGTGAAGACTGAAACAGGGAATAAACAGCTCCTCTTGTCGAAGACGACAATGAATTCAGATACACACCAGATCGTACAGTGTGATTCCCCCTAAAGAATGTTTCAGGGACTTGCATTTGATCGTGGAAATGACTGACCACCGAAGGCTATGAACATCAAGTTGAGGTCTCGTGGATGAACAACTATATCGACGGGTATGTTGCTAAGGTCCTGATGTAAGCGAACTTCAACCCGAACACACCTGGCGTTGCTGCACGGACCAACCAAGTAATGCCTGCAATGGATCCTACCACACTGCTCGCGATCTTTGTCTGATACATATCCCACAAGTTCGGGATGACATATGGTGACTTCTTCAGACACAGAAGATCGTACGTTCTGATCTCTCCGGATTGCAGGGCAAGGAAGACCTGGAAAGGGTATTCTTAGAAAGGTCTAAGACACGATTTTCGGTGCCCACATGCGTATGCGAAGGTGACAACACAACAGCACTTGTGTTCGGACGCTGCGAGGTCAGCAGATGTCACAGTTACAAACGACTAGTCGCTTGCGTACTTGATAGCATGGTCAAATCTCGTCGACTTCGGCGGTTTAGTCAAATCTTTCAAGTCCCAGATGTGAAGTCGATCCCGGTCATCTAGTCGTATGAAACTTCAGGCGAGGGCGACGTATTGGTGAACAGCTCACCGACAGAGAGGAGTTTGTCCGTGGATGCGGCAAGCTGTAAAATCTTGACAGGAGTGCCTTCTGGCGTCTGAACTGAACACTCTACACCAGGACCGCCCACCACACAAATCAGACCACTTGTCGTGCCTTAAAGCAAAAGAGAGTACCGAATGAGTTCAGTTCAAAGATGAGCTTATGTTGAGAGATCTCACCGACAGCCAAGAGGCTCAATATGGGTTCGTAAGTCAACACTCTGGTGTCCAAAAGATAGTCCACCGTTCGCAGCCTTCCAACGTCAAAATCATCAGGCTCTCTTTGACCAGTTGAAAGATCTGCAAGAACGTGTCTCTCTCCGAACATGACTGCCGCGTCTTCTGGGCTTGTCCTACAATTATGAATATCGCAATCAACCTGCTCCGAGATTAGCCAGAGGACAGCTGAGACCCGGATCTGCGGTGATGGCCAAATTGGACGAAGTCACTAAGTACAGTTCGTGATCACACTTTCGTCGGACGAGTACTATAAATACGGAGTGACTAAAAATACAAATGACAACACTTAGATGCTACTTGAACAGACTACAAAGTAGACCACACCCATCATCATGATTCCGGCATCTTCTCAAACACATTCCCCCGCGAGGTTACAACTCTGCCACCTGGATTATTGGATTGCGGCACTCCACCTCTGATCTTCCCCAACCAGGTCCTTTTAGATGAATTCCTAGAGGTTTGAGGGTCAGATGTCGACCGAGGACTGTTCGTGACGTCTGAGATGGTAGTCGTTATTCTTCTTCCTGGTGAAGGCAGGCTAAGTATGTTTCTGGCAGAGCGTACTGGCGTAAATCCAGATCGGGTTGCATGGAATGTTTTCCGAAGACGCGGTGTAGTGGCTGGCTGCATGTCCGAGTCGCTTGTATAGCGGCCCTCGGGTGGAACAGTTTCTCTTTCATCATGATCTGGTGCTCGTCTCTTCTTCCCAGCAGATGTCGGTACCTCCAGTTCAGGGGTTCTGCTTTGCGTCGCACCTGGCTGTAAGGGTTTCCTCTCGGGCGTCTGTGATCGGAATGCTGCTGGGGTGTTTGACATGGTTCGATGTCGTCCCAGGATTGGCACAGTATCTGTGAGTACGGGCACCTGAGGAACCGGGGGGACAATGGGCGGCGCTGCTGCTTGCACAGACGGTGCAGCGAGAATTGCCGGTGGGGTTGGTGCAGACTCTTTGATAGAAGCAAGTTTGCCTTGGAGGCTCTGTACCTTGCGTGTCAGAGCTTCCACTTTCGTTGATAACTTCTTGTTCGCCTTCAAAGCTCTGCCATCATATTAGACCAGATGTGGGAACTGGAAGAGAATTCGCTTACTCCAATATGCGATCGTCATAGTCTTCAATTTCCGCACACTTGCTTTGCAATAGCTGATCCATCTCGCGATTTTTCTCTTCCAGTTCAGCGACGACGTCATCAAGTTTTGGTTCCGAACGAACTGTGTCCAATTCCCATTGGAGGGATGCCATTGCCTTCTCATGCTGTGTTGTTTGAAGTGCAAGGCTAAGCTCGGCTGCCTTGCCCGCCTTTTCAGACTGAGCAAGACGAACCTGTATCTGTTCGAGGGTCTCCTTGAGGGAGGAATTAGGATGATTCACTGTTCGATATTAGTCAAGATTCTACCTGTGAAGACGAAGAGCCAACTTACCTCTCCCGCACTTGTTCCTCGAGATATCTAGTTAATGATATTGAGCGCTGAATCTCCGCCTCCAGGCTGGTAGTCTCTATTTGCAGCGATTGTTTCTCTGCCTGGAGACTTGATAACTCGGCTTCAGCCTGCTCCAGTTGCCACCGCGTGGCTTCATTAGCTTGTTGAAGCTCTGTTTGGTGAGCATCAAATTTGACTTGACGATCTGTGAGAGAAGAGAGCTGGTCATCAAAGGCCGCTTGATCTTCCTTGCGGCAGGCAATTTCATCCTGTAGCTGTATGCGTAGCAACTCCTGCTCTCGGGATCGTTCGCCAAGGCTAATACGGAGCTCCTGAAGATCCCTTTCATTGGCTTCGAGAACGGCAAATTTCTCCTGCTGATCGTCCTCCAAATCGCGAACTTGTTGCTCTGCTTGTCGCAGAGCGTCCTTGTGGGCTTGCTTTGCTTGTTCAAGTTCGTCAGTTGACTGCTCCACGAGACTCGCGAGGCGCTGGCATTCCACTTTAGCAGCAGCGAGTTCGGTCTGGGTGTTTGACAGCGTCTTCTGTAGGATATCAAGTTCTTCATCATGTCTGACACGTAGAGAATCATCCGTCCCAGCTCTTCTCTGGACCTCATCCGCGAGCGCTGCAACACGGTTGCTCAATTCTTGATTGAGCTGCTGCCCTTCTGCAAAGCGGAGCTCAGCATCTTGCAACAGCCGCGTAACTTGTGAAAGCTCTTGGCTCGTATGCTCGAGGCGCTCTCGCAGGTCTCCGACCTCGACAGCCTGCTGAACGCGCTGGTCTTGAAGCTCAGCATCACTCTCGCTAGCCTGTGGTGCCTGAATGCGTTCCTGAGCTCTAGACAAAGATTCGCAGGTGATCTGATGGCGGGTGCGTAGCTCATCGAGTTCCTCCTCCATTGACTGCAGCTGTCCTTGATAGTCTGAGATGCGACGAGTTGAAGCATCGGCCAACTCCTTGGATATCTCGGTCAATTTTTGCTCCAGTATGGCCAACCTTGCGTCGCTAACTTGTAAACTGGCTGCCTTGTCTTCGAGTTCGCAGCGGGAAGATGAAAATTTAGCTTGCAACACTGCAATGTCTTGCCGAGACTTCTCCAAGGTGCAATTGTTGTTGCTCAATGCCTGACGCAAAATAGCAAGCGAGACCACTAGCTGACCCATTTCGGCGTGTTGTTCTGTCCGGAGAGCTTTAAGACAACATAGTGATGCGGTGCTCTCTGCCAAGTCTCGAAGAAGTGCTTCTTTCTCGCTAGCAAGCACTCCTATATCTTCGGAGAGCTTTGAGTTGTGGGCCGCAAGAACAGCCATCTTGGACAATGTCTGCGTTTCTTCGGCGAGGTGCTGGTCGACCATGGATTGGGCGCGACGAGCATTCGACATCGCTTGGGCGACAATGGACACCATAGAAGATAGTTCGTCACCGTGGGTGGCCGTGAGATTATCGATCTCCTCCTGCAACCTTTCGACCTCGAGCTCTGCTGCCTCGAGGTTGCCAACAGCTTGATCGCGAGCATCTCTAGCTTCTGCACAGTCTTCGACCATTGCCTCCTTCTGCGCCGACATCATCTCCAGTTCCGATGTCATCTCGGAGACCCGTTCCTCCTGGAGTTTAAGGTTGGTCTCCAGGCGGCGAATGTCATGTTGGTGAATGCCGATCTGTTCCGTGCGGCGATTAACACGACCTTCAAGCTCTTGTATCTGTTGACGAAGTGCCTGAGCTACCCCAGTTGCAGACATGGTGGATAATTGTTGCGCCTGCAGAGCGCTGTAGCGGCTTTGAGCGTCTGTTAAATCTTCCTGTGCAGCTTCGAAGTCGGTTTGGAGATTTGTGACTTGGAGGTTAAGCGAGTTGCGCTCTGATTCGATGTTCTGGTACGCTCTTGTAAGGTCAGCTAGTTGTTCCTCTGCTTGTTGAAGCGCATCGCGGGTATCCTCGTGAGATGAGTCCACAGCCTGCACTTCGGCAGTCAGAGATTGGACTTTGGCTTCCAGCTCTGTGACCAGGAGGAGCAGGTGGTGACGTGATTCTTCTGAAGCAGCCAACTGTTGGCACGAGACCCCAAACTTGCTTCGAAGGTCGTCTAAAGTGGCATCTCGTTCTGCGACTGACCGCGAGTGGTCAGTGACCGAATGTCTTTGCTCAGCAGCATCCAAACGAGTGCGTAGATGATTCACAACGACGCCCAGGGCTGTGATAAAAAGGACAAGACGTTTGTTCTGCCGACTGTAAGCCGAGGCCCCATCTGCCTCCTGGGTCAACGTGTGGATGCGCTTCTGCATCGTCTGGATTGTGAATCGAGCCTCTGTCTCGGAAAATTCGAGGGCGCGTCGTAGGTCATCCCGCTCGCCTCGGATTCTGTCTACAGCCCTGAGCAATGTTTCAATGTAATTGGCGAGCGTCGCTTCATCAGGGTGAGCAGAACTGTTGGTCTTGGTCGGTGGCACCGGGGTAGAGCAATTTGGGGATAGGAAGCTGCTGTCGAAGTTAGATCGGATGTCTTCAACATCGATATCCATATGATCCTGGTTAGTGGCCGTCGACTCCAGATTGCACCGGAGATCCATAAGCTCTTGTTGCAATCCACTGGTTCAAAATTCAGCGATATGCTGGGCTGATAGCTAAGGACTACACACCTTTCGATGACCTTCAGAGCTTTTACGCGGTTCTCACTGTCCTGGAACAGCCGCTCCGCTCTGTCAAGCTCCTGACGTATAGTGGCGCATGCGTCCTGTGCTACATTTTTCTCCTCCATGAGATCTCGCACTCTTTTCTCCGAGCAGGTAAGCTTGTCCGACTCCGCACGTAGCCTTCTCTGCAGCTTATCGTACGCCGCCTGTGTGGGTCCTGTTTGCTGCGCGCGCAGGAGACTCTCCAATGTCTCTATCTTCGCTTCGTCTTCGTCTATCCTCTTCAGCAGCTCTTCCTCCCTCTCCATTGTGCTTCCCCGCGTCCTGACTTGCTTTTAACACCTCCAGCTCCTCATCCTTGTCCTCTATTATTGCCGCGAGCTCCGCGATACGGGCCTGCATAGTCTTCTCCGCCGAAAATTGTGTATTTTGCGACTTGACAAGATCTTCCTGAGCTCGAGCAAGTTTCATTTCTATGTCACGTAAGCTCTTCTCTTTCTCTGCCAGGAGAGCCTTGGTATCGTTTAGTTCTCGCTCCAATGCTGGTGATCTGAAACCAGCCACAGAGGAAGACCGAGGCCTCCCACCTCGCTGCGGTAATCGAGAATTAGCTGCCGGTTGCATTTCCATGTTCTGCAACATCCTCTCTAGTTCACGTACGCGAGACTCCATGGTTCGCTTCTCTGCCTCCAGCTTCAAAGTTTGAGCCCTAACTGAATCGGACTGACAAGACATGGTGTCAAGCGTTGCCTCGAGCTGCCGTGCTGCTCGTTCCTCAGCTTTCAGTCTGTCCTGTGCAGCAACAAGTGCAATCTCTGCATTCCTAGAGGTCACTTTCTCGATCTTAAGCTCATCTGAACGACACGCCAGATCGCTTTCAAGCTTGAGAGCGCGATCGGCCTCTGCGCTGAGCTGTTAAGCTAAGAAGTGAGCGGACAGTCGAGTAGCCAGAAGTCAAAATGACCTTGTACAATGTTTCGTTTAAGGATGTCTTTATTTCATGTAATTCTGCCTCTCTCTTCATTAGGCGGCTTCGCAGGCCCGCATTCTCGGTGTCTGAGCTGAAAGTGAGAAAAGATTATAGGTTTACGCGCTAAAAGCGTACCTTGGCTTGCTAGTTTGTCTTTGAGAGCTTGCGCTTCTTCGGACACATCGTACTTTCCGATGTCCTTGAGGGACATGACTGCTGTGTCGAATACTGTGACTTGAAGCTTAGTGGCAGGAGATTCGAGAAAAGGTCAGCACAGAAACCAAATACGGTTCAACAAATCGACGCGTCATGTCACGTGATCGTGTTTAGTAAATTGACGTTAATATTAATGTTAATAACCTTCCACACCCAAACTTCCAGGCCTGTGACACGACGTGTTATGATCATGTACATTGTACACATCGTGTCCGAGTATACGCAGATTTGATGAGTATATAGCCATTATCTATTCTCCTTCTACAACAACTTCAGTTTAGTACCTGCCTATTAATGCTAAGTATGCCTCAATTTACCATTGAATAATTTCCTCATCCCATCGTCCTGACTCCTAGTGACACCAGCCACTTGTCCAAAATCGTTACGTCGTCGAGGTCATTTTCAAAGCACCATGCGCCACATCTTCATCGAGAAGACGCGACGTGGCTGTGAACAACAGACCGAACGGAATGAGGCAGGACAGTGTCAGACGAGATCGATTCCAATGCATTACATGCCTTGTCGATTCAACAAGTGATCGATGGTGATCAAAGCAAGTAGTTGCACTAATTCAACAGCAACTCTTTCGACTGGTGCGCGTTTCAGTGTCCAAACCCATAAGGCTTTCAAATTCCGATGTTCAAGTTAGCTTATTACAAGACCGCAAAATACGTTGTAAGTGCTTCAGTTTGAGGTATTCTTCTTTTCGAAGGTCCATTGTTCGAGCGGCAGTGGACTATCCAGAAGTAAGCCATTTATGCATCGTGCTATCAACCAATAGCAGAAACATGACTTACTAGCTAGTACTTCGCGACGTGCCGCTCAGGCTCGACCTGTACAACCTCTACAAGATGACCCTACCAGGCAAGTCAGTATAGTTAAATCCTAGATGTCAAAGCAAACTACTCATACTCTATTATTTGACAAACATTTATAACTTGTTCCTAGGAGCAAGTTGGTCAGAGGTTAAATCTTGTATGCGAATTCATACTCACACTACTAGGGATGTATATCGACACGCATTCACGGCCAAGGCAGCAATCTACAATTGACTCGCAATGGATGGGACATGCACTGACAGACATCATACTAATAGATGAAATAGCAATGAAGGCGAGACGCATTATTTGTATGATGACGATAGATGTCGCAACTAATGAACCTGAGGGGAGGGGCATGGTAGAAAGGCTGTTTGCTTTTATGCCCTGAAAATAATAGTGTTCTGGCAGAACTTTACAGCGAGAGTGTAGGCAGAACCTATCCCAGTTCCAACAGATCATGATGCAATCAGCAGAAGTCAGCAGGTTACACATTTTGGCGGGAAAACATCTTTCGTTACAATCGTGGGGTGCCAATTGCACAGGATGGGATAGACCAGCAGGTCGCCAGCAGACCTCAAATTTGACTCTTTGTCACCCATGATCTCTTGGCGAAAGTTTGGAGGTCCTTTGCCTATATCTGTCGTACGGTGATCAACCCTATGACTGCACAGGACCTCGTGGACGCGTTTGCCAGCAGTAATTTGTAGTCAACATTTTTTCCATTTCTGTCATGTTTTCAGACGAGCCCTTGCAAGTGTAGTGCCCCCTTCCGTTTAGGTTCGTATGTCACGTTCGTTTCAAAGCAACTTGAGCCTTGATCAACCCCAGTACCTCTTCTGCTGCGCCCCAAGACCTCTGGTAACCTCCCGGTCTTGTGAAGGCAATATCATTAGGCAATCATTGCATTCAAGCTTTGTGAATTGCTTACCCAAAACCATAAGCATGTACAACGAGCATGGATCCTTGGTCATGGTCACGGTCATTTGTGGGACTCTCATTGCACGGAACAAGGCCATGCGTGCTCTGCAAGGGCAGAGGGATTCGCTCTAGCTCGACTCGTGGTCCTCCTTCTCTTGCGGGTCTTAAACCAACGTTATGTTTCATGATCCTTGACTCGGCACTCTTCAAACAAGGAGCCAATGCCGCGCAGCGATCAAATATTCTTTTCGCGATCTGCATGTCCAAAGAGGTGTCCCAACTCCTGGACTGGTAGGTCCCACCGAGGATTGCGGTGCCAGGTTGACCTGTTCCAGGGCGGGGAATGATATATGTAACTTCCTCGGTCTCTGAATCGCGGCACTCAAATGAGGAACAGAATACCACCGCAACTGGGATACGCACTTAACTCGCCCATCAAACACTCCTGGAGACCTGGCGCATGTACTAGGATTGTTTGTCCGCGAATGGGATACAATTTCGTGTCTTCCACTCCGATGATTGACCTGGAACCTTTGGACTGATGTCACGAAAGCGACAACCGAAAGAAACCACTTACCAAGTGAAGATGCGTTCACCAGAATGCCATCAGGCCCCACCAGGTTCCTCAACTCGTCCAGGCTCCTCACGTTCCTGCGTTCAAAAGTAACTCCGCGGGAGATCAGTTCGGATTGGAGCCACGGAAGATATTCAACTGGATTGACTGAAATTGTATCGAATGCGACTCCAGCCTTGAATGGCTCAGGGATATCAGAGGGCGGAAGTATCCTTATCTGTCCTCGCAGAATGTATACGCTATCCACGGCAGCGAAATGGACTACATACGTTCTGTGCAAGGTCTTTCCACCACAAGTCCGATGCGTTTCCCTCTTGCGCGGCGTAAGCCCTCGCAGGCAATAGCTGAATTGCCGTGACTTCTTAATCGCGACCAATGACAAGTGAAAGGACTTCAACTAACCTTAACCAGTCCAGTTGGGATCATGTCCCATAACTTATTACTTGGTAGTTGCAGGATCAGTTGGCATACATCTCTCAATGATAACATTATACGTACAAAGTTTTCTGTTCCCACTCCCTAACTCGTTGATCCCTGCCTCCGAGTTCCATGGGAGCCCAATTAGCGCCCTGATTGTTCTCTAGAAGTTGACAGACTTATAGCATTATGAACAAAACATACAGCATATGGACTAGCCCAAGCCTTGAGAATCCATGTCTTCGGCGGGCAGTTCTCTAGCGACGACCCTGATATTGAATGAGACGTCTTCGGTCAAGGCAGCGAGGTATGCAATTGTTAGCCCGATGACGCCTGCTCCAAGGACAACGAGAGATTGATCTGCTTTCGTGGTAGACATCGCTGACAGTAGGGGTGCTGAGTATTGGCGACTAGCAGGATCATTTTAATATTTATATGCCACCGCCTATGGAAATGGTTGCTCTGTATCGATTCCGAGCTTCCGCTTGATCAAACTGTACCTGACATTACGATCATATTCTCCAGGTTGCAAGGAGCATTGCATAAGCGAGAAGGTCAGCTGCAGCGGCTTGGTGGCCTGGATTCCTAGTAACATGCACTGCCACCGCAACGTCGATGACATCGGCAAGCTTCAGAAGTCAAGTCATTGAAGTACCAACTGCCAGCTCCCTTAGTGAAGGTGCGTTTTCTAGGATTATCGCCGTTGTCGCACCTGAAGTGTACTAAGGCTCGATATACGAATCAAAAACACACCTTTGGCTGGTTGGGTCAGATCCGATCATCATCGGGTGTCGAACGAAGTGCGGCAAGTTAGATGGGCAAGAGCGCCCGTGAAGCGTATGTTTCGCATGGTTTCTGGTGCATTCTCACTGGTGATCTTAGCACCAGGCAGCTCTAATATATATGGTATCGGAATACCGATGAACTTGCGATGAACTACACTTTCCACGCGTTCGGGATTGTGAACCTACACATGACACAATGGCCATGGGTATCATAATCCAGAATTGATATTATTTGCATTGGAAGCCCGTGTTCATTTTCTCGCCGTTCGACTTTCTCTGCCAGGGCTGGTGCCCAGTTTGCGTTAGTCTCCCCATAAACCTTATCGGACCCCTGTAGCAGGAAGACAGACTGTCGTTCTTCTTGAAAGTTCTATAGTAGAAAAAGCCATAAACTCGTTCCTGATTAAGTTTACGCCCTCACGCAGCCCTAGACATTAAAGTCAGTGCTTCTTCACTACGGCGGTGGAATTCAACGATAGAGAGGTGCTGACATATGCGGCTGTTAGACGGAATAATACTCAAGTCTCGAGGATGACATGATAGCAAGCCGGACTCGCCTGGAGTGATCTCCATAAATAGATATCTATAAGTAGAGGACGGACGCTCAGCACTGAAGCAGAGGCCTAAGGGATTAAAAGTATTAGGCGCGACCCAGGCTATCGACTGCGCTTAGTCTTTATATGAGTAATGACAGGCTCAAATGAAAAGGTAGAACCAGACATCATAACGAAATTTCATTTATGATCAATAACCTGTTTGTACGTTCTCCTTGAGTAGAGATAGAATCTCGATAGCTACACCCCAAGATCTTTGGTAGCCTGCAGCTCTGAAACTGAAAGTTAGTACTCACACGAACCTCGGAAAGTTATCTCACCCCATTCCATATGCATGAATAACCGATAGCTCCTCCTCTTCTTCTGCATTCTCAATCATATATGGAGCTAAGCCGTCACTTCGTATTAGAGGAAGCGAGATCCGCTCAAATTCCACACGTGGACCACCCTTCCTGTCGGGTCTAAGACCGACGGTGTGCCCAAGGATCTTTGTGACTGTCTCTTCTTTCAGGCATGGCTCCAGTGCGGAGCATCGCTCAAATATCTCTTTCGCAGCCGAACATATCCAAGGAGGTGTCCCAGTTCCCTATTTGATATGTTCCATTAAGAAGCGCAGTGTTCGTTTGAATCAGTCCAGGGCGAGGAATGATAGATGTGACATGTTCCGACAGATTGGCACCTACACACTACACATCAGGGATAACAGCAACAGTGTAACAGTGTATATTTGACTGACCCGACCGTGCTGATATAAATTCCTGTAAGTTATTACTTTCGACTATAATAGATTGTCCCCTGATTGGAAACAGGGCGGTATCTTCTACTCCGATCAGGGACCGCGAACCTTTGAATCTGACCGTCAACGACTACCAAAGGACAGTTGGCATGTGCTCACCGAGAGACGTTGCGTTAACCAACAATCCATTTTTGCCGACAAAGTGCTTGACTTCGTCGAGACTCGTTACGTATTGGCGACGGAATGTAACACCACGAGACTCTAGCTCTGATCGAAACCATGATAAATACTCCCACGGGTTGACGCAGACTGTGTTGAAAGTAATTCCAACTTTATATGGTGTAGGGATTTCAGAATCCGAGAGCAAACGGAACTATCATCCCCTTTAGTACCTAAGCGCAGCACGCAAAAAACGGACATACATCGCGCACAAGGTCTTTCCACCAAAGAGAGGAAAGAATCTCGTCTGTCTCACTAAACATCCTAGAGGGTAATCTCTGGAACCCTCGTCAGCCATGCGCCGCTCGACCGGCGCTCGAACAAGACTGACTTTGACTAAGCCCGATGGTGCCATTTCCCATAACCTATCACTGAGAAGCCTTCTCCGTAAACCTCGCAACATTAATGATGTGTTTCTCACAAGGTTGTTTTCTCCCATCTTCGCACACGTTCGTCCGTGGCACCTAATGGCATTGGAGACCAATTCGCACCCTAGATAACATTGATGTAAGGAAGTGCCTCAATAATGCTCGAAAGGAACGTACAGCGAATGGACTTGCCCAGGCTTGAGAACCCCAATCCCCAGGCATATCTCTTGCGATGATCGTTATATCAAAAACCACATCTGAGTCACACGCAGCAAGGTAGGCAATGGTGAGTCCAATCACCCCCGCTCCGAGGATGACTAGAGGCACATGAGACTTAGAAGCAGAAGACATGGCTCCTTTAACGCAGAAGTTGATAGTAGAGATAAGGTCGGAAGTAATAGGTTGCGCTTCCAAACTCGGAGTATGAGCGCCCTCGATAAATAGTAATGATTATGTCCTGCGGACCTGCGATGGACGAACAATCTAAGATTTGAATGGGCTTGAAGGGTGAAGTGTGGGAGTTTGGGGCAATAGCTTTGTTTTGCCATGAATATCAACATAAGGATAGTCTTCAATAGTACATTTAGCACCGTCTGGCGGCATAAATAGCGCATTTTTTTGAAGGGGTTCGAATGCCAGCATTCATTTGATCGGTAGTCAGCCCCATAGTGTCAGCTTTCTCAGCTGCACGCTTCTTGCCTCTGAAGATCGATGTGCAACAAATAACGCGCCCAACCGCGTGGCTAATGGTAAATGAGACAGAAGAAAAATAAGAATCTGACGTGATTGCGCACCACCTGCAAACTCGCCCTCCACACATGGCGTCGCAACAAGGCCTGCTGCTTTAAGAGCGACCATAACTTGCCCATATGTCCCCCGGAACAGCGTGTCACGGCTATAATAATCGGGAGCTTTCGTCGACGGAGCACAGTCATCCATATGCTCCTCAAGTGCGGAGGGAGTATCCATGCCTGCCTCGACAACAGCGCTAGTGATGGTCTTTTGTAGACGCACCAGTCGGCTCCGGGATGATGCATGTGGATCATATGGGGGCGTGGCAAATTGTATGTGGAGCCCGTCCACATGTACGTCTTCAGCCTCTTGCTGAGGTACGGGGGGAAGGGGTTTGGGGACGTGCGGAGGTATAAAGCACCACGTGTCAATTGGGTTGCCGTATGCCTTTTGGCTTGTCGAGCAAGGCTTGCGTGTGTCCGCATGAGATTTTTGGTTTTTGCGCTTGAAGAATGAAGATGCTGACCGCACACCAGTCGCGGAACGAGACAAGGATACAATGCGTGAAATGGATGAACGGGTCTTGAGTTGTGAATCTAGCATACAATGCGAGATATGACAAAAAGAAGAGCTCGAGCTTGCGGCAGATGGGCACGAGTAGGTCAGAGATTGCTCCGAGAAAGAAGGAGACCCTTCCGGTGAAGGAAGGCTCGTGAGGGTATCTTGTGAAGGAGACGTTCTACGAGGCACGAACGATACGTTGTTGAACTCCACCACGTAAGGGATACCAAACGAAGTCCAATGGATTTGCTGGGACATATTGAGATGCCTTATGAGCCTTTCAAGGCAATACAAAGATAGCTGAGAACTCGAAGTGCTGGACGGATATAGTTGCCGCTAAGCCAGTAGCGGCGTTCAGCAGTGATAAAGAGAGGAACAAACTTGTTAACCTGCTGACTGGGAGCAAGGGAGACACATGTCTAGGTAGGGTAATGCGAGCCTGATGGAAAACACGTTGCAGCAGCATTACGTCGGTGGGCGATTATAGGGCCTGCGACTGGTAAAATGGCTGGTCAGTGTCACGAATCGCGAGACGAAGCTAACTTCCAAGTTCCAACGCCAAGTTTGCGAAAGGTCACCAATTCCGGACGTCTATGACATGCATTCTTCTGCGAGACAACACTTGACAAGTCATTTTTGGACACAGCGTTTTAGAATGAGCGTCAATTGGAACGCAACTTCTAAAGATTGTGAACTGAATTTAGAAATGCTGCAGGTACAGTCTGACGCGAGGGATAGGTGAGGACAATACTTGACCGAGTCACTGTATCATGATTCATGAGGTTAGCCGGTCATCAACGTATTGGGTACTCAGCATTTACTATATTGTCACCCAGGCTAGCCTTGCCCTATGCAGACCCACAGACGAATTCGTTCCTTCTTGTCCAGTACTTACTCACTTAGGCTACCTAGCCAGCGGCGCCCTTTCTCCGACTACTTTGTGAGTGTGGGAACTTTTCGTCCACTCTTGTTCTCTTTTCTGGCTCATTGACATGCGATATTCAAGCTGAACGACGCTTTTTAGAAACATCTTTGGTGCTGTGACCTTTGGGACAGGTACGACGCGGCCCGGACATGACGTATGTGCCACACGATGGCATGAGTGATTTTGAGAGTTCTTGGAGCGGTACAGGTGTCCATGTGTTATAGGCTGTCAGCGATGCCAGGTGCGTGCACCGATGGAGTATTCTCAAGATGTCGCACGGCGGCGAACCTTGTTCTCACTCATGTGTCCGCATTTTGTGGATCAAGTAGTACTATCCCAACGCAGCATTCCAGCTCCTGAACGGAGGCGACTGAAAAGGTATATCCTGGTTATATTCCGATCATGATGACTAGGCGCCATCGCCCCTTTTCGCCCTTGCTCACTGCTCAGATTCTCATGTGCTCCTTCGTGGTCATGTTAGGCTTCGACGCTAGCTTGCTTTGAGCTTTGAGTTATCGATGCCGGGCTGGGAAGTGGAGCGCAATGTACCATATACAAGGGGGGCAGGCGAGGTAAATTATGTTCCCAAGGTTGACAGTTCATACAGCTGACCAAAGTTAACTTCACCGTTAGGGGTGATATCGATGGAGCTCATGATAGGTCTACCGCATATCCCAATAGAAGAGAGAACATTGATATACAATACTTTTCGAGCCAACTACCTGGCCCGCTACTTCTCAAGGTAAAATTTCATTTCGACCAGTGGCGTAACTTCGACATGGTAGCGGCGTTCGAATGTTCCTAAGGCACTGCATATCCGATTATGATGGCCAGTGGCGAATTTGAGAAAATCACCTGACATCAGTACAGATCAGTGCGATGACGTCGTTGCGCACTTTCCTTTTATGGAAAAGCAGTAAAAAATCTGAGCTCTATCATCGAATTCAACCGTACGCCACCGTGCACGTCTTGGCACTTCAAAGATAACTATTCGGACTAGAGGTCATATAAAGGCTGGCCCCTCGCTCTCTCTTCATTCACAACCCATATCCCCTTCAAGATCTTTTCATTCTTCTTCGAAATGAGTGCTGATTACTTCCCTCCTATTTCAATCAATCATACATCTATGGCTGAGGCAGCACCAGTAACCAACGGCACCCATAATATTGTCAATGGTTGCAGCGCGGTTGCTCAAGCAAAAGGTTCTCCTGCAACATACAGTGCACCCTCCCGCGTCACTCTTCATCTCGGACATCTGCCAAGCAAGAAAGACATCAAAGCACCGTGGCCGCGCACGCCCTCACGGGTCGGTATACACATACGTTGTCACCCAGGGCATCCATCTGACGTGTGTCTTATGTTAGGTTGACCCCAACAACCCACCATGGCCGGCGTACCGTGGCTACCACGAGTACTCGTTCGCACACGCAACGATGGGTGTTCGTTTACCGACCATCCTTGGCAAAGCTATAGACGACACCTCGCGGACTCTTAACGAGCAGTCCGCCGAAGACAAGATAGTAGATCTTGTAGAATGTTTGGAGAGGATGGACACCCTCATGGCCGATCTCAGCGGAAATGCTAAGCTAAGACCAATTATTGACGACGGTGAAGGTGACGTTGCGCTATGGAATAAGGAAATTGCGAAGTATTTCCAGGGTATGATGTTCGCCATATGCACCATGCATCTTGCCTGATCATCCACATTTTTAGGCAAGGATTTCATGAATGCGCCTTGGTTGTTTGCCGAGGCTTATAAGTACCGTCGCCTACATGAGTGCTTCAGTGTAAGCAAGTACTGGAAAGACTATGATGTCTTCTATCGTCAAAAGGTACGAATCAAATCTCATTAGTTTTCCCCAGTAAAGTCTGATACCGCTCCCAGTGTGACACTTTTTCAAGATCGACAGATGCTGTCTTCGAGTTGTCTATGCGCTTTGCTGAGCCTTTCAAACAGTCAGACAATATTTCAGACAAAGAGAAAGCAGAAAACGAGAGACTCATGTTTTTAGAGTTGACTCAAGGTGATGATACAACAATTTCTCAGGTTCGCAGCTGACATGTTATGCAAGTGTGTCTGTGGGGCAATTCGACCGACCTTTCGCTCTTGATCAACATGACGGAAGAACAGATTAAATCCCTTCAGTCAACTGGAGGAGATCATCTCGCTGCCACTGAAAAGAATATTCTCGGCAACCATCTAAACCAGCTTTGGGAGACTGTCAAGGTCCTCCGTGAAAAGACTGGTGGACGAATTGACTTCGTATTAGGATAATGCTGGGTTTGAGTTGTACTGCGATTTCGTGTACGGTGCGTTCAAGAACCGAAGCATGATGGAGAGATTGACAGCTTTTTACCAGCCGATTTCCTCATACAGAGCGGTCTGGCTAAGCAAATCCGATTCCATGGCAAGCGCTATCCATGGTTCGTGTCTGACGTGACGCGAAAAGATTGGGAGTGGTTACTGAATACAATGGTTTACGGGCACTTGTTCCCGAAAGCCTCCGAGGCTGAGCGAGAGTCGTTGCGTAGGCTCGGGGCTCGGTGGAAGGTAGGATTAGTGTCGCGCGTGTGGTGATTCACTCATACGTTTTATAGCAATACGAGAAAGATGGCAGATGGCAATACGAGCAGCATCCCTTCTGGTGCACTGGATACACGTTCTGGGACCTTCACAGCGAAGCACCAGATCTCTTCCTCCACCTGTCTCGCTCAGATCTCGTCTTCTTCAAAGGTGATCTGAATCACAGAAAGTTGACGTATGATTGCGCTGCACCAGCCAGTATTCCATTCGACATTTCGATTGGACCGATGGCGAGCGCTGCTGGAGCTCCAAAAATTTGCAGTTTGCGGACAATCAAAAGCGACGTCGTGGTTGGGCTAGGAGACGATGGGGACGTCATAGCAGAGAAGTTAGACAAGGAAGAGCCAGGCTGGAAGATCAGCGGGAAATACGTGCGTATTTTCGGCAGTCGTGGCTTCATGCACTGAGCGTCTGCTTCATCCAGGCCGTTGTACTCCTGTCAGAAGGTCGACCGGGGGAGAAAGTGCGGTTCGCTTGACAATGAGATCCATTGATAAAATGGCGTCATCATCTCTGGTGCTTATAGTATGTCCCGGGATTTCGTTGTCGCCGCTTACCATATCCGTCGATGTCGTGTTACTGTAGAGCACTGCCGGTAGAGTACTGATCGATCAAGTACTGAGATCTCCGCTGTCTGCACAAGTATGAGCTCCTACTATCTGTCGCTATTTTGTTATATACATTTATGAGTCATTTACATATACGCTGTCAATCACTGTTTTGCATGCCGTTTCAAGTCCTTTTCTTCCATCGCCTTGAGAGGTAGGTCGAATATTAATGTGCGTCACAAGCCGAAAATATTTATAACACTTCATACATATTTATGTAACCCTAGATAGTGGCGGTCAAGGGGTCCGGTCAAGGTAGTTAAACACACCAAGCATTTCCCTGGCTCACTTATCGCATTCCCCGAGGCTATTGCACGGCCGGCGAAATGATACAAGGGGGAAATTCACTGAATCAAAAACTCAAAGGCTCGCTGTAAGGTCGTTTCCATGTATGCGCAGCGCAATCTTTACAACCAGCAAATGAGTCGGATGAAAATAGCATATCACGTCCATGGTGAATTGATGCCCAAACCACCTCGCCAGCGCGTTAAAAAGAGAATAAAGGTACCTTTGCATGAGCTCTTGAACTCCATTCCACACAGGATGTCAACTCCATGAGGTCGTCGGAGACTCGAACTGCGATACCTATTTCTATTTTTCCGTTCCTCCGACCTAATCATATGCATTGTGCTTTTATCCCCAAGTAGACCTCGCCGGGCCCGAGAAGTACTCATGCATCTTGTGTAAATTTTGTGCTCGATATTCTTAGAAAACATCTTGGTATTCACGTGGTCCCACCGCTTGCGATTGAACTCTGAAGAAGCAGTGTAACACATTAATGTGCCCCTAATTTTCTTTGGTGTTGCATCACGGTAAATTGGGAGATTCCTGAAGCTATGATACACTAACCATAGCTATAGGCAGTGATATGTTGATTTTGATCCAGATTCCCATGAAAGGGAAAGTAGGGTCGCACAGATTAAGCAGTGGTCGGCCGGAACTGCGAGAGCTTATCAGAAGCAGTAACTGACAAGTGTGATCTTGTGGTCACCATGAGTCTGATACTTACCAGGGCGGCCACGATGATCGTCAATATTTACTAAGTGATAATGAGGAAAAAATCACGTAGTATGACTGCGACTCGTTGCTTCGCAAACACATGGATGTTAGGGACATAGACTCTCACAAATAAGTTTCGATGGCGTCTGCTTGTTGAGCTGTTGAGCCACTTACTACTACTAGAAGCTAGGACACTCGAGGGATTACTACTTGCAGGGCTTACTAAGCGGAAGTGGTCGGGGTTCCGGGGAACAACCGGGGAAGGACTACATAGTACTAGTAGTACCGATGGATCCTGGCATAACAAAGCCATACGGCCGCGGCACAAATTTCCCCACTTCCTTATGGCGGTGATTATGGCAAAATATTGGTGCCATCACGATTCATATCGAATAGACGAGTTTTGACTTAACGGTGCTGTCTGGTTCGTTGCTTGCTATTCCATCAAATTTCTTCGTTCTTCAAAAAATCGCCCCGAATTGATGTCTCAGGAATCAGTCGCTGTGCATATGCTCCAGGGAACATGCTGTCTTATCTCTTTTCATAGCAACACTCCACGTTCTGTGTAGAGCCGGCAGGTATTCTTGTAATCCGGTCAGTGTAACAAATCTTTCAATGTGAGATAGGCCCGTACTGCCACTTGGAGGTGTGCTCGTGGTGAACGGGCTCCACCATGCAAATTACTCACTAACCCTTGGTCCATGAATAAACAGTGGAGCCGTGTGCCCTCATGGATGCTTACTCACGGTTAAAAACAGGCTACTCGTCCCGCTATGTCGGTTGTGTGCACAACGGGTCAACGGGTCGATTGTTTAGTTACTCCTGTTTTCGGTTTCTTCACGGGGGCGCGTTCCATACGGTTAAGCTTTCTGAGGATGAGATTAACCATGTGCTCACTTTTCAGCAGTGTATTCACGTTTACCAGCACATATATAATGGGCTACGAAATCTGGTATGATCGTTACCTTCCAGCACTGATCAATCATGTTCCCCGCTGCATCCTTGTTGACGACTCTCCTCTTGGCCATGTCCATCGCGGCATCGCCCGTTGAAGTTCGCGACTCCCCCATCACGCTCCCTATCGCCAGGAGGCTAAACACCCCCAGTGGTACCATCAATCTCTTGGAGCATGACCAAGCTCGTGCGGCATCCCTCAAGAATGTTGGCACCAGCAGTCTCACCCCCCGTGCTGGTAGCATTGCTGTCACCAACTGAGGCTGTCTCCTACGTCGCAGCAGTTGGCGTTGGCAGCCCTGCCACAACCTGTAAGTTTAATGTTGAGAACACATGCGGCTGCTAATGGATCGTCGTACAGACCAGTTGATTGTCGACACCGGTAGCTCGAACACCTGGGTTGGTGCCAACACTGCGTACGTGAAGACCAGCACCAGTGTTAGCACTGGTCAGCCTGTGACGGTCGACTACGGTTCCGGCTCCTTCTCTGGTATGTCATAACATACGAAGATTCCATGAATTGAAATATCTATGTTGACCTATAGGAACCGAGTACACTGACACTGTCACTCTCGGCAGTGGACTCACCATCACCGCGCAATCAATTGGTGTTGCTTCTACATCGACCGGCTTCACCGGTGTCGACGGTATCGTTGGCATTGGGCCTCTCGACTTGACAGAGGGTACTCTGACGAACGAACAAACAACGACCATCCCGACTGTCACTGATAACCTGTACACTCAGGGTATTATTTCTGAGATGGTCGTCGGTGTCTCTTTCGAGCCCACTTCTACGACTTTGAGCACCAATGGTGAGCTCACCTTCGGTGGAACTGACGCCACCAAGTACACCGGCACCCTTGCGTATACGTAAGTTGTGTAGCTCTGAGATCAACATTTCAATTCGGATTAACGGCAATTGTTTTGTCTCAGTCCTCTCACCACCACCTACCCTGCATCCTACTACTGGGGTATCAACGAGAGCATCACTTACGGCTCCACGACGATCTTGGCTGAGACTGCTGGTATCGTTGACACTGGCACTACCCTCATCCTCCTTGCCAGCAGTGCGTATCTCAAGTACAGCGATTGATCTTAATCTAATAAGTGTTCGATAGACGCCTACACAAAGTACCAGTCTGCAACTGGTGCTACTTTGGATCGGACGACTGGTCTTCTCCGCGTTACTCTCACCCAGTACGACGCCCTCCAGAACTTGAACTTCAATGTTGGCAGTGTACGTCATCTTTGTTGCAATCGTTAATCCACTTGCTTACCGGTTCTTGAGCACAGAACACCTACGCTCTCACCCCTAATGGCCAGATCTGGCCTCGTGCCCTCAACACCTATCTTGGTGGTAGCAACAGCTACATCTATCTCATTGTCAACAACCTTGGCACACCCAGTGGTGAAGGTCTCGACTTCATCAACGGTCAGACTTTCCTCGAGCGCTTCTACTCCGTGTTCGATACCACCAACGCCCGTGTCGGTTTTGCCACAACCTCGTACACGGATGCCACCACCAACTAATTTAGATTTTTTTTTTGGTTGGGTATTAGGTGTTTGTATCTCAGCAAATATAATATTTTTCACAACCTCTGACCAAGTTGCCTTCTGGAAATAACTCTGTATGTGACAGGAGTAGCTGACCGGAGGATCGTGCGAACACGCGGAGTGCTGTTTGAAGGAAGTTTCTAAGCATCTGCATTCAGAACGGCCATAACGCAGGACGAATAGTTTTCTAATCCGGATAATAAGCGTCTAATGATCAATCTAGCGATGACTTACTGATCGTGATGATCAAGCCCTTCCGCAATATATGTGTGCATAAATACCGGCGACTTGTGACCATGCATAGCTATACGTGTGTGATCAAACATAGATTGTCTTCAACTGTGTGACATCGACAAGTTGAGGGGGAGCGAGAAGGAGATATCACGGCGCACCTACTACTTAATCATTATGTGATTCGTACGCTTGTATGCGGTCGACGGGTTCTCGCATTCTTTGGGGGTGCCTTGGCCTGTCACTTGAGATCACACGAAAATTACTCGGTTCATTGTTGTCGCCAGCTTGTTGAGTTGAACGAATGTGCAAGCGCCTTCAAGTCGAGACGTGACCTCAAATCAAAGACAGCTTGTCATTGGACCCCTCCGTGATATATAACCAGGGGAGATTTTCTCGTGTGTGCAAACCAGCAAGATGATTCAGTCAAATAAGAATGACTGGACAGGGTAACGGAGTGGTGGAAACCCCGAAATGCACGAGAATCGCTAGAAAATGGAACATGTTAATAATTACCACACCGTCTACGAAAAGTTGTTGTGAATGAGTACTGAGTCACGGTACGGCACTTGGGGAGGCAGATTGTGTAACTCGGAGTTAAGGAACTAGGAAACCAGCTGTAAGCTTCACTCGTGATTCAATCTGATAGTGTTATCGATGCGAACTTTCTATGATGAGTATCCAGCATTCCTCCAGGGCCACTGACTGAGTGTCTGGTTGAAGTGCTGCTTTCAGGGGTATGAAAACTCATATGTAGGACACTTCAGAGGCTCAAGCAAGTGGTACATTACACTCTTAGTAATGCATGCCATATACCATCATGGAATCGATCCCCTCCTGAAGGAGCAAAAAAGCGGATTTGTTTTAGCCCAGGGTTACTGTAGTACACATATCAGCCCTGTGGAGGCTACACAAGCTCCCATATCATGAAAAGGCGGTATGCCAAGATACTACATAGATGCAAGAGAATAGCCAGGTGGCAAGGGGATGCTGTAGTGATTCGGAGGTAGGAGGAGGAGCCTGGGGGGATGCTATGGTGACTCGGAGGCAGGAGGAGGAACCTGGGAATGCCTAACCTCTAGGATATCCCTGGACCCAAAATGGGATTTATTTTCCTCCGGCCCTCGGTCCGTTTGGCTATGTTTGTGTCGGTGGCCACAGTTACAAGTTTCCTCCCCTAATGACATTTCTTCTCTCTACCACTTGACATTACTTCGACTTATAACCTCCAGTTCCAATGTCGCCGCCTCCAGTTCGACCGCCTCTGGAGGGGGATACATTTTTGTTCCTCGACGAGTGGCAGACTGATTACACGAAACGGGAAGTGAATCAAACAAGACGGGGTCAGGGATGCTCGGAAGTTGATATTGGAATATCCAATTGTGCACGTGGATATCCTGGAAGGACGCTCGAATGTGGTCACTGCAGAAACACAAGTGATATATCAGAGGAACAGTTGGTTCGGGAGACCGCGGTGCTAACATTGATATTGATTGTCGCCGGGTGCACACACTTGGCATCCGCACTGGACGCATTCATGCATGATGATTTGATGATGATACCGCAGTGCGCTGTCCTTGAAAAACGAATATCAACGATCTGCCAGTGGACTTCCCTTTCCCATTGAAGGTCATGCTTCTCACGGACAAGCTTCTCCTTGCTGGCATATGAGGTATGCTGCAACACTTGATTTTAAGACTCTAAGTTGAGGTGCTGCAGGTGGCCCATGCATTATAGGGAGGCCCTAGTGATTCCAGGTGAGATGTGCGCCGCTACGAGATGGGCATCTGCGCTGATTTCCTCTTTAGTCGAGAAACTGGTGGAAGGACTACTAGCTATGTAGTCATGTCGACCCGACAAACCGCCGGCAAAGTTTCCCACTTACATCATACTATGATAGTACGGTATGTATCTATTATGCCCACGAGCCACCACAAACTTCTTCTACCATTCCATCAAATTTCCTCGTGCCTCAGAAAATGGCGAACATCTTCGTTTGCTTAATACAGCATGAACGTAACAACGCCACGTGTTTATCTTCCTTCTTTCGGGGACCGACTACGGGAGACTAAGGATAACTGCCCTCCTCAGCAACGCTTGTCTCATCAACCTGGCACTGACTCTACTCCCTCCCACTCCAAGGTGTATTTGTTATGGGCGAGCGTCACAATGGAAATTAACGCGAGGTATTCACTTGTCAACGTGATCCATGTGTAAACAGGTGGTTCCATATGTCCTCGTGGGTGCACCACAACTTCTTGTTGCTTGCGGTCCAAAACAAAGTATTTGTCCGCGTATATTAATTGAGATCAGGAGGTCGAATCCTCGAAGTTGTGCGCAAAACGGATCGAATTGGATTGCGATTGTCTTATCATCGTTTTCTCCACATGAAGGGGCATGTCCTAGCACGGCATAAACGTCCTGAGCACGACATTGAACGTATGCTCACTTTTCAGGCACTGCCAAATACATTCACGTTCGCCAGCACATATATAATTGGGCCATAGAATCTGGTATTATCCTCACCTTCGAGCACCAGTCAATTATGTTCCCGGCTGCATCCTTGTTGGCTATTCTCCTCCTGGCTTTGTCCATCGCAGGATCACCCGTTGAAGTTCGCAACTCCCCCATCACCATTCCCATCGTTAGGAGGCTAAACACCTCCGGTGGTACCATCAACCTTTCACAGCACGATAAAGCTCGCGTGGCCGCTATTAAGGACCGCTCCGCCAGCACGCTCAACCGCCGTGCTGGTAACATTCCTGTCATAAATGAGGCTGTCTCCTACATCGCACAAGTTGGCATTGGCAGCCCTGCCACAATTTGTAAGTTTAAGGTAGAGAAAAAACATGCGGTTGCTAATGGATCGTTGTACAGACGACTTGATTGTTGACACTGGTAGCTCGAATACTTGGCTTGGTTCCGGCTCTGCGTACGTAAAGACCGGCACCAGCATCAATACTAGTCAGCCTGTGTCGGTCGGCTACGGTTCTGGTTACTTTTCTGGTATGACATACAAAGATATCACAAGTTGAAAATATCTATGATTATCTATAGGAACTGAGTACACCGACACTCTCACTCTCGGCAGTGGGCTCACCATCACCAACCAATCGATTGGTGTTGCTTCTGAATCGAGCGGCTTCACTGGTGTTGACGGCATCCTTGGCATCGGGCCTCTCGGCTTGACAGAGGGTACCTTGACGAATGAACAAACGACGTCCATCCCGACTGTCACTCAGAACCTGTACAACCAGGGCAAAATTTCTCATATCATCGTTGGTATCTCTTTCGAGCCCACCACGTCGCAGAAGGTCACCAACGGTGAGCTCACCTTTGGTGGAACTGACGCCACCAAGTACAGCGGCTCCATTGCATATACGTGAGTTGTGTAGCTCCGAGAACAAACCAGACTGACAGCAATTGTTTTGTTCCAGTCCTCTCACCACCACCCAAGATGCATCCCACTACTGGGGTATCAACGAGAGCATCATGTACGGCTCCACGACGATCTTGTCTACGACTGCTGGTATCGTCGATACTGGCACCACACTCATCTATATAGCCACCGGTGCGTGTCTCGAGTACATTGAGCAATCTCAATCTAATCAGTGTTCGATAGACGCCTACACAAAGTACCAGTCTGCAACCGGCGCTACTCTGGATCAGGTCACTGATCTTCTAAGCATCAGCCTTACCCAGTACCATGCCCTCAAGAACTTGAATTTCAACATTGGAAAGGTGCGTCTTTCCTGTTTCACGCGTTAATGCCCTTACACACCTTCTTTTGATTACAGACAACCTATTCTCTTACTCCTAATGCTCAAATCTGGCCTCGTTCACTCAATACTTATCTTGGTGGTAGCAGCGGCTCCATCTACCTCGTTGTTGCTGACATTGGCACGCCCAGTGGTCAAGGTCTTGACTTCATCAATGGCCAGACTTTCCTCGAGCGCTTCTACTCCGTTTTCGATACCACTAACTCCCGTGTCGGTTTTGCTACAACCTCGTTCACTGATGCTACCACCAACTAACCTAGAATTGGGTTTTCATATCAAGTATTTGTACGTGGAAATAAATCATTTCCCACAACGTCTGCACGCCGACTTCTGGAAACATGACTGACTGTCACAGTCTGCAGTAACACTACTTAGATGGGAAGAATAAATGTTATATTAACCCCCAGACGTGCACGTTTGGACTTTTCGGGTGTTCTCCTTGCTCCGCAGCACAACACAACAGGTACTATTTAAAAGATGTAAATTACTAGCTAACACGATGCGGGATGCCTTGTAAAATCCTCGTCGGGAGGGTGGTGAATCCGGCAATGATTTGGGTGATTGAAACCTACTCTAGTTGATTGGTACTACCATACCAGGTGATTCGCACTTCGTATGAAAAATTGACGGTCCTTTTGGTGGGGTTTGCAGTCCTGGATGTACAGTCCTGAGATGGGCGAAAAGATATATTCATGAAGTATCTAGACTCAATAGAATGTGTCTCGGAGGTCAGGATGAGCACGAGAAAATGCCTGAGAATGTATGGCAAGTGCCGGCGAGGCGAGCACGCTGCCAGGACGGTTGCCGCGAATTTGTGGCTGCTGGCATTGGGACTGTAAACCCGAGCGGAGTTGGGACCGTCAATTTCTCGACCCGAAGCTGCAGCTGTCAGAATTTCGCGGAGAACCGCATGCTTTGTGTGCGTGGGATCAGCACGTTCGGACTGGAAAATTGACGGTCCTCAGGTGAGAAATTTGCAGTCCTTTCGAATCCCGCTCGGCAACGCTTACCAGGACTCTGCACGGTGGCGAAATGTCATGCAAGCTCTCTGCTGCGCGATCGCACCGCAGGAGACGCTTCGGAAGCTCAGCAAAACTACATTTTCGACCGCTCTACCTACGCCGACCGTCCCCAGAATTTTCCGTCCACAGCTCGTCCCAGACGCGACTCCTTCGAACCACCACCTCCGCCAGACGCGCCTCCTCCGCTTTTGGCAACGCTTAGGTAATCCAGTGCTGGACCGTCAATTTGCTCGTGATCAGCTCTACTTCGTATAAAAAATTGACGGTCATGTGTTCATGAAGTATCTACACTCAATAAAATGTGTCTGGGAGGTCGGGATGAGCACGAGAAAGTGCCTGAGAATGTATTGGTAAGTGCCGGCGAGGCGAGCGCACTGCCAGGACGGTTGCCGTGAATTTGTGACTGCTGGCATTGGGACTGCAAACCCGAGCGGAGTTGGGACCGTCAATTTCTCGACTCGAAGCCGCAGACTCAGGTGAGAAATTTGCAGTTCCTTTCGAATCCTGCTCGGCAACGCTTACCAGGACTCCGCACGGTGGCGAAACGTCGTGCAAGCTCTCCGCAGCGCGATCGCACCCCAGGAAACGCATAGGAAGCTCAACGAAACTACATTTTCGACCGTCCCCAGAATTTTCCGTCCGCAGCTCGTCCCAGACGCTGGCAACGCTTAGGTAATCCTATGCTGGACCGTCAACTTCCCCGTGATCAACTCCTACTTAGTACTATGGATGTGATAACATGCTTATATTTACAACTTGCAAGAAGGAAAAAGAAGAATGTCCATATCTAGATAGGCTACCAGGACTTCTTGAAACAGAATGCATAAAAAGTCGATTCCATTCAACGGAGGTGTTCCGCGCATGGTCTGACAAACGAAGACAAGGCACTATTAGTCTGTTTCTTCGTCCCAGCGCCCAGGGAAAGACGGCGTACTGTCCGGGGACTCATTGGACATTCCCGCGCGACGCGCTCCTCTTGAACTTGAATTCCTGAACTGAAATGAAGAACCGCCGGCCGCTCTCGAGCTGCCCGAGCTTCCCCCAAATAATGACTGGAATAATCCTCCACCAGTCCCACTACGACCTGAGTTCCCGGGCGATCGTGGACGTGATGGAACTGAAGATGAACTTGTTGGGCGAACACTGGGGCCGCTTCCTGGTCCCGGGGGGCTGCCTGGTGAGCGCGCCGGTTGTGCTTGCTCTATAAGAGCATACCTTTTCCCCAGCGTAAGACGATGATGACGATAGACATAACAAAATGACCCACCGGCAAACAGGACACGTCCCACTAGATTTCAACCATGGCAATATACAAGGCTGGTGAAATGGGTGCTTGCATGGAAGAGTCACGATAACCTGCTCTTCCGGATCTTCAGTTCCAAGTTGAAACTGTTCCTTACATACGGCGCAATCTCTATCTAATAATGGGGCTGAAAACATATGAAAGTGAGTAGTGAAAGTGATGGATGCGATGGATAATGACCAACATCGTTCCACAAGCATTTCTCGTTGGAGATTGTTGATGATTTCTTCTGTTGCTGGAACAGGCCGTGCAGCCGAATTTTCCATTATCTGTGTTATCACTTGATCCAATGCTACCCGATCACTCTCAGGCTTTGTAAAAACGTTTGAGGGAGGTACACACCCTCTTGATTAAAAACATAGTCACCCCATCGTCCACTCGGTCCCCCTCCTTCAGGACCAAGGGTGAACAGTTCTGTAAAAGGGTCCATTCCTCTACCGATGGGACCGTGTCCAAGTAAAGCCAGTAGATATTGGGCCATCATTGGACCAGTGATGTCACCGGGCTGTCGTGGATCACTTTGATTTTCACGACGCAGGAACCTACACCAAATTATGTGTATAAGATTGGAGACGATCGTAGTCGACGTACTCAGACATGGTTGGGACATCATGATCGCGCTGCTCCGGAGAGTGTGGACGATTGAGGGTGTTGGGACCTCCAAGAAACAAGGTTCTTGTGGCACCACTGGGCCCACTATGAAACTCAAAGCGGATGTCACCCTGCTCAGATTATGAGCTGACATGCAGCGCGTATAGAAAATAGCCAACCGTTCCACCCTCAGAGCTACGAGGGAAGGTAGGTGAACGAGGTCGACGATTTCCCGACAATGCAGCTGTGTACGTTTTCTTATATGTAAGGTCTTACTTATCACGAACTGCATACATAAAGAGACGCGAACCTAGCAAGCCACCTAAATTCGGGGGCATTTCGTCGTCGGAGCCTCTCGGAGCATGTTGCTGATATTCCCGAGGATCATCGCTTGGATCCTCTATCTGCACAAGATTATGATACGACGTTGTCATTGAGTACGAAGATCAGGGTACGCACCTTCTCAACGAATGAGCCATGACATGATGCACAGATTGGATCCGGTTGCTATCAGATCACATCGTCATACATTAACATCAATAGAAGCCTTCAGCTGACGATCTGCTAACCATGAGTGGTCTCATCTCAGCATGACACTGTTAAAAGATGTTAATAAAAAACATGCAAATTCTTCTAAAGGAACGAACTTCATGACAATACCACATTGACTCCCTGGAAGACATTGTAGCAAAGGCCTGAGCTTGAGCAAGGGGATGGATGGTGGTGGAAATGAGAACAGGTTTCGGCACAGCGTTGCAATGACGCCACAACCAGCATTACATACCGCGACCGGGAATCCATCCGTTTTGGTACACCAATTTGCCAAGTATGTAGTATCCTCGGCTTTGAAGTATTATAAGTCCGGCAGACTCCGCTGGCTCTCGCTCACGACTCGATCAACTTGAAGTTCAAGGTAAGTATAAGATATTGCTCTCTTAAATCACGATGAACACTGGTTCTCTTCTATACGAATGCTCTTCTTAAGAGAGGCATGAGATTAATACCTGGTTTTCCTGAACGTTCCAGTCATGATTTGAATCTTGAACGTGGGACTGACTCGAGCCTTATCGTTTACGCAGGTTAACGTCGTTCTCCACGCTGCCGTCAACCCGCAGAATAAAGATTGCGTACCCTGAAGAAACACATAATATGGAAGCGAGGATTATACTAGTGATAGTGTATGGATGGAAGCAAACAACTGGGGCCAGTCCGCACTCTTTCTACACAACTCCCGGAAAGACCCCCCGGCCTTCGCCAAAAGTACTTTTGGCTCATCAAACTCAACAATCTCCCCAGCATCAAGTACTAAAATGCGGTCATAATCGATGATCGTCTTGAGACGATGCGCGATAGTAATAATAAGCGCACTCGAAAGTTCTTCACGAATTGTCGTTTGGATCTATGTGTACGCTGGTAAGACGCAGGACTGAAATTACTTGCCAACCAACCTGGTCATCCAAACGCGAATCTATCTGAGACGTTGCCTCATCCATGATGATGATATTAGTTTTTCGCAGGACTGCCCGAGCGAGTGCAACCAGTTGCCTCTCTCCTGCGCTGAGCGAGCCACCTTGGCTAATTGGCATCTCAAGGGTGAAGCCACCTTTTTCAACCGCCCGATTGAGCAGCCTCGTTAGGTGACATCGCTCGAGCACATCCCAGCATTCCTGGTCGGTGTGCTCCTCGAATGGGTCCAGGTTGCTTCTGAGAGTGCCAGAAAATAATGAAACGTCCTGGCTAACGATGGTCTGTGCACATATTAGCAATTTCCTAAGGGACCAGATTAATCGACCCACTATGCGTGACCGAAGATCTTCGAGGCCAATTGTCGAGATATCTATTCCGTCAATGCTGTAAAAGTATTAAGACGCTAGAACCAGGAGTGACACCAATAGGGACATACATTATTCTTCCAGCGCTGGCTTCTATCATGCGCAGCAAGGACAAAGCCAAGGTTGATTTTCCAGAGCCTGTCCTTCCCACCTATCGAGAATGATGAACAAATTACGACACTAGACGTTCGAAGAATTTGCGACACACCACCCCAATTTTTTCAGACGGTTGGACAACAAATGAGATATTTTTGAGCACGTCTGGTAGGTCAGGGTTGTACCTGACAACCAGGTTGTCGACAACCAACTGACCGTTGCTTGATGGCCAGTATGCTGGAGGTCTGTTCTTCTCGATAATGGCGGGTGCCTCCTGTGGCACACTAAGATACTCAACCACGCGTTCGACCGCGTTAAAGTCAAGCTCGAGCTGTGCAAGAACCCGCACTAGTTGGCGGGATGCCTCTGCAAAGATGCCGGCTTGCACGATAACGACCGCAGCCGAACCATTGGAAATTCCTTGCGAAAGAGCGAAGAGAGTGGTGAGATACACTACGACTGAGCCGAGACCTAGAAGGCGTTCGAGTCGAACACAATGGAGGAGAGACAAATCACGCACAGTCATATCGCCAGCGAAGCCAGCCGTTGACAAGCCACTGGCAAAGGGGTTAATGCGATATATTGTAGGTTGAATGCATCTCTTACGTATACATGGTCGAATGATTGGAATTTGTCCACTTTTTCGTAGAATCTATCTTGGTATCTCGACTCCATTGCAAATGCACGAACATGTGACAAGCCACGTAGAAGCTCATCGAATCCGGCAAACGCAGGCGACAAAGAGACGCTTTCAAGCCGACGCAGATCTCGTTGGGCTTGAACAAAACGAGGAGCGATGCGGATATACAACCACGCTATTATCAATGCGAAGGGCGCGAGGGTCGGTATAACCACAATTATGACAGTGAAAGAAGCCAAGAAATTGAGGACACCTGATAACGCGGCGCGCGCGGAAGCTTGCAGAGCGCCGTCAATGGTGTTGATATCGGTTGTGAAACGGTTGAGAATCCTCCCAATAGGCGTGGTATCAAAGAACCGGGCTGGTGCTCTTGTAAGCCTTTCGAGCAGCCTGAGAAACAGGGAGCGGGAGGCCTGGAGACTTGCATAGTAACCTAACGAGATGTAAGCCAGTACCGAGAATGCCCCTGCCATAGAGATATAGAGGTAAATCAAAAGCCACGGTCTGACGTCGGACATCGGGGGGAGGTAAGTCATCCCAAGGATATTTGACACTCGGGAGGAAGAACGAAGCGGAGACGTCATAAGCTTCACCCCATTTGGCCAAGAACACCTTGAAGAACAGTTTGTAAAACACGTGGAACCAAGAAGCTGTAACCATACCTGATTTCCAATGTTAATCATGCGGATCATGAGCATCAACACGAGAGTCAATGCCCAGGACATCAAACCCGCTGCCTTGATGTAAACCCAATATGTTCTGAAAGGTACCCGGCCTTCCGCCCGAACTTCCGCTTCCACTAATTTTCTAACAATCTGGGACTTGGACCGTTGTTTGGGAAGAACGTCCTCGGTATCATTGTCCGGCGTTTGAGTTCCAGAAGTAGCGACTTCTGTTTCTTCATCGTCGACCTCATTAAGAACATCGGGCTCTCTGATATCTTGGAATTTCTCTCTATCGCCAGCACGAGCAACATTGCCGCGAGACAGCTCAACCACGTAGGATGCTATCGGCAAACAAAGACTGATATGGTGTGTCACCAAGATAATTGTCCGATCACGAGCCAGTTCCCCAGACAAGCAGTGCTGCACAATATGTTGTGCAGTATGCATATCGACGGCGGCGAGTCTAAGGAATATTCAGGAATATTTTTTTATCTTGACGGAAAATGCCTACGGATCATCAAGCAGAATGCACTATCCAGTGATGTGGTCAGTCGAGAGAAGGAGGACTGGACTGGCGGATGACTCACAGTAGCTTCCGAATACATTGCGCGTGCCAAGGCAATACGAGCTCTCTGTCCACCAGATAGCGTGATGCCTTTCTCGCCGATCTCTGGGTTTAAATTAACACCTTCGCAATAATGAATGGAAAAGAGCTCCTACCGGTCATGTCACCCGCTTCGAATACAACAAGATCGCGTTCAAGAGTACACGCCTCGATGACTGCATGGTATCGTTCCTCATCGAAACCGAGCCTGGAGCCGAAAATGATGTTGTCCCTGATGGTAGCATGTTCAAGCCCTGCACATTGGGGTGAGCGACTAGACTACGCTATATTGACATCACTTGCAAGGAGTTTGGGCACAGTAAGCCACCTGGTGTCTCCTCTTGTTTATGAACACGTCGCCGGATAAACAGTGCATTTCTGAAATGAAGGCATCTAAGGGCCGAGCTATGACCGCCAAGGATGCACTGACCGCCAAGCAGCGCTGCGAGCAAGGCACTTTTCCCAGCACCAGTCGCGCCGCTGATAAGACTCAACTTGTTTTTCGGAAACTTGATGTCCAGAGGTCCAAGTTGGAAGCGAGATTCAGTCATCGATTCTTTGCGAACTCCATGCCATTCAAAGGTTGCGTCGTTAAAGCCGATGTCTGAACAATCCGCTTCAGAATCGGTATTCACTGTCGACAGAGATGAAGCCCATTCAGGAACCTCTTGCTCCGCAAGGAGACCCTCAATACGCTGCATCGATACGTAAGCTGTAAAAGATAAGAATTGCATACCCGACTGTAGTATCACACGACAAACCATGAAGCATTGCAAAGAATTGCCCGGGGAGAGCAGTCATAGGCTCCTGTAGCTGTGAGAACAGGGCGACTGCAGTAAATGCCCTGGATACCGTGAGCTGTTCTTGTTCGCCCAAAGTGTACCAAGAGAATGTTGCCAGGGCTGTTGCTGAGGGTATCCACGTCCTAGCAAACGCCATATGTACCTGTGAAGTCTGGACAACGAATAGCTCACCATATAAAAGAGATGACAGTGTCGACGATATTCTCTTTAATCCGCCAGTTGAGTTCCTCTTCTCGTGCCTGATGAGCAGAACGTGCCCACTGGTTCTCTATGAAATGTTAGTCAAGTAGAATCATGCGTCAGCTTCTGCTCACGTACCCCACCCATAAAACTTTAAAAATCTGATATTTTGGAGTAGTTCGTTCACGACATTCATCCTTTTGTCCTTGGCCTTCCATGATGCTCGGGTAATCTGATACATATTAGCAAGGAAGATCAAACAGCCGAGACTCCAAACCTTAATGTTGTATGTCGCTAGCGGGTAGTTCAAAATATAGGCGAAAAGAATCACAGCGACGCCTGATATCGCGCTCCATCCCAATATTCTAATGTATTACTTAGCTCGATATCTCAGAGAATCCGTGACTTACCTGTAGAGGAATATCAGCGCTATCACAAGCCGTACAGGAGACGAGAAGATTGCAGCAAAATCCCAAAATCGCTGAGCCACAGCGTACGCATCGCCTCTTCGGGGAGATGCGAATTAGTCACAGGAGACCACAACCCTGGGCAAAACGCACTGCATGAGATTCACAATTTTTCCAAGGTCAGCGCCGGCTTCTTCGTCTTCGCTAGAAATTTTGCCGCTAATATCCCTGCGGCGCAGTGCTTTATAGTGTAAAGCACAGAAGAGTTGGCCGCGGGTTCGTTCATAACATCGGCGGGTGTGCCAGTTTTTGAAGAGATCGACCTGCGCAAAAGACAGATGTGCTACAAATGTGACTGAAAGCCCAGTATTTTGCGGTCGAAACTGAGTCCGCAGTGGGATTATCCAATGATGATAGAATCATCCGGAGTGCATAAGCCGGGACAAAGCCTGCAGATCAAAAATATCACTCCGCCCAGACTTGATCTATATCTGCGCAATACACGCACCGACAACGGCACCCCACATTTCCAATGCAAGATCCAAGAGAAGATCGAGGGAGTTAGATACCAGCAAAAAGCGCAGTAGAGAGTGCGTTGGATGGCTGATTATATGTAAGAGACTGACCTATACAAGAGACAGTGGCTGCCTACCGTGAACGGTAATCCAGGCATTTTTTGAACAAGTTCTTGTGTCGAAAGAACGGCGACAAGCACCAGACATCGTCATCATTCAGGGTTCGCTTCCACTGCCTGGTCCAATATGGGTTCTATAAATGAAACAGTGCACCACGACCAAAGGTTTGCGTCATCTTCGGGAGAGGAGAGACCGGATGACGGAGTCTAGTCCCCGGTGTCAGTAAACAGCTCTAGAGCATAGTTAGACGAACAGACGTCAGTCGAACTCGCGACATTGAGTGCGGGTCGCACAGCCTGCAGTGGCAAAAGGCCAGCCACGTAGACGAAGGATGCCGAAATTAATATGCGAACTAATACAACGACAATGGGACCGGCAGCATGATCCGACAATGAAAAGTAGTAAACACATGCAGCAGCGATTTGAGAAAGCGCGAATAGAATAAGCAAATACGGAGGGGTGAGCGGTGCTCTCCACAAGAGTGTCAGGGTCGTATAAAACTGCCATAACAAAATCACAACGTGAATTTGGCGTATAACAAAACGTTGAACGTCCTACCCATGCAATTGATGCGACCAAGGCATCGGTCCAGGCTTCTCGCAGGACAAAGGCATAACCGAAATATCCAAGCCAACCAATCGAGTTAGCCAGAGCGATAGAGACAAGCATTCGACATATCCAAGCCTGTTTTGGAAATTCATCGTCGAAGGGGCCCTCGACATCGTCCAAAGTGATAAAGTTGCGAAAAGGTGCGCTCAGCGCTCTCCAAGCGGCTTGGATGATTTTTGGAAGCTGCCTGCGCGCTAGGAAGTCGGTAACGATCACTAGGATAATGATAACAGCGGGACACCACGTTCCAAACGGAACTCCATTGAGTTGCCCGCTGAACCACGGTTCCTGCGTAGCGGTCAGCACTGTCCCCGCAGGACGATAAACGCCTACCTGAGTAGAATGCATAATTTGAGGCCACGAAGCAAAGGCTGAACGCCTTTAAAGTCGCGGATTCAGAGAAGTCAGTGCCGATCGTGTAAGGAATTCAAGCTTTAGAAGGTGAACAATCACGTTATTTCTCACGAAAGCTGGACATATGAAAAAAGCCTGCCTCGTTCCTGCATGAAGGCCGTTCCGACTAGAAAAGTGATTTAAATTTCCTGATGCGCCCGCACCATATTACAGGTTGTTCGTGTACTATGCTTTGTGTGCAGTGCAACCAACTGATTTCTTGACCACGTGACCAAGGTCGCGAGCACACGTTTACATAAATCTCCGAACATGAGTTTTGTAAAAAGCTCATCTATGTCCGTGTCTAGCTGTCCATACTGAATATCCATGAGGTACCAGCACACTCTTTTACTTCTGATCCAGATCTCTGCCGCAGTCGCAGTTGCACTGCCAGAGATCCCAGTGGCGGATTACGCGCTAGGCGTGCATTCCGGAAGAGACCTACTCAGTATACTCGCGGGAACTGCTGGCACAGACTCGCCTCCTGTCACATCGGACATGTTCCCTCTTAGCTCACCTTCATCTCCTATCCATCCTGGTTTGAAAGATCTGGGTGGCTTGCTCACAGATCCGGTCCTCCCGACGGCATCCTCAGTGGGAAAGGTCGATACGATCACTCCCACAAGCCTCGGTGTTACGTCGTCCGCAAGCTCTCCAAAGCCTTCTCCGGAACAAATAGCACCTACGTCAACCACACGCTTGGCGGGTTACCCAACAGCCCCATCGAGCGCCATGACCGAAGACACGTCCGCTGACAATAAGACCTGGAAAATCATTGGGATCGCCTTCATCGCAATTTTGATCATAGCAATAGCGATCACATCCAGCATGTTCTTCGATCGCTGGTGGAAGATTGCACAAGAAATCTTATGCTGCAAGGGCCGAAGAAATGGCGTTGAACAGTTCGTCCCTGACTGGGAGAAGCAGACCTGGGAAGTCAACCCGGGACCAGAAGAATGTGGTTATAAACAGCGAGCATCGTTTGTGTCTGTTCGTTCTGATACGGGAACAGATCATATCAAGGAGGGAGAGATGAGAAACTCCGCGGACCACGCTATCCCTACCCTGCCACCTCAATCACTCATCAAAGACATCTCTCCATCAGACGCTCGAGAGCTTCCTTGGGATTCCGACAATCTCCATCAGTGCGCTCTGCACCGCCAGCTCTCCGCGCGTAGCGGCCGCCACGGAGACGCGTAGAGTGTGGTATTTTCCCGTAGCTCCTTCATGCCACACCTACCCTGCCCCATATTCCGGTTCATTCTTTACCCACAACCATGCCGAATTCGCATTACGATCGACGACTACCACATTCACTATCCACCCAATCGCTTTGTATTACTGCTCATGTTGTACCTGCCGCGTCTCGGGACGACGGGGGCGTGCAGTAGGTGGGCGCGGTGCTTGGCAGCGTCACTGGATACTTCTCTTCCAAGTGGTCAGACACAAGCATGCCTACTGCGCCCACCGTGCATACAGCCATGGAGACGTATAGTCGTGTTCGGGCTGGGAGAGCTTGAGAAAGTTGTCTGAGCAGATCCAGATCTGAGAAAATTAGTGTACACACCTTTGTATGATTGCCACAATGATCTAGCAACCACTGGCTCCGCAGATTTCTTGGAAGGCATGTGAGTTCGGCTGGAGAGACAGAGACTCTACTAGACAACAGCGTAAAATTTGAATCCGCTGACACGGTCGTAATTGGATGAGTTTAGTAATAACCGTCGTGACACTGATTGTATGTTTGATCCGACATGTTTACTGGTCTGGCAAGTATTTCTATAATTCTACGCTATGGATTCCCTGTGACTTGACTACTCCAGATTGAACACCTTGGAACAGTGTCTGCCATCCACCGCGACGATGGAGGTTGTGCTTTAACCATATCACAGTCGGCACCTATCTTAGTCGACTGTCACGTTGGTGACTCGATAGCCGTTAATGGAGCCTGTTTGACAGTCGTCGAATTCAACGTCGAGCGTGATGGAGGGTATTTCAAAATATGGCTAGCCAACGAGACCCTCAGCAGGACTGATCTGGGTAAGTGACCAGAGGCAAACTAATGCACAGTCGCTCATATGTAATTAAGGTAATCGCAAGGTTGGTGACCAGGTGAACCTGGAGCGTGCTATGGGTGCCCATGTTCGATTCGGTGGTCACTTCGTGCAGGTGCGCTCTTTTAGCGGCGCACTGATAACCAATTATAAGTCATTTCTCATCCTAGGCTCATGTTGATACAACTGCGATCATTCTCAGGAGAGCTCCTGACGGTGATTCGTTGCGTCTTTTGCTCCAACTTCCCGAGCCAACCGCAGAAAGACCTTCTCTTCTTCCTTACATCATTCCTAAGGGTTATGTCACTATAGATGGTGCATCCCTCACCGTTACTTCTGTCGATGATGCCGAGAGAACGTTCGGCATTATGCTTATCCAACACACTCAGCAGAAGATTACCTTGGGAAGAAAGGGCGATGGCGAAAGGGTAAATATTGAGGTTGACATGGTGGGCAAGTATGTAGAAAAGAGCGTGTTGGCTGCTCTGGAGGGTGGTGGTGGGGAAGCCATGCGGACCTTTGTCCAGAAGATTGTGGAGGAAACGCTCGTTAACAAGGGAATTCTACCTCCTGCCTAGACCAACAGCTTCCTATTATCCTCCTGTTCAACGTCAAATGATCAAGTATACATTGCCCTAGTAAAGTCACGTTAGTTTCATTGATAAGTATTACTCGGCTATTGAAGCAAATACATCCGACAGTCGATGTCCGATATTGACCATTTTGTGGACACAGTGCTAGTGGTTCAATTCTTTTACTGTAAACTACCAACTGCAAAGCTGCAGCACGCGCGGTAACAACACCTGAAACGATTGACGAACTACTAGATTTATTTTCATCGCGTGTTTCATGAAGGAGCCACCGTTGAAGAGAAAAGTGAGCGCGCTCCGAGCATGTCACGACATTGTCTACGTCCATGAAACTTACATGGCGAACAGGTCACTGCGAAACTCGACTACAACGGTGGAAATGTATCTCCTCGTTTTAATTCATCATCTAGACCAGCGTCACCGACTAAGCAACCGCTTCAGTCATCTCTCTCACCCCCAGGCTTCCGTCCGACAGTCAAGGTCAGCTCCAACGTGACTGTCCGGAAATTGTCAAGTTCGGCTTCATTGAATGCCATCAACAAAGCAACTTTCTCTCGACCTGGCTCGCCTTCGAAGCCGATTCGAAGTCCCGGGCCTCCCATAGTCACCAATCCCGTCAAAGCTCGCGTTACGGCGCGGCCCGCGTCCAAGTCTACCGCCACATCTCCTGTGTCTAGTACATCTCCTTTGGAGTCGCGTCAGCGATCGTCCACTACTGTTTCATCAAAGCTGCGACTTCCACCCCAGGAAGACCGACCCCGTAGCGGCAGCGTTGCCCTACATCACGCCCAGTCCACCTCAGCATTACGGAGAAATTCTCCATCACCCCGAACTCCGCTCTCTTCAGAACTACCATCCGCACGCGTCGACCAAGACCGTGCATCACCGTCTGCTCCCATCAAGATCAAATCCAAGATTTCACGGCTAGCCAAATCTAATAGTATCGAAACAGAACCTGCCCGCTCGCTATCCCCACCATGGGTTACCACCAGGCCTACTCATACAAGACCACCCATACCTTCACTGGCTTCTAGCTTCTCGTTGAACGCGTCATCAAGTCCGCCTAATTCGACCACTGTGTCATCTTTTTATCCCATCACGACCGGAGCTCCTGCTGCTAATCCGCATAGATACCCCTCACCGCGACGCGCCCCCTCACCCATATCATATGCTTATCAGACATTCACTCCAGTTGAAGGACCTTCGAAAGCAGTCAGGCAGGTACTGAAAGCCAAGGTCGACCCCGCTTCCATTCCTCTCCCTCCACATTCACCACCAATATCTGCATTATCATTATCTTCAAAGTCGTCCGTGTCTAGAAGGTCGTTGTCTGTGGATCCCTCTACTAAGAGCAATGCGAGCGCGTCGACGCTTAACTCTCACATAAGCAAGCGTTCGGATACCGAATTTGCTCGACTCAACAATCTTCGTTCTAGTCACAGCGATCAGGATGGCACGGTTTCGCCCACAACCAATGGCCGACGATCTAGCCAAGATCGGGATAGCGATCTTGACTCTGAAAACTCGGAGCACAAGGCGAGGACTGCTGCCAAGTCTAATCGAAAGGTCATCCCATTGACTACGTTTAATTACCGAGCTGACTTGTATTCAGATTGCCGACTTGGAAATAACGAATAAATCCCTTCTCGTTATCAATGCATCACTTGAAACTACGAAGAACCGTCAAGCTAAAGAGATTCGGGACCTGAAGCGGAAGCTTCGCGAATCCAGACTCATTCTCCCCCCCAGAGCATTCAGGGCTGTTGAGTCCCATGACCGCGAAGAAGAAGAAGTGGTTGATGACGATAGTGAGGAGGGTGATGATGGGGCTGGCGATGAAGTCTATGCAAGGGTGAAGGATATCCTAGACCGGCTTCTGGAATCAGGCAAGAAAGCTTTGGAAAGCACTCCCGATGATTTCCGGCAGGGCCTCTCCACGAAGGTCTTGAATGCCGATGAAGTCCGCACATGGAGAGATTCAGGGCAGGAGTCTGACGCCATTCTTGATGGCCGCAACAGAGGGGACGGTAGGGAGGATCAGGTTATAATCCCCGTCTCTCCGTCACACGTTGCTGTACCTGATAGTGATGATGACCTCTCGGAGGATGAGGTCGACGAACTAACCCTGGAACCACCACCCACTCATTTACCTCCAATCAGAATTACGCCTTCTTCCGAGTCTTTATAAGTTTATGGTGTTACGTTCATTACGCTCTACGTCCTGCAATGCTTCATCATGTAGACCTCGGAATCATTCCTCGATACCCCACCAGCATATTCACGCATCGCATTATCCAATATGTTTACACGAACACTGAATTCCACGTTTCTAAGTAACAGTCATCGAAGGGTATTGTATGAGGGTCATATATATGAATTGATAGATCAGTCATCGGCTATCTTCTGAGCACGTTTCGCGAGCTGGGTGGTTACATTAGATATATCCTCAAGGCAGCTTAGTTATTATTACTTACCGCAGCAGCCAAGTCCAGCTGACCAGCAGGTGCACTAGGCTTCGAAACTGCTCTCGGAGGCGCAGCACCAGCACCTGGTCGTGGAGCAGTGGGCATAGGTGGCTTAGCAGGAGGCTTGCCACCGCTTGGCTTCGACGCGATAGGAGGTGGCGCAGGTTTAGGTTTTGTGGCCACTGGGGGAGGGGGTTTTGCGCCTAGTGAGCTTGAAGGGCGGGAATTTGCAGGTGTACTGCCTGATGACCCATTAACAGATGTACCGGCAGACTTCTTCCAAGGCGCCGCGGAGCCGTTTAAGGGCGCAAGACCGGGGAAAACAGCCACAGGTTTAGCTGACGCATCTGCTGACAATGACTTCGCAGATATGGCCGAAACAGTTGGTTTCGAAATTGGAGTAGGGGTAGCATGGGCTGGTGGCGGTGGTCGAGCTGGAGGGGGGCGTGCTGCAGGTACCGCTTTGGCTTTTGGCGGCACAAGTTCTAGGTAATTGTTTGGAGCCCAGCCCTGTTGCCCGTCCTTCCTGACAAGCCACCAGCCATTGTCATCTTTCTCAACTAGTTCCACGGTATCATCCTTCTTCAAAGATATCTCGCCTTCTTGACCCTCAAACGCGAACTTCGCCTTGTATAACTCTACGTCGGGTTCTTTCGGTGGCGGTGGCGGTGGCGGTGGAACTGAATTACGAGTAGGACGCGCAGGGACTGATTTAGGGTGCGCCACCGGTGTTGACTTGACGGCAGCAGGTGGAGCAGATCTCCCTGGCAGTGGCTGGCCGGCTGGCTTCGGCCTGTAAGTCTTTGACTTCTGGAAAAGATCAATCGTCAGAAGACAGAAGTCACAATCCGATATAAACTCACATCCGAGGGACCGCCAGCACGAAGGAGCTTTCCTTGGGTGATCGGTCTAACAATACCAGGTTTTCTCTTTGCAGCCGGTCGAGAGGTGCTGGATGAAGGTTCGCCAGATGGGACGTGCACAGTGTGGCTCTTGTATACATCATCTTTTGTGACCGTCTCGTCCCTGACAAACTGAATCTGTGCCTTCTTGTCCTTCTTTTTCGCATATTCGATCCTTTCCCGCAAGTGAGACAATTGTAAAGTGAGGTCAATAAAACACGCACGACGGGCCAATCACGACGTTGATAGCAGCTTGCGTGAGCGTAAGAAGATTCGCGGTCAACTCCGTCTTGAAGTGGCAATGAAGGACGGGATCACCCTCCTCAGAGGCATTGCAGTTTAATGCCTGATAGTGTTAGCGACATGCCGGAGAAAGGATAAGGGACTAACCAGCCAATCATCCCTTAAATTAGACATTGATATACTTTTGATAGTAATCAAGGGAATCTTGCGTTCAAGGGAGGTGTGTATCTGACCATCCTTATTAGAAGTTACCGCGATGTACACAGCCTTTGCAGTCTACCACGACGCATGTCAGACGAGGTAAGGCAGTGAAGTACGTTAATACGTACCACTACAAGGAAACGTGGGCCGGGTTTGCTGGACCGAGCCAATCTGGACACTAATATCTGTACTTTCGAGCTGAAGGTGGCCTGCTCCGCTGTACTACATGTGAGATAACAAAACCAAGCAAAAAACTAGATATCTCACCACCAAGACCGCAGGCGGAGCGCAGGTCAGAGCCAACGATGCTCTTACCATTGACATCAAGATAGTCGCCCAGAAAACGACGATAACTGAGGAGACTGTAACGCCTGCGTTCCTTCCTTCCTGCCAACACCTGATGACCATAGTCGCGGACTTTGGCATATTCGAGGGCTTCTTTGTTGTTCTTCCAGAACCTCTGAATGCGTCTAGCGCACTCATTCTTATACCGCCAGTAGTTTCTCCAGGCTCGCTGAATACGGGCTGCCATGTTATGCCAATAACGGTCGCGCATAGTCTCCAAGGCAAACAGCTGATATTGACAACGTCGATTTCAAATTTTGATGTCATTGCATGGCGTACTCACTGTTTCGGGATTCTTGATAAAAGCCTTTGTGACCCCCATCTGCCATTCATCCTTGGCTATCCCCGTGTCCCTGAGAATTTGCTCGCAACCCGATTTCGTGTCTCCCTGCCACGTATATTCACCAGCGTACGATGTTGAAGGCGACAAAAGGTAGAATCGTTCTACCATTTTTTCGAAGGTGTTCCTATACGCAAACCCTGCGCGACGAACACGAATATTTTCTTGTAATCCGAGGTATTTGATTTGATGCAATATAGCCTTGGAATCATATTCAGTTGCGCTACGATTCTGGTTTGGTTTGATCGTTCGAATATAAGAAGGCTGAGCTCTCATCAAATTATCCACGAGGGCACCTGCTGACGCCTTTCCAGGGTGTGAATGAGCCATCCTGACTGATAATTGCAATGTAAAATACCTTAATCCTATCACCAGCAGTGGGCGGTCTCTTCTTGCTCGAGGGATCGGGTCGGTCGGAGAATAATGTCTGGAGGAACTGGTTGCCGCTACTACCGACCAAATCGAAGAGGTCCTTCACGAGTGCGTCCTTATTCTTGTCTGTCATACCAGAGATGTTGTACATGACGTCTCCGGCGTAGTGACGAACCAGAAACTGCGATCCACGTGCTTCAAAATGGGCGTTGGAAGATAGCATGGCCGTCCGCTGCACGAAACTGTTATCTGCCGCGGCTGGATCGGCGTGGGCTGTTGCGCAGGCGTCGTTCAACGCGGCGAAAATTCCAGGGGGTTTACGCTCTTCAATGAGATCACAAACAATCTTGTTGTTAAAGTAGTTGATCGGAGTCCACTTGATCTGCTCCCTCACGTACTCCTCCTGTTCGGTCTTAAGCGTCAATTCGATGAAAATCTGCTGAAGTTTCTCGTTGACATAGTTGATGCATAATTGCTCAAAAGAGTTATCCTGCAGAGTCCGTGAATGGGGTGACTTTTAGGCGTAAAATCTTGTCATACCTCGAAAATTTCGAAACCAAAGATATCCTGTCAATGCCTCAATGATTGTTAAACCGATAACAACAACGTCAAATACCAGGATACCAATCACTTGTGTTGTGGCACTTCGAGCCTTCATGGACACATTGATTCTCGCAACAATCCACTCGAAAAGATTGTTGTAAATCGCTTTTGCGAGTGCGTCCCTTCCAGCGGTTGCTTGCGCGGGATTCAGGGGAACGTCATATACCGAACCTCGTCGTCCGCCTCGTTGAGTTTCGACGACTTTGGATGTCAGCACCTTCTGAACCATCGCCGAGTCTACTTCCATGAGATATGCAATAAAATCCGTCACTCCGGTGTCAGAGATAGTCGCATTTCCGTCATCCATCTCCTGAAATTGCACATTCCCGAGCCATAAAGTAATTGCGAGCATCCGGAAAATTTCGTTCTGCTCCTGATCACTGAGGCCAATGATCCTCATGGCATTCTGACCATGTTTAAGTACTATTATAGGACAACAGGCAAATACTCACCAGCGTGTCCGCATAGTCGTTTGAATCGTTGATACCCTGAACGTCTAAGCAGTTGCTCATGCTGGTATAAGAATACGCATCTGGGCCCTGCAACCCGAATTGCTCTACAAATTCTCATGAGAACTCGGCATAGACGGACATGTAAGACGCACCTCGCTGCTCCTCCGAAGCAGCCTTCGTGAATTGATAGAAGATGTGAAAATTGCGCTCGTTCTCTATCTGCCCTACCACTCGGCCTTTCTCAAGTAGATAATTCGTAATTTGAGCCCCGTTCGGCTCGCCGTGGTCGTTGAACATGATCTCTAGATATTTACCCTGTAAAACTGTCATCAATGTGCATATGTAAAACAATGATTCACGCACATGACGACTTGAATTATTGTTTCGAAGAGTCTTTGCACAACCGAAGCTCTCCAATAGAGGATTCGTAGCCAACACCATTTCTTTGATCTCCTGTATACTGTTATCCTCCCCTCCGGACACGGCCGCAATATATTGCATGATGCGCTTCGCAGCCTCGGTCTTTCCAGCACCGGACTCGCCAGATATAATAACACATTGGTTTTCGTGGTATGCATTCATGTTATAGTATGCAGATTCTGCGATGCTGAATACATGCGGAGGAACTTCGAGTCGATTCTTGCCCTTGTACTTCTGCAAGGTTTCATCCGTATAGATTCCTAGATCTGAGCAGCATTTCACACTGACATCAGAAAATGATATTTGAATAGATGAGGCCTCACCTTTAAAGGGATTAACAGATATCAATACACTGCCGATGTAAGTGTAGATCTCTCCGCCGGTCCAACGTTTCTTAAGGTTGTCATTGATGCTATCGTTGTCGATAGTTGTCAGAAGAGTCATATCGGATACTCCGGCCTGTTTCTTCTTGAATCCTTCTTTCCAGTCTGCCTGTTTGTACCGAAATCACGGCTGCCCGTAGGTGTATCGATGCCTGAGAGCGCACCTTGGCAACTTTAGTCGCCCCAGCTGACTTCGGAGCAGTCTTTTTGCCCGCCTTCTTGGATATAGCCTACACGTGCATGCAGGTCAAGTACTGAACGTTTCAAGGTAATTTGGATCTCACCATGGCTGACCCGCCTTACCTTGAATGAGGGAAGGTGGTAAAGTTGTAGTAACGGCTGGGAGAAGTCCGCAGGCACGGCAAAGAACGGCAATACCCGTGGCAAACCCGGTGGTATTGAAAGTACCAATCGACTCATCGAGGCACTACCCTCGTAAAGTACTCCACAACAACAATACAGTCCCTACGCAGTTTATCAGACAGTGTACTAGTTGTTCGCTGATGTTTTAAGCTCAATAAGACGCCTCAAAATCTCAGCAGCAGGAGTAGTGACCGTAGTGTCAAATGATCCAAGTTCACCTTTCAACAATCTGGCCATGACATTCACCAAGCCTGCCTTTTCCACTTCCTCTGCAAGCGGCACGCGAGGGAGGGCGTACTGAGGATTGAGAATGTTGCGAAGACATACGACTCCGCGGTGCACAAGGCCTGGATCTCCGACTGTTTCGCCATCCTCAGGATTGTCATCCTCCAGAGTGACAGACGGGTCAATAAGACGTGCAATATTCGAAAATGCTCGGTGATGATCCAGCTGAAGTTCAAATACTGCCTGACAAGCGGTAGACGCACTGGTCACTATGGCCAAAGCACCCGACGCAGCGAGTCTCGTAGGCAAGTCATCCATGTCCGACATCGCAAGAAGTACTTGTAACTTGGACTTCGTTGCATGAACATCTGGAGAACCGCCATACCTGGAAAAGACCGTCTCCGCACCCCCAACAAGGTTGCATATCAGCTCAGTGGCTGCCCGACGGATGAGCGTATGGTCCTCCAGCATGAGAAGTTCAACTTTGTAGAGAAGGTGTGGAGTACTAGACATGCGATCGGCACACCCTGTGCTTTGTGAAGCAAGATTTGTTAAGGCCATTAAGGCTTCGAATTGTTGTAGGAGATTTGAGGATGAATGAAGAAGCAGTTGTGACAAGGGCCGTATTGCATCAAGCATAGCACCATCAGTGGGCCCGAAGACTTGAAGGGGGGAAGATGTGATGGTCAATTTTGCCAAAGCTTGAATCGCAGGGAGGAAGGGGGCATCAATCGGTGTGGATGACGACGACGACTGTATAACACGAGAGAGACTCCGTGCACCTCCACTCTGAAGGACCTTCCCTCTATTATCTTTGTCTTCCACGATGCTTAGGTAGATTTTACCCAATGCAAGTCTGATGCCTTGGCTCTCTACACCAGAAGCCACAGACAAGACATCAAGAGCACCACTTGCAAGAACTTGACGGCACCTGGACCTGACTGCAGCATCATCTTCCAGCGCATTTGGTGGTTCCTCGGCCGTTGTCTTGGATCCATTACCAGCCTTTGCCATGCGCTTCAGCTTAGCGACCTGAGCGTCTTCTTGACTGAGGTGAGGCCGGTAGGCACAGAGGTTGGATATGATGAGAAGAATGCCAAAGAGGAGGCTGGAATTGCTGGCGGATGTGGGCAGAAGCTTACGTCTAGGAACAAGTGTAAAGAGCTGCTGCAAAAACTTGGGGTCATTTGCCAGGGTCTGTTTGACATCTGGTTCGATACTGAGGTATGCAAGGCCTTCAATGACGTCGTTGAGGGAGGAGAGAGAGTCCTTGTCACTGATGACCATTTGCTTCAGCAAGTTGGCTAGCTCCATATCCTTGGAGGTAGGTGACGCCGCCTGAGACGCATCTGTGCCTTCTGAGGCATCCGTTGCTGCCCCTCGAGATAATTTCACGAGGGCGATAGCTGCTGCTGCGCGCAAGTTTTTGTCTGTAGCCTGACGGGACTTGTTCCCAAGCCAGGCGATGATTTCCTCGGGTATCAGAGCCCGGCATGCCTTGTGTCCACTAGCCTGGCCAATCATGCGAGCGACCTCTAAGGCAACTGAAGCTGATAATGGAAATAAATCAAGGGCATCCGTCACGTATTCGACCATGCCATCTTGCGCGAAAACATGAGAAGCGGACTGCCAGTCGACGTGAAATAAGGCAGAGAAGAAAGAGAGTCCAACAACTATAGCATCCTGCGCCTGATGGTTGGAAAGACGGGAGATGATAAGAGGCTGGAAAACTTTCTCTAGTATGTCCGTGGCAGAGTCATTAGACCCAGACTCCTGAGGGTTTTGAGACCGGGTTCCTTGACAGAACGCAGAGAGTACAAGATACGCTTTCGAGCGCGACGATTCTGGCTGAGAAGGCGCGAAAGCTTCTACGAGGTAAGAGAGTTCATCTGGAAGGAATGCAACATCCTGAGCTTTCCCCATCAATGAATCTAAGCTGAGGTTTCCATGCTGAGCATTCATCACGTTAACTGACGAAATGTAGACTTTGAGAAAATGGGTGTTCACTACTGCTGGAGGAGGATCGAGCCGGTTTGATCAGTAATCACGGTGTCACAACGGATCATTTCTTTCGCAACACCACCATCCAAAATCGTCAGTAGGCTGTTGGGACAGCAAAGGCCCATGGATATCCCTAACAATGAAGATACAACAAGTGCCCTGAACTCATTCAAAGCGACCACCATCCAGTCAGGACATACAGTTCTGCTCAGACTACCTAATGGTGAGACCAAAGGCTTCAAGGTGGAGAAGGATGGGTGAGCGGTTTCTTGTTTCATTTCCTACCATCACTGAACCGAGTCGGGAAGCTCTGTCTCTATAGGGAGAGTCGGCTCCTTTCGCGCAAACGAGCTGATAGGCCATCCATACGGATTGACGTATGAGATTCATGGCAAGGAACTCACCGTGCAGCCGCCTCGTACTCTGCAAGAAGTAGGTAAGGGATTTAATTGAAAACCACTCCCAAGATTTCATTGTAGGACTAATGATAATGAAGAGGAAACGGATGCTACGAATGAGCTCATCAACGATGGCGAATTCGTGCAGCCACTTACCCTCGACGAGATTGAAGGGTTGAAAAAGTCTGGCCTGCATGTTTCTGTGCGTCCAGGACCATATTTCATGCAGAAGCGCAGTATAAACTATTTCTGCAGGAAATAATAAAGGCTCAGATCGAACAACACGCCAATTATTCCATGAAAACTGAATATAGCAAGGAAAAATATAAGCAACGCAAGGAAGCCAAGTATGCTATCCCTGATTCTTTGACACTCAAATTGATGTACCGAGCAGGTACTCGAAGACCTTCAGTACGGTTGAGCCGACAATCTACAATGTTTGCGACCATTGGTTCAAAAAAGACCAGAACAGAATCCGTGATATCAGACCGGATACACTATCACAAATATTGAATATGGCGAATGTTCGCCCGGGGGGCAGGTACATTGCCGTTGACGAGGCGTCTGGCCTTCTTGTATCTGCAATCCTCGAGAGATTGGGAGGTGAGTGGCTGAGGGCTGCTAGTTCTGCGTGAGTAGAGGATCTAATGTCTGCAGGGGAGGGACGACTGATTTCAATTTGCGACGTTGATTCGCCACCCGCATATCCCGTCATGACCCTGATGAATTTTCGCAAAGATGTCGTTACAAAAATACACTCATCGTTGAACTGGGCAACTGCCCAGGAAGACTATGCACCAGGTTAGTGAGCCCGACTGAATTCTTTGTGGATGCTCCAGACCTCCCATCAAGTGACAGCTGTAGCACAACAGTCATCGTCAGAAGTGGGAAAATCAGACCGACATAGGGTTCGTCTTGATAAACGAAAATTTGCTGCAGATACTCTTCTAAACGCAAGAGAGGAGTTATTTGCTGGTGAATATGACGCGTGAGTGCCATTAAACGATATGATACCTCTTCCGACGCCTGCTAGGCTTCTAATTGCTAGCGATTACGACCCACTGGAGATCCTAGAGAATTTGGCCCCATATGTAGCAGGATCAGGATCCATAGTTATTCAGAGCCCATTTAGCCAGGTATGTTGCGCTTTCTATTCTATGAACTAGTTCACCTGGATATCCAAATTATCAGTCTCTCACGGAACTACAATCGAAATTGCGCCTTAATCCAAGCTATCTTGCACCATCAATCACAGAATCATGGCTGCGACGCTATCAAGTTCTGCCAGGTCGTACGCACCCGACGATGAATACCTCGGGATCGGGGGGTTTCTTATTGCATGTAATCAAAGTGTAAGTTTAATCACAGGTCGACTCGCAAACGAACGATTACCGATTGTTTTTCAGATATGACGACCCAAATGCATCTAAAGTGTCATCTCATCGACAATCAAAACGACGGAAGAAGGAAGCCAACGAAGGAGATTCATCAACGCCTCAGACACTAGAATCATATGATACTACCGAGCTAGAGGAAGAAGATACAACAGTTGCTGATGAAACAGGCCAAACTAGCGAGATGGAACGACCAAACTAGCCTTTCCGTGTTGGATTGACTGACGCTACAACAAGGTACGGGGTACAACAGTGATAACAAGTGACCAAGTAGTCACTACCACATAACTAATATCAAACAAAACTATGAGTGTCAACTCTCCATCTCATTGGGGCTCAGGAAATATGGCAGCGACAACCTGGACAGGTTCGTGAGCAATGCCAGGGCCCGCAGTTCAACGAATACGTACCTCATCCATGATGGTGTAAGCAATGTGCTGGTTTAAGCGTCGGTTTTGCAGGACAGCAAATATTCGGCGTGCTCCTCTCCGGGCGTTAGACCGCCCTATCATGTTTGCAGCAAGGTCTGCAGGTCGCGGTATCAGCTCCATATTTGTAGGGGAGAGAACTCCAGCAAACCTGGCACTAAAGCGGAGAGCTTGCGGTTTGCTTCATCTCGACTACGCATTATTTCCTCCGTTGACCGTGGTTGACCAGACGGTTTCAGCTTACCACCCGGCCAAAGGGAGTCTTTGAACAACGTTAAAACAGGCATGATGCGACTTTCTTCAAACAACGACTTGATGCTCTGTCGAATTTGCCTGGAATCATCTGAGGGGCGCGCAAAGACTAGGCCGGGAAAAAGACTCACCGTTCAATGGTGCCACCCAGTACTTGCTGGAGGATGATCACAATTGCCTGCCGCCGGAGCCAGTTGTTCTTCTTGTTGAGCTCAAAGATAGCAAGGACAAGGTCGCATATAGGAGCAGAGAATGTCGACGTGCTAGTTTCTCCTTCCAAAGGACGAAGGTCACTAGACATGTGCATGAACGTGTCCTCTGACGTAGACTTCCCAAAGGCTTTCAGGGCTTGAGCAACGAGGTCCTCGTCGTGAACCGCAGATCCGACTATGCCAGCAAATTCTGCGGCTTGTCGGGTAAGCCTTTGGATCATAACATCCAACATTGACGGGCCAAAGAACATGTCATCAATGCTCTCTGCGACTGAGCGATAAACTGATCGAACAAGGTTTTTCCCTGAAAAGCCGGCCATTCCTTTGCGGACGTCCTCTTGGACTTCGGACGCAATAAAAGGCGAGTCGCGGGAGAGAAAGGCGCGAAGATCATTGCTTTCGCAGACGACAGGTATGGCGATCAGATTCTGCTATTGTGAGTATGCGAAGGAAACAAGCTCTGGCGAGTTCTTCACCTGCATATATTTCTCGAGGGATTGTCTCCTTGTGTCTACGAAACTGCCGGATAGCGAAGTAACAAGACGCTTGCCTGGAAAGTCGAGACCCTTGACAAGCGCGTACCGATCGCGCAGTTTGTTATGCATCCTCAGAAACTCGTTGTATCTCCTTGCAACGACCCACCCAGAGGCAAACGTTCCGTCAGATGCCAGTTGCTGAACCTCAATGAGGTACCGCACCACGGATTTTCCCTCCTCTTCTCCCACTGTCGAGCTAACGATAGAAACCTTCGTTCGATGGGAGATGAGACGGTTTGCAGATTCTTGCTGTTCATATTGGGTTTTCTGGAAACGCAACTCTCGAAGTTCGCGGGTCATGGATGACTTGGATCTCTGAAGTAAACGCAGTTCTTGGGTGTCGCCTGTTAGCTCTGCTTTCTTTATAAGTGTGTCAAGCATGGCATCGTGAGCCTCCAATTTGGCAATCTTTTCACCAAGGCGTGCAATCTCGTATGAGAGCTGGAGATCTCCAGGTCCAGCTAGCTGAAATGTTCCTTGTTCCGTATCCACGGAACCTTCAGCCCTGTCGTCATCTTCTTCGTCAATCATATCGTCCTCCTCATCGCCAAAGATACCCTTCTTGTTTCCGAGTGAAGCTGTGCTGAGGTGGAGATTCCCGCCTCTATCCTGGCTTCGAGGGAGGAGACTGTGGGGAAGTTGCTCGGTGGCAATGATATCCGTGAGCGCAGCCTGGATGGCCTTCATCCTCTCTGCTTCGTCTGCGCTCTGTGCATCTTCTGGATCATCGAAGAGAGGTGCTCTCGATGTGTCTGATGATGTATCCGAAACCGGGGACATGAGCACATCAATGTTGGTTCGTGAGGTAGCGGGTGGGACCGGCCGTGAGTTTTCTGCGCGCTGAACTGCAGAGCTTAGGGAAGGAGAAGATTCGGAGCGGAAGATATGGACAGATCCAATACCAAGAGGACGTGACACTGGCAGTGGCGGAGGTGACATCGAACGTACCGAGGTACGACCTGCAGGGGGTTCCAGCGATTTAGTACTAGCCCGATTGATATCCTCCACTATTCGGAACCATAGCTCGGATCTCTGAAGGTCCTCGAAGTCTTGTTCCATCGCCTGTTGAACCTGCCTCTGCGCCAACATGACGCTACGACGGACTTTCTTATCCTCCAAAGGCCCCGGGATAATCTCACTTTGTGCGTAGGAGCGTATGTTATCGATGTACTTCTTGGAGATGGATGATAAGGCAGGATGGGGTGGGGTGACAGAGAAGTACAGATCATGAGTCATTGAAATGTCCTCGTTGAGTGTTGAGGAGCTTGAAGAACCCTGTAGGGGTTCATCATCATCCCCAGATGAGCTTGAGTCTATTGACTCCAATGGATTTTTGAAGCTTTCCACTGTTAGCCAAAACTGGACCAGGAGCGAGCGGTGCCGGCGATCCATAAACTCCATGAGGTAAGAGAGTGATGTGGGGTTGCTCAAGACGTCGCGTAGAGCGACTTGCGTCCGCAAACCAGACTCTGGCGAGGCAGCAGATTTCTATGATTCTCGGTATGAGCACAAGTTACGAATCACATAAAGCAGCTTACTGAATCTTCGCCACCCAGAACTACTATGCGTTGTTCGACAGTCCGCTTGGCAGTATAAAGTCTGTCAAGGAAAGCCACTACGTCTTCAGTCTTCTCGCCACTGATCCAATCCTCCTTTTCGTGATTAGCTGTGGGCACCGTTAACATAAAACGAGTAAACCTTTTATTTAAAATAAACTAACCAAGAAGTAACCTCGTCCTCCGAATTTCTCCCATGATATCATTCTTCAGGCGACGAGCATCCAGAAGTGACGAACAGCGATTGATACTCCGGAGGAACGACTCAAATTGTCGCATGTCAGTTCTAATCGTGATGGTGTCTCCAGGTGAAATTGTCGAAGGAACACGGCTGTGCCGGCGGGGCGATTGTGCTTCCAAGACATTTCTTACTTGAGAGATGAGTTTCCTGTACATGCGCCATTAAAAGTGTAACAAAAGGTCTGAGCACTTTGACGACTTACTGCTGGTGTATTGCGGCACCTGCCTATCTCAAGGTTAATGACTGCACTCATGCTTAACTTATGGACATACCACTTGCTCAATCATCCGATTCCAGAAATCAGGATCGCTGACCATATCCATGATCGGATAAAGCACTGCACATGCCAAGATTTCTCTGACAACTATTCTCGTAGCCTTACTGTGAGCTTCTTGTTCTGGAAGAATATGCGAGAGTAACCGATCCGCAATTGTCCTGAGGTGTATTTCTTCGTTCTGTTTCGTAAATGTGGAAGACAGATTCTCCACTGCAGGATGCAGTTTGCCGCCCCTGCCTGCGTATCTGCTTGCTAACAACATATCCAACTCCTCGGATTGCGTAAGGCGGCGTTCCAGAGCTGCACCGCGAAGCGTGACCTCTGATTGACGAAACTGCTCGATGTGCGCAGTGACTTTGGGTAAAATTCGTTTTACTAGGAGAGCAGAAAGGTCAATGGTTGCGGTTGTCTGCAGAAACCGCTCAAGTGAATCGTGAAGCACCGAAGAAACTGCCGTAGGAAAGGAAGGGGATGATGATATGTCTTTGTACCAGGTGAGCACGAAGTCGCGTACGACGAAAATCATGAGGTCGTTGAGGGTAGACGACACAACAGGCAGGTCAGGGCACAACGGTGACAATGATTGGGGAGTTTTCTGAGACCAGTTAGAACGAGTAAGGACAGCCTGCCATGCTGCGGGAGTTGAGAAGGCAAGGGGCCTAGCTGCATATGTAAGCGCGTTCCTATGGGTTGGCTGGTTGTCCAAGGCAACTCCAACAAGAATGTTGGCGATGAAACACGAGAGCGCCACGAAAAGTATGACCAAAGGAGAAAGGAGGATGAGGTATATTGGAGACGAGAACGCACGAGCGACGACAGGAAATACAATGGCGAGAAAGGCGACAGCCAAAGCAGACCTGGCGCTTATAAGTGAGTGCATGTCATGGCGAAGTCGATACATCGCTCTTGGCTAGAATATAGTTGTCAGAGTCATGTACATCATCCAGATACCATTGGGGTAACCGACCGTTGGCTCAGAGTACTTGTTGAGCAACGCTTGCCATATCCAGCGTCACTTCTTTTCAATGATCTCCTTGATGAACGCTGTCGAGTCTCTCGACTTGCAGAATTAAAACCTCAGTGTAAGTCTTGTGTACGAACAAGTTGTGAGAAGCGTGTTTGAAGAAGCATCCTGATTGTACATAACCGTCGGCTCTTAGTCTAAGGGCTACATGCACAAAAGCAATTGCTAGTAATTTTTTCCAGTAACAACTCTAGCTGCACTTAAGGGCTGGCACTCGGGTATGTCTTCTTCTACTACACCACCACCTCTCTCTACGCTCGAGAGTTTTCTTTGCGGCGGACTGGCAGCATGCATAGCCGTCACTGTCAGCAATCCTGCAGAAGTAGCCAAGACACGTTTGCAACTCCAAGGTATGTTGCAATGGCGTGAGCAATGAAACATGATTTATTGACAAGCACGCGGGCAGGTGAGCTGGTCAAAGATGGAAAAAAGAAAATATATAAGGACGCGTTGGATGTTCTGGCAAAGACTTGGAGAAACGAGGGCATTCGGGGCTTGCAAAGAGGACTCGGACCAGCGGTGTGTAATCACTATACTTATTTTCTGCTCTGTTTGATAGCCTTCTAGTACGTTTACCAGGTTAGATATCATAAGCTTCAAGCTTCAAGGATGTTACATATCAATATTAATGTTGTTACCTTAAAGACACTTTTGAATGGATCACGTCTGGGTACGTGATTTATTCCGCCCTGGAGCTGCTATTCAAACTTTCTCTACAGGTTTCTACGAGCCATTCCGACGAACTATCAACCGCACAATAGGTAGATCTAGCACCGACCAAATACCATGGACTTCTGTTGTAGCTGGTGCCGCAAGTGGCCTAATAGGAGGTATGCATCAAGTCACGACGCGAGTATGTACTATTTTCTCATTCGCCTGCAATAGCTTCGCTTGGCAACCCGCTCTTCCTGATAAAAGCACGAATGCAGGTATGTGTGACATGCCTCGTATTATTCAATCTATTGATGTCAGTTTTGTCAGGCATACTCTCCTGTATTGCCAGTTGGCGCACAACATTACTACAAGAGCTCGTTTGACGCATTGATCACTATTTTTAAGACAGAAAAATTTTGGGGTCTAATACGTGGTATGGATGCAGCCATTCTGCGAACAGCTATGGGATCTTCGGTCCAGCTTCCTACATACAATTGGACTAAAAACCAACTTGGCTCGCATGGATTACTTCCTTCAAACAGCGTATTGACTTACCTCGCTAGTTCCTCAGTGTCCGGAGTTTGCGTGGTGTGTTTTTTCTTAATTCAAGTAGCCAACAAATTGTGGTCTGACACCCTCGTAGTGCATTGTCATGCAGCCTGCTGACACGGTTAGTCTACTTCCTGCTTGTCGTGGGAATCTTGATTCATCTATACCTCATGTCCAGGCCCTTACCCGAGTGTACAACCAACCAACAACACGCACACCCGATGGTCGTTTAGTAGGAACACTGTATAAGAATCCCATCGACTGTCTCTGGAAGACTTTCAGAACCGAAGGCGTGTTCGGCTGGTACAAGGGTATGTAGCAGCACGTATACTGCGACAAACCTTTATTTAAAACGCGCGTTTTAGGTTCAACTGCACAGTTTCTTCGTGTTGCGCCCCATACGTGAGTTATTTTCCGCTTGCACGGTGTGCATTCTTCTGATTGCAATTCGTAGCATTATTACCCTCACTATGAACGACATCATATTGAGCCTGTACAAGGACATCCGTAATCGTAGATCATGACCTCAACCTGATACTTTTATGAATGGTTCGTACTAAGTTAAAACCTACAGGTGACTGAGCCCGCCATATGGTAGCCAGGCGTGCGGATACAATGTGAATTATGGTTAGAAGACTCGTGGTACTACGGTACCTGTTCAAAACAAAACATGATTGAAGCAAAGTGCCGGTCACAAAATTCGGGCGACTCATGCGGAGCAGGGGGAACATCCAAGGACTCCAAACGTGTAGGTCGAGAAGTTTGTGTGATATTCTTCCTCAGTTTTACCGTCTTGAATGAACTGTTGCTGCAGTCGACATGCAGAGGTTGTGAAAAATATTTCATTTCTCATGTTCAAACATCCAATACATGAAAACACAATTCTAGGTTAGTTAGTGAAAGTATAAGTGTATGGGGTTGTAGCAAAACCGATACGGGAGTTGGTGGTATCGAACACGGAGTAGAAGCGCTCAAGGAAAGTCATGCCGAGGATAAAGTCGTAACCTTGGCCACTGGGCAAGCCAAGGTCCCAAACAACGAGGTAGATGGAGTTGCTGTTACCATGAATATAAGTATTGAGTGAACGAGGCCAAATCTGAGCATTGCGAGTGAAAGAGTAGGCTGTCTGTAATCAAAAGAAGGTGTGCAAGAGCACTAACGCGTAAAAGAGGAAAGACGCACATTGCCAATATGGAAATTCAAGTCATTAAGGGCACCATATTGAGTAAGGGTGAGGGTGAGAAGACCAACAGATAAATCCACAGTGGCGCCGGTTGCAGACTTGTACTTGTTGAAGGCGTCTATCGAACACTGATTAGATCAAGATTGCTCGGTGTACTCGAGACACGCACCAGTGGCTATGTAAATGAGTGAGGTACCAGTATCGACGATACCAGCAGCAGTCGCAGAGAAGAGCGTCGTGGAGCCGTACGTGATGCTACAGTCGATACCCCAGTACCCGGATGAAGGAGATTTGGTGGTGAGAGGACTGAAACGAAACGATTGGTCCGGATTGATCTCAAAGCTACACGACTTACGTATATGCAATGGAGTCGGTGTACTTGGTGGCGTCAGTTCCGCCAAAGGTGAGCTCACCATTGGTGACCTTCTCGGACGTGGTGGGCTGGAATGAGACACCAACGACGATCTGAGAAATATGGCCCTGGCTGTTCAGGTTCTGAGTGACAGTCGGGATCGTCGTCGTCAGTGCATTTGTCAAGGTACCCGCTGTCAAGCCGAGAGGTCCGATGCCAAGGATGCCGTCAACGGTAGTGAAGCCGTTTATCTCATAGGCAACACCTATTGATTGTGCGGTGATGGTGAGCCCACTACCGAGAGTGACAGTATCGGTGTACTCAGTTCCTATAAATGATCGTTGATATTTTCAACTTATGATAACTTTGCATGTCATACCAAAGAAGTATTCAGAACCGTAGTCGACCGTCACAGGCTGACCAGTATTTATGCTGGTGGCGGTCTTTGCGTACGGCGTGAGGGCACCAACCCAAGTGTTCGAGCTACCAGTGTCGACAGCCAAGTTGTCTGTACAACGGTCCATTAGCAGCAGCACGTGTTTTTTCCTACATTAAACTTACAGGTTGTGGCAGGGCTGCCAACGCCAACTTGTGCGACGTAGGTGAGAACCTCATTGATGACAGGAATACTACCAGCACGGCGATTGAGCGTGCTGGCGGAGCCGTCCTTGACGGCGGCCACGCGAGCTTTATCACACTGCAAGAGGTTGATAGGACCATCGGAGGTGTTTAGCCTCCTGACTATGGGAATGGTGATGGGTGAGTTGCGAATTTCAACGGGTGATCCCGCGATGGACAAAGCCAGGAGGAGAGTAGCCAACAAAGATGCAACCGGGAACATAATTGATTGACTGGTGCTCGAAGGTGAGAATAATACCAAATTCGATGGCCTAATTATATATGTGCTTGCGAACGTGAATGCATAGGGCACAATGCCAAAATGTGAGCATACTTCTATGTCATTCTCTCAATGTTTATCCAAGTATATGACGTACCAGGACGCGCCCCTTCATCTGGACGAAACGATGACAAGATAATCGCGATCCGAATCGATCCGTTGGGGATTCAACCTCCTGATCTCAATTCATATATCTGGACAAGTAATTTGGTTTTGACCCCGAGAAACAGGAAGTTATAGTGCATCCACGAGGACATATGGAACTGCATATGGATCGCGTGAACGAGTAAATACCTCGCGTTAATGTCAGTTTCCATCTTGGAGTAGGAGGGAGTAGGTCAGTGCCAGGTTCATGAGACAAGCGTTACTGAGGAGGGCGGCTGTCCTTAGTCTCCCGTAGTCAGCCCTTGAAATATAGTCACACTGCGTTGTAACGCTGATGTGCTATTAACCAAGGTGTTCGCCATTTTCAGAAGCACGAAATTTTATAAAATGGTAAAAGAATTTTTTAGTAGCTCGTGAACATAATAGATACATACCGTATCATAATATGATGTAAGTAGTAGGAAACTTGTGCTGGCGGTTTGTCGGGTCGACATGACTACATAGCTAGTCAGTCCTTCCACCAGTCTCCCACCTGGAATCAACAGGGCCTCGCTATGATGCATGGCCACCTGTAGCACCTCAACTCGGAGTTCCAAAATCACTCAAGTTAAGACAGTCAGACTTACCTTACTATCATGGTCCCGAAGTGTTGGAGATACGTTATGCCAGCAAGATGCACCGTAGGGGGAGCTTGTCCGTGAGAAGCGTGACCTTCAGTGGGAAAGGGAAGTCCTGGGTCCATAGTGCTGGCAGATCGTTGTACGTCGATAAGTATTCGTTTCACAAGATTAGGCAAGCGCAGTATTGAGATATATTATAAGAATCGATTCAATTCGACTGTCACGTGTCACAGGCGGTGGTGTCGGTGTCGAAAACAGGCAGTTGTCACGCATAACATTGGGTGGTGTCGAAATATCATATAATATCACAACAGAAATTTGGATTTCTTTTGCTTCCGTGGGCTGTAGGTCGATTTTACACCTGATTTGCGCGCTAGTATCTGACACGACACACTGAGGAGCACTGTATTGTTATCCAACACGTCGAAATTTTTTGGTGTGTCACAGGCCACGAGCCCAAATGTCGGAATGTCGAATCATGTTAAGAAGTCACAGTCACATGGGGATGTCGATTTGAATTGATTCGTACAATATAAGAAATCCATTCTGCACTGTCAAGGACATCGAAGGAACTAGACTACCCATGAACTGACCACCATCCATACTCCCATGCCAAGTTGTCATTCAGAGTATCTATGTACCGGAAATCAGAAGACAGACCTACCTACAATCGGTGAATCCCTGGGACTGGTTGGCTGTTCTTTGAACTTCTGAAGTTCTTTCCGTCTATCAACGATCATATCAGATTTGGCGATTGCCGTCTCCTTGGTGATGTGCACAGTCATCGGTTCCATGCTGAAGCCTAGGTCTCTTGCATAATGAGGCTGGTGATGCCCCTTGCTTCGGTGCGTTGTTCGGTCGGGGGATTGCCACCCACGTGGAAGTGCACTTGCAGAATGATGAGGCAGAATGTGATCCCCTGAATACAAGTCCTATGGTTAATGGCTCGGGTCTAAGCCAAGTAAACCCACCACAATAGGAGTGATAACGGCCAGCATGACGTATTGGCCGTTGGATCCGATCAAGAATGTTAGAAGGAGCATAAGCATACTCGTGGCATATAAAGTGCCGCTCTCAACGACAACGACGAGAACGGGTAAAAAAGCAGCAAGGCCCTCTGGCAGGAAACGGCGAGTGCGATAGATGCGCCACGAAATCAAAACTGCATTGATCTGGTCATTGGGAGCCTGCAGATCAGGGGAAATAGACATACTGGTACTGGTAACACTGTTAAATAGGGTCAATGAATCGAATATAACAATACAAACAGAAGCAACGGGGGACAGCGGACGACTTAGGGACCAAATAACGTAGCATCCAGTGGCTGCAAAAATCTTGGGATAAGACTGGGTTGAATTGTACCTTTCGAGATACTCACCCCCATTGGCTAAGAGTACAATACAGCCAGGAATGGCAACCAAGAGGCTTTTGTTGTAGAGCATATAACATCGCCAAACCTACAGCGCTACTCAGAAGGGAAATCGATCATGTCGAGTGGAGAGACTCACAACTACGCCATCGGCGAGAATAGTTTGCGTGACGCAAAGTGCCGTTGATGCGATATACAACGGTGAAGTAAGGTCGGAATAGTAGGCATCTGCACCAAGAGCATCCACCTTGAATACGAATGCCTCTAACGCTCGAACAAAATCGATGATTAGATGCTAAAGGTGATCACGTTGAGCTATTCCCTCGAGAGGTTTTATTGTACTCAGCGACTTACGGCCGTTGAAATGCAGAGCAATAAGGTTGCCACTGGGAGAAGAATTTGACGTTGAATGCCGGATTTCTTGAGTATGACGAATAGCATGAACCAGTACAAAGTGAGGAACACGCCTGTTTGAAATGTGGAAATTCAACACCATGACCTTTCCACCGACCGATAACGCACCATAGAAAAAAGTTCCGAGAAATAAAGCTAAGAACTCAGCTTTGTCCAATGGTATGCCCATGATTACGATCGTATCACTGGACCAGCTGAGCGAGATTCAGATGGGAGAGACAACCAATGAGGTTCCTGAGAGGGTCGAGCATAGGCAGACGCCTTGTGAACAAGATGAAAAACATAAATGCTTCGTGATAAGAAGCTGTGTTAGGTCCGCAGGGGGGAGTCATTATCAGCACCTGTGCTGCAATGCATACAAAGAATCTTATCAGTGCCGTAATATATACTACCCACAATCTCAGATGCGTTGTCCAGCCATTCCCAGCGTTGTCTGGTTCACTCTTGTGTTGTTCGTAAGCATTTGATAGGTACTAGTCCATGTTAGTATTGTGGCGTCAAGCTAAGATGAACAACCACCGAAGCACTGTCTCGTTTAACACGCTGCTGATCCGTGAGGCAAGTAGGAGCCGTGGTATGTATGCATGAATCGGGCATTGATATTGACTACTTATCTGTATTCGTCTGATACTTATCTCAGCAGCGTAGCAGGACTGTTACTGTAAATTGAGCACTCGTTTTTAAAAAAACTTCTGTAATAACTCGCCTGCTAATCGGAAGAATATCCCAACCCAACAAATTCAATCCAACCAACCGGAGCAATGCTCTGCAGTTGGTGCTGTGATGGAACTAGCCTACTATCACTCCTGGGAATCTGCAACTGGCATGTAATATGCAAAATGTTCAAAACACCTCAATGCGCTGCTTGAATCACCTCGAAAAAATTCATGTGTATGTAGGCTACTTAGAGATGATGTACTGTCCAAGTAGAATAAAATTTTCTTGAGTGTTGCAGCTGCGAGAGACAGGATAGTGGTGATTTGCAACCTTGTATAATCATAAATGATCCAGATCCCATAGATCCTAGAGAGATATTCAAAAAGTTACACCCGGAGCATATCAAACACCTCGTCAGGGTGTCAGAACACAATTTCGATAGAGGCCATTCTCTTGTTTTAAGATGCTATAGACAGAGGATTGACGACATGTATGAAAGCGTGACAGCAGATAGGAGAGTGTGTAAGAAATTCAATCTCCTCTAAGTGAAAGTTGACGGTGCCGCTACTACTGTGCCGATGTGTGACACGACGTGACCATGTTTTGCAGAATACCAGTCAGACCCTGAATTTTCTCGGCCTTCATCCGACACTCCACCACAAAATCCTTAAAATCCTTAAAATCAGATTTATATAGAGCAGCTACGAATCTATAATGGTGCAAATCCGTAGAAGAAAATATGATGTGGTTGAGGAGTTACAAAAGATTTATTGAAAATGTTGCAGAACCCCAGGAGTGATAGTACATGCGACTCTCGTCATTCTATATAATTTGGACAGAAGAGACTTAGTAAAAGTACACGCTGCATACTTCAAGCATCAATTGGGCTGTGATCACTAGTGCTGAGCGCTGAGCGCTGATCACGAGGGATTATGCGAGACGAGCGGCACAACCGCCACGGCGGTGACATGACTCCGAGTCGACACAAGTTGCATCTTGCAGCTATTTTCATATCGATAGACCAGAATTTGGAAAACTCATTTAGCCGCTTTTGTTTGTTGTTGGAGCGACACCAAACAGAGGCGCGCACGCTAGCTACTTTTATAACTTGCTTGTGGAATATTAGTACAACGACTGCCGACCATCATCATCATGCACAGAAACCGGCGACATATACCAGATGCTGCGAAGCAGCAGTGGGTTGTTATGTCCACACATGGCATGACATCGAAGGCCATCGTGCAAGTGACAGGATATAGCCATCGAACAGTCAATCAAGTTCTTCGGCTCTCACAACTCACAGGCTCTGTCGTTCGAAAACCTCTGGAAATTGGTCGTCCTCGTCTACTTACAGCACAGGACGTTGCAGTAAGGGAAGGCACAAAGTATTTTTGAATTTAATACCTAACCGTGACAGTACCTTATTTCATGTGTCGGGCGCACTCCTAACATATTTCTATCTGAACTACAAAGTGCTCTACGGGAGGTGAGGGATATTGAGGCGTCTCTTGCCATCGAACGAACACTACATAGGCATGGATTGACTCACAAGCATGTATGTAAAATATATTTGCGCAATGGATCAACATTGTCAGATGATCCAAAAACCATTGTTTTCGATGGAGACGAAGAGACGACGATCTCGCTAGAATGCCAAGGTTGCAGAAACTAAGTGGAGCCCATTTGATGATGAGCAAAACTTACCTTTGACAACATTACAGTGTTTTTCACGGCGAGGGCTGGTCACCTGCAGTTGGTAATAACCACGGTGCACCATGTGCGGCTGGCCGCAGGTCAGTGCGTGCGGTACGATTCCAGGGTCTCGTCACTGCCCCGCAGTGCCACACAAGCCCCAAGTTACGTTAAAGATTCATAAGAGTAGCTAGCGTGCGCGCCTCTGTTTGGTGTCGCTCCAACAACAAACAAAAGCGGCTAAATGAGTTTTCCAGATTCTGGTCTATCGATATGAAAATAGCTGTGATGCTGTAGCGTTCTAAAGCATTTAGTGCATGCGGATGAGCAAGCTTACTGTCACGATTCCGTGCGAAATTGCGAATAGTGATTGGATTATTAGCGAAGATCACGGGACGGTCCCCGACTGCTCTGAGCCTTGACATACCAATAGGCCTGGCCCTAGGTCCGAATCCTTAGGACATACGTACAGATAATCAGCTTAGGTTTCATGCCCTCAAATAATAATTCTGTAACGAGTGCTGGACCAAAAATCGACAGCCCACGGCAGATTTGCCATGAACATGTAATGTCGACAAAAAAGTGAACCCGACCCGGATTGAACGGATGACCTTATGGATACCGCGACTCGATGTTCAGCTGGAATCATACGCGCTACCACTGCGCCACGGGTTCTTGAAATACCTCACTACATGCGGTTTATAAGATCGGTTTAGCTTAAGATGCATCCTATTGTGCTCCCAGCGACGTACATATGTACCATTCGACGGCAAGTCGTGAGTGTCGAAGGACGCAATGGTGTTTACCCTCGTAGGGGACTATATATTACCTAAATTCAGGTAAGTAGTGCAAAAGTTCAAATGCTGCTGGCACGACGTTAATTCATAAGCGACAATCCTAAGAGAGACCAAAAAAACAATCAACTGAAGCAAGTTGTTTCTCAATAACGGGATTGGACAGTCATCGAGAAAAAATGATTCGGATACGGGGAATCGAACCCCGAGCAACCGCGCGCCCTGCGATGAGAGGCGGATATGTTACCTTTACACCATATCCGAGTGACGGAGTCGTGTGTCCAGTGTTACGAGGTTGTTTAATGTCAGCACATCGAACATTGAGCAGATCGGACTGTTCAATGTTGTACTTGGTTCCTGCCGACGAAAGGGAGGTCACTTACGAAGCTACCCTTAGGCACATAATATCATTACACTCCAATCTACCACATGCTGCACCTACTAACAAGCCTCGCTTTCACACTACCCTCCACAATCGTGCAGTCATGGCAACTTTTTCCACCTAGTATTTTTTGTGGTGGAAAGGTACACCTCAGATCCAGGACCGCGATCCATCCAGGCAGATATTTGCTTGGGCATCAAGTTTGTGACCTGGCGCGAATTGTGAGGTGAGACTCCTACTCCTTCGAAAAACACGCCACTCACTAGGAACTTCTGACCCACTTTAAACTCCCCTGCTTTAGATCCTTCAGCAATTAACAAGTTGAGTACATCCCAGACGGTTAACTGGGCCTTGCGACCATCGTTGCCGCCTCGTGTTTGTGTATATGCATCCTTCACTATGAGAACACGGAAATTCCGTACTTCCCGAGCGGGACATTTGCTCTGTGGGACAGTCAGTGGAAAAAAACTTGATGCATGTGTCAAACTTACCTGCAATTCTCGCTCGATGTCCCCTGCGATAGCTTCACGATCCTGGAGAAGCTTCTCTCTGATGTGCGCGGCAAGGCTGCCTGCTTCAATACGGCTGAGCCGTGCAAGTATCATCTGGGCTTGATAAGCGTCACTCTCCTCCAAGGATTCGTATAGGTCGTCAAGGTGGTCCGGCATTTCTGCAACAGGCCGTGAGCACCATACAATTTTGGATGTAGCATTCTTACCTTCATTTTTGACATTAAAGTCGGAACCCACACGTTGTTCAAGCTTCTCTGCATACCCTGTCATCAACGATGCTCGTCTTTCAATATCTGACCAGAGCGTTGATGCAGCGACTTCGCGCTTCCTCTGACATATAACGTGAGCACCAGACTTAGTGAAGAGCTTGTCATCTTACCCTCCACTGTTCGCTTAAGACATTTTCATCCTTGGCACTGCGAGGACCCTCTACCCGCCTCCCGTTTTCGTCTTCAATAAACTCGATATATGCGACAGGATGGAACTGTAAGCGAGAGTCAGCTATACCTAGCTGTTACATGCTCAGCACTACCTTAATAATTTCGATGGCCGCAACGGCTACGTTTCCACCGTCCGGCGTGAGGCTATTGAATGTCGCAATGAACAGACTTCGCTGGAAGCCAAGCTTTGCGTGCCAGGGAGCCATATGGGACGAGTTGCCTGCTAGCACCAGGACATTAGATTCATATGCCTCGAGGACTTCCTGTCCATCTTTGCGCTCTGCAGAGAGCTGTACGAAAATTCAGTCAATGCCACGGTATAAAGTGATTCCAGTTACCCTTGCTCCAGCGACAGCAATTTTCCTCCCAATCTTGATATGACCCTTACGGATCGCTCTCGCAAGCGGCTGATCGACTCTCGCGCGCAGTCTATACCATCCGTCTGTCACCTCCAACTCGGGATGGGATGGAATGGGAAACCCATCATCACTTTCTCCAGCTGGCGACCAAGTCACATTTGACACACAGAGCACCATTGGAGATGCAGCAGGCGCATCTCTTGTAGTAATTAGCCGTAGTGGTGGTCGTGATGACCCGTTCAGGTCTCGTTCGTATCTATGTCGATGATCAGTCGCGGAAGAAAAGGGTAGGCGGAATGCGAACCTGTACAGCAGCTGGCGAATCACTTCAGGCCAGCACCACCGTTTGCGATCGGGATTGGACTCTGCTTCTGGTTCAAGTGCGACCATTCCAGCGAGCTTCCAGAGGATAAGCGGCCAATGGTTGTTAATCCATTCCTGCGTAGCCAACGAGCATCCTCTTGCATGGAGTTCTTCAAGAGCGGCGGCAGGTCCGAGAGGCTTCGCATCGGAGGGGTGGGAACCTTCAGTCGGCGTAACAGACGGAGTATAAAATGAGTAAAAGAGAGCGGTAGCTAGTGTTATCTGGGATAGCTCTGTGACATTTCTACGGATATGAATTAGCGATTAGCATTGCGGGGAATAGACTGACTCACATTCCCTGATCCTGAAGTTCTTGGGTGGTGTGTGCCTGGGGTGTAAGACCAGAAGTAGAAAGTGACATCCTTCCTGCCGGAGGGACTGTAACAAGGGTGATAAACTGACAGTCGGATCACTGCGACGAAACACCTACCAAGGTTGAACACTTTGCCTGTACCTTTTTCAGGAGCTTTCTTTACTGGCCTAGGAGATTGGGTTGCTGACGGTGGATATAGAGGTCGCTGTAAGCTGGGACTTGGAGCAGCAAACGACGGCGTAGCTGATGCGGCACTGCTTAATTCTGGAGGCTTGATGCCTGGTTTGAACGGCGTCACGAATTTGGACTTGACCAAACCACCACGTAAATTTCGCGGCGTCAGACCCAGGGGTCGAAATGAATTTCCGGGTGGTTTGGGTATTGCTGATATACGGACAGGCGTTGCTGGTATGTCAGAAGTAGATGAAGATGTCTGAGAAAAGGCAGACGCAAATCCCTGACGATTAGGGTTGAGGGGAGAGTTGACATATGCAGAACTGGCTGTCCCCGCGGGAGGCTGTCGTGACGGTGCGGAGGCGATCAACGGGGATTTGAATGGTTTTTGCTTTCCCTTCAAGTCGCTGACACCAAGCGTCGGTGGGCCAAGCGGCGATCGTGCGTCAGCTTCAAATGACTTGCGGGTAGCCATCGCAGGAGTTGGCGTATCTGGTACTTGAGGCGAAAAAGAATTGTGCATTGCTCCGAGCACGGTGCGCCGAGGCGAGGTCGGTTGTGCCGAAGAAGCGGGCGCAAAACCTCCAGAATGCTGGGAGGAATTCGTGTCACCGACTTCATCATGCCACACCTTCATCTTTTCCTCGGCCTTGCGCAATGCAGCGGTTGATGGCACGATAAGATTCCCTTTCCCGACTGACGTAAAACCCATACTTGTACTCTGGCTGGCACTGGGGTCGAAAATATTCTCTTTGGCTTTTTCAAGCCGAGATGCAGCAGATTGAAAGTCAACAAAAGAGGCAGGTGGAACCGAAGTAAACCATGAAGAGTAATCAACTTCTGGAGGTGCCTCGGGCGAAGGTGATCGGTGTGCTCCATCTACATTCTCGGTAGGCAAATATGATGCAGACTTGAAGCCTACTGGTGCGAGAATGGCAGATGCTTTGGTAAAAGATGCATATACGACTGGTTTTGAGGTATCGGAATCAGCAAATGGGTCACTTGTCGAAGTAAACGGATTGTCGTCGCCTTGAACAGGTATATCTTGGGAGGAAAGGAGGTCCTGATCGGACGAAGTGCTACGGTCTCCATCCAAACTCTCATAAAAGCCATTCGAGCTGAGCCTGGAGTGGGGTAGGGGTGCTTTGTGAAGTCGATGAGCTGGCTGAGAAAGGCGTGCCTCGATGGCATCAAAAGCGCTTATATCTTCTTGACTCATGTCATCGACTTGTTCATCATAGGTCGGAGATGACATTCTCATCTTCTTCCTGGCTGGAGAAGAATCTGTGAAGTTGACGTTGACGGATGTCAAGGCTGGAAGAAAGGTCTTGAAATGTCTCACCTGGAGAGTCCATGCTTTATTACAGTTATAAGCTCTTCTGTATTATGGTCAAGACTGAAGGGAGTTTTATAAAACGGATCGTTGGAAGGATGCTGCAATTGTGGGACAATGATGTAAATGCTATCTATGGACGCGACGCGTCTTTGATCACGTGTAGTGTGGTTACATCAGCCGAAGCGGAATGTTGTTGAAGCCGTTCCTCTTGGTGACTAGGCTGACATCGGCCAGAAGGAAGCCTTCACGATTAACTTGGTGTCCAGACTCGCTGGCACTACTGCAGTTCAAATCTTGCGATCCGATGTAATTCTAATACCGGATAATGGTTTCGCTGTGTTTTTTTCTCGTCATGCAGGCCTAGAATCATATTCCGTTAGTTTACATGGAACTTGTAATAACATATGTTTCATTACGATTGGCCTCGGCTCGAGTCTAGCACATGAACTTTTCTGCTAAATGTATAAAGAGCGCTGTGATAGTAAAGGCTTGGTAAATAGATCAGCCACTACTAACTAGTACTACTAGTAGTAGTACTAACACCAGCCTTCTGAGCGCCGAGTCCATGACGTTCTGTCTCTTCCGTCTTTGAAAAATTGCTGCAATTACCCAGTCCGAGCAAATAAAAGTCTTACACTGACCTCCACGTTCTCAAAACATTACTTTCCTAAACTTCTTCATACCTTGTATCCCTCGCCGACCGCGCAGGTCCACCAGCACGACGTCTGGGGATCAAATACCTATGAACGGTACAAATATCCTTCCCAGTCAGAATGCAATAGGTTCGCGGCCAGCAAAACCCCCTCCAACTGGTCTCGCTCCTTCTGCCCCTGCCGTCGCGCCTCCTCTTCTTCCTAATCATCCGAATCCACCCACTCCAAATCGAACAGTACCACCCCATTCAAATAACACCGTCGTTAATGGAACCTACTCGCACAATCAGAAAGGAAAGAAGAAGAACGATGTTCCTGTCGATCCTGCTACTATGTACGAGTCTCTCAAGAGCAGGATCGCAGCTCTCGAAGAGGAGGAGGTGCTAGAGGAAGAAGAGGAGAAGATATTTGGTGCGTGTGTGCTAACTCTCCAATTCATACACCACTCATGCCTCTATTAGCTGAGGAGGCTGTAAAGTCGGTGAAGGGAATGGAGGAAAATGCGGTTCATGCCAAGTACATCGAACTTGTGCGTTATCATTTGCACGTCCGATATATACATTTCTGAATCCCGGAACCGCAGTTCGCAGAACTCAAACGATTAGAACGCGACCATGCAAAGGAAAAACAGAAATTGGTCAAGGACAAGGATGCCGGTACGGGCGATTGGCACGCTCCGTTATTCAATACTCATTGTATTCATATAGCAAAGGGTCAACTGACGAAAGCTAACCAGACTAAAGTTAAAATGGAGAATTTGGCGCGCGAGCTCCAAAAGGTCAGTACTTTTCCAACCTAATTTTACTCTCTTAACTGACTTCTGTACAGGACAACAAGAGACTACGGGTACGCATTACTGCGCAACGAGGTTCATCCACTATGCTTACAGCGGCCTAGGAGGACAGTAAACGTCTAGCACAATGCATAGAAGAAGCACAAGAAGAGGTACGCGTCACTTTCTCAGCCGGTAGCTTGCACATAGTGTACCCAATGCTGCCCTTCAGATCATGCAGATGAAATCGGACATGGCAAAACGAGTCGACAAGGCCAAAACGCAAGACGTCAAATACCGCGAGATGCCTGACATTGTCGTGAAGGTCGTCTGCCGATATCGAGCCGAGCTCTTCTTCAAAATCTCGCGCAAGACCAAGTTCTCCCGACTGTTCAATGCGTGGACGGACAGAATGGAGGCGACGGGTGGGAAGAAGGAGGATGGAAAAACACCGGTGAGCGGGAAGCAGATGAATGGCACTGCCAAGTCAGAAGCCGCCAGCACGCACACCGTTGGGTCCACTGCGTCATCCTCCTATGCAGTTCATCTTCTCCCATAACGGACGGACAATAGATGCGGATCAGACTCCAGAAGAGCAGGGTGTAGAAGACGGAGATGAGATTCTTGCGGTAGAGCTCATGGACCTTACCGAAGGACCCGGGCTGGATGACTGGGTGAGTGGTGGACATGAATGGTATTGAAAGCTGATGGCAATGCTCATACCATATAGGATGAACTTGCCAGAGTCTCGTCGTCAGCGGCTCAGGAAGAATTGGACGGATGATCCGCAAGAGTGCGTTCCCATATTCGCTTGATTCACTCAACTAACCCTGTGTGATTAGCGCCCGACGATCATTGGAAGACATATTCGATGGCGTGTACGTGCCTCCGTTAATTGAGAATGTCTGTCCACTAAGCTATGTCTGTAGCGTACGAGAACGACTGAAGGAAGTTCTCCGACAATACGAGCTTCGCGAACGACATTTTGAATGCGTCATCCGTTCGAAAAGAGCTAGAAGTTCTCCTATCTCGCGCTCGAGCAGCCGAGCAGAAGCAACTGGCTGAGGGGGAGAAAACCCGTGCCGATAGAGTGGACGACGAGGTAATTGAAATTCCATTCCTGTCTACAGCATATCCCCTCAGCTTTTCGTAACAACCCAGAATCAGCATATCCGAAAGGAGCTAGAAGATGCGCAGAACGGTCAAACAATGTTGATCGATAAGCTCATTACCTGCTGCAAGGAGGTGTGTGCATCTATGCCATGCAGCAGTGCGTCTTCGATTTGACGTACTGATACAGCCAAATGCCGAGCGGACACAACGCTTATTCGCTTCTCTTCGAGAAGAGTTGGAAAAGCGGGGAGCCAAACTTGCAGATGACGGTCCTGTAGGAGGTTGAACGTCATTATGTTTATTGTTGTTCAGCTCGTTTTCGATTTCTAGGGGGAGCGAATCAATACTGGTATCAAATGATCGGGTGTACAAGTAAGGCGTATTGATTAAAAAACCGAAAGAGGATGTCCGATATATCAGAAGAGTAGTCGTACAAAAAGTCCACGGCATCCAAACTCGATAGAGGTGCATGAAGATATGCTACAGCGACTAGAGAAGAGCGTCGAGCTCCTCGGGATTTTCAACGTAACCTGACTTGGTGAAGGTCTTGCCCTTCACAAACTCCAGGCCCTCGCCAGCGTAGCTGACGCGTGGCGAGAGTTCAATCTCCACACCGTCCTTAACCTGGGCACCAGCCCTCTCCAGGAACCGCTTGTGCTGCGAAAGCAGGTCGCGGCGGCTAGTCTCTGGGTCATCTGCACCAGTTCCAGGCGCGTTTTTGAGCGGACTGAACTCTTCATTACGTGCAACTTCCAGCACCGCAAAGCGCTTCGTGAAGGGGAAGACGTCAAACACAAACAGCTCGAGCTTCATGCCGTTAGGCTTGGTCGGCTTGACTGCTTTTCCAGTCTCCAGATCAATTGTGGGAATCTTCTTGCGAGCGATGTGGAATGCAAGGTCATCTTCGAATGATTCAACAGGATTTGAGATAGCTCGTCGTGTAGAAGTGGTTGGCGATGTTGGCGGCGTTGAAAGCGAGCTCTCCAGTCTTGGAGTTACGAAGTTCGGCTTGTTCCTTGGAGATTTCCGAGTACTCGACGAACACTGAACTTGTCTCCTCTGCGGGCGACAACACCAACTGACTCTGAGGGCGAGGTCTTCGGGACTACTTTGGCAGCACAGTCAGCTTGCTTGGATATGCAGTAGCCGAGGAAGACTGGGTCAGCGACTTTGACAAGGCAGTTGTCGACGCAATAGGCATGAACGTAAAGGACTCCTCGATCAGTCAAGTCAGAAAGAACCGTTGAACTGTTAGACTTGGATAGAGGTGCGCGGGTAGCGGCATATAGCCCGCCATTGCCGTCAGGGGCGACTGCAACACGTGATGTGCTCTCGAGCATGATTTTGCCCTCTGCAGTCAAGCAAGGGAGAGTGCCTGAAGACGTGGATCAATATAAATAGTGCTACAAGGAACCAAAATAGTCACCTTGTTCGAAGAAAACGACGTTCTTTGAACTCAGCCCAAAGAAGTTGTTCTTCGCGAAGTATGCCTCGGTTTCGCGACGCGTTGGGCCGCTGGTCATGACATACCACGGAATGACGACTGAACCTGCAGATTTGTTGCATTCTTTTTCGGCAACAACTTGAAGGCGAGCGATACGCTCAGCCTGGTATTGGAAGAGGCTTTTGTGTGAAGGCAAGCCGATGTCGTAGCAACCCTTGGGCGCTGAACTGCCCAGACGGGTACCTTGACCGCCCGCCATGAGGAGTACACCCACCTCCCCACGTGCGATGGCCTCGAGGCCCTCGCTACACCATCTCTTCTCGTTCGCAGGATCATTGACTACAGATTCACACGCCCCAACGGGAAGGGGTTCAATAGGCTCGGGGTCGGCGGCTTCCTTCTCAGAAGCGATAGCCTTCTTGTATATCCTGTTCACGCGGTCGATGTCAAGGTTTTCGAGTTGGTGGGAGAGGGATTCGCGCTCTGAGTCTGGAAGGGTTGACCAGAAAGTGAGGAGGTGATCGTGACCAGCAGCCTGGTATCTGTCGCGGATATTATCAACGAGCATTCTGACTTTAGTAAAGTATGAACTTTTTGGAATGATTCTGAAGATGAATGAAGAGAAGGATGTGGCAGAGCTTGGAAGACTTTCTATTTATTGCGGATGAGTAGGAATTTCCGGTACTAGCCGTCGCGAACGGCGCAACTGCCTTTCATCGTGACGCCCACAGCCCCAGTGGCGACATAGCCCCTTCTAAACCCTCGTGCCTTCCCCTAAGTCCAACGATGGCCGCAGCTAATACCTGATTCACTCTTTGGCGTTTCGACCTCTCATATGACGATGTAAGATCACGGGCGCCTATGTTTACTTACATAAGTCTAGCACAGAATTAGAACGAAGCCAATAGTTGACAAGGTAGATTGATGACAGCATTTCCATTCTTTATCCGCTTCAACGTCGTTTCAGCAGGTCAACTGAGGTCAACTGATACGACGTTTTGATCGATGCGGTGGCAATCGCACGTCAATGCATCAACGTTGGCTGCACGTGTTCGAAAGAAGTCTGAACTTCTAGCAGGTCATTACAGGCATTTGTAACAGTTACGAGATGCATAAGTACGTTCTCGCAATCAGCGAAACTATAAACACTACTGATTTCAGACTTGAATTGCATCCTCTACTTAGCGTGTGTTCAACGAGTCGTTTGAACGCGTTATGTTGATGCGCATCAATGAAATAATTTTCAAATTTTCAAGACTCACCCATTTCCGTCGATCTTCCTCGAAGGCAGCCGATTTAAATTCGGATCACAAGCGAATCTACGATGGTAATTGATCCACTAGTGCAAGTAATTCCTCATATAAAGACGGGCCTCATGTAGTACCCCACTTTATTCCCCTCACCCAAGTAGCACTTGCAAGGCCAACATGCCCCTACTCAATCGCCTCGTCAATCTTGCTGTGCTCGGGGTCTCTGCAATTCCACCTGTGCTATCCTTCCAGCCCGGCTTTAGCTACGGTTCTGAAAAAGTACGAGGTGTTAGTCTTGGCGGCTGGCTTGTCCTGGAGGTAAGGAATCTAATCGTCGCTTCTGATGCCCTCTTTTCATTTGGATCTAGCCTTGGATCACCCCAAGTATTTTCGAAAATACTGGCAATAATAATATCGTCGATGAGTGGACCTTCGGCGAGTACCAGGACTACGACACCGCGAAGGCGGTTTTACAAGATCATTGGAATTCTTGGATTACTGAATCTGACTTTGAAGCCATTGCAGCAGCAGGGTATAGTTTAAATCATTGCTCACCGAAATCCCTCTCAAGTATTATACAGCTTGAACCATGTCCGTCTCCCAATCGGTTACTGGGCATTTGAAGTTGGTGCAGGAGAGCCATACATAACTGGCCAACTAGACTATATGAAGAGTGCCATTACCTGGGCGTCGAACTATGGCCTCAAGCTCGTTATCGACCTGCATGGTGCCCCTGGTAGCCAGAACGGGTGAATACAATAGTAACATCATCTCGATATCATGTTCTGTGCTAAAGTCTCCTCTCACAGTTATGATAATTCTGGTCAAAGAATGTCATATCCGACATGGCATTCGAACCAGACCAACGTTGATAGGACAGATTCAATTATCAAGACGATTATTTCTATAGTCGACTCAGAGTACGAAACAGTGCCTACCATTGGACCATTGAATGAGTAAGTTCTCTTCTTTACCGGTTTACTTTCCGCCAAGTCAATGCGTTATAGACCTGCAGGATATGACGGTGATGACGTGCTCGAGGTCGTGAAACAATATTGGTATGACTCGTACGGGAACATCAGGCAAGGACTTGACCCTCATCTCAATTTTAGCCAAGAATAACCGGAGCTTATAGATACCCTTACGGTTCATCAACGGAAAGTAATACTGTTGAACTCATTCATGATGCGTTCCAATCTCGCAGTTACTGGGATGGCTTCATGACCGACGGATACGACGGCGTCGCAATGGACACTCATATCTACCAGATGTTCTCAGACGAGGTATGCACCCCTTCCTCCGTGACGCAATGTATTAACGACGTAAGTAGCAGGTCGCCTACAACTATTCCCAGCACATCGAGGAGGCGTGCAGTCAAGGGTCAAACCTCGCCAGCTATGACTTGTGGGTAATCGTCGGTGAATGGACCCCCGCGTCGACGGACTGCGCCACATGGTTGAATGGTCGCGGCACTGGAGCACGCTATGATGGAAGCATGTCAGGCTCCTCCTATGTCGGCAGCTGTACAGGCAAATCGGGCAACGCTACGTCATTCAGCTCAGATTACAAGACCTTCATGCGCCAGTACTGGGAAGCTCAGGTCATCTCCTACGAGAAAGGTGATGGATGGATTCAATGGACCTGGAAGGCTGAGAATGCAGATGACTGGAGTTACCAGGCTGGGTTGAAGTATGGATGGATACCGCAAGACCCCACTGATTTGGAGTACCCGAACATCTGCGATTGAGAGATTGAAGCCTCGAAGCACGAATGCCAAAAACCACCGACGAAGTCAGGCTGATGCTTAGTAGCAGCCTATATATACGAGGCTGGACTTGGACTTGGACTTGGGCTTGTTTACCGTGGTAGACTCTATATACCCATATACCCAACTTGTATGTAATATTCTATCATCCATAAACGTTGAACTTCAACAAATTAGAACACAACTCCACACCCCAGGTATCCAGAAGTGACAGCGCATATTCTCGTAACTATGTATCAGTCAAATGACCACGCGCGCTTGACGCGCACAGATCACGGCCCGGGTCGGCGGTGTGGCGTACCTCCGTGGCGCCATGCATATTGACAGTTATCTCGACTCAGTACTCATCTTTGAGGTACTATATTGCTATATTACAAGCTCAAGCAAAGCTCAAGAATCATTCCTTCCGGATTCTACTATGTGACAAATTGGCAACTGGAGGACCCGACCATATCAAGCCGCCCAGGAGGGCAGTAGCCTTTCTTATCCTAGGCCGCCGACGTTTTAGCTCCTCCACCTTCACGTGGGGCTCAGTCCCCATGAACACGTTCTCCATTCGATTATAATAACTTGCTTCTGATAGGCCTAGGTAGGCCTACATAGGTGTTCCGCACTGTGCTCCGATCTGAGGCCTGAGGATCCAAATCGGTACCACCGGGAGGCGGCAGCTGTGGCAAAACAGCCTGAGTGCATACCATTAATGATACCATGATGGTGCTGAACACGTGTGGAGGGGTGAGAGCACTTTTCGCTGATCTGCAGCCTTTTCTGCGTGGAGTTCATGGTTCACCCACAAAACGCCAATAAAATGCGGCCGGACTTGGGTCGATGGATTTACATCCTCTAGGTTTCTGATGCACCGTTATCTGCTTTCGGCCCTCATTGGGCTGTCTCTGTTTGACTCTGCGTTGTCTCAATTTTCTCCTGGTTTTCCCTATGGTTCTGAGAAGGTCCGAGGCGTCAACCTTGGAGGATGGCTCGTACTCGAGGTACGTGCAATGATGGTGGACGATGGTCAAACTCCTTAACTGACAGTTATATTAATGTAGCCATGGATCACCCCCAGCATATTCGACAACACAGGAAATCCAAATATTGTTGATGAATGGACGCTTGGAGAATACTATGACCCCACCACAGCAACAAGCGTACTACAGAACCACTGGAACACCTGGATTACAGAGACCGATTTTTCGAATATCGCTGCTGCTGGGTATATGTGCAAGCGTACACACCATGATTGTTGACTCACGTCGGCTTGCTGCAGATTGAACCATGTGAGAATACCTATCGGGTACTGGGCCTTTGAAGTTGGCCCTGGTGAGCCATACATACAGGGCCAACTGCCTTATCTTCAGAACGCCGTACAATGGGCCAGCCAATATGGACTGAAGGTGATCATCGATCTTCACGGCGCTCCCGGAAGCCAAAACGGGTGCATACTGATTGTGTCCCCGTGTCTCCTAACAACTCATGCAAATTTGTAGGTACGACAATTCTGGACACAGAATCTCATATCCTACATGGCAGTCGAATCAAACGAACATTGACCGGACAGATGCAATCATCAAACAAATTGTTTCCATGTTTGTTGGTCAGTCCAGTGTCGTTCCTATCATTGCGCCTCTGAACGAGTGAGTGCATCTAAGAAAGGATTCTGGAACGAATGTGACGTGCTTTTTTTCTTCTATACAGGCCAGCCGGGTATTATGGATCGACCGTTCTAACACCTCTGAAACAATACTACTACGATTCCTATGGAAACATCAGGTAGGAAGCACTTATTATTATTGCCAACTTATGGAAGAGCGCTAATGTATCGCGCAGGTATCCGTACGGCACATCTACACAAAGCAACATCGTCGTTCTACTCCATGATGCTTTCCAGCCTTTGAGTTATTGGAGCGGATTCGAGACAACACCTAACTGGCAGGGCGTGGCGATGGATACACATATTTACCAGGTGTTTTCCGACGCGGTATGTCTCCGTGATTGAGAACCTCTTCCAAGTCTAATGACATGCTCCTATGTTTTCGCAGGATGTTCAAATGTCTTGGCAGAGCCATATCAATACTGCGTGTGCTACTCAATCCTCTCTCCCTGGTTTCGACCTTTGGCTTATGGTTGGTGAATGGGCACCCGCCATTACCGACTGCGCCACCTACCTCAACGGCAGGGGCTCCGGAGCCCGATACGATGGTTCCTATCCCGGTTCCACTTATGTCGGAAGTTGCAGCGGGCTTACCGGAAGCGCATCTACTTTTAGCTCGAGTTACAAGACTTTCCTTCGTCAGTTCTGGGAAGCGCAGGTAATTTCTTATGAGAAAGTAAACGGGTGGTTGATGTGGGCGTGGAAGACAGAGAGTGCAGACGAATGGTCATACCAAGCTGGATTACAAAACGGCTGGATACCCTGGTCTCCTACTGACCTCCTATACCCCACCATTTGCGGGTAGACACATCTTAATACATAGAAGCCTATCTATCTCCCCCTTCCTTGTATATTATTACCATTATGTATTCGTTATTGTTTTGCATGATTACCCAACTGTTGTATATCCAGTTTTCGAAGAATCGCACACTCTGATGGTAGTCACCGTGTTGTATGTATGAGGCCATTCGTTGCGATAACTGTTGACTAACATTATGTACCGAAAATATGTAGTGATCTAAGTTCATGCTCCTGTGACACCATATTTTCGAAGTGTCGCCTTCCAATCTCCCATGTCCCCGCGACCCATCGTCAAAATTGTGGCTTTGTTTCCAGACGAGGGTGCAAATAGTCTAGTAGCGACGCGCCGCACACAGTCAGGAGTTACCTTGTCTATAGCCTCAGTCATATCAGTGATGGGGATCTTCCGACCGTGAACAAGTAACTGGGACAAGACGTGAGTGTGGGGGCATTTTTATTAAAAAAAACATGTCATACCTGTCGGCCGAGATCCTCTACTTCTACTGCTCGACTCTCGAGAGCCATCATCAGGCTCGATTTGAGCTGATTCTTGGCACGTTCAAGCTCAACTTTGGGTACAGACTGATATATAAGCAGGCTGAGCTGATTGACTAGGTGGGGCAGAATTTGTGCAGGAGTATTGCCTCTCTGGCCAGGAGCATTGGGGACGAATGAGGCAAAAAGGCCGAAAAGCGAGGAATCCGTATAAATGTGATGGAAGGAAGCGCAGTGGTCGATTTGGGTGTAGTGATTCAGGATGTGTGTGTATAGTCGAGAGTACATGCCCTTGCCAGGACCACCTGCAAGAGGTTAAGTAAAGCGTGCGACATAGGAAAACCGTAGATACTCACCAGCTGAGAAACTTCCACCGCCTCCAAGGAGTACTTGCATTGTGGCAAGGGCATAGATATCATCATCGTGAATACCCACACCCTCAAAGGCTAGGTAGAGTTGATCGAACTCTGTCGTGCTCGGGATGTGACGAACGCCACCCACGTAATTGGATTGAGGGTTCAGTGGAGGAGGCGGTGGCTCGGTGGAAAGGGACGTAGGGTACAGATATGTTGATGCAGCACGAGTTAATGATTTGTAGAGCGAGGGAGAAGACGAGGGAAGTAAGTGGGGTGGTAGATTTTGAGTAGCTGACGGTTGAAGTGATGAAACCGATGGCACTGGCGTAAACTTGAGGGATGAGAAATATTTATCAGCCAACTCTACTAGCCGTTCGTGCTGCATCCCAGCACCAGCAATCACCATCCTCTCCGGACGGTACCAGTTTGTAATACAGTCCCGAAGTAGGTCTCCAGTAATTGCGTCTATTCGCTCTTCCGGGCATAGGAGGGGATTCCCAAGTGTTTTCCTACCGTATGCAACCTCATGCAAGACCTCTGGCAGAATCATCTCGGGCTTCTGACTAATTTCTCGGATCTCATAACGAGCGGCATCTCTCTGGGCGTCGAGTTCATCGGGTAGGAATGTCGAATTGAGGATGGTGTCTGATATGAGTGAAAGGGCGAGAGGCGTGGCTTGGTCGAAGTTGGAAGATTGGTACATGATGGACTCGCGTGATGAAGAGCACATGATTTGGCCGCCTAGCTTGTCTATTGCGGTCGCCATATCTTCTGTAGAGCGCGAGCTGGTGGTCTGAGCAATACCGAGAAATGTTAACCTGGTATTAATATCGCGTAAAGCTACGCACCTTGAAGGCCATCCTGTCCAGAAAGTGGCTAACGCCCGAGGTCGACGAGTCTTCATACCTGGAGCCTGCATCTACATAGAGTCCAACAGATGAAAAATGACCGGGGGTTGACTCAGTAGCAACTCTGATTTTATTTGGCAGAGTAGTGATCTGCAATGGAGGTTGCACTGCTTGTGAAAATTGTCGTTGGCTACGACGGACGAGCGACGTTGTTGCTCTCCGCATGATGAGTAAAGTCAAGAGCTGAGAATAGCTGAGAATGCTCAACAAGCGAATATAGCCACCATAATTACGTAAAAGACAACCTACCAAAAAGAAGACCCCACCGTGGTTCGAACACGGGACCGCACGATCTGCAATCGTATGCTCTACCACTGAGCTATGGAGTCTTGTGATAGGACGCAAAAAGTAATGAACCAAGTATTGACAATGTGTGCATACTCATGTGCTGGTATCTGGCAGTCCGAGTAGGATAAATGAATCTATCCAACGATATCACCTACACTCCACTTGGCGAACTCCAGGACTTCAATACCTCCTTCCTCTCCATCCCTGACAAGACCTTGTCGTTTACTCCAGTTCTCTAGGGCAATCCGCACTGGCTCATTTACACTCTCCCCTCCAGGCATCATGAAAGGTTGGTTGTACAGCGCCGTCTCGTCACTGTCCGACGACTTGATCGAGCGAGTATCAAAGCCAGCGATTTGTCGTGCAAGTGCACGCTCGAGGCGTTCAAGATCTTTGACGAAGGTCTCGTTCTCAAGGCGGCGTGCAAGCTCTGGAGACTTCAGAGCGAGCACAGCCAAGGACCCGATGCGACCTTGAGGAGCGGAGCCCACAGATCCGTGCAGATAGGACGCGAGACGCAGACCAAGATTGGGAGACTGTCCCGAAAATGGGCTTTGCACGATCGTCACAACTCTCTTCAGGGAAACCTTCTCGCCCACTTTGGCAATGAGGTCTCTAATAGAGCTCGACACCGTAGATGACGAATGAGATTGGAGGTTGTTTTGAGACAACAGGGGGGCATCGTTCAGAACGTCCAGCGAACAGGATCTGATGAGAGTTGGAGAGTCAGTTGGATCCGTGATAAATGCAGCGGTATGAGCTATATCCGCTGCCAGTTGGCAGAACAGCGCGTTTCTTCCAACAAAATCTGTTTCGCAGTTCAATTCAACCATGGCTGCCCGAATACCACCGCTACCCAAGGCTGTTTTCCCCCTGCTCCCCCCAGAGAGTATACACATACTAACAAGCCCTTCCCGGGCCTCCCGAGCCTGGACATTCGCCGCCTTTTTTATGCCTGACGCTGTAAGATCATTCTTCAGCCATTCAAGGGCGTTTTGTATGTCGTTGTTGGTTTGACTAAGAGCTTCTCGTGCTTTTGAGATTGAGACCTCCGTGAGTTTGCGCAGCTGCGCGACATGCTGCAGGGAGGGCTTGGATGGAGCTGTAGAATAATGCGACTGGCAAAAGCGCGAGAACGTCAGCGCATGAGGCCGTTTCGACGAGCGAAGCAATTGGGCTATCATCGTGAAAGGATGAGCGAGCAAATTTTTGTGTGACGCGCGCGACTAGGAACGCTCACGTGACGCTAAAATTCCTTTTTTTGGGTCATATCGTCGGCGCATTGATAGAAACTGCTACCCGTTTCTTTCTCGCGCCGTCATGGATTTTCGGTTCAAAGTTCCCGAGACCATCCCCCAGGATTTACTCCTTATTCGAGACATTGTCGGAGCTATCCCTTCACTAAAAGCAGATGTCCCGAAGGATGTCCAAGAGTCCGCAGACTCGAGCGATGATTCCATCGCAAGCTCGTCCAGCGAAATTGACAGTGAGGATGAGGTTGAAGCCGATTTAATGGTTCCAGATGAGGAATCTTCCAACCTTACACCTGTTATGTGAGTCCTTTCACACTGTTTGTTAGCTGATATCTTGAGACTATTGTCAGGCCAGGATCACCAGAGTCAGACTCAAGCTCAGACTCATCCTCGGACTCAGATTCTGAGTCAGATGAGGATGAACCTGCTGAAAAAGCAGGAGATAAAAATGCGCTGAACCCTCGAAAACCACAGATTGATGTGGACGATGACGAGGAATCAGGCGCTACAGCTGCTACATCATATGTACAGACCAAAAATGAGGTTGTCGAAACAGACATTATTGTCCCTTCCATATCAGAAGTCGGACCCGAAGAAGTGCTGGAAAAGGTTGGCGAGGTGATGAACATTGTTGGGAATGTAGTAATTGTGAAGGGCCTTCCTGCTGACTCCTCCAGAGCTGCGTCTGAAAAGGCGCTAGATACCGAGACATTACTTGTCTTCGACGATCGAAAAGTTCTCGGACATGTGCGTATTTTCTGTTCTCAGGATACCTCTGCTGACCTCATGCAGGTATATGAAACGTTCGGGCCCACTTCCCAGCCCTTGTATCAGATAAAATTCAACCAGAGCTACCCGCTGGACACCGAGAAGATTCGCGTCGCTCGCGAAGTTTACCATATACCGCAACAAAGTAATTTCGTCTTCATGGAATATCTTAAAAAGCTTCGGGGGAGTGACGCAAGTAACGTTCACGATGAGGAGCCCGGTGAAGATGAAATGGAGTTCTCGGATGACGAACAAGAAGCCGCGTTCAAGCAGGCGCGCAAGAAAAAGTATGTGCATCCACTCGGAAATATTCCCATTCTCATTCATTCTCTGCAGACGTGGCGTATCTGTGTCATCGTCTCGACAGACAACACCTGTGCCGCCACAGCCCCACTACAACAACGATGATATTGATAAAATTTTCTATGGGGCGAATCCATATGACGCCCACGGCCCGTATGACGACGGGTACCGGGTCGCCGGGCCGTCGCGTCCAGCGCCCATCCCATACGACGATCCGTATGCCGATGAGGTCAAAGTGGACGTTGTGAAGTATGAAGAAGACATGAACGGCCCTTCCACAGAGACTCGCCCATCTGGTAGGGAATCCGAGAGAAGCTTTGGAGACAGCAGAGGACGGGGTCGGGGGCGTGGAAGAGGCCATGATAGAGGTGGAGGAGCTCGCGATCGTGGAAGGGGTCGTGGGCGCGGGCGGCCAGACCGAGGGCGACGTTCGTGGGGAGAGCCTCCAAGGTGGTCTCAACAAAGCCCTACCGCTCCCTCAGTGGAGCCGTACAATTCAAGCACTTTATCACCGACATCTGACGCCTCCATTCAACCGGTCGGAATCCCTGGATATTCTCCTTCACAGTCTTTCTCGCCTTCACCGACGTGGGGTTATCAGCCAGGTGGTTTTCAAGGTCACTCCTTTGGACAACAACAACAATCCGTGCAACCACACATCAATCCTCGATTTGCGACCGCATTTGGATTCAACGCGCACGCACACGGTCCTCCTGCATGGTTTGGGAGCCAGGAGGCTCAGTTCAACTCGTATCAGGTGCCACACCCTTCTCAACCCTGGACGAATCAATGGTTGGTGCATGGACAAGAGTCTGAAAACGCAGAGAGCGATACGTACACCCCTATCTAGTAGGTTCCTTCAATTGAATACTTGTCCATGGTGTTCCACTCTCAACGAAATTCGTACATGTCGCAAGAACCGACTCTGTCGGTTTACTGTAAATTTGTCACAACTGAGGGGTATCATCGTACAGGTATTAGTTGCTAGGATCGATGCGTGTCAACCACCTCACACGGTCACATCAATGTAAAGCACATGCGCACGATCTGTAGTAAATGACGCCGCATCTGCCGATTTTTCCCATCCTCGGCCTAAGGCGTATGTGTACTTTGTCTGTGCTTCCTTCTGGCTCACAGTGCAACAGCATGATTTCTCACGTCGTGCTTCACATGTCACGAGGAATTGATGTTCTAGGCCTTCCCTTCTAGTATCTTGTAAAACATGACAGACCTGACACTGGCTAATGCTGCTCCCGGAGTTTCCCTTCATGACGCATAAATATACAGACAGTCTGGAGTTGAAGCCTCTCAGGCGGCTGTAGCCCTCTTCCTCCTTATTTGCGATGTCGTTGTCATCACTTGTTCTGTCATCCCTCCTCGGCTCATCCTACGTTAACCCAACGTACTTCTTCCAGAGCCTTGGCAGCTCGGGCTGCGGGACTTCCGGTCCCATATCGTGCCAGAATACGAATGCGCCAATCAACACCTGCTGTTATGAGACTCCTGGAGTACGTCTGTCTTCTAATCTTAGCTAGCGACAACTTTCCCTAACCAATCCCAGGGCCTGATCCTCCAGACGCAGGTCTGATTCAACTTGTTTGTGCAAGTGGAGCTGAGAATAACTTCTCTTTCAGGTTTGGGATACAGATGTCGCTGGCAGTCCAACGGACAGCTGGACCATTCATGGTGTGTAATTTTGGATCGATGGCGTTCTGACCCTGTTCTCTGACTCGAAAAAATCAGGTCTTTGGCCTGATAAGTAAGTCATATCAGCCACACGAATAGGGCACAGGGGTTTTAATACATCTTAGCTGCGACGGCAGTTACATCGAAAAATGTGATCCCTCTCGTGATTACACGAATATCACCGGGGTAGCTCGTTCCCCCCTATATCAAGACGTCCTAACTGATCTCCGCACAGCTACTCAATTCCCAGGGTGCAACCTCTACATTGGACTATATGCAACAGTATTGGCTAAACGATGACGGAACTGATGAAGAATTCTGGGAGGTACGTGAGACTCGGCGCTTTCATTGGATTTGATTGCTCATTGACACTATAGCACGAGTGGGCTACGCACGGCACATGCTACAGGTACAGGCTACAGAATTTTGATGCATATTCATTTTGACCTTTTTTTAGCACACTGAATGTCGATTGCCTTCCCAGCAATAGCCCTGTGGGTGCCGAGGTAAGTAGGTTGTCTATGGAACAGGGTATTTGCCTTTACCGCTATTATTATGCAAGGCTGTGGCATTCTTCGGGACTGTTGTGGAGCTCTTCAAGACCCTACCCACGTATGACTGGCTTGCTGATGCAGGCATCACTCCGTCGTCGAGCGAGACTTACACACTATCATCCTTGCAGTCGGCTCTCAAAGCTGCCTCTGGAGTAAGTTGTATAGTTTGCTCCAATATACTTCCTCGTAACGTTTTTTTTTCAAGTTCACTCCAGCTTTGGGATGTTCCTCGCACAAACTGAGCTCAATCAGCTGGTACTTCAATCTCAAGGGCTCTGTCATCGATGGCGATTTCATCCCGATTGGTACGTTGCATGTATCACTGGCAAATCGTGATTAACGTACTTCCAGACACCCCTAAGCGTTCTTCCTGCCCCTCGAGGGGTATCAAGTACCTTCCCAAAGAAGGATGATATCGATAAAGGAAGAGTTCACTAGCGACTAACAGTATAGTTTGCACCAACGTCTATAATTGTACATAGTTTCTTGACCGTTAGAACTTCCATCCCAGTATTGGTATCTAGTGATAACATGCCTCCACCTCTCAATCACCCATGTCTAGAATTAGAGCTGCTAGATCAGACCTTCTTTGTTAAGCAACTTCCAGTTGATGCAGGCGTCCCAGCAACAATCGTGAGCGGGCTCGCGGAATCCCTGGATATTCTCCTTCACAGTCTTTCTCGCCTTCACCAACGTGGGGTTATCAGCCAGGTGGTTTTTAAGGTCACTCCTTTGGACAACAACAACCACAATCCGTGCAACCACACATCAATCCTCGATTTGCGACCGCATTTGGATTCAACGCGCACGCACACGGTCCTCCTGCATGGTTTGAGAGTCAGGAGGTGTGGTTATTACAGGCGAGCGGGAGCGGAGCAAGAACTAATAAGTAAGACTAGTCTCAGTCTCTGGAATAGAACTCTGCATTGACGAGACGTGTACCTAATAAGTAAGACTACTACGTTTCGTTAGCTTTGGTTAAGACAACTGTAAGGTATAGAAACTCACGTCTCAGTCTCTGGAATAGAACTGAGACGCTCGTCTGCGGGTACGCTAAACTTTATACTGTAGGTTATTCTCTTATCTGGAATATTAGAATGAAACAAAGATTATCACTAGGTTCGGGGCCGACGTCACTCATCCTTCGTTCCTGGTCCGTGCCTCTGTGCTCGGACCTTCTACTGGTTGCGCTCGGACCTTCTACTCATCATCTTGTGCCTGCTCTTCGGTCGTCTCGGATTCCAACAGGAGGCTCAGTTCAACTCTTATCAGGTGCCACAGCCTTCTCAACCCTGGACGAATCAATGGTTGGTGCATGGACAGGAGTCTGAAAACGCAGAGAGCGATACGTACACCCCTATCTAGTAGGTTCAACCTTGTTTGGCAGGTTCCTTCAATTGAATACTTGTCCATGGTGTTCTACTCTCACCGAAATTCATACCTGTTGCAACAACCGAGTCTGTCGGTGTACAGTAAACAGGCATTAGTTACCGGCATCAATGCGCCAACTACACCGTCACGTCAATGTAAAGCACGATCTGTAGTCAATGACCGATTAATATCCTTTAAAACCACACGGGTGCAATCACGACTCCCGAGAACTGTTGGGGCTTGCTTGCTACTACTTCTTTCGGACCACAACAAAGAGTTCGCCGATCCTGGTGTACATAGAATATTACGGAAAATATTTGAAGGTACGTCTTTTTGGTTCCGAAGTCGTTTGGAGTGTTCGGCAGATTCATCTGTCTATAGTTTTTCCATTCTTGGCACAAGCCATGTGTGTACTTTGTTAAATCTTGTGCTTGCTTTGTGCAACCTCATGATTTTTCAAAACGTGTTTCATCTGTCGCGAGGAATTGATGTTCTAGCCAGGTCTTCCATTCTAGTGTCTCGTAAAACACGTCAGGCATAGCACCGGTCAAAGCTGCTCCCGGAGCTCCCCTCCATGACGTATAAATACAGACAGCCTGAAGCCGAAATCTGTCAGGCAGCTGTAGTCCTCTCCCTCCCTGTCTGCAATGTTCATGTCATCGCTTGTTCTGCCATCCCTCCTCGGGTCTTCCTATGTTAACTCGAAGTACTCTAGCAGTTCAGGCTGCGGGACTTCCGGTCCCGCATCGTGCCAGAGTACGGGTACGTCTACTAACACCTGCTGTTATGAGACTCCTGGAGTACGTCTGTCTCCTCATCTCAGTTAGTAACAATTTGCCCTAACTACCTCCAGGGCCTGATCCTCCAGACGCAGGTTCGGTTCAGCTGGTTTGTGCGAGTGGAACCGATTATAACTTGTCTCTCAGTTTTGGGACACAGATGTCGCTGGCAGTCCAGCGGATAGCTGGACCATTCATGGTGTGCAATTTTGGATTGAGGGCATTCTGATCTTGTTCTGACTTGAGATATTTAGGTCTTTGGTCTGATAAGTAAGTCATAGTAGTCAGACTATATTAATAGGGCACAAGGTTTTAATACATCCTAGCTGCGATGGCAGTTACGTTGAGAACTGTGATCCCTCTCGTGATTACACGAATATCACTGGGGTCAGCTCGCTCCCTTCGATACCAAGACGGCCCAGCTGATCTCCACACAGTTACTCGAATCCCAGGGTGCAAGTTCTACGTTGGACTACATGCAACAGTATTGGTTAAACTATAACGGAAATGATGAAGAACTCTGGGAGGTACGTAAGACTCAGAGCTTCCGTTCGATTCGATTACTCATCGACACTGTAGCACGAGTGGGCTACGCACGGCACATGCTACAGGTACAGGTTCCAGAATTCTGATGCATATTCATGTTGACCTTTTTGAAGCACACTAGATGTCGATTGCCTTTCCAGCAACAGCCCTGTGGGTGCCGAGGTAAGTAGGTTATCTATGGAACAAGTTATTTGCCCTGAACGCTATTATTACGCAAGGCCGTGGCATTCTTCGAGACTGTTGTGAACCTCTTCCAGACCCTGCCCACGTATGACTGGCTTGCTGATGCGGGCATCACTCCGTCATCGAGCGAGACTTACACGCTTTCGTCCTTGCTATCGGCTCTCGAAGCTGCCTCCGGAGGGGTAAGTTGTACACTTTGTTCCAAAATGCTTCCTCGTAACTTTTTTTGTTTTAGTACACACCGGCTTTGGGCTGTTCCGGGAGCACACTGAACTCGATCAGCTGGTACTTCAATCTCAAGGGCTCTGTTATAGATGGCGATTTCATCGCGATTGGTACGTTGCATGTATCAGTGGCAAATTATGATTAACGTACTTCCAGACACCCCTAAGAATTCCTCCTGCCCCTCAAGCGGTATCAAGTACCCTCCCAAAGAAGGATGATATCGATAAAGGAAGAGTTCACTAGCGACTAACAGTATAGGGACGTTTGCACCAACGTCTATAATTGTACATAGCTTCTTGATCATTAGAACTTCCATCCCGGTATTGGTATCTAGTGATAACATGCCTCCACCCCTCAATCACCCATGTCTAGAATTAGAGTTGCTAGATCAGACCTTCTTCGTTAAGCAACTTCCAGTTGATGCAGGCGTCCCAGTAGCAATCGTGAGCGGGCTCAATGCTGCACAAGACAATCCAAGCATCTTCTCGATCACCAGAACAAGAGAAGAGATTTCTATTGTTGGTGAAGCTATTGGCGAAGATGGGGAATGGAAATGCATCAAGATAGCAGGTCCCATGGAATTTGGTATCTTCTCTAAATTTGCTGGTGATAAAAAAATAGACTAAACTTCCATTCTGACAGGGATGACTGGTGTAATCTGTGGTTTCACGACGCCGCTTAAAAATGCTAATGTCCCGGTATTCGCAATGTCGACATGGTTAGCGCTTGCAGCAGACGGTCTTGTGTGAAGCTTATCCCATCACAGGAATACCGATTACGTTCTGATCCCCAGAGGGAAGGTTGACGAGGCCGTAGCAGCACTAATGGAGGATGGCTGGAAATTCCGACATATAAGTCTGAAGCACGCGTAGTAGGAAAATGAGACAATTAGCTTGTAGGAAACGCGTAATAAAAGTACTGTCAAGTTCCGTTGATGTCCATTCTCGTCAATTTCTTCACAAATCTACCGTAAGAGTTGCAAGGGAACATTTGGTACCGACATTACTAGTAGGCAGACTCAGTCTAGAAGTCTGTCAACACTAGCACTTGTACCGTGTCCTTACCTCCTCATTCTCGAACTGGCGACTTCTAGGAGTTAGGACACGTCGGACGATTTCTTATGGCAGATTCATCCGAATTTTCAAGCCTAAAATCTAGACAGAAACGTGTACTACCCTCGCGTTCTCGTCGTGGTGGTCCTGGAATAGGAAGCTGTGATGTTGACCTCATGATATTGGACGCGCAGAGACGACGATGTTCGTTGCACTTTTGGCTCTAAGTAGTTCATATACTGATCTCTTTACCGCAGTCGAAAATGAACCGCTCATTCCGGCGAATACACAGTTCTTATTGACCACAAATTCTACCCTCATATCCCAACCCTCGTCCTCCACCGACTTCGGACTCAATAGTCATGCAAACCAACGGTATTTCGACAGGCCAGATGTTATTCAAGCTTATCGAGAACAACAAATTATACAAACACCAGAATTCACTAGTTTGTCGGCAGATGCTAGCGTTGGGGCTAGATTCAGACCAAGAATTTCCGCGGAGGTGCGTTGAACGGGTCTTAAATTTTGGCACAAGCTCATATCAGAAATTGTCTCTACGTAGCTCCCTGAGTCGGCAGACACCTCTGACGCTGTGTATGAAAAGCGTCATCGGAAGTACGAAACGTTTGAAAAGCGTCAGCGTCTCCGTGAGAAGGAGAAGCTGAAGCACGAGCAGTATAAGCTCAAGGAGAGGATAGAACAGCTGAAGGCGATGGATGGAAGTGCGTTCCTCGGATTGCCTGCCACATCCTTCCCCTTGCCGTCTGAGGAAGTTCAGGTTGAAGACGACGAAGACGCGGACCTTGCTGGAGCTCACCTTGACGGTGCAACCATTTGCAATGAGGGGGAGAGGCGACGGCAGGAGATGCTTGAGGTGGCTTCTATTTTGGAGGACCGGTATCGCACCCTGCTACCGTCGGACAAGAAGAGCTATTTTGATCAGAAGAAGGCGAGCAGGCAGAGCAGTGTCAATATCCCTCCTCCATCGGACGTCCGGCCGCAAGAGGAGCCAATCGTTAATGGCTGGGCTTCTGCGACCACCTTACCTACCAAGGCCAACACATCACTTGTATTGAAAATCAAGGTGCCAAAACAGTCAAGCTTTTCCCCATCAGTATCCAGCACTCCAGCACCACCCAAGCCCCCAACTCGTCCATTATCTTCTTCACCACCCAAATCGGTATCCAGAGCGTCTCCAGCGAAACAAATATCCAGAGCCTCTTCGGATACAGAGTCCGTCGAATCCGAACGACCGCGCAAGCGCGCTAAAGCGTCACGCCTCGATGAATCATACTCTCCACACTCTACTCCAGAACATGCACCCCGACCTTCGCACTCCGCACCAGCACCCAAACCAGAACCATGCGTGCTCATGCAGGCTGCTATCCGCGCCTCCTCTGCGCCATCGGCTCGTAAAACGCATAGACATGTAACTGCGTTTGGTGCAAAAGTACCACAAGAAATAGAGGAACTTAGGGACTTCGAGCTTCCTGAGTGGATACTCCCTGCCGAACCCGAGTATACGGAATCTGTGGCTCACACACCAGATACTGCTGTTGTCGCTGAAGAACAGCCTGAGATGAATAGTGCTGCGCTTGTTTGATCTTTAGCGCCTTTTAATTATACCCTCATGCACTCTGGTGTTATATATAACTGACTGTTTTCTGGTGTAACTTATGGTTATTTTTGTTCCCGGCATGTATTTAGTAGTGGCCATATTTTCTCGCTTCGATGAAACAAAATTTCATTAAGACAAACAGACTGATCAAAGTCATGACGAAGTTGCAGAAACTGCCAATTTGTGATTAGGTTCTGCTGCGAGCGTAGTCAAGTCTTGCATACCTGACGAGGAATCGACTCCTGCTTGCTGCATGAGCTCCAAGGCGGTACGCCTCGGCTTCAATCCAACTTCTCTCCTCCGACCCAAAATCATCTTCGCATAATCCACTGACCCTGGCGTCTGTGTTGTAGAGTCAATCTTGCCCGAAAGATATCGCGAGTAATCGCCGGCGCGTTCTTTCAAGAGTTGCATCCGAGAGTCAATGCGTGACTGGGCAACTGATGGCTGAGCAACATAAGGAATGGCGGTCGGCGAACTGAACAATTCCGACAAGTCAGTGTTGTTGAAGCTGACATGCAATGCTGGCGAAATGGCTGTGCCCGCCTGATTGAGATCCTCGACGGGCGAGGTGGGCTTAACGACACGATTTGGCCTTGGAGCTCTTGAGACTTCCCTCCGTCGGTCTGTGCGAGTTTCTGCTGGTGTTGACTTAGTACCCGTTGGAAGGGGCCGTCTTGGACGAGGGTGCGCAGCGGTCTGCGGGTTCGAGGGTCCATCATTGGAACGTTTCTCCTCGTCTTGCGGGGGTCTCTGAGACCTTCTAGATAGCAGCGAGCCTGGAGCAGGTGATGCCGGCTTCGGCTTGTCTGCAACTTTAGTTTCCGTCTGTTTGGGCGCAGCTTCAGCCTGTTCAGCCTGTAGCCTCTTCTGCCTCTGAGCAGCACGTGCAGCAAACAGAGAAGTGGTTGATGAGGGAATGCTAGAGGCTATAACTGCGGTTTAAGGCCACATATCGCGAACAGAGTAACGTTACGCACGAATTTCAATGTCTCCCAATGAACTGAGTCTTGGGGCACTCCGACGCGTTTCTCCTACGGAAGTTGCAACTGACTCTGGAACCTTAACATCTGAGATAAAGGACGCGAATGGACTTTTCGTGGAGAGAGAACCGAGTTCCCTGCTTGTTGCAGCGCCCTGGAATCCAGAGCCCAACAAGAGCCCTTGAGCGCTGCATGATATAGCAGAATAAAATTCGTGAATTCAGTGAAAGCAACGACTGCAGTAAATTTCCTTTCTCGGATTCACCCTGCCCTTGAAGAACCCACGACCAAGTTTCTGGCAGTGATAGGCTACACTTCGTCTCACCCCGTTCTCGTTTGACCTAGACATGCACCCCATCTTGGGGCGCATTACCATTGGCTTCGTGCTATTTCTCATCCTTTTCCCCATCTTAACTTGCCAGATCTTCATTATATGGCCCTGGTATGGCCGTGAGCTATCCGTAGAGCTTATAACTCTCCTTGTGCCATTCAAGTGAGCTTCATTTATTCCGGAGAGATTTGCCATTTATGCTTGCATAGTGGTCTCGCTGGGATGCTACTCTGGAACTACTACCTGTGTATATTCACCGATCCCGGGCATGTTCCGGATGGTTGGGTACGTCTAAGGCTCTGAATCAGCTGCAGCCACTCTAGTTGATGACACTGTCTCACAGAAACCGGACACGCAATCAGGCGAAGGGTACGAGGTTAAAAGGCTGACGGGTCGCCCTCGCTACTGCCGTACCTGCGAAAAGTACAAACCTCCAAGGTCTCATCATTGCCGACAGTGTAACCGGTGAGTAGGAGTTGTCAGTACAATACTGCGATGCTGACTGTGTGATAGTTGTGTACTGAGAATGGGTATGCGTCTTCAGAAATCATTTTTATCGCATTTTGACTGTCGCAGACCACCACTGTCCTTGGGTGAATAACTGCATCGGCCATTTCAATTATGGACACTTTATTCGTTTTCTCTTTTACGTGGATGTTACTTGCTCGTATCATCTGGCTATGGTCTCATGCAGAGTCATGGCCTCATCTGGAAGACGGTACTATGTGAGTTGTCTCCCAAGGTATTGAACCTGTATCTGAACATAAAGCAAATCAGGACGAGCCAACGGGCGCTGATCTGATCTTCATCATATTGAACTATGTTTTCGTTGTCCCCGTGATCCTTGTAGTTGGAGCCTTCAGGTATTACATGCTACTTTGCGTGCAAAATTATCGTTTGCTCAGTGACTTTACAGTCTTTATCACTTTCCTTAGTCTATTGGGTAATACCACGACTATTGAAGGCTGGGAGAAAGATAAAGCTGCGATGCTACGACGACACGGCAAGATCGAAGAGGTAAACCTGTTCTCCAAGCAAGTTAGGGCGAAGTAACTAACTGTGTCACCCACAGGTTAAGTTCCCATATGCAAGTATTTACTTCACGGTAACCAACGAATTACTGATGTAAGTGCAGAATCTCGGCGTTAGGCGTAATATTGCCTCAATCCTCGGAAACAATCCACTCTTGTGGTGTTTTCCAACCGTCCCTCCTGGAACTGGGCTTAGATACCAGCTTTCAGTTGCTGATGGTGAGTGGAATGAACACGCTGCAGCACAGAGTCGCCGAAGGAGAGTGCACGCGTTGGAACCATGACTGCTGCATCTTATAGCTGTCATTTCCCTCTCATGTCCTCATTCTGTCGTGTCAGTACGCTCTTCGCAGCTGCTTCACCATGCTCGATATGGCGCTCCACTGACTGATCTGTTGATATAGAACATTATAGTTGGCCTCCTCGAGACCCCACTTTGACCAATCAGCAACCTATTCAAGCTTCCCGATAGTCCATGGACATACGAAAACGGCGATGTCAATCCCAATCTGCTACCGTCAAGTGGTAAGCTACGTGCTGTCAACGGCAACCGGCATAAAGATCCTGTTTCTGCTTTGCCACCGTACCACCCAGATTACCAGGATCCTGGAGTCGATGCCTATCCTGAACGACCATATTCTCCTGATAGTGATGCGGGGTATTCAGAAGATGGATACTCTGGAGCCGTCAAGACGCGTCGGGGCTCGGAGGGGTACGAGGCGCGCCCCGTAAATCGGGAACAGATGTTTCAAGAATACGTGCAGAGCCAGATCAATGAGGCTGGTCGATACCAAGTGTATGAGCCTGAACACTCTCTAGAGGGTGACGAGGATTTTGAGGAGGAGGATTTCGAGGAGGAAGAAGAAAACGAAACAGAAAAAGATGAGCTATCTGCGGAGGTCGGGGATGCTGGGACATTCTCGGACGATGACGTTCCTCTCGCATTACGGTGATGGCTATTGGACTTTATATCATGCTGCTCACTAAGGACTTTGGGAAACGGACTGTGTATTGCATTACAAGCGAGATTAATAGAATATAGGTAAATAAAAAGCCTGGAATCTATAGTGAAGGTCGACCAGTACAATCGCTATATGATGGAAACTCTTTCCAAGTACACTTTCCATATGTGCCCACTCTTCTCACCAACTTCCAAGACATTCTCACCAACTTGAAGGTCCATATTCCATACGCCCTCTTCAAGCTTCTCGTTCATAGCAGTCCCGTTAAGGTTGATCAATATGTTCTCCCCTTGAGGCGTAGGCGCGTTCTGAGCTTTCTTCTGTTCAGCTTTCTTCGCTAGTGCAGCTGCCTTGGCTTTCGCTTTCGGATTCTTGGGCGGACGGCCACGGCCACGCTTCTTAGGACTGGGCTCTTCCTCCTCCTCTTCCTCATCTGGGTGTTCATCGTTCCCATCGCCTTCCTCATCTCCAGTTTCATCATCATCTCCAAAGAATCTGATCTCTGCAACAGATATCGATTTCTCGCCTTGACCAAGTCGCATTGCCCAGGACTTGACTCCATCCCGATGATCAAGCCAGAAGGGTCTGCCACGAGGCCTTGTTATCAAGAAAACACCCTTGAGGGGTCGATGTCCAGCCAATGCAGGTGCAGGCGATCTTGAAACCGATTGAGATGTTCGAGTCAGTGCTACTTGAGGCGCTGGCTGCGTAGATGGTATTGCAGCAGCTGGTGTCGGAGGAGCTGGAGCTGGGTGGGTGTACTGGTGATAGGTGGCATTAGGATAATACTGAGGTTTATTGGTCGTTGGTTGGTACTGCAATGGCTGTGTCGTGACTTGTGGCGATGGTGCGGCTTTTGTTTGTGCTGCTTGCACCGCTGGTGTCGGTAAAGGAGTACTGGGCTGAGCAGGAGAAGCTGCAGCAACAAGCGGTTGAGGTGTGGTGGCGGGTTTGGGTGCAGGTGCAGTGACAGGTTTCGAGCCTTGAACAGCCGTAGGCGTTAGACCAGGCACTCCAGCTCCGGCTGGCAGCTGAGACATTGAGGATTGAGCTGGACTCTTAGCATTTCCACCAGTTGCAGGAAGACGTAGCGTCAGCGATCCTCCACCAGCGCCCTCTTTCTCTTGTGGTTTGGTTGACACAAAAGTGACAGTCGTAGAGGATCCTGCAGCGGGGGCACCCGCTGCCGCTGCCCCCGGAACTTTTAATTTGATCTTTGCTGAAGGTTTTGTGTACTGTGATAGCGCGTACGGCTCTGGTAGGTCCGACATGAGTTGGCGGAAGTAATCCTGTTGATGTATGGATAAGAATACTGATCAGAGTACGTGGCACTTACTCGGAGAATGATCGCATCCTCCCAAATCTGGCTGTGGTCTTGGTTGAACTCAAGAGCATTGGAGAATACAAGCTCGACATCAGTTGCGAATTCTAGAGAGGTTTGATATTCCTTGCGCTTCAGGTGTTTCTGGTGACATCGTGAACGCATGCTCCAAAGTGACAGCATGTGGCGCTTACAAAAATGGTCTCTATGCACATTGGACGTTTGATTTGCTTGTAGTAAATTGGATAGTCCTTCTTCGACGGCATCTCCATGAAAACGTTAGAGAGCACACGATGCCTATTAATTGGATCAAAAACGAATTGTATTCGAGAAGAAAGGTGCACTCACGTCTCATCGTCAGCTTTGTCGACGAGCTTCTGCAATCTAGCTTTCAGGAGGCGAGTTAAGTTGGGCTGTTTGTTCTTCTTCTCGCCGTCTGCACCGTCCCCAGGCTTCTCTTCGTCGTCGTCTCCATCGCCATTCTTCTTGACTTTCTTTCCCGTCATCTTCGTATACTCCTTGTTTACGAATTTCTGCTAAGGGTGAACACCAGTGAAACATAGGACAAAGGGCGACCTTACCAGCATGAATTTGGCATCGAGCCAGATTCGACTGTTCTTCTGATTGTACTTCTTGGCGTTTGAAAAGCAGAGGTCGAAATCTTGTCTGATGTCATCGATAGAGTTGTATAAGCCATCATCTATTTTCTGCTTGATATCGTCCAAGCAAATTGGTTGTTGAATGAAGACATAATAATCTGGATAATGGCGCTTCGAGGGCAAGCGCATGAACGCTGGAGAGCATATGTAGCCTCTGTGTGATAAATGTTAGCGAGATCAGAAAGGAAAATGGTTTGAGGCGGCTGTGATTGTGTCTGAGCTCAAGTTGGGTTTGTTACTCACTCTTTATTGACAACGTCCTTCAGCATCTGCCACAACTTTGTTCCCTGCTCCTTCAATCCAGCTGCACCGGAACTGCTACCTTCTCCAGTATCCATCTGGGCGTCTTCGTTCTCCGTATTTCCTGTAGCGGTGTCTGTTGCTGCTTGGTCTGCAATTTGTTTCTGTCGCTTGGTTCGAGAGCCATCCACAGCGTCATTATTCGACAAATGTCCAATCTCTCTCTTCATCATCGTCTCACAGTCGTTGTCGTTGGTCCTGGCCAAAAATACTGGATACCGAAGGAAATTGCGGCAGATTTCTGCTGTACGGTCCCGGATGCTCAAACGAAGACAAAAACAGACTTTTGGGGGTCACGTGATTGCTGGCATGTCGCGGATCGCGATGAAGTGACATATGTAAACGCCAAATAATCAAGCTATTGGTTACGGTGCACATGGATAGATGTGATGCGCCATTACACTAAGTTCTAATTGCACAATAGAAGTTGTCGCTAATTTTTGCGACTCGTAACTCGCCCATCTTGCGCTTCGCCGCGCGTCCGTGGTTGTTTAGCCCGCCTCCAAAAGCCCACGAAGAATCTCTCCATGTCTCCTTCCCGTCGTCACCTAGGCTTATTCTTGAGTAGTCTCGAAGCAACGCTGCTCCACCTGGCTGCAAGGTTGTTTGATGTCAATCCATCTTCATAAAACCGTGATTCACCACTCACGTGTTCTCCAAGATATACTGACACGTCGACGAGGAATCCATCGATGACGAGTAAGCAAGCGCCTGGTCGTCCAGTGATGTATGTCCTGGCTTGCTCGCAATTCCACTCCTCCCCAGACCAGTCGTTGTCACTGCCACTGTCCATGATTCCATGATTCTTGTGGTGCATGTAGAATCTAGCTTCGTTGATGTCTTCCGGTCTGGCTCGTCGAACGCTCTGTATGAGTCCTAAAAAGTGAAGAGCAGCAATGATCCATTTCGAAGGATCCCAATCCAGTCGAGAAGGGCCAGAACGATAGTCATGAGGGAATGCGTGCTGCATCGACAACTGTTAGGACGTTATATGCTAGGCCATAAAGACAGGGCGCATACATGCTAAAGGTCTATCAGAACATTTCATAAACGCGATTATGTATTTGAGTACATACGAAATTGTGATTTCCCTCTCCGCCAGTCAAAATAGCTAAAACCTAAGAAAATCAACAAGGACTTATATAACAAGGAGACACACGCACTATATTGCCCCTGGATGTATCTTCGTCTGAGTATGGTTGTGGCCCATCCCAGTGGGCTAGCCTAATCCCTGGTCAGTCAACCCGCTCGAAGAAAACAAAGAGGTCGCACGAGTTCACGAGGAAAGTACAGTGCCAGACTGCAACGATATCAGACTATTTTCCTACTGAGTGTGCATTACCTACCAGCCAGCCTGGTAACTAGGCCACCGTATATGAAGGCACCGACTGGATCTCTCCAAAGAGAACCAAGGCCTACGGGAACTGCGTACCCGAAAACAATTGCGAGAGGAACTACGCGACATATTTCAGTAAACGTTATCCACGATCTCCTGCCTGAAGTACTTGACCATAGTGTTCGTGCTGAAACCTCACAACTGCGGATGGTATATCGATTGACCTGATACACTTGCACGCACAACTTACCAGGGTCCCGGTCTAGATCTTCGCGATCGACTAACTTGACACGCTCATACACAGGCTTGAAGAAGATCCAGCCCATGTGAGAATAGAACAAGCCACGAGTGGCTGCGTATCTACAAATGCATCATCAATCTCTTGCTCGTAAGTTAACTCATGAACATTCGACTTACGGGTCGTGCTGAAGATCATCCGTGAAGCGCTATAGAATTCAGACCGGTGTTCAATAAATTCAGGAAATGACACACATGATGCAGTCGATGTCGGAGGCACCTGAAATACATTAATATCATCAAAATGATGACTACGAATTTTATATGGACACACCACCACTGCTCGTTGATTGAGATGATCAACACATTGCCAAAATGAGCCGGGCTCTCACCTTGATTGACCCTTGGAATGCACTGGACCCGAGAGCGGCCAAAACTACCCGCACATACAAATTGGCTCTGAAGGTGCGATGTGACCAAAGCCTATGATAACCAATGGTGATTCTTGGTGACGATCCTGAGCTTGTTTCTACGAGGCCAGATGCACGGAGTAAGCTTACCCAAAATCAGCCAGTTGCCAGAGGAGGAATGCCATGAGCAAGGTCTCTCGAGGAATTGTCGTAGGAGGTCTCAGGTAGACGCAGATGACTGCAGCAATGTGAGTAGAAACAAAGAATGTGGCGTTACTCCACCATATTTTTACAGTAGGTTGTTGTGATGGAGACATCTTGTTAGAGAACGTAGTTGAGGTTTCGGGAGCGAGTCAAAGGTTCAAGGACCTTATAATTGCCAGATAAGTTCATCATATGCCTGGTGGGTTGGCTCCTTCTTGACCTCGGAGCAAACTACACCGAAGAAACGTTGTCGACTGGACGAAGATTCCCATTTCCGGTCAGATTTCCCGCTCATTATACGCCCAGGAAGTAGTAGAGTAGCGTTCATAGCTGAGCACGCAAAGCTTTGTACCAACACTGTCGTTGACTCGTGAGCGTTTCGACTGCAGCACGAGAATAAAACAAAACAAAACATAACATCATTGTCACAGGACAATATTAATGGGCAGTACTATGTGCTGGAGCAACACGCCTGAACCCACGTGCAATCTCAGCGGATCCCGCGGAGAAGCGACTGTCTGACCCTGCGTGATCGCCGCATCAGCTCGAATGAGTAGAAGAGAACACAAAACAATATTGCTGTTCGGGAAACATATTGATCATGCTTCCGAGTGGCTAAAGGAATTGATGACGTCTTTGACTGCACGGACTGCGCTCGCGTTTGTCCTCCAAATTCCCCATTCACCGACTCCACCGATGCCCATTCCCATTCCATCTCGTCGCCAAATGGAAGCTCCATCGATCCAATGTCCACCGCTCATATGCACTTCACGCAGGCCATGGGGCAGCAATGCCTGGCATAAAGGACCGACAGTAGATGAATTAATGCCAGATCCCGGAAGGATTTCGATGCGTGTCTCCTGGTTATTCGTAAGGTCAAGTAGATCCTTCAAGACATCGAGAGAATTGGCCGAGGTGACGGCAATGCCCTGACCACTTGGGGAAAAGTGTGAAACGTAGAATTAGCTGCTACCCTGAATGTGACGCTTGCCTCGTCAGGATTCCGGGTTAGTCCATCAATTTTAGACAACTGGTGCCATGCTATAGATGATCAGTACGCTGGGCAGCCAAGATCGGATGGACTCCCTCACCATTCCTCGCATCACGAGTCATATCAAATGCTCTATGGAAGCAGACTACGTCAATGAGTTTTTGAAACAACGATGGAATGATAAGTGGTTGACATTACCTTGCAAAGGCAAAGCTTCCAAGACAAGACTAGGATGAACGTTGGCGCTCTAGGGCTTCAGGAACGAAATTGAAAGTCTACCGCTGAGTACGGGTGATGTCCACATCTCCTTCGGGAGTGAGAACGCCGAACACGATGCCTTGGACGCCATTCTCTCTAAAATAGCGTATATCTTCGATCATCACTTCGAATTCAGCCTCAGTATATACAAAGTCACCCGTCCGAGGTCTAATCATAATCTAATGGGGCAAATTCATCAGTTGCAAGTACAAGCTCAAATCACGGGAAGGTGATCTACCATGATCGGAATTGTAGGTGCCACCTTTCGAACAGCTTTCAAAAGCCCAAGGCTGGGGGTGGTTCCTCCTCCAAGACCTAGATTGCCGCATAATTCAAGACGATCTGCTCCAGCCTCAACGGCTCTAAGTGACCAACAGCAACCAGTTGCTCTTGCAATCTAAATGGAAAGATTCATACTTACGCCAAAGCAGACTCGATAGAGTCGACGCAAACTTCGAGAATTAAGGACATGGATAAAAAAGTGGATGGTGTGGTAAATAGTGAAACCAGCATATGCAGCCTGAGCAGATAAATAGTTTCCCCCTAGCCAGATAGATATTAGCCGAGAAGCGATTTTATCGGCTGCTTTTCGGTTCACGGTTCCGCACGGTTCACTGACGTTCACTACTTACTAGACTAAGTACTATCCAACAGAGTAGTACTAGATTGATGGGGTCGAAGCAGGACGTCGAGTCAGGCTCAAATGAAAAATACGGCACATACGACGACGCGTTGCTCGAGCCAGAACGCGAATTACTCCTGCCTTCAGAATCAGGCTCACCCACGACTGCCAGCACGACGCGATACAGTCTTGTGCACCTTGTCTGTGCATTTGTCGGGGGTGTAGCTTTGTGCATTGCTGCACGCTTCCTGCTCGATGTCTCAGGCATCGCAGGACCACCTCCGCGGGGAGACGACGTGAGGATGCAAGCTCCACCGTACGTTGGTTCCACGGAAGTGCACCAATTCCCGCCTGCTTCCCCCACCAATGCTTTCCCTGACCTCTTCCCAACAAAGTGCGTTTCCTCTAAATCACCTGGGCTGAACTAACCTACCATGCAGCGTTGGTTATCCAGGTGGTACTCCCACTGGCGCCGAGCCCGCACTCATTGCAACCGCGCCCTCCCTCCCTCTCCAGACCGGCGCAGCGCAGCTCGTGGCACCTCCAAAGATTCACAAGCACTTACATTCTACACATGGCGACGATGTGGAAGAGGAAGAGACAGAATCCCGCAAACACTACAAATCCGACCGTCCTTTCAACCTTTTCCGAAGCTGGGGCAACCTCTCCCCATGGTATAGCGTCCCGCGTGGAGCATTCGGTGTTGATGATACCGCAGAGGCCCCTCCTGGCTGTGTTGTTACTGGGCTCCATCTCCTTCACCGCCATGGTGCCCGTTATCCGACCGCTTGGGGTGTGTGTCTTCCTTCCGTCACAACACTGATAGTAATGTACTACTGTCAACAGCGAATTTTGGAGGTCCTGCCAAGTTTGCTACCCGTCTACACCAGAGTGCATCGCAATGGGAGGCAACGGAGCAACTAGCATTCTTGAATGAGTGGTAAGGTGTCCTGCTCCATCCCCTTGACCTTGTATCTCATGAATATGTGCGTATAGGACCTACAAACTGGGCGAGGAAGGTATGAGCTTCATAATAAGTACAGGAACAATTTGCTCATCAATTTCAAGTGCTCACCCCCTTTGGCCGACAACAATTATGTGCGTCCATCGTTTCCTCCCCTGAAAAGCTCTCATCGTGCGTATATAGACGACCTCGGCGTATCTATGCGCCTCAAGTACGGGTTCCTACTCAAGGTCTGTCCGCTTTCCTCATGTACTAAAATACGTGACAATATTGAGGAAATGCTAGAACTTTACGGAGACGAATACGATACCTGTGTTCCGGACAGAGTCTCAGTAAGTGGTCTGGTTTACTGTTATCAGGTTTAGTAATGCAACATTATCTACTTATTATACTCCATTCTGTTGATTCCTTTGCCCTGTGTTGTCTTTTCCCTCTTCTCCGTTAGTAAGCTAATCAATTAAATTCACAGGGACCGCATGCTCGCCTCGGCACTTAACTTTGCCATTGGGTTCTTTGGCTACCCTTTTGAAGGGCAGTATCAACAATTGATTACGATCGAGTCTAAAGGAGTGAGTTGTTCGATGTTATTGTTTTACTTATATCAACGAGGTTTCGTTATCTCATTACCTTATACTGTTAACAATTCGCTTGTCCTCTTCCGGTACTTCTCATTGTGTTCTATTCTTTGTTGTTTTCTTCCTTGCACCTTCGCCGAAACACATTACTCACCGATCACAATCTTCCAGTTCAACAACACCTTTGCACCCTACGAAACTTGCCCGAATGCCAATGCTGACGGCAAAGCGAACCGCTCGCTGACTTACGTCCGAGAATGGGTTTCTCACTACCTCGCGGAAGCACGGGAAAGACTGTCAAGGGCAATGATCGGAAAGGACGGTGTGCAGGGTGAGTTCGAGTGGACCGGGGAGGAAGTGTATGAGATGATGCAGATGTGTGCCTATGAGGTACGTCCACTTATGCTAGAACGTGATGTTTGTTTAACTGACTGGATCATTGATAGACTGTTGCTCTCGGATACTCCAAATTCTGCGATCTCTTCACGGAAGAAGAGTGGGAGGGCTTCAATTATGCGTACGTCCTATTTCTTCCCTTTGTATCTTGCGGTGACCATACGCTGACTGACGGGTATATGTAATTATTAGGCTTGATTTGACTTTCTGGTGAGTACATGCGCTTGCGTTTGTGGGTGATAGTTCGGGCTAGGTGTGCTGACCGTGTACTTTATTTTCTCTCCGTATGCTCGGACCGCGATGTCCTCAACACTCATAGGTATGACTCTGCTTTCGGCTCACCTGTTGCTCGCGTCCAGGGTGTCGGATATATCCAAGAGCTCGTCGCGCGACTCACCCATACCCCAATCGCGACTCACAACACTAGCACCAACGCCACGCTTCACACGCCAGAGACTTTCCCGCTAGACCATGCGCTATATGTAGACGCTACGCATGAAGTTGTTGTTCTCAATGGTTCGTGTTCCTCCATATCATGTCATGCGATATGGTACTCGCAACACATGATTACTAATCGTTTACTGGCGTGTAGTGATCGCAGCGCTCAACCTGAGCACGCTCGCAGCAAGCGGACCTCTCCCTGCCGACCATATTCCCAAACACCGTTCGTTCCGCTCCGCAGATCTCGCACCCTTCGCGACGAACATGCAGTTCCAACGTGAGCTATCTTTGATTTCTTATGTCGTGGAGTGTTGCTAAACTACTTTTTCCCCTTCCCACAAATTTCCACGTCCCATACACCTGTTTTCCAGTCCTCTCCTGCGCATCTACCCCGACGCCTCAAATCCGGATCATCATCAATGATGGCGTTGTTCCCCTTCATGGGATTCGGACTTGCCCGCATGATGACAAGCACGGAATGTGCCCACTCCCCGCATTCATCCAGGCTCAGCAGGAGATAATCCGGGAGACAGACTGGACGTGGGGATGTCATGGAGACTGGCAGGTTCCGCCAGGGACTGAGTGGAATTCAACGACGGGAGACGCACCGCAGGCGTAGGGACGTGAAGGTTAGACGGGAGTGCATATTGAGATGAGAGTTTTGCTGCGCTGTGAATACATATTCAATACTATTAGGTTCGGTCACTGCTAATACATACTGTTGACCGTATGGAAACATGGGATGAAAGATGTAGGGGACAGAGATAAGTAAGTGATGATGTTCAACATTCAGTGTCCCAAGCTTTCATAAAACTTTACCATCCTACGTACATCCGGGCATAGCGCGAGGCGTACCCGTTCACAGTCCCTTACAACACTCTGTCCTTTCAGCTCAATCCAACTACCCAAGCTTCCGGTCAAAGGAAGTGCTACATTCCCCAATCCAAGGGCACCACCATTCAGGCCTCGCACCTCATTGGCCAATTTATCGCGCTGAATGGACCACTTGAGCTGTCTAACCACAGGTAACAAAGACCGCGAAACGGAGAGCAAGGACGATTCGACGTCAGGCAGAATATGAGAGTGATACATCAACTTGAGGACAACAGGTGCAGGCGCGCGTCTTCGAAGGTGAGACGAAATGATAAGAGCGGTACGTTGGCGTTGCAGCCGCAGGCCACTGCCGTACTGATCCGCAGACTGCATAATTGTCAGCGGTTTATTATCACTTGGCGAATGTTCTTACACGTTCTGTGTAAATATACAAGCCCATGCGTAATCTCCTTTCGATATTATGTCCGCGGATGACATGCCTGTGCACAAGATCCATGATGGTCGGTCTGAGTAGGATCCCGTGAGGGTTTCGCGCGAATAAGGAGTGGTTGACGCGTGAGGGCGCGACTACTCGTAGTCGTATGAGATGTAGCACTGGGTCAGATGACAGAAGGGCGAGATATCCATGAAGTTTAGAGAGAGTTGCGAGGTCAGGCAGATCCAGAAACGACACTACGATTCATGACGATGTAGGTGCCTGTTAACATATTAAGCGAGGACAACATTGCTGAGTACTTACGAATATGAAGGATTATCTCTTGAGGCAAGTCAAGAAAATTGAATGATTGCACCCTGCTCATCATTGTACAAGTCATACATGAATGGGAGCAACAACTGCGGAGAACTGGTGGATAACACGCATTTAAGGCTTTCTTGACCGCCCCGACGGGCTTGAACCTGCAAAGCGGGTGCAATCTGACTCAGCAATTAACTGCAGGTCCGCCCGGTTGAAGTTGCTTAGACAAAGTCCTACGCCAGCTGACGCGTGTGGCTCACAAAAATACATGGTATAGACAGAACAGAGTATCAAAGAACAGGGACGGCACAAGCAGGTATGAAACCCGAAGAGTTTTTATGTACTTGAAAACCTGTAGTCCGGGAGAAACTAGAAGTACATAATTAAACGTCGATGTACGCGCTGCACGGGTTCCGAGCGACAGCATGGCGTAGTCTAGTGAATGCAAGTGCAGAGTGCACGAACCGTCCTTTGCGTGGATATCGATGAGACTGGAATCAATACAATGTGATCCGGTGCAGAAAGGGGAATGGAAAAGTGCAGAGCCGGCTGGTGCGGCTCATCTTGATATAGTCCTCAGATGGTGGACGTTGTCTTCTCTATGTCAATCCTTATCCCTGAGACGCCCGACATACCAGCCGCTCCACTTTCGTCAGTCGCACTTCCTGGCCGAGTGTTAAACCCCATCTCGATCGAGTTGTAGGCGGGTGCTGGTGTAGCATTTTCCACCGAACCTAGTGAGCGGGTGCTCTCCCCAGCGGCATAGCACATCCCGAGCTCAAAGTGCATCTCGTCAAGCTCCACCTCCGCTGCCTCAAGATCGGGCTGAATGCTTCCTATCGTACTCAGCATAACGTTCGAAGTGATCGTCGAGCCCGGGCCGCGGTGGCGAACGCGGCCAGGCTTTCCGCGGTGACCAGTGTTGGAGTTAGTCACACCGGATTTTGTTGCAAATGCGCTAACGCCCGTTCCTTCTGAATGGGAAACGGTCTCTGCGCCACGTTCGCGAAGATCGAGGATCTAAAAAATGTTTATGAGGAATGCTTTTGAATACACATGGGCAATTCAGCGTACCAAACGACATGCCAACAATGGCGCCATCATAACGCTGAGGGGGATGTTGAGTGCAGATATTACTTGACGAGGTCTGTGAATAAACATAAATAACGATGGTGCGCACTATCACCATGCTACTGACTGAAGGTAGAAGATCCCATTGATCTAGAATAAGAATTAGTTTACGAGAGAAAATCTGGAAATAAAATCCACTGTACCAAGTTGGCGATAGAAATGAGAATATAGTAGAAGACACCTGATTTTGGAGTCAGCAGGTTGATTGCGTTAAACATATGACAGACCTTCTCGAAGGAATGTTTGAATGAGTTTGCTACTTGGTCCGCCACTGCGACGGCGAATTGCAAATGCTTTCCAGACAGTAATGGCAGTAACGATCGTGTCGAACAGAAGTGGGGCAATCTGCAAACGTTGTAGATCAAGTCAAGGTTGACGAGAGCGAAACTCACGAAGAAACCTGGATGTTCAGTTAGTAAGGAGACATACAAGTTAGCCGAGGATGAGAACTCGCCAAGCAAGTGAGCTGAATGAGGCTTAGACCTGGGGAAACATGGTCCCTCCGTCTACATCAACAGCTTTAACATTTTTCTCTCGAGTTACAGGAGTGACCTACAAAGGGTGGAGTGACAAACGGAAGAACTGGTAACTTTGTCAGAATGAAATCGACGACGAGTTTATTTGAGGAACATACGCATCATTTCGGATGTATCAACAAAAAGTTGATATCCAACAACACCGGCTAGCGCACATAGGAGTGTTGCCAGCAGGTAGTTATTACGGTTGAAAAACGCGTAAGTACGAATGAGCAGAACAGCTAGCATATATGGCCGAAAATCAATATGTGGAAGTGAGAGAACAGTAAAAAAAACGACGGACACTCGGATCCGACTTGGTTCCACATGGCCAATGCAACAGGGATCTTATGGTAAAGGGTGAGTGACGACAAGTAGGATATATGCGCCTTACTGACCCTGTAAATTTTCTGGCACTCTGCTTCGGAGTGATTGGTGACGAAAGCATATAAAAGATACGGGACGACGGCCATAACCCAGTAACTAAAGAGCGCAGCGGTGACTCGTATTCAAAAATTGCCTGGAAATACAGACTTACCGACAGAAGAGATACGCAGTCTTAACGGGTGTCCAGTGAGTCTTCCAGATCTTTGATGAGCTCGTCAGCAGGAATGGGGTATGGACAATCATGAAAATGTACAAAACGCCACTCTCTAGGCAAGCTGATGGCCCAGTCCCAGACAACTACAGCATCTGTAAATTAATGATGAGTAACTGTCGATGAAGAGCGGCTATCTCTTTCAGTACATACACATGCCTGGAGGACAGGGGTGAGGGAGGTCAGCAAAAACAGCGTTTTCTGCGATGAGCAGAGTCCTTACAGCAAAAGTAGACCTGTGTGCTGCAGAGAACGCGTCAGAATTCGGTTTCTGGTCAGAGAAGGTGCCTACATGTAAATAAAATGTTGAGCCGTTTCCAGTTCCCCCATCGTAGGTTGAAGAAAGGGGAGAAATAAGAAATGAGGAGGAGACGAAAGTAAAGAATGAAGGAAAAATTTTGAGTAAAAGACGGATGAAGACAGTCACAAGACAATGGGCGGGTAAGAGTACGGGGGCGACAATTGCGAAGACGCCACTGCAAGGCATAAGGAAGCCTATATCAAGAATATTTATTGGGTCGGCAATTTCCATGTTGAGGGTGAATAGAGCAGCATGACATGCCAAAGGGCGCACCAAATCTAGTCTTCCACTTCGCGAAGCGTCACAGAAGCATGAGCGCTGGAACACACAAAGACTGCGAATCAGCCTTTACTAGGTCATTAATACCCTGATAGGCTTTTAGCTTGCCAGTACCAGGCGTATATCGCAGATCTGGTGTACAGCAACCGAGCTACATCCAGATTCCACAGCGACCACCGCTAAATGGAGCAGATTCTCCAGACTATGTGATTCCTAATTTCAGAAAACAAGACAAGTGAGTTGTCGACCCGCCGAGGTTCGAATACGCGAATCGAGTGTAGGATGCACGCGAGGTACTTTAAAAGTCACGTGATTAGAAAACTCAGCCGCGGACTTATTTTATTATGACACATCGATCATACGCGCACACATGGTGCGAAATGCGTATTCACGTCAACTAGCCTCACCTACAAAACTCTTGTACCAAGAGTAAACCGAGGTCATGGCCTCAAATACTCAAACTTTGCGCTTCAGGCGTAAACAGGACGACAAACCACCTGCCCCGCGCGTTGCACGTCATACTGGCATGCTGCAAGATCAGCTTCGCAGGTAATGTGCTTCGTCTTACTCATTTATGACCTTTCATCGATGGATTTCCCAGGTCTGCTCGTAAACCATGGAATCCAGATTTTTCAACAGCAGTGCGCATTCTACTCCTCATCCGAGTGGCATCCGCCATGTACTCAAATATACAAGATTGTGATGAGGGTAAGTAAACTTCCCAACTTGTATTACTTCCTTGAGCTACATGTCATATCAGTGTTCAATTTTTGGGAGCCACTACACTACATCGACCAAGGTCATGGCTTCCAGACATGGGAAGTTACCCCAGTGTATGCCATTCGAAGTTGGGCATATGTCTTGTTGCACCTCATACCTGCGCGTCTCCCCGTAGCACTTAGCTTTGGAAAAGTGAGTCTTCGTAATAGGATCACACTTACTCGTGTCATACTCATCGACGTAGCGCCCTGCGTTCTTCGCAGTCCGCATAACTTTAGCCATTGTATCCACGCTTTGCGAAGCGAAATTTTGCCGCACTGTAGTCGAAAAAGTCAACGAACGCGTTGGCCGTTACTTGTTCTTTATGTTGCTGTTCAGTGCAGGCATGTGGAACGCGGCTCCAGGTAGGATTCTTTTTTTACGTTTTATCACGACCTTCGTTGAGTACCCACACAGCCTTCTTGCCATCTTCTTTTGCGATGTACGCAACCATGATGGCATTTACGTATTCGCTCGAGCCATCGAGCCTCAAGAACAACCGGAGAACCTTGTTTGCAACAATGCTTTTCGCCACAGGAGCTATTGTTGGATGGCCTTTTGCACTTGCTCTGTCACTGCCTTTTGTGTCCGAAGAATTACTCGTTTTTGGTGGAGATCAGCTGGAGCCGAGCGCCCGCAAATCATGGATGATTTCTCGCTGGAAACGCCTCTTCACCGCCGGTCTTGCATCCGCTCTGATATTTGTAGGCGGTCGCTATGTATCATTTGCTCATACCTAATTGCTTTTGTCGCAGGTCCCCGTCATAGCAATTGATAGTGTTGCGTATGGTCGGTGGAATATCGTACCTTGGAACATTGTCCGCTACAATATCTTTGGCGGATCCGACCGTGGTCCCGATCTGTACGGCACAGCCCCTTGGTACTTCTACATCCTCAACCTTCTCCTGAACTTTAATGTCCTCGTGCCTCTCGCTTTTGTGTCCTTGCCTGGTCTCGCAGTTACCTACAGGATCGACCGCAAGCGCCTCGGGATGTTGAAACCTAGCCCACAGCAGAGCTCGCCTTTCACGCTGCTCGCACTTCGCCTAGCACCACTATATGTCTGGACGGCTATCTTGACAGCGCAAGCACACAAGGAGGAACGTTTTATGTTCCCTGCATATCCCCTCATTTGTTTTAATGCGGCCGTTGCCCTATACCTCATCCGCGGATGGATGGAAGCCACATATATCTCCGCTACTAAGTCCACATATAGGGTATTTACTCTTCTTGTTCCACACATGCGTTTGCTTACGTGTGCTCTGCGGTCCCGATAGGCTTCAAGATCCGTCATATTTGGTGCTATAACATTCTCCGTCATCGCCGTGACAGGGCTTATTTCTCTGTCTCGCGCCCTTGCCTTGTGGCACTACTATCACGCACCGCTTTCCACGTTCAACGACCTCGAGGCCTCTGAGCTTCCACGGCTGCTGAATGTTACTGGGCTTCTCCCACCTCTTCTACCAGGGACGGACGAGATCGACAGGCCTTCCATTGACTTGGCACCAATAAGGTCATTTGATCTGAGACTTTGTCTAGGGAAAGAGTGGTATCGCTTCCCAGGACATTACCTTGTTCCCAACGGTGTGAAAGTCGACTTCGTGAAGAGCGAGTTTGACGGTCTGCTTCCCGCGCATTTTGAAGAGAGTCGCGCAAAATTGAGGCTCAATGGATGGTGGGACAGGCCTGGTTCGAAGATCACCCCAGCGAGCTTGAACGACCTCAATAAGGAGGCACTGGAATTCTACGTCAGTAAACAAACAATCTCATCTGAGGCATTTCGTTGACTTTCTTTCAGGTGCCCATCGAGTCCTGCGACTACCTTGTAGACCTGGACTTTCCTAACCACCCTGTGTCATCACCTCTAGAACCGCGATACGCAATCGACAACGAGACTTGGGAACGGGTGTCATGTCTTCCATTCCTCGACGCATCGCATTCGTCACTTTTGACACGCACACTCTGGCTCCCTGGTTCGTGGTGGCAGAACAAGAACGAGTTCGGAGATTACTGCCTGCTGAAAAATAGGGAAAAGGTGCACAAGAAAGAAGCCGAGGTAGCGGCGCGTGTGCAGGAGGAAAGTCTGTAGATGTTGTGCGTGGTACGTGTGGATATTTATAATGAATGCTGTCAGCCACCGTGAACGTCGAATCTGAGTATGCGGAGGCTGACGACCTAGAGAACAAAATGACGACGGTACTGCTTAAGTCATTCTATCTTCATCCCTGTTGGCCCACTCGTTCGCAGAAAGTATAATCCATCTCCGGATTCGAACATGCTGTCCTCAAGCCATGTCAGCCTGACTCGAACCTCTTCTGACTTGCGCTTGCTCGCCACTGCGCTTTGCCCTCCATCACCCATTCTCACACCTAATGACCTACTGTCACCGAGCACGTCTGGTGAAATACCGCTCATTCTCGACTTCGTGATTAACAAATTTTCCACACCCTTGAACTCGCCTCTCAGGTTTGGATATGGCACAGAAATATGCACCCCGCCGAAAGCGATTGGACTTGAAATCGACGTAACAGCCGCACGGGAAGAGTTACAAAGTCCCTGATGGCAGCCTCCTCAGCATCACTGGCCTCTAGTCTTGCAAGCAACTACAGTGTCAGCGAATCACCGCTGGACGAAGTCTTTTTCACTCCGAAGTCATCTCAGTCGTCCCAGTCACTGGTTTCTACACCCTCTCCTTCCCCAAGTCCCCTCTCCAAGTCTCTGTTCCAGTCGGCACATATTCGGAGCCTGGCTATGTCAGACTCGGTCGGCACATCACTATCAGAAAGCCCCAGCGCCAGGACTGTTCTTGGAAGCACAAACCGACAAGCCTGGATTTTCAACTCGGGAAAGACTTACAACTCAGCAACGGCTGTTCCTGTAGGGGACAAAGAGAATGAAGCGCAAACTGTATGTCTTGGCACGTCAGCGACATTCTCGACACTGCCAACACCTTCCTTTGCTCTCCCATCGCCATCGCCCAGTGTAGATGTGATTTCTCCCATATCTCTGACATACTCCAGAAGACATCGCAGACCACTGGAACGCTCAGGAGCTATTCATCATTTGAAGACGCCTCGCTCGATCCCCAGGACCTCTCGGCTCCGTCTACACGCCCGTGAGCCCCACGAGCCCCCGTCCCCAGTCATCGGTCCTGTACGCACAACCCGCTGGCAGCTCACCGACTCCCCTTCAGCTAGCTCCATCCATTCGTGTCCTTCCCCACGTACTTCCTCGGGCGACTCAGGCGTCCCGTCCAAGTATCCCTATCTTCCACATGATCTCGCTTGGCTCGGAGGGACCGAAGTTGAACTCTGGATCGACCAGGAAGGCTTCCGCGCGATCCGGCCAAGGATGCGACTGATGGGGTATTCCCCACGCTCCCGTTCACTGCTGCCATACGGCGAGCGTGGCGTCTCCTCTGACGTGAGTGGAGGCGTGGCGGAGTTCATGCCGGTCAAGCGCGAGAGCTTCGCATTCCACTATGCGACCCTCGATGGTCCGCCGATGCTGCGCCGCGTCACTGTAGGCGGGGACGAGTCACGTGACTATCTTTCCCGGCACGCGGCGCTGAACATCAAGACAAACGGGGTATATACCGTCCTCGGGAGCGAGAGCATGGCGCTGGGAAGCTCGCAGGAGCACGTGAAGGCGCAGTGGAAGTTCGATTACCTCGTGGACGACCGTTACACGGACGGTTCGAGGCGGGTCCTCCCCGGGGAGAAGATCATTACGCCACTGACGTTTTCGTGTTCTCCATTCCTGCTGCACCCAATGCAAGGCAAGAAGGTCGGGTTCATGCATCTCGTGAAGAAGAGCGTTGTACCGAAGCTCTCCGCGGAGAAGCTGGAGCCGCCTGAGCGTCCCAGGCAGCTGAACCAGGCACACGTAATGGCAAATCTTAGGCGAATGAGCAGGCACGGACCGTCCAGGTCGGATGCGCATGTGAACGCCGAAGGCGTTCTCAGACTGGCAAGCGGCCCACTGGTTGGCAGCTCGCCTTTGGGACCGTCGAAGGGCGGAAGAATATTTGAAGGCACCAGACAGATGCAGTACACTCGGAGACGGAGAGCTTCATCTGCTGGAGAACACATTTATGTGGACTTGTGTCACCCCCACAAGTCCCTATTGCCGAGCACGCATCAGCCGAATTACCGAAGATGACCACACCCGGAAACGGAGACACTTCAAGCTCGCCCGAACACCAGCACTACGGTTTACGCACTACCATGTATCTCTAAGAGGACACCGAGACAGAAATTGGCCAGTCTGATGAGAATGAAAGAAACATTTGAGGCACTACTGATACATACTACATATGCGTGACAAGTCAACAATAAATCATGCGCCGAAGCCGTACAGAGTGCGCCCTGACCGCTTCAGGGCATAAACGACGTCAAGAGCAGTAACCGTTTTGCTATAGTCCGGATGAATGAATAAGTACTAAAACGAGTTGATGGTCGGGCTTACCGCTTAGCGTGTTCGGTGTAAGTGACGGAGTCGCGGATAACATTTTCCAAGAAAATTTTGAGGACACCGCGGGTCTCCTCGTAGATGAGACCTGAAATACGCTTCACACCGCCACGACGGGCAAGACGGCGGATAGCCTAATATATATATATGAGCGGGAGAGTGCTCGAATATTCTTTTCACTCACTGGCTTGGTAATACCCTGAATGTTGTCGCGAAGAATCTTGCGGTGACGTTTGGCACCACCCTTGCCGAGACCCTATTGTACTGTTGAGTCGCACAAACGATGAGGTGACGCCAATCCAATATCACCTTGCCGCCCTTTCCGCGTCCAGACATGTTCAATGCACAGAGTTAAGTGTTTCGACAAATTATAGAGAAGATGGACGACCTGTGGTGTCGACGGTGGTGGCGAAAGAAGAAAGGCGCTAGCTCAAACTTCAGTCAACATTCATTGATCCGTCAATTATACGCGTGTGGTCGTGTTTATGAACATCACGTGACTGGGGAAAATGTTGAATAGAAGTTTGCAAAATCTGGAGAGGGTACTACCCCCGCCCCCCTTTTAGCGAACTGACTGGGTAAGCGAAGCCCCAGTCAGAAGCGTCCAGCTGAGCGCCATCGAGACTGACCACCGCCTTAGTTCCCGCCGCAGACGCCCGTCTCCGAGGATAAGGGCCTGTCAGCAAGACTAGAGGGCGGCTAGTAGAGCGGGGGGAAAACGAGCGGTTTCGAACCCGCGAAAGTTCTCGTCAGGGGGCTTACCACTACCCCAACCGCTCGTACTTCTCGTTATCGTGTAGGAATGCTACTGCTAACACACCGGCGGTTTGGGAGTTTTTCGCTATGCAAGATTTGTTCCAAAATGACATTGATGAATTAGGCATTTTCACTATACATTCAATTAACATGATAAAAATAAGAAATTTAAACAAGTGGCAAAATCCTGGGCAAAATTGTACATTTTATGCACCATTTTGACACTGTAAAAGAAAGTCATTTAACCAACAGCAAGATTTGAAGAAAAATGTTTGATCATTTTGATTTAAATCTTGCATGGGGTAAAATCCCTTCCAAACAGGTAAAATGTAATGTGATTCGACTTACTTCAAATTTTCCTCACATTTCACCCCATGCAGGATTTGAATCAGAATGATCGAACATTTTTCTTCAAATCTTGCTGTTGGTTACAGCTGTGTGCAAAACTAATGTCAATTGCAAAAATTTTACAGTGCGTGTGACCAAAAAGGAAATTGATAGAACAATGCATTGTAGGTGCTGGGACAGCTTTTATATACCTTGCAGATGATGTTTGCAATGCCAGCAGACTCCAGATTTGACTTTCTGTACCTAAAGGCTATGGTTAACTGCAGAATCAGCAGCGATCTCAAAGAATGTGCACTTCAACTCTGGGATCACAGATGGGAACTGAAGGATATATCTGAAGCGCTTGGTATTTCTGGGAGGAGCTGCTATTGCTGGCGACAGATATTTGAGGAGTTCAGTACTCCTATGAAGCCTCCCTCTCCACTCATTGGCCGTACTCGAACAATCACACGTGCACTTCTGATGGCTGTTGAAGACCTCTTTGCTACAGATTCTGATCTCTTCCTCGACGAAGTCTGCACATGGCTTGCAGTTGAGTACGATATCATTGTCAGCACTTCCTCCCTGTCACGCAATCTCAAAAATGCTGGTCTCACATGCAAGATCCTTTGAAAACTTGCTTCTGAACGTGATGAGGCCTGACGCAAGGAATTCAGAGCCAGTCTTTGCAATGACTTTGTTGGGGATGGCTCAGAATTCGTTGTCATTGATGAGACCAGCAAGAATGATTGGACATATGCATGGCATTATGGATGAGCACCAAGCGGACATCGTGCACACCTCACAGATGTCTTTGTTTGAGGTGATTGTTACTCATTGTGTGCTGCCATGACTGTGCAAGGCTACATCGCTGCTCAAGTGGTTGAAGGCTCGTTCAACTCGCAGGAATTTTATGATTTCATTGCCAAAGATGTGGTACTAATGATGTCTCTTTTCTGTGTCTGTTGAGCTGAGTTGAAGATACGGGTTTTTTTCTAGCTTCCTCATATGACTCCCTTCCCCAGAGAGTGGTCCATTATTGTTCTTGATAATTGCCAAATCCATCATAATGAAGACCTTGAAGACCTTGTTGAAAGTGCCAGTTCATTTTTGTACTTGTTTCTCCTCTCATAAAGCTAATGTCGGATAGGAGGTCTAATACTCTACCTTCCTCCATACTCACCTGATCTAACTTCAATTGAGGAGTCATTCAGTGCCTGTAAGTTACAAATAATTCATGCTATCTCTGCATCTGATTTATGGTTGTTAGTCAAAGCTTATATTCGACGTCACGGCCATCAGTTGCGTCAACTTGAAGATCCTGTTGAGGCTATTCTTGAAGCAACAAGTTGTATTACAGCAGAGAAGGCATACGGGTGGTTCAAGAATGCGGGGTACATTGTCATGTGATCAAGAATGCTCGTAATTGTACAAATTTGAATGTTTTCTATGCAATAAAAACTAAGTGTGAATGAATGCTGTTGAAATGTCCAAGAAAGTCTGTGAAAGGTGACATGAAAAGTACAGAATCATTTCACCATGTGCCTGACTTTATGGCTTTACAAATTTTTTGTGTGCATCAAGAAAGGCATGCCAGCCAAGTCTCGTAAATTGACCTATACCTCACCATTCTCTATCATCCAGTGTCTCAACTACTCTGTTTCCAGGTTGGTATTCCAGAGCTGCGAGCTTCACCTGATCGCTATCAGAAATACAATACTTGGTACAAAACTCTGACAGGGATACATCGTGAGAAGTTGTTATGCTGGGTGATGAAGATGCTGAGGATATCTCGCCCATAGGTTGCCCAGTTGCTTGGGGTTGGCCATGACCCTGCATGACTGGATAATAAGGTGGTGGGTAAGGATATCCACCAAAGATTGGTGGCTGCATATATTGAGCTGGATGATAGAATTGATGTGGAGGGCCTGGAACATGGGCCCCTTGAAATGGAGGAATGGGTTGACCATGTGGATGTGGAGGAATGGATTGACCATGCAGAGGTAGAGGAGGAGCTGATTCCTGGTCCTTGAAGGCTTGATCACGTTGACGGTGGTGATAAAAGTCGCCAAATGTCGAAATAGGTGCTTCTGGTGGGGGACGTGGCACCTTCAGTTTGTTGGTGAAGTGGCTCATTGTTGGAGGCGCTGATTTGTCAGCTCTTCCTGCGGCCTAAACCATCATATTTTTTAGCTTCCCACCTGACGAAAAATAAGATACTTACAATTGAATTTGCCCAAACCTTCATATGTAACTCAGTCAGCTCGAAATATGTGTCCATCCTCTTGTCATGCCAAACACGCTTATTTGGAAACAATGTATATCTGCTGACTGGATACAGTGATTCAAGTTCGGTCACTGCCATCCTTTGTTTGGTGGACATGTCATCCTATAGGGGAGTATTTGTCATGGGCAACGGCTAAACTGAGTCATCACATACAATCAGTGCCTTTGTAGTGCATGTTGCACCAGCTTCTTCGTCAAAGTTGAATGGACGCTCAACATAGTCTGGATCTCCTGTATCCCAATCCTTGTGTTACATAGATGTTAGCCCAATGAAGTCAAAATATGTCAAAAATGCTTACTTGTTCATCTTTAGCAGGCTTCAGGGTGTATAACCATACAACAATGTTCTTGCTCACTTTCTTCACCTTGACAGCATCAAGAAGTGCCTCATAACCTGCCTCGTCAGCTATCTTCTTGCGTGGAGCACCCTGGGCCTGGTTTTCAAATTTCCATTCAAATTTTGCGACTGGAAGCAATGTGGGTCAACAGGGTAAGATTTCTGAAATCTCTCGCTTGAATGATTGGAATGTGTGTGAAGTATCCATTTTGAATGGGCCTCACGAAACGATTGTTATGGAAGCTTTGACACCCTTGCCTGACTTTTTCTCCATCAGCACCTCAGACCACACTTCAATATACAACAGTGAACCTTCTTGATGTGTCGCCCTCATCATCTTCACTAGTATTATTCACTCCAACACTAGACTTCCTTGCCTTTCCTTTGCCAGTAGAAGGTTTCTTCTGTTTGCCAAGAAGTATCCAATCAATGGCTTCGTCAGTGAGCTTGCCCTGTGGTACAAATTTGTTGTATTTGTATTTCTTCACAGACAGCTCACTGCCAGCAGCTGAGGTAAGGTCAGGGGATGGCTCTTGCTTCCACTTACTGAGAAGATTTGAAGGATTGTCACAAATTCCAAACACGAATCATTTTTCATTTCTCGGCTTTCCTCTGGCTACTTCAGTTAACCGAACCGGTCACTGTGACTTCACTTCATGTCACACCTTCACCTCTTCACATATCACCCGTTGCTTCTCCGATTGGCTCCCCTACTCCACAGGGCTAGAACAATCTCGCTTCCCAAAGAAGAACCGGTCGGATCTTGGGTTTCTATCTAGTCACTGTCTGACTCATCGCTTATAGATCATGATGTCATGCTCAGTCATCTGCAGTATCATACGACTCTTTTCTCATTGGCTGATTTCTTTTATACTCAGATATCTCCTATTCAATGTTATGTATATAAGTAGGTTAGTTAGCGTAAGTACTCCTTAGACTTAACCTCTTCAGTTTCTACACTTGTAGTAGACTTAGATATTCACGCTCAATCCTATCTTGTTCTCATCAACTGTGACCAAGTCCTAGTGGTTGTGATCTGATCTTTACCATTTGGTGAACGTTAGTCATAACAAGGATACAGGGTCCACATTGATGAACATGAGTGCAGGACCTGTGAATGACGTGTTTTTCAGTGTTACTAGCACAAATGAAAGGTATGATTCAATATACCTGAGGCAATGCCATCCATTTCAACAATATCTACTGAGTTGTCACTCTCCTCTTCAGGCTCGGGCTCCAATTCATCAAGTTCCACCTTGTCATCAAGTTCTACCAGGTTTTTGGCAGACCAGTGAGCCTCGGAGAGATGCCCTACCCTCTTACTGTCATAATTGGAGGATGCAGGTGATTCTGGGAACTCTAGTGGTTCCTCGCTCTCATCAATGGGCACTGTGACTGCAGTCTTTGACAGTCTGGCTGGACTTTTGATTGTTGACTTTTTGGCAGGTTTTTTTCTTTGTGCCATAGAATATATATGTTTATAACATGTAGTAAAGATAGTGAGAAGGGCTGACAACATCTGAAAAATGTGTACCAGTTGTAGGAAGTCTCCCCGGCATCCAGGATGCATTGTTCTATCAATTTCCTTTTTGGTCACACGCACTGCAAAATTTTTGTGATTGACATTAGTTTTGCACACAGCTGTAAATAGTGCTGTCCAATTACGATTATAATACTCTGAGGGCCATAATATAATGTATTCATAATATTACAGGTCAGCGAGTGAGAGTATTTAATCATATAGGTATTGTATTGAAATGTAATGGTAATGTAACCATACTTAATTGTATCCAATGGATGTTCACGCTGTGTGAACAACAAGTGCAGTAGCGAGAAATCGATCTACCACACAGTTGGGTCTTTGCTGCCTACTGCCTCACTTGATAACAAGCACATTCGACCCTTAAGGGGATTGCTACTGGGGAAACACTTGTCTCTGTCTAAAGTGACCCTATAGGATGAAGGATCTGCAAAAGCGGATGAAACAGACAGGATGTGAAACGTACAGATTTGTCGGATGGAGCGGATGATACTTGCGGATCAGATGGGATGCGAATCAAAGTCGAAGGAAATTCATTAAAGGTTGGATGGATAGTGGGTATAAGTCAAAGTGATTTTCTGGTAAGGTGCAAGACAAGTGGGAGGAAGTTACATCAAGTAAGTATTTTCCGAAAACTTCTGTGCTTATAGGGTACAGTATTTTCAAGGAACACTTGGTATAGGTAGCGAGTCTAGACTGTGCCATAAGCTATCTGGAAAATAGTGGAGTGTGAGAGGATATGTCTGTGTTCAGTCAGTAACAAGGAAATGCATGTGAGTACGTACTAATGAGGTAGAATGGACGTGGACAGGACGGATGCGGTGGATGCATGAGCTATAGGGGGAGATCCGAAGGTATCCACTTGTCATCCGAAAAGCGGATGGGTATCGGATGGAATGGATTGGTGTCGGATGGACGCCTGATGCATCAGAAAAGTGGTGGATACAAGCCTAGCGTAGGGATACTCCCTACAATGCCCTCAAGAAAATTGACACCATTCCCAAAATCGCATTTTAACCATTCCTTCGTGATAATAGTGGTTGACACGGACTCGGCACTCAGAGACAACCAGCTATCGGGGAGTGTATGTTTGCTGCTTGAGAACAAATGTTCGATGGAGACGCTAATGGTGGGGATCACGAGAATGTCACTGGGCGATGCGGGACAGCACCAGAAACATTGTCTCGTGTTGCTAAGTGGAATACAATCAGTTGTTGAAGAATAAACAGCTAAAAGATACAAACCTTCTACCAGATTAAAGGATTGTCTTCCTGTTCTGTCATGCATGGATAAAGGGCCACTGAGGTAAATGTCAACCTCTTTCTGAGATGTGCTAGGGCCGGTCTTCTGCATGTGCATCTTGACTGCTGACTTGAAGGCAGAATGTTTGACAGGTGAGACGGGGTCGGCAGTAGTAGCGGGAGTGATGGGGGAACTGTCCATGCTATCCTCGGAGTATACCTGGTACATATGATCAAGAAGAATTTGCATATGAGCTGCGAGATTCGTATTTGACCACAAGCTCTCGTCATCAAAATACGAGACTCTCATTCTTGGATGTAGAACTAGAAACATCAATATGATTATACTTCTGACGTGATAAAAAAACACTCACCAGCACCCAACAAAGGGTAATCAGATACCAGAGCCTTCTCCATGTGAATCCAAAGTTTGTCAAGACCAGCCGTGAGTGCATTTTCAAGTCTGTGAACGTCAGTTTCCTCCGAGGCTTGATGGCAAAAAGTGTCCATGTGTAACTCCAGCTGCTTGTACAGCGGGAGTGTGTAACATATGGTAGGGACGTGTTTGCATGAGAGGTCGAGTGTTGAAGTGTAAAAAAGCTGTGGAGTAGCATGGTGAGTCATGAATGAGCAAAAAAAATTAAAAACACACGACAAGGATTGAGGAAAGGCGCTTGAGAAATTCCCAGTCGCTAACACTCAAAGATAATTTCTTCTTCTTGTGGATTGCAGTGTGCTTCTTTTTCCCAGTGAGATGGGCGTCCAGTTGATCAACCCATTGGTTGATTGCCTGTATAATGTAAGCTGCCCTGGTCAAGTGAGCTCATGGCAAAACTACATACTGGCTTGAGCTTTGTAGCTCAGTCAATTTCTGCAAGTGTCGTGTTCCACCAAATGGGCATACTGTGAATGGGAACAAGCCCCTTGTAACACGTGTCACATAGTTGACGGATAAGTCGGCGCATCCGTTTCCGACGAACTTCTGAAGTGAGAATGTCGACTACAATTGCGTGAAGCTGAAAGTGGCATCAGAACTGACTTGGGTAGCAAAATACAACTACTAGCCTTCTCAACTGCAGTGAGATTTTGATTCTTCTTCGCTTTTTTGCCACTCTTACTCATGGTCACAGCACCTTCATCGTCACTGGAAACATAAGCATCTGATTCATCACCTTGGTTCATGTTGTCATCCCCATTGTTTTTCTTCGCCTCTTTTTGCATCTCTTCCATTTCTTGCTGGACTTCGGGGTCGTCTTTGGGTGAGTATGTAAGTGGGAACTGTCGAGCACTCTCATAGAGGTCTTCCTCATCAGGACTTGGAGCAGCGTGAAGCCCGTCCAATATTGCCCTGGCAGTATCATACTTCATTAGTCTGGTGAAAGATGAATGTAAGGCTACATACTGCACCACGAGATTGATGACATGAGCTGCGCAGCCGATTTGCATATTCGCATGATGCAAATGGGAGCCTTCGTCAGCAATCTGTTTCGTCAGTGCCTCATTCATTGTCGTGTTACTTGCTGTGTTGTCCATAGCATGGGCAACTATTGAGAGATGAGTGAAAAAAATCTCCGTGAAGTTGACCATGAACCCACTGATCTTGCTAGTCAGTTTCTGGTGCTTCAGCACCTTGAACAGTAGCTTGCCAGACACTTTCCCTGAGTGATCTCCGTCAAGTGCAATAAGCTCAAGGGGAGATTCCATAAGCTCCCACTCATCGTTGATCCAGGAGACCACAGAACCAAGAAAAGCATAAACTGAGTTTTTGCTGGTCCAGATATCACTCAAGAAGGCAAGTTGTGATGTGTTCGACTACAAAATTTGTTAATTTACACTGATGTCTATCCAAGAATGGTAAATCTCACCTGAAGGACTGCATTGACTTTTTTATTCATGCCCTCATAGAGCCTATCAATATCACAACAAACAGTTTGACATGAAGGTAATGAATCACCTGTCAGAAGAATCAACATGAATGTTCGCTTCATGCCTCGTTTTTCAACCAGTGAGTATGGAAGGTCGTCTTCAACAATACCCTTCACCAGAGTTTCACGCCAAGTCTTTCTCGTAAGCTGCTTGGCAGGATGTTTGATTCCTCACTGCACAAAATCTCACATAATCTGCCTTTGAGGACCAGGACCTGGAGTTTCCATGGTGACTTGCACTCCATTTGATTTCCATGCACACCACGAGTCGAAGGAATGTTCTGTTGGCAACCTAGAACATTTTGGTAGGTGCGAGATGAAATTACTTGAAGGGGGTGCCTTAATAGTTTCAGCATCATAGGATGTGCATCATGGTCAGACTCCAAACCATCGGCAGTGTGTAGAGTCTCATACTAGTGCCACAGACCAAATACATACAACTATATTTCAAATCCCGCACCTTAATTCAAACACCGCAACTTTGGACTCTACACACCTAGCCGACTGGCACAACTTGTTGTGGCATCAAGTTTGCCGCTATTTGCTACCACCGAAAAATCCATCTGAACGTCTGATGAGCCATCAGGTACACCAGGCAGATGGTAAGTTCAGTAGTGTGACGTGACTGCATATGTCCCATTTGGTGCTAAGCTAACTACCCCAGTAACCCCATCAGATGTCTGCCTGTCGTTTCAATGTCCCAAGCCTCATAAACATGAAGCAGACTGTCCAAGAGAAGTTTGGCTTGTCTCCCTGCACCTGGCAGCTTCAGTCGGCTCGATATCAGCTCAACAAAAAGGACGTTGTCACCATCTCCCCTACTGGCTCCAGCAAAACACTTACATTTTGGATTCCTCTCCTATTTAATGCAGGTAGGATTATCATCATCGTCACGCTGCTGAATATATTAGGGGAGAAGAACCAGAAGGAGGCAGAGGCTTATGGTTTCCCTGCCATCAATTTGTGTAAGGAGACGGCTACAGATCAGGTATTCAAGGTCTGTAACGAGATTCTGTTCTACATTTTCTTCGTTAATGTTGTGCAGGATATCGAGAGGCTTAAATATTGCGTCATCGCAGTCAGCCCAGAACGGATACTCAGTGACGCGCGTTTTCAGGCATTGTGGAAGTCAAAGAAGTTTACCAAGAAGATATTCAATATCACATTTGATGAAGGGCACTGCATAAGTGAATGGGGCGAGGACTTCAGGCCACAGTACAGCGAGCTGGGGAATCTTAGATGGTATTTGCCTGACCATGTGACAGTCCATGTTGTATCAGCAACAATGCCACCACATATTTTGGCCGACGTCACTTCGAAGCTCCGTATCTGGTCACATAACCTTGCGAGGGTCACCTGGTCTAACAACCGTCCAAATATTAGCCTTATTGTTGAAGAGATGAAGTTTCCGCGTAATACCATGCATGATCTAACCCGAGTCCTGGATATGAGACTTGGAGATATAAATCCACCACAGAAGTTTATGATCTTCACGAATTCTTGGACTTCGGCAGAAATGACTTGCAACCGCTTGTGTTCGGATCTCCCTGGACATTTGCGGGGGAAGATCTTCTGGTTCCATTCCAGGATGACAATGAAATTCCGTATCAATGCGATGGCAAAGCTTCAAGAAGGTGGACTGTGGGGTATCTGCTGCACCGATGCAGTGGGAATGGTTAGTGACAATTACATTTAATTTTCTCATACTCATCTATTCATTAAGGGACTTGATCTGCGTGATATTAAAATAATTGTGCAATGGGGTTACACTCCCTCACTGTGTGCTCTCTTATAGAGGCTTGGACACAGTGCCAGAGATCCTTCGCTAACAGCGGTGGGAATCTACCTTGTTGAGCCGATATACTTTGATACATACAGAGGGAAGCGCAAAAGGCCTGCAGTTGAGGAAGATAGTCAACGAAAGAAAAGGAAAAAAGGATCAGAGTCGCGGACTAATGGAGCAAGCTTAGAGAAGGATCGAGAGGAAGAGGTTGACAGTGAGTTTGAGGGAGGTGATGATGGCTTTGAATCGCAGGATGAAATGGTTATTGCAGAGGATGTACAGGATCATTTGCGCACTATTGGCACTTTGCCGTCATCATCACATCCGTCAGAAATGACCATCATCCCATCAGCGCATGTGCAGCTCATTCCTGAGAATCTTGATAACACAGCCTGCGAGCGCTTTGCAATGTATGCCTTCATCAATGCAAGACATTGTGGATTCTGTCGACGTCGGGTGGCTGATGAATACTTCAATAATCCAAAGAGTAAGCAGATTTTCAAATGCAAGCTTCAAATTGAATGACTCATAACTTTATATCAAGGTAATAGCCAAGCAGCATGTTGCGAATGATGCAGTGAGGCACCATCTGGTGACTGCTGTGACATATGTACTCCTGCGCTACTCACGTCACACCTCCTTCCGCTGCAAACATTTCCATCAACATGAGTAAAACCAAAATTCAAGTTTAAACCATACGAAATGACCAGCAGAGAACATGATTTACGTGCAGCACTCCTTCAATGGAGGGATTTTAAAATGGTTGAAGAGGACCTTGATGGCGACATCTTCTTTGGCCCACAGCTTATCATGATGAACAAAATTCTCAACTGCATTGTTGACCTCGCTCACTATGCAAAGCTATCAACTTCCGCATTGTTATTAGCGCAAACTGGCTGGTGCTATTCCCTGGATTATGGCGTACAAATCATTGAAATTATTCAGTCTTACTTTCCTCCACCACCGCCACCTCCCATTCCTGCAGTGTTCACCCTGTTAGTGGTCCTTGGCCCCTCCGCTGCAATAAACCAGCCAAACTCCACCATATCAATACCAGGTGCTGCTGCCCTGCCTATGAATAACACAGCTGATGGCAGCACCACCAGCAAGCAGTGAGCAGTATGAAAGTGCCAGGCGTGTGGGAGTAGCCTTCACATAGGTGCGTGCTGTTAACACTACTAGTACTTACCAGCCTCAACTGACACACCAATAGCTTCAAATAAACTATGTCCGAAGTACATCCCAAAGCCAAGGTCCTCTCGCAAAAAGAACGAGCCAGTGGCAGGACCTAGTGATACTGTAAGGTCAGTCGATAAAATCATCCGCCTCCAGTTCAAACACTCCAGTGTCCTCTTCACTAACTATCTTTTGCTCTTGTATTAGCACCATTCCTGCAGCAATTTGATCGGGGATTGAATGCAGAGCACTTCGGCCCTCTTTCTTGGTATGCGAGTTCTTTTGTTTGATTCGTGCTGTCAATTTCTGAATTGTCTTGGTCATATCAGGTGGGGCATGGCGGATAGTGTGGTGCTGAAGATGGAAGGCATTTTCCATTGTTACATGACAGCTTCGATATACTTCAATGAGAGGTGATTCTTTAATGATGTGATCGAGCGTGCCGTTTGGACCACCACCACGAAATATGACCTGTTCAAATTTACACTATGATTTCATGACATCAATTGTTGTCTGCTCACCTTTGTGTACAGATTATTACGCTTGACGACCCAGTCAACTGCCCGAAATGCAAGAGGCTTGCCAGTTGGGTTGCATAGTAAGTTTGTCCGCACTATATCGCTGTCTCAAAATTGATAAACTGGATTTTCAGTCGGATGAACCACAGCCCTCACCTCAAAACTTCCGGATAATTGAACTGAAGGTTCGTCAGGAATCTTGAGATCTGCGACACATACTTATGCTTTCCAGTTGCTTTGAATATATGTATCCAAGGGAGAAAAGATGCTTCGACTTGGCCAATGTCCCCAGTGTTCATGGCTTGACAAAGATCAATGTACAAGAGTTCGTCCCAGTTTCACAGTGTTTGGTTCTCGAAGTGCTTGTCTCGCTGTAACGGTGGCTTTCCCTGCGCCACATCCAGATCTTGGGTTGATGCAACAAACTTTTTCATGATGATGTGAGACATGACCGTGATGTCTTCCCAGACAGGCTTTGATGTGGCAAATGCTTCCAGTGTCGACCATTCGGGATTTCAGCTCTCTGCTTCAAGACGCCAGCAGTTGAGCATTGATGCCCAGAAGTCATGATGAACAACATCATGGACCCGCCGAAATCCTGGTTTACTGACCATCTTTCCTGTTTCATCAGGTCGAAGGATGCCAATGTGCTGATACAGGCTATTCTCATCTTCACACCCCTCCTTTGGCTGAATGTATGTGTGCCACAATGTGTCTGCACATGCCATCTTGTAGTGGAAAAGTCCTGGGAGGAAAATTACATACTGGAGACGATTTTTTGGTGTGTGTTCAATTTTTCGGCTGCTCTGCACACTATCTACTTGTTCCTTTGTTAGAAGGTCTCCGTGAACCAGAATCACATGTTCTGACATGTCAACGTCATGTTCTGCATCAAAGTCATTCTCGCTTTTGTCCCCGATGCCACCCTGTCGAAATAAGTTGACCAAGACTTCGACATTTCCATCTGTGGTAGACTGCTTGATATTCATTGAGCGGCAGGGAATCTGATTGGTTTTGTGTACAGGTATCTTCTGAACGGTTTCAGGTTCGCCGAGTTTGTCAACAAAGTGCTTGAAGCTTCGACCATATTGGACAAGAATGGCGTGAACATGCCATGCAAAGGCCTCCTCTCGTGGGCTTGGCTGTGTTGGATTGGTTTGCCAATTGTAGGTGTCCTTTTTGTGCAGCAATAAAAAGCTTCTAATCTCGTTCATCACCGGGAATGATGACGGCAATGGGTTCCTTGGATCGGAGGCCCACAACTTTGCTGAGCATCGCAATACCTCCCCATTACTCTCATCAATGCCATACAACGGAATTACAGTGGCAGATGTCATGCTGATGAAGGATGAGCGTGTTTCGAGTGTTGGCTGGGCAACATTGAAGGTGATATCAAAATTGTCATATGCAAATGCAGCACGGAGTGTGTGGACTTCCTTTTTGATGTTGCAGCTAATCTCCTTGGAAATAGATGTCACCATGTTATATATGGTTGAGAGGCTGACGGACAGCCCAGCATGCGCCATGACTTCAATGACCTTCTCTGGAATGCAGGTCGACTTCATAAAAAAGCCCATCCAGCCTTGTAAGCAGTTGCATTGTTCATTTGTGCTTTGCAGCCATATGCTGATCATCACCACAGCTTTCTGGTTACTGTTAGTGGATAGGTGGTGCCAAAGACTTGACGACCACTCACAATGGTTTGCAATGCAACATTCCTTTCAGCCGCATGACGCTGCCGCTTTTTCGGCCACTTGTCAAATGCCCCGTTGTTGTCTTCATCCTCCTCATCTCATTGAAGGTTTGCCTCATCTCCACCCAATTCACCCAAGTCCATCTCATTCTATGCAAAATTTTCTTCAGGTGTTGGGTTGTGGCCACTGGTAGGGCACGGCATCTTTCAACGACGGTTTTCCCTGCTGTTGAGTAGGACTAAAACAAGGTTCCAAAGGTTCAGAGCAACACTTTGCATCTTCACAGCGAGCTGACTCATAAATGTTGTTTCCAACTGCTCCACAGTTGCGGAGGCAGCCTTGAAATGGAGGCCAGTGTTTCTTGAGGGATAGTTCAGTGACCTCCTTGCACAGCTCTCCACATAATGTTCCTGCTGCCCAGGCAAAAACCAATGGTTGTGAGTTCTTGTCATTGTATAGCTGTGCACAAATACGAGCCGCGTTCATTGTCAATGACTCTTGGCTGTTGGCATGAACAGTATGCCTGCTGTCCAAAACTCCACTGACGAATCCTGCTGCCGACAGGCCATTTTGCTGCAGGCACTGCAGGACATTCGTCAGTCGAACTTCAAGGCTCATTCTGGGGCAGAGCACAACAGAGTGGTGCTGCATTCATTTTCAACATCTCGCCTCATGTTTTACACAAGGTTTCATACAGTTCTGCTCCCATTCTCCTGTGTTCATCTCCTTGACGGCAAAATGTGTATTATATAATATGAATATAATATTACCTGGTTTGGGTCACACTTGTGGTTATATCGCTAAGCTGCCCAGTGTACCTGACGGCTCGTCAGACGTTTGGATGGATTTTTCAGTGGTAGCAAATAGCGGCAAACTTGATGCCACAACAAGTTGTGCCAGTCAGCTAGGTGTGTAGAGTCCAAAGTTGCGGTGTTTGAATTAAGGTGCGGGATTTGAAATATAGTTGTATGTATTTGGTCTGTGGCACTAGTATGAGACTCTACACACCACCGATGGTTTGGAGTCTGCATTGTGGTGTGCGAGGCGACATCCAAAATGTGCTGGATAGGATATATGAGTTTGTACCAGCATAGCAATGTGCTTGCAGTGAGGTAATTGACCACTTACTTGCACCAGTTACACTTCCATTTCCACACAGGGTCTCCTTTTTTATTGGTAGCAACTGATGGAGCAAACTGTAGCATTGCCCATTGTCCTTTCAAAGGATTCCATCCAGCATGTACCTCGACCTCTTCTACATCAATCTCACTTTCAGACTTCTCACTTCCTGCAGGAGCCTTGACGACTGAGTTAGCACAGCGAGACAAGAAATTCATAAGAGTGAAGTCACCCGAGTCTTCTGCTTCTTCTTCTTAGGCTTACCACTCTTGCCCTTCAACATATTGGGCTGCTGACAAGCCCCCTGCATAAGAGTCAGTGTCGACATATCAATCCAAGTTGCCATTGTACCTCTGCTGGAACCACCTCACTGTCACTCATACTACCATTGTCAGAAACAGGGTCTTTGCATGGCGGAATGTAGTCATGATCATCCGAATCACTCTCGGCATCTTTTAATTATGTCAGTGACATACATGAGTATGACAGAACCTTTACCTTTAGCCAATGTTCGTTTGATGCGGAGGATAAGGCCACTGGCAGCCTTTTTCGAAGAACCCGTAGGAGCACTGACATTGTAACATTAAGTAGCATCACATTTCACGACACAGAGCATATGGGAAATTACATACACGTCATGAAGCAGTTTGATAAGTGCTTTGATGCACTCGTTCATCAAGTTGAGTCCATTGTGCTGCTCAATGTTCGGTAATGCAGAAAAGTGTACAGCAAAATCGTGTGCAAGGATGACACCATGCTTTCTTCACATAATGTTATGATCAATGTTTCACCAAATGGCAAAAGGTATCACACGACCACTAGGACTCGTCAAGGATGAGAGAATCAGATAGATTGAGAGGTAAACGTCTGAGTCTACACTGGGTAGGAACGAAGAGGTTAAGTCTAAAGAGAAACTACGCTAACTATGCTGCCTATATACATAACATTGAGTCGGAGATATCTGAGTCTGTAAGTAATCAACCAATGAGAAAGAATCGTACGATACTGCGGATGACGAAGTATGACGTCGTGATATATAAGTGATGATGTCATAGACAGAGATTAAGTGATAGGAAGACATATGGTTCTAACCCGGGGTGTAGGGGATCCGATTGGAGATGTGATTGGTGAAATGTGAAGGGGTGAAGCTGTGACATGTTGATGATGTGATAATGTGAAAGGTAGTGGTGTCACGTGACCGGTTCGGGTATGGGACATAGCCGAAGGAAAACCAAGGAATGAAAAATGATTCGTGTTAGGGATTCGTGACACATAACCAGTTTTTGCTGTTCATTCTCGGAACACTGAAACACTCGTTCCCAGGCACGGTTGAATGAGTAAAATGGACCTTCATCTTCATCAATGCTGAAATCACGTAAGTGATGGCTAATTGGACCATCTTCGGCTGCTTCTGGCAATGAACTAGGGAGTCCAGCTATAACAGAATGAAGATCGGCAAGCAATTGGGCAAGCTGTTTTTGCTGCTCGCTCAATTGAGCCATGGTAGTTGTGCTGCCCTGATAACAAAGATATGCACTGAGCAAATTGAATTGGACTGTGAGCACTGACCACCATGATGCATGGGAACTACTACTGCTCCAGCTGTACAGTTTTTACCTTAACCACGTCAGCCTGATTGCTGCATCCAAAGTTAAAATATTATGATTAAATACACAGGTCATATTATAATGTAATCATACAATAATATAATGTACTGGATTGTATGGTGTATGCAGAGTCCCTCCGCGAGCCTGTATTATAATCAAGATAATGATTAATAATAATATTATATTACAATATAACCTGTAATGTGAACAGCGCTAGCTGTAAATGACTTTCTTTTACAGTGTCAAAATGGTGCATAAAATGTACAATTTTGCCCAGGATTTTGCCACTCATCTAAATTTCTTATTTTTATCATGTCGAAATGTATAGTGAAAATGCTAAATTCATCGATGACATTTTGAAACAAATCTTGCATAGCTGAAAAATTCCCAAACCGCCGGTGTGTAAGCCTATATATGCGACAGGAGTAAATGGTCCGCTGCAACCGCCACCTTAGGGCCGGCCAGGGGATGCGAGCTCATGACCTGCCGCAAGGGCAGTTCACGGGTTGGGGTGGAGAGGGTTGGGGCTGTGGCGGAGTCTTCGCATCCAAGATCCGGTATCGCGTGAGCCTTTACCTCCGGTCCGTACATCGCGAGGCCCCACACCGTCGGGACTCGGCCACGCTCTTTCGAGATCAGGTCGAGATATGTCAATTTCCATGCGACGAAGCTGGAACAGATTAAGGTTTATGAGAGGGGGCAAAACAATATTTCTGTTGATTTTCACCGACCTTGTCACCTAGTAAATCATGTTTAGACAGAGTCAGAACTCTAAGTTATGGATGTCGACAATATTGACTTGCGTATTTTCAGTGTTCGGCTCATTGACTATGGCTCAGGTAAGACGTAGTGGGGCTTTAATCGACCCTTATGCTCAGGTTCATTTGACATAGCCTCCTCTGTTGACAAACCGGATGATCATTCCTGCCAAACCCTTATTGTCCGCGCGCCCGAGGTTCTCCATGGTTGCCCATGGTCAGCTCCCGTCGACATCTGATCGATTGGATGCCCCGTAAGTTCCACCCAGCGGTCCTGATAATATTCCCAGTCACACTCCTCTGCTAGGTCTTCAAGCTCATCACCAATTTTCACCTTTTCGGCAACCATGGTCAGCCTTATTCTGTTGATTTCCACATACAGAATATGGTCGAGTACCTCGGATCGTTCCCTCCACAATTTGTCGGGGCATGCAGTCAGTCGGTATGAACATTTCAATAAAAACGCTGAATCTTGACTATAACTAGTTTCTCCTTTCTGGCTAACATTTGATGGTGATGCGATTCACTTCTCCGGGTCATCGATTTTACGCCAAACAGCCTCGAAGACATCCTCTATGACCTTGGTTTCATGGACGATGTACGATCTCTATCCGCTGTCGTTGTCTAGCCCTAGATCCCGCTTCGCGTCCGAGTGCGGTTGAACTCCTGAATGACGATTGCTTGGAAGACGTATAGTCACCCACTTGCTCTTTGCATCAAGTCCTTCATTTGTAATATGCAGTAGTCACATTCTTTATGGATGTCGCGTCCCGTGAGACCTCCACTTCAGTTTGCTTGTGCATACACGTTTGGTCGCACTCTCACGAACACGGAGTGTATTTTCCGAGAGTAAGGTCTTATTCATTGAGCGGATGTGAGCTCTGAGCAGAAGTGAAGCTACTGTGATTGGAATGGGGTGTGAAAGTTTATATGAGTGATCAGCATGAAGCATATATGTATGGCGCTGGATCTGTTCAACTATTCTTCACATGCAAAACTCACACACGCACAGACGCCACACACACACAAACGAGACGCACACACATAATCACTCCGTCGCATACACACTCTCGTACCGTAGAAAAATTAGTACTGCACTATTAGATCTGACATGATTCGATAATCAATTTATATTGCAGACAAGGCTGCTGATGAAGGGTTCTATAAACGAATCTTTTTAAGGCCCGGCTGGTAGACGAGATGGAGCGATGAGAAGTGAGTAGGTCTCAGGAGTGAAATGCACTGAGAGTCGCCAGCATTGGCAGCAAAGCCTCGAATCTTTTTAAGGCCTGGCCAGTGGACGAGACGGAGTGATGAGAAGTGAGTAGGTCTCGGAGTGATGATCAATTTATATTGCAGACAAGGCTGCTAATGAAGGGTTCTATAAGCGCCAATCAAGTCGAGTCCAAGGGCAAAAAAAACGCACCGAAGCCGCCAGCATTGGCAGCAAAGCCTCGGCTGGTGGACGAGAGCGAGAAAAGAAGACGGAAAGCTGCCAGTATTGGTGTCAAAAAGATGTTCGCGCTGGGTGGATCCTTGATGTAAGTGTCGATGAGAAGGGCTATCAGCAAAAGTGCCCAAATCTAACAAGGTCCGGCAAGGTCCGGAGAGTCTCCCACGGCCACATGATGCCTTCCGAGGCTTGAATGTATTTGTTCGTCATTATGCAAGGTGCGCATACTCGTCTCGTAAGGCCTCACTACTAGACTCTTTCAACCTCACGGCAGCCTTGCGAGGTGTTTCAAGATCGGCTCAGCAGTTGTCGGCAGCTCTGATCACGGAGCCTGGCCCAATGTTGACACGTGCAGAGTTAGATACCTTGGGGCATCAATGAATTTTATGAATGATCATAGTGCAGTACTAATTTTCCTACAATACAAGAATGTGTATGCGAAGGAGTGATTATGTGTGCGTCTCGTTTGTGTGTGTGTGGCGTCTGTGCGTGTGTGAGTTTTGCATGTGAAGAATAGTTGAACAGATCCAGCGCCATATATATGGGCCCGTAAGTGTTAGACGAAATTCACAGCTTTGATCCCTCGAGACCCTAACGAAGTTTTGATATGAGTGAATTGCGCGACTACGACACAGGGGGAGATGATGCAACTAAGAAGGAAGTAATACATGCATGAATACAAGGATGAGGTCTTACGCAGTCGGTTCCGGGCTTTCCGGCTCTTCCACTTGTGTTGACTGTGAGGAGAGCACAGAAATGACAGTAGTCAACAACTCACAATTCCACTCAACACTTTGCCATATACTGGTATGCCTGCACGGGCCGCCACTTCTTTTGCTTGTTTCTGGTTTCTGCCGACACCGAAACCCCGCTCGACTTCATTCACTACAGAAATCAGCAAGAGGACACCTAGGACTAGAACCCAGAATGCCTACCTTTACATCTAACCTCCCATCTCGGATCATGTTGTGGACCATTTGAAGAAGCAGCCCACCCGACGCTAAAACCCTTTTGATGACAAGTTTGATTGAACAGAGCAAGTGCGCCCTGGGGAACTCCTGAAGACAGTGTTGACGCTTGCGGCGGAGAGGCCGAAGAATATGGGGGTGGAGCGGCGTGCGGCGTGCCCAACTGAAGGTGTGTCGGGGGTGACCCAGGTGAGAATGGGCGGCTTTGAGAGTCACCCACCAAAGCCGGCGGTTGGTCGTCGGGCTTTACAACTTTACTGACCCAGTCAGTCGCGGCTTGTAATCCGTATTGCACACACACAGCTCCAACGTAACTATTGAAAAGGAAGCGAGCTTCCTAAAGAAAGGTAGCCATACAGCGTGCATTCTATATGCGTGGATAATATTCCTTACCTCGGGATCGTCGAGAATGCCCCTCGCTCCTCTCACGCGTCTCTTCAGTTCATTATCATATCCGGTGAGCCAAGCAGTCATATTTTGGTCGCTCAGAATGTCCGCAAGTTTTGTCTAGCCGCATCGCTGCAATGTAAGTACGAGTGACACAAGTATTACCTTATCGCGCTTACCTTGAGGTCTTCGCCGGACAACATAGGTCTCTCCGCGAAGAGTATATATGTCACGATGGTATTCAATACCGATTGTCCGAGCTGCGCAAGTCTCTCGCTATTGCCATGTGGCGTTTGGTCATTGAGGAGACCTTGGCTTAAAGAACGATGCGTGAAAACATCAAGCATCAGATCTCCGTGCACCAAAGGGAGTGGAGGAACCATATCGCAAAGTCAGTGGGTCAAAGGATGTTCAACGAGCTCAAACGCTCAAGATCAGTAGAATTATCGATCAATGGGAACACCCGCACAAAGGCGCAGGGCGTAATAGGAGCTTCGAAAAAAGGCTTATCTCCTATATTAAGCATTACTGACCCTGGTATCGCTCAACGAGTGGAAACAACGTGGCATAAAGGAAGCTTTGAAGCTTTGAAGACGCAGTAGCACAGTTGAAGAGTGGCGGAAGGTGGGTAAATAATTACACGAATACAGAAGACTCAGATGATATACTGATACATTCCGTTGATATAAGTCCGCGTTGTCTCTTTAAGATTCTCTTGTAGCTAGAGGACTAGAAGAAAGGTCAGACATTGTGCGCCCTGGTAGATTCCCAGCTAACTTACGGCCCCAGCCTGTAGCCTGCATATACTGATATGCTTCTGTGGCTGCTTGCTCCTTTGCCTGCTTCTGATTTCTACCTGCGCCGGTTCCACGATGTTGTCCGCTCACTTCCAAGTTGATCAGAAAATCAAGCACACGTAACACAGTTAAGGCTCACCGATACACTTCACTTCCCACCTCGGATTGTGTGGTGGTCCCGTCATTTCCGGTTTCCACTCTACTGTGAGTCCTCTTTGCATACAAGTTTGATTGAATATCGCAAGCACACCCTGAGAGGGCGGCGGCGGCGGCATCGATGGCATTGGAGGTGGAGCAGTGCTTGGTGGAGGTGGGGGTTGGGAATAATACGTCGGAGGTGGTGGAGGCGGCGGCGGCGTTGCAGCGGGCTGGTTGTTGGATGTATCTCCTGGGACTGCCGGAGGCTCCGAGGCAGGATTGACCAGGCGTCCAACCCAGTTCATGACTTCTTGCAAGCCCTTCTGGGTGTACACTGCTCCGACATAAGAATTAAAGAGAAAACGAGCTTCTTCGGGTCTGTCAAGTACGCTTCTGTCTGTACAACGAATTTTGGCCTTTAGTCCATAAAGAGACAGCCAGTCTGCGATGTTCTTGTCGCTTAGGATGTCAGCTTGGCGCATCTATGGTGCATCTCAGCAATGAACAGAAATAATGTTTTTCTTGGCGTTACGAACTTTAAGATCATGGGCGGGAAGCATTGGTTTCTCTGAGTACAGGACGTACACGACGATCATACTGAGCACGGAGCTGCCTAGCTCAGCCAGTCGCTCGGTATTTCCATGCACAGTACTCTCGTCTACGTCTTTGCTCAGCATCGACCGGTGTGTATATACGTCGAGCATGAGCTCCCCTTGAATGGAAGGGAGCGGGGGCAGTGAGTGCTTGTTCATGGCCATCGTGGTGTAGGCAAGAAAAGATCGGACGCTTCTTATGATCGCTTGATAGACCTGCTGCGTGCACAGACAACTACGCTCGGTGTCTTTCAGTATGTTCAGGCGCTTAGTATGACACGTCGCTGTACTCACGAGGACGAGGTGTGATTATAAAGCCTTCGTCGGGGCTCGTAATGAGTGGTCGCAACCTAAGGAAACCTGTCCACCTAATAAAGTGTCTGTCTGTCTGCTGTACGAGCGCTTCCTACGAAAACAAAGTATCTGCAAGAGAGATCAGCTCCAACTCACCATGTACATAGAAGGTGAGAACAGGCGTTTCGGAGCCGGGACACCTCACCCTTTAAAATCCAGTTGCCTTTTTTGACCGAGCAATCGATGATGGTCACGTGCACTCACATTTCTTCAGACTTCATAGGTTCAACGGGACTTCGTTGTTTTCTAGGACTATTACTGGAGCTCATTTATATCTAACTGCAACATAGGAAGCTAGTGTTTTGAATGGCTGGCGAAGCAGCGCCGCCTCCAGGCGTCCAGCCACTCATACCAGAGCGGCTTCTCGATGTACCCTCTCAGCGTTTGTATTACTTGAGTTTGGGCTTGCTGCTGCAGGTGAGTGGCTTCCAGTTTCACAAGTTTTATCTGCGCGAGGTCACCTTTTATGTTACATGCCTTGTGCATGCTACCAAAAAAATCACGAGTCTGACGCGTTTTTTCTTCTTGACAGGCCATCAAGGTGTTCGACGTCCTCCAAAACATCTTCATGTCCGATGCGACAACATACTACGGCAGAAAATGGCTGACAGCCGATTTTCTCTACATCGTGACGCTCTCTCAGCTCCGAATACCACGTTTAAAGTACAGCAAGGCTATCGTCTTACTCCAAATTATGTCCATCTGGTTCCTCGATGGCATGCTCTTTGGAGGAATTAGCTTAAACCTTGGGTTAATGGGATCCTCCGAAACAACTAGCGTGCCCTCCGGTTTCTCAAGTAAGTTTGCCACAAACTCATGCCTGCGACTGAGCTCATGGCAATACACAAGATCGACCAGACCTTCCATCTACTCCTGAACCGTTCCGGCTCTCTGACATCCTTTCTCCGCTAACGTTCGGTTTCTTTTCATTCGACACAACCCTCAAAGATCCCCATCTGCTCGGCCAACACACGGTCCGTATGTCTCCCATCAGCACTGCTCATTTCAATCCACACCACCATACTTTTTGCCTCCCGCCTGTCTCGTCTGCACATGTGCTCGTTCCGATCCTTGTGAACAACACAATCCCGACAAATGTGCGCTATTCTTTTACTCCACTTGGTTCGGGGCGCGTGGAGTACACCGAGTTGGGCACGAAGGAGTTGAAAGCAATTGAACAAGCTAGAGTAGAGGGACTACAGGTTGTGCGAAGCAAGGAAGTGGATGCGTATGATGAGTACGATGACGAGGATGATGAAGAAACCGATTCTGCTACGCGCCTGCAAAAGACACAAAGCTTGGTACACCTTCGTCTCTCCAAACCAGGGACCATAAAGCTTGACCGGGTGCTTGACAGTTCAAACGTTGCAGCACGCCTTGTTCACCCGGTCGAAGTGACCGTTGTACCCTGTCCGACTGCACAGTACACTGATGATGAGGTGCGAGATGTTCACTGTGCGGGTGAAACATCTGGCGTGGACCTTACCATCGATATACGAGGTGTCCCTCCGCTGAGCCTACGGTGGTCAAAGGATGTTAGTGGGAGGAAAGAATATTTTCTTGTTGAAGGCATCGAGGATAGCAGCCACTCGCATACCGCACAAGAGGTCGCCCGTGCTCGTGTACCTCAGAAACTCAAAGTTCCGTTGTCTTTGTCTTTGGATGCTCTCGGCAAGCACACATATACCCTGGAGAATATTATTGATGGCATGGGAAATGCTGTGCACCTCGATGACGAGCATCATGACACAAAGATCACACGGTCACTCTCTGTTCTGCGCCGTCCGAGTGTGTCGTTCAAATCATGCGGTCCAGGCAACCCGACTTCGCTCCTTGTTGGCTCAGAGGCTCCAGTAGCACTTACAGTATCCGACTCAGACCCCCTAGATGGGCCGTGGAACATCGACGTGAGGTTCGAGCCCGCTAGTGGGGATGACAAGCGCATGAAACCATGGGACAAGAAACTGCAGACCCAGGAAAACAAGAATGACGTTGTGCTGAAGGCAGGCGTTCCAGGAGAGTATGTTATCACCGGCATCAAAGGCAAGGTAGGTACTCCACATTTTTTTTCATAACGATCCTAACCATGTAATAGTATTGCGATGGCGATGTGCTTGCTCCTGAAACATGTAAGGTTGTCGAGAAAGCGATGCCCACCGCAGAAATCGAGTGGAAGAGGATTCATGAATGGTATGTGCCCTTGTTCTGGCAAGCCTTCCTTTCTAACTTCTACTCAGTTCCGGCGACACAGGGGTCTCTGCGTCTCTTGTCATGCACGGCACACCTCCATTCCAGGTTTACTACCGCACGCAGCGTGACGCAGAGCCCCCACGTGATCTTTTCAAGACGTTCACGTCATCTCGTGGCGAACTCACTCTGCAGCCAGAGCACAGTGGTCACTATTATTACACCTTTGTGCAACTCAGTGACGCCTACTACAAAAAGGTCGCGCTTGATGGCCCGAGCATTGACCAAATTGTGCATCCTCTAGCAGCAGCTGACTTTGTGGGCGGCCGCGGAAAGACGGCCGTCAGCAGTTGTGAGGGCGCGACTGTGGGCATTGAGGTAGATTTGAGGGTAGGCAGTCTCGTTGAGTTTGATAGATTACTGCTGATGCATATCCACAGGGCACACCTCCTTGGAACTTGGAGCTGCAGGTTGTGGGTCCGCGCAGTACGGATGCACTGAAAATCGCCGACATAAAGACGTCACCCACAAGGATATTAGTACCTATACCCAGCGTTGTCGACAAGGAGGGCGGAACATTCGATGTCGAGTTAGGTAGGCTCGATCGGTTGTTATTCGACGATGCGAAGCTAATCTGTCCATTCAGTGAGCGTTGTGGATAGCTACGGATGCAAGCGACCAATATCAGTTCCTGGCGTATCTGTGAATGTCAGGAGAGTGAAGGTCAGTGGCTGTGACCATGATATTTGCGTCGGGTTTTGACTGCGTGTTTAGCCAACCGTCAAGTTCTATGGCAAGCAAGGCCAACGGGAGATCACTATTCTAGAAGATGATGGTGCTGACCTGCCACTTCGGCTGACAGGCGACGGAGTAAGTCAGATCACCGACCTCTACCGAGTAAAACTCATGTCCACCCACCCCAGCCATGGAAAATCAAGTACCGTCACATGGGCAACCCAGATCGTCTGCACACTGTTATGCTAAAGTCGCCCAATGATCATATCCGTGTCACGCAAAAGGGTATCTACGAAATTATGGAGGTAATAGTCCATCATATAGTCACGGCGTATCTTGTTCACGCAACATGTCCAATCTAGGTTATGGACTCTCAATGCCCTGGATCTGTGATCGAAAATGAGAACATTTACACTGTCGACTGGGTGCCGCGACCTTCTGCTAGACTGGATCCTTCAACTCCTTCCACCTTCGAGCCATATAATAGGTCACACATACTTCCTCCAATTTGCCGAGGCCAGGACGCCCACGTCGATCTCGAGCTCACAGGTGTGTCCTCTAGACGAAGCTTATTGTTGCACTGGCTAATGTTTCCAAGGTCGACCCCCCTTCCAGATTATGTACAACATTGCACGCAACGACGAATCGGGTGGCACAATAGTACTCGACCAACCAACGTTCAGTAGCATCCAGCCTCGTACGCGTTTCCAGCTGCACACGTCAATCGTTGGGCGCAAGTATTATGAAGTCAAACAAATCGGGGACAGCGCATATCCTCTCGCGAAGCACAAGAACACTGTCATCCCTCGTTCAGACCGCCTTCTTTTCGAGCAGGAGGTAATGCCAAGGCCGTTGGCGAAGTTCAAGAATGACAACAGAATGCCTTTCTGCTTGAACGATGCACTTACCCCTCGCGAAGCTTTCTCAAATGATGGTGGTGTTATTCAGCTTGAAGGGACACCGCCCTTCCAGCTCGCGCTGTCCATCAGAAACCTAGCCGCGAGCCACGTGTACAAGGAAACGATCGAGGTGAACGACAAGACCTGGAGGCTTGATCTTCCTTCCTATCACTTCACATCCATTGGTCCTCATCAAATCACAATCGAGTCCGTCCAGGACTCATCGCACTGCGAACAGAAGGAGCTGCATCCTTTGCGTCGCTCTATATGGATTGACGTCGCAGAATCCGCTGCGATCACTCCCATCGACAAGAGAGTAGACTTCTGTGCCGGTGAAGTGGCTCAATTCCAGCTCGAAGGCAAGCCACCTTGGTCGATCGGGTGCGATTTGGTTATTTGTCATATTTTGATTTGCTAACTGGGACAACGTTATAGGTACCGCATCAACGGCAAGTCTTACACCCAAGAAGCAAAGACGTCCCCATTTTCTCTCGTGCAACAACAAGCAGGGGAATTCACGATTACGTCCGTCTCGCAGCAGCAGAAGCTATGCCAGGCTACAGTTACAGACCTGCAATTTACTGTTCATCCTCTCCCATCTGCCCAAGTCGCTCGCGGGAAGCGGATATACCAGGATATTCATGAAGGTTATTGCAGTTCCAATACACGTCGAGTTTGATGTGCTGACATACGTTCAGGTGACCAAGCAGAAATCGTCTTTACACTGATCGGAGAGCCACCGTTCACGTTCACTTACCAACGAGCCGAGCCAATTCCCAAGAAAGGCGGCAAGCCAGGAAAAATTCTGGAAACACATACCGTGTCCGGTGTCACGACGCACGAATACTCCATATTCTCTGCGCTTGAAGGTCCGTTTCTACTTGGTTGCACGATCGAATACACAGCTAACTTGTGCGTTGCTGCAGGAACGTGGACAGTAACATCCATCTCTGACCGTTACTGCCGATACCCCACACAGCCAGATAGTGTAGCAGAAAAGTCACGACACTAGGCTCTGAGATGTGAACGCCGCCTGATTTTAGCATATATCACATGTAGCTTTAAACTTTGGACTGATAATAGTAGCATCAAACATTCTGGTAGTGTGTGTACATAGCTAGTCTCGTCACCGGCCACCTTATTTTGGCGAGGGCTGAAGTGTCTCACACAGTTTTTCCACCACTCATCAAAGTAGTGCTTGTAAGGATATGTAGTCGTTCCGAGTAAATACAGGGCTGATTTTACATTCACTTATCTGTCCTTCCTCTAAACCTGGACAGACGAAATGTAGAACCACTTTGAGACTGGGACAGAGAAGCTATAAGTTATAGCAGGACGAAATGGAGGAATAAGTGCTTACTGGAAGGATCGATGGGTGCAGGAGGTTGCCTGGAGTCGGCAGGAATGTTAACGTACGAGGGGTCGCTACGAGTGACCGAGCTTGGCGAGTTCGGGTTGGTGAGGGTGCGGCTGTAGAATTTTTAGTTTGGCAACTAGAACAAATCACGGAAAGTCGACGGACATAGAGATATCGTAGGTGGGGGTCCTAGCAGGGCTTTCGCCAGAAATCAGGCGGCGCCATGCCTCATTACATTCGTGGATGATCTCTGTCGCGTACTTCTTGTTCTTGGCCTCACCAGAGAAAGCAAAGGCGTTCTCGCCCTTGCCATCAGGAATCTTGTAGATCCTAGCAAAAGTTGTAGTTCCTTGGTTGGTTCGCAAGATGCAGGACATACCTGAACCACTCATTGGTGGCCCTGATCAAGCCTGGAAGGTGGCGCTCCACGTCCTCAATGTCGTTAAGCTTTGATGCAAGGGGGTCGTGCACATCAACAACGATGACTTTCCAGTCGGTTTCGCCTTCATCGAGCAGTGCCATGATACCGAGGACCTTAACCTGCTTAACCTGACCGACGTAGCCGACCTGTTCACCGATCTCACAGACATCCAATGGGTCGTTGTCACCCTTGGCTTTGGTCTCGGGATGGAGAGCAGCCGGGTCCTCCCAGGTCTTACGATCATCAATTATATTCAGCTCAACCGAACAAGAGCGGAAACGAGGAAGAGTTCACCTGAGGGAAAGCACCGTAGTTCCAGATGTACCCATGGTGGGGGAAGCAGTTACGGACAAAACGCAAGCGACCCTTCTTGATGTCCTGCTTGATTGGGTTGAAGGGTTCCTCCTTGGAGATCTCCATCTTCGCGTTGGTCCAACGAGGGACTTCAACGATCATGTTGAGGATGCCGTTGCTCTGGTCGGCAAAAAGGGGAACGTCATGGAAAGATGACAAGACGGAGCCACTCTGCTCGATGAACACTCGGTGATCTGATGGTGCGCGAGTTGATCAGATGCCGCGGTGATTTGGTCTGATTTAACTCACCGAGGGTGTTAGGTGCGCCGATGACGCGAGTACTGAATGCTGGAAACGTTTTAGTGAAAATTGCAGGCTGGGACGACGAGGGACGCACGGGAAGTGACCATTGATGAACGTGAAGAAGAGAAAAGTCTAAGTTGTTGGGATAGACGACGGGCTGCTATCGATCCTCCGGTCATATCCGTTCACTTAACTTGTACTTTATAAAAGTTTAGATATATCTTCACTTGTGTTATTAATTATGAAATATTGAAGAGATGTCACCGTAACCTTTCAAACGTGGGAGTAGGGTCCAGTAGGGACCCGATCCACCGCACAGCGAGAACAATTTACAAATGCTGACGAGACCAAAATGCTAGCACACGATCTGCAACTTCAAGAAGCAGGAGGACGAGGATACAGATGAAGACTAGATAAGAATAAAACTGCCAGATCTAGCACTCAAAGTAATCCAATGCATAATTTTATCTTTCCAGATTACATGTAATCTCTACAAAGGATACGCACTCACATTTTCCCTCGCAATCTGTTCGCTGGCACCACCTTTGGGTTTCGATAACGCTCCGTTGAAGTCCAGCCGAAGTAACAACCTCTCAACGTGTCGGCGAACTTCTCCCTCTCCCTCGAAACCCTTGGCGCTCTTTCCTCGGATGAACGTGCGCTGTAATGTCGACGCATTGACCACGCTAGCGTTCATTAGAATGGACTTCGAGGCATCGCCAGTGGCTGTGAAGGGTTGCTGAGAGGTCGACAGCGAAAGCTGCTCGTAGAACAAGTTAAGCAGCACATGAAGGTTCTGGTGGAATAAATGATAAGAATTAATGGCCAAAGCTGAGAACAGATAATAGTACCTCATTTATCTCTGACACAACTTGAAACCGCTCCTGTACCATAGTACCCACCTTATCATCCCCACCGGCTGCTAAACTCCCCTCAAACAGTAACGCAGGCAGGACATCTCCGCCCCATCTCTCCACCTGTGCAACAAATCGTTCGCACACCTCGAAAATTGGCCGAAGAATCGCAGTAAGAGCGGGATTAGACAGCAAACACCCCGTCAGCAAGCGCTCGAGATACGTCGTGTGAATATTTCGCAGCGTGGTGAAATCAAGGTAGGTTGAGGGGTCTGCATTGGCTTGGGCGCCAATGTTCTGTGAACTGGGGTGTTTGCCCACGCTCTCAGGATGTCCGTGTCTTGGGTTACCCAAGAGATCCTTCAGTCTTCTGAACTCGACGTCTACGACATCGACCATGACATAACCGAGGACCGTGTCAAGGAACCATCCCATATCCCTCACAACACCCCACCCGCAACGTAACAGTTCCCTACGCACTTCGAGGTCTTCGGCAGTGCCACCTTCGCCAAGACCCGTCCATCGCCGTCGCGCACGTTGTGCGTTGGAGAGTGAGGTCCAGCACGTGTGGATCCGAGTGTGGGTTTTGCGTAAAGAAGAAAGGTAGTTGAAAAGAGCTGCATATATCTGAAGATCTGAGGGGTGCAGAAAAAGATCCAGAGGCCAGGTGACATTGTACGACAGGATGAGATTTGTGCCTAAAAGGAGGTCGTCGAAGGATGTGACTTCGGCTGAATTACTAGCAACGGACGAAGATAGTGCTTTGGAATTTGCCAATGAGGGCAGCAGGGGCCTAAGGGGCCCGGAAGGGAGCTCGAAACGGAGATGTAAAAGTGACGGATCATGCTGAGCGGTAGTTCCAAGAGACGCTCGGAGGAGCGCTAGATTTAAATCTTGTTCTCGAATCACTGACGCTGCTCCTGATCGAGTCGTGAGCCGTGATACCTTCAAGCGCTCAATCTCGCGGATGAGTGCTAAGCTGAATTCGCCATTGCGCAGAAGAAAGTAACTGGCCCTACCGATCGATCGTCAGCTTGCCAGATTAGAAATGATGGGCTCGGAAGGATCACGTACAGCGATATGACAGCGTCTTCGACATCCTTCCGCGTCAGAACGTTGAGCCATAACCATTCACTGACATTTGTCCGGATCTGCGAGATCACGAGGTCGAATTTGTATCGGTCCTCGGGCAAGACGGTCTCCAGCAGATTGGCATACTCAAGCGCTTGCTCGCGCGGCAGCTGATTCTGCCACTTTTTGGCTTTGACGGTGGCGATGGCGCGACCCACATAAATGATGGATTCTCTCGTTTCAGAAGAGATACAAGAAGGCATAGTGCCATCCAAAAGCGTAAAATCTTCTGATGCTAGAGGATCAGAGGAAGCCAAGGATCCGTGTACCAGGAATGCGGACAATTGACTCCGCCACACGCGTTGGACGGCGACAGAAAGACGTGATATGATATCCGCAATCCTATAGACGCCAGTCTTTGAACGAGCGAGCAACATGTCAATCAGGGGACCAGGCTGCCAGTGCTTCTGAGCTTGCAGCTGATTCATCAAGGTCTCTAACGCTGTGAGCGGAGAGTCCCATTCTGCAAAAGTCGCCCGTACAGCTGAAAGTGGTACAAAAGACCCGTGGGCAACGAGCTCAGGATCGCGTTTCAAGATCTTCGCCTCTGTATCTACCACAAGTCTTTCGTATTCGTCCTTCAGAATCTGGTTTAATGTCGCGCAGAGTGCGCAGACATAACGCGACTTGGACCGGGAGAGGATTGTACACGCCTTCTTTATGTTGCGGTATCTGAAAGCTATCTGTCCGAGGGCTTCAAGACATTGCTCTTCGCCTGGATGCAGCAATGGTCTGAAAACAGGGTGTAAATTGTGATCTGTTGGAAACAGCGATGAGGAGTGGCCTGCAAGGACTAGAAGGACCTCTGCAATCATGTCAAGATAGTTCTAGACGTCAGTTTGGCGGAGAGATCAGACCAGAAAGCAAGCAAACTCACTTGAACCCTAAAATCTCGCAAGACTTTGAAGTATATGCTCGAGTTACGTGTTAGTGGCTGCTATTTCTGGATGTGATTCCAGAGACACGTGTTTAGAAATTAGTGCGGGTCATAATTTGAAACGTTTACCACCATGGCGGACAACGAGCACGAAGTCGTAGAACGTCAAGCAGGCAAGGGTTTTGAGGCCCAATTCAACCTAGACGATGCATTCTCGGATGGTGAGGATGATGATTATAACCTCGAGTTCACCTCCGCAGTTATCAGGAAACATCTCGCCGAGAACCCAAGTTGGATCCCAAAGGACGACGGAGAAGATGACGGAGAGACGGATTATAGCTCTGCGCGTGACAATGACACGTCGATATCAACTTTCTATCTCGACGGGAGCTCCAACTCATATTCAGAATCTAGATCGTTTTCTCCTTCGCCCCCGCCGTTGACTGCGGAAGAGCACGAGCAGGGGGTTCCGCAGGACTTCTCTGATATCACACTCTCAGTAGACACGAGTACGAGTGAACACCCGACTAGCCACGCAGATATCCAAGACGAGGATCCCTCCTCTCTGCGGGATACTCCATATCCTGCCATTCACATCGATGTCAGTAGATCACCGCCCAGTCGGGTAGTCATGAACGTTGACGCAGAAATCAATGGAAAGGATCATCAGGAAGATGGAGCGGCCCGTCCGGTTTCAAATGCGTCTTCCGAGTCTTCCCACCTCTCTGCGCCTAGCCAGGATCTTCCACCTCTACCTTCATCCCCATCTTCCCCGTTACCTAGAAGTCCAACAAACTCAACCATAAGCCATAGACAGACATGCTCGGCGGGACCAAGCACCTTCCAGAAAGTAATGAGTAAGACGCGCCCTCATTTCCTACCTCCGAAGAGCCGCCAAGAAGACCAGAAACATATGGCGGACTGGGAGGCCATGATGAAACAAAGTCGTGCTGCAGGTGATTTTCTAGTTACATTAATAAGGGATGCATATATGCTGATTCGATACCAGAGGAAAAACGGCGAAAAGCTCTACAAGAACGCCGTTCAGCCCGCGAGCTCAAGATCGAACAATCTATCTACAGATGGGAGAAGGAGATACTCCCTGGTTGGCGAGCAGTCCATAAGAACCCAAATCTCCGCAGACTTTGGTGGAACGGCATACCTACTAAACTACGTGCTTCGATGTGGCAGCAGGCTGTTGGTAACGCACTCGCTCTGAGCAAAGGTAGGCATCGCATACGCACATCTTCTCCGCATATGATATGGTAGCCTTGATGTGTTTCAAGATAATTACAGGAACTGTCTCAGTCGAGCTAATCGCGCGCTTTCCTCCGGCTCATTTCCTATCGAGACACTGGAAGCCATCGAACAAGACATATTGTCCACCCTTCCCTCACTGCACATATTCCACCCCAAAACTGGGCCGCTCTACGAAGATCTCAGGGATATGCTATGCGCATGGGTCGTCTCTCGTGCAGATGAGGGTCTGGGATACGTACACGGGACTGCCAAAATTGCTGGGATGATCTTGCTGAACATGAAACCACAGCAAGGCTTCGTAGTGATGAGAAACCTGCTGGAGAGGCATTGCATGAGGTCATTATATGGCAGTGTTGCTGCCAATGATGACGTGAGTGCTGCAGACTGGTTTGGATCAGAATCTGACTGAATCATAGCGTTTTAGGTTGAAGCTTATTATCGGTGAGAGCAGAAGGATGCATAATAAGATATATCTTTTGCTTATGCTGCTCTGTTCAGGATATTCGACACGCTCTTAGCTGATTGCATGCCAAAAAGTAAGGATTCAAACATCCTCTTTTTTCGCTGCTTCGGCTTAATTCACTTTTTTCCAGTATACTTTAATTTCAAGCAGCACCAAATATCACCTGATGCTTATCTCCCTGCCTGGCTAGTCCCACTATTCTTGGACCATTTGCCCTTCGAGGCATGCGCACGCTTATGGGACGTGCTTCTACTAGAAGGGGACTCTTTTCTTTTCCGCGCTGCTCTGGCTGTTCTCGCAGTACTCGAGCCTCGATTGTTCTTCCCCGACCGACAAGAGCTTCTAGACCTCCTCCGGTAGGCCACTCCTTCATTTATATTGCTACACCGCTCAAAGTCATCGTTTCCATTACAGAGGTGAAAATAAGGCTGCGCTAGAAGTAGCCAAACGGGAGGGCCGTTTACTGGATGGTGCAAAGTATGACATCTACGGACGTAGACGAGGAAACCCTTTGGGAGCGGATTGATAGTATGGAGGACTGGTGGAAGGAGTCTACATGGAGACGTCTGACGCAGCGGGAACTGCCAGATTTGTAGATCGAAAAATGTAATGCATTCGTGACAAACAATGTCGCTCGCGAAGAAACCCGTGGCTTCCGCATCGATGCCTACAAATTGACTAGACGATTCTTGGAAGCCAATTGGGATGGCGATAAATGTGGCTGTGCAACGCTCCCAACCTGTTGGCATGCGTACCCGCTGGTTCTCAAGAAATAATCGATAAGCACTCCCCTCTGAATCGGCCTTTGAGTCCAGGAGTGCGTGTGTTTCTCTGCCGGTCGTTCATAGACTATGTCTACCGGGGGTAAGTACTCGCCACATTAATGTACTGCACTTGCACGATGGCATCCGACATCTCTAGAAGAGATCTGACCTCCACCAGTAAGTAGTGGACAAAGCCTGTAATCTGTCGTATACGCGTCCCCTGCGACGTGACATGGCTCCCTACTAACCGCGACCTGGCAATTCAAAGGTTCAGGCACAGCGTGGCACTACAGCACTCTTGTCACTTGACCCTTCAAACTGTACCTCAGTTCTGGAATCAGGGTAGCTTCAAGTTGTTATTTTCCGCAGAGTGAATTCACTCCCGGGCATCATGATACGGTAAGCATCTTTTCCCATTCAATGTATCTGCGTCTGTAATAACACACCTCAAAATCCATATCTACTCAGTCATCCTTCTGCGTACTATGTGTAATATTGCTCAAGGCTGCTATTGTCTGAAGAGTTTTCTGCCGAGTGTGAAGCATGTGGGAGAAAGTACTTATCTAAGACTTCGCAATCAACTGACATGACCGTCACATATGTCCGGTGAGTCCCATTTTCCATACGCTTTGTGAGACCTTCCAGTCGGTTGGACTGCATAACCCTGCAGGTTGTCGTCCCTACCTAGGAACGCCATGGAGAAGAGACATGTGAGTCCTGTCATTCACATATATGGCCGGTCTTCACCACCTAAAGTTCGCCCTTCCTTTCTCTCCAATGGGTATCTGATGGTGACATCCTTCTATTCCTCTCGACTGACAGGTGAGTTGAAAATAGCTAGTATGCTACGCTCTTTTGTTTATAATCTTTCGAAAAGTCACTGGGTTGATATTGCATAGCATTGCTATACTATGCACTGTCTTCAGGCTCGTTTACAGAGGCTGGACGCGCCAATTCTGGTGGGAAGATTTATGGGCGGTATTTGCACTGATATCAGACGGTAGAATTTCCTTGTGCGTTGCTTTTCTCAGCAATGAACCACATCACCCAGTTGTTTGCCTGGCGTGGATCTGGCTCCAGGGATCAATGAGTTGTGAGTACTTTACTTCGTACTACTTACAAAATTGACCACCTCTAAATTAGTCCCAACGTGGACCCGCACAGTGGCTCTCACCTCCGTCCTGTGGTGCGCACCATATTTCACTCAGGTACATGCCTAACTCGCTGGTCCAGGACTGCACGCATGAGCATTATTTTCTCCATTATCCGAGTCACCAATCACTCAGGCCGCAAGGTTCACCGACTAATAACATATCTCATAGCTGTATCCTTCGCGTGCATGTGGGCCGCGCTGCTTGTTCAGAAGATCCACATGTGTATTTTCCATTCCTGCCACATGGGCAAGTTGGTGGCACTCTCACAACTGATCAGTCAGTATTCCCTTGTATTTTCTGTACTATGGGCCTCAGTTCATGGGTTTATGCAGCGGATGTTATCGCAGATGTTTCTCTCATTGCTGCACCGATGCAGCTTTGGAAAAATGTCGGGTTCTCACGTAGCAGAAGAATATTGGTCCTCTCCGCATTCGGTGCATCGTTACTAATAACCGCCATCACAATCCCCCACTCTATAATCCTCTTCATGCCCGGCACACAAACTACGCTCATCTTGGCGCACGTAAAGGTAAGCGTACCCCCACCCTCCTCACCTCTGCAGCACCCAACCCCCTATTCGATCGAGATTAGGCCGCTCTCAGTCTCATCATCTGCAACATCTTAGTGATTGTTACCTTCATGTACCGCGTGTGCTCGAAGGAAATATTCGATCTCGATCAGTCCCCTGGACTCTTCTCGAGCGTTGTCATGACGCAGGACTTTAGCACAGACGCAAGGACATCACTTTCTGTACCAGAGGGCACGACTTCGGGACAGATGATGGTGCAGACCGGGGTAAGAAAGTCGAAGATGGGAGATGTAAGAGTCTTTGATACCGGAGATGGCTGGAGCTTTGAAGGATGATGAAGATATTGTTCACCGGGAAGTTGCAGCACACGCAATTCGATCTATCTTACAAAGCAAATTGCTACCGCGTGGCTTGTCTCGTTAACAGGAGTTCGTGTCTATGTAGCTTGTGTTGAGTTTGCGTCCAGTAGCGATTTTTTGTTCAATACCTAGACAAACCACATGGCGCTTTGAGCTTAAGCCCCTATTTTTCTTGTCTCGCCCATGCACAATTGTATTGCCCATGCAACACAGTCTTTCTGGCCTCACACGCAACTAGGAGCAATTAATTACCACCGGAAGACCCTTGATAGAAAGGAGCCTCCTAAGGAACCCCCTTTACCAGCCGAAGACTTGAAGGAATGCTATCCTTCGACGGTGGTTGGTCAACGACTTGATGAGTACGAAATAGTCGCAAGTTCCACTTGCAGAATATGGTTGAGTACCTCAGATCGTTCCCTCCACGTTTCCTTGAAGCTTGCAGTCGTCGGACTGAATATTTCTTAGCATTTGGTCGCACCAGCGTGAACAAGTAGCGATACTATAAGCGTAGTCTACTTTTATCGAGCAGAAAGTAGCTTCATCATAGACGTAGTTCATTCGTGACAAACGACGACGCAAGCAGAAGCATTGCTATACGAAGTCATCCAGCGCTATCCTCATCATCTTCGACGGCATCCTTGTAGAAAGCGTACATTCTCCGGCGATTCGCATCCCGGGTTTCTGTTTCGCTTGCTACATCGAATATTTTTTGAAATATCGAGCTACGTACAGCACCCGCATCCATCGCTCCATCGCCGCCTGGGCTGGAGGTGCAGGTGTTGACCAGCAGCTGTGAGTAATCAGGGGATGACGTGCGCGCTTTCTTGCGGCTTGGAGGACCCGACGACGATTTGAGTACATCGCCCAAAGGCTCGAATAACGACGATTGAATGTGTTTGTAAGTTGTATTTGTGGGCGTTCGTGCGGCCAGGGTAATGAAAGGCGACAGAAGGGTGGACAATGGCGCCGGAGGCGGCGACTCTGAGCTCGTTAATGCTTTATCGAGCTCCTCGAGGTATATTTCCGATAAGTGGAATGCGAGACTGGTTGGCACACGTATATCGTTGGGACTGCAAGAATAGCTATAGGTCTGCTTTCCGATATTTTTACGAGGACACCTCACCATAGCGGTCCGTTTGGGCCAGATAATATTGAGTTGTACTCTTGGACGGCAGCACTGTCCCATTTTGTCCGCACGAGAAGTCTGAAGCTCGCATTCACAAACTTTCTGACGAGCATATAATACTTGTCCATCCTGAAAGCCAATATTAGTATCTGAAACACCATGGCGTAAAATCACCTCACGCACCGAAGACGATCAATCCCATTCCATTCTCTAACTGTCATCATCCAAAACCCCCGCAGAAAATTAAGTGATGAAGGTACGTCAGTAATTGTAAGTATGAGCTCCGCTAGCTCCCCTGCCAGCGCCTGCTGTACAAGTGGCTTGTCTGACATCCAGAAACCTGACGTATGACATCAGAAGTGGCGATTGAATATGAATGTGGGGGCGTACAATAGAAGATGCCCTTCCATAGCTTAGCCATTTCAAGATCTGGCAATACATTTTCGGAGTCATGATTGGATAAGAAAGCAGCAAGGCTTTTCACAGCTTTGTCCCGTGTTTTCTTTTCTGCGTGAAGTCAGCGAAGAACAGGGAATATGCCTCTCTTAAACACACCTGATGATGCAAGGTATTTGCCTAGAGGCGGGGCAGCAGGAGCGGACGCAGCAGACATGAATTCAATTTGTCAAAATCTTGACAGTCAGATTGCCTGAATGAGCACGTGATCTTGCGCCAAAGAGGAGCATGATGCGACAGGGGACCAATCGATCCTTATTGGTAAAGCTTTAAAGAGGTCACCGATCATACTCTCATACACAATACCTCTCGGCGTTTTTGAGCTCACTTGGATATTAAGGCTGATATAAAGGGCCTTGCAAACAGGAAACTCTCCCAGTCTACATCATTATGTCGAAGGGACCCATCACATGTCATGGTGAGCATTTGTGTCAAGGGAAGGCAGTCGGTGTTCACTGACACCCTACAGTCCTCGATACCTCTCTTGGAAGACCAGCAGAGGGAGTGGAGGTCAATATTCAGATTTATCATGAAGGACAGAGAAATGTCGACATCTTCAGCCCGTTTGCACATGGGTACGTCGATCACTATCCAATTTTAAATAACCACTTGCCCACTAACCACCATACTCTTTCAGCGTTACAGATGCCGACGGGCGATGCATGAATATGCTGCCACCACGAGGATCTGAGGAGGCTAGATTGCAGCATAAGCAAGTGGACGCTGGAACTTACAAAATTGTCTTCAAGCCGAAGGAGTATTTTGAAAAGACAGGCAGAAAATGCTTCTATCCCTGGGTAGAGGTAAGATTGGTTTGCTAGCCAGGCAGTGCTTGTTCCGGATCCATGTCATCTGATTCCTGTGCAGATTACTTTTGAGATCGAAAATCCAGAAGAACATTACCACATCCCGCTTTTGATTACCCCGTATTCCTTCACCACTTACAGAGGCAGTTGAGTGCAAGTGGAATGGAACGATGCGATCCAGGCAGATATATATCATATCATTACCTTGATTTAATGATCTCCGTAAAGACCAAATATCTCGACAATCTTCGAATGTAGAATAATGCCAGCGGAAAGCAACGATCATGGTGAACAGAAAACATCTACGCGCATCTAATTATCATACAAGGACCTTGTGATATGACACGCCCTTGATATTACCACCGCGCATGGATGTCTTAACATTGTGCAGGAATTGTTCGCGATTCTTCCGTAGTTCTTCTGCTGCCTCTGTGAAATGCAGTCAGACAAGCTCATAAATCTGCAAGTAAATGTGGCAAACCCTTGTTCAATGGATCGTCCGCATTAGGCTCCAAGAAAAGATATTGTAGGCCGACCATGACGGAGTTCAGATTTAGAACAGGTTTCCAATCTTCTCGGAGGATGTTCAAACACACGTTTCCCTCGAGGTCAACGTTCGGATGGTATATCTGTATTGAAGACTGTTAAAATAGCCCAGAGTAGAGTAAAGGGGACATACTGTTTGCATGCACTTGACCTTGGGTGGCTCGTGTGGGTAGTTGGTATTGATGGTGAAAGAGAAATTGAAAGCACCACCCTTGTACATGCCTGACGGTTTGGTGAGTAAAATAGGCATGTTCAGCATTCCGCAGACACACCTTCATCAGGGGTGATGGTGAGAGTGAAGTTCAGGAGGTCGTTAGGGTCCGGGAAGTCAGTCTTCATGGTGGAAGGGAGGTCAAGTTCGGTCAGATCTGACATTGCGTATATTGAATTCACGAATTCAGAAAACAGATTGAAAGTTGGTACGGACCCTTCTGCACTCGTATCTGTGCAGCACTTGTCTTGGGCCTTCTCTTCGTTGCTGCGTCTTCATTCTTCTTCATACTCCATATCTATGCATATCAAAATCTTCGGCTTACTGTATGGAACGCTGGTAAGATCCACACACCTTGATCATGATGACAGTCTGGGATTCGTGAAAAGGGAGTGTACAGGTGGTAGTTGTGGCGAAAGGTGCGTACTTATACGGTGAGGTGGATGGGGGAACAGGGTGAAAGCGCGGAATGTGCCGAAATGGCAGCTGCCTTCGACTAGTGCTTGACTCCTCGAGGCCTCCTCGGCCTCATGTTGGCAGATTTGATGTTCTTTCAGCGGCCGAATAGCTTATTTTGTGGGCTGATTCGCTTCCAAACACACGTCGATACGGTTTACTTTCCAGGTCGCTCAATGACTGGTCACTATTTACTACCTATCATAGAAGTCCTACATGTCATAATCTAGCGCCCAGGAGCAACTTGAATTGGATGGCCTTGGATGGATAAAGGTATCCGTTGATGGTTCCTACCAAGTTTCTACTCCAGAGCAGGAGCCCAGCTATCCACGATTAGAAGTGCCTACTTGTCATTATAAAGATCGGATCATCGAATTCAGCAGTAACTTCCATCATGTCGACGCTATCCGAAACCCTGCCAGTCATTGACCTTGATGTCTTCTTGTCTCAACCTGCACAATCAGTCAGAGTGCAAGAGGAATGCAACAAGGTTAGCCTTTTTCCACCTACGATCTTGGTGACCAGCGGGTGACCATCTAGCTGACAGGCTGCTGACGCGCTGATCACATACGGAGCACTCCTTGTTCACGATTCTCGCGTATCAGAGGAAGACAATGACACCTTCCTCGATCTCATCGAGAACTATTTCGCGCAGCCTATTGAGGACCTTACAGAAGGACGAGCGCCCAGAGATTCATTATCAGGTTGGCGTCACCCTCGAGAATACTGAGAAGCCCAAATGCGCCGTGGATGAGCCGTGCTTGGATATCATCGCCAACTTGGACCCAACGGAACGGCCATTAGATATCTCCGGGCACCATCCTGACCCTAAATGCAGATTCTTCTGGAAAATGGGAGTTCCCCCTCCATATGAGACCGACTATCCAGCTCTTAACGCTCCGAATGTCGTGCCGCAGGCACCTAACATCAGGGAGAAGTGGGAATCCACCATGGAGAGATGGGGACATTCGATGAAGAATGCGTGAGTCCTACACATGTCTAGCTGAGGCTGTCGCTAACACAACCAACAGCGTCGAGAATATTGCAGAAATGACAGCAATCGGTCTCGGACTTCCTCGAGGGTTTATCAAGGACGCAGGGAAATATGGGTCAGCACTCTATAATATATCATTCTATCGAATGATTGATTGATGCCGTGGATAGCCCACATCTACTTGGACCAACGGCTTCTGATTTGGTGAAGTATGGGCAAAATGATACCATACTTGCGGGGTTTCATTCAGACCTCAACTGCTTAACGATCCATGGTCGTTCACGATATCCTGGACTTCACATCTGGGCACGTAATACTGGAAAGCGCATCCCCGTTAGATTCCCACCCACTGGACGTTACCTTCTCGTGCAAGCAGGGAAACAGATTGAACATCTAACCGGGGGCCTTATCAAAGCTGGGTTTCACGAGGTAGTCGTCAACGAGACTACGCTACAGGTTATACATTGTCGAAACCTGTTGTTCAAGTGAAGAGCTGACCCCATATTTTCTAGACTGTCGAGCGGCGTAAAGAGAGCCATCCTGACCGGCCGCTTATTCGTATATCATCAACATTTTTCTGGCACCTCTCGTCCGATTATGACCTTGTTGCGCTACCTGAGCTATCTGAACGTGCAAATGCGTTCAATTCGAATCAGACAGCCTATCAGCATACGGTTTATGAACCGATGAAAGTTGGACAACAGGTTCAGAAGTGAGTACCAAAAGTTAAACTACCCCGAAGCCAGATCTAACTCACGTCTGGCAGTGAGCTCAAACACATTGCTCTCATGGCATAAATATGGCAGCATCTGTTGGTTATTACATATGTGTAGGGCATGGGGCATGGGGATATCACAGCGGGGTCTGCATACCATTGAAGATGGTATCTCTAACTTCACTTATCATGCTTGGTAGTTCTTCTCCCCTCTGTTGCAAGGCATGAAATCACGATATTGTCCATAAAAGGTCGCCCCGCCGAAGTAATATCCAATGTCTGAAGCTGTCCCCTTTTGTTGCTCGGAACGAAGGTAGCCAGAATCGGAGGGTTCCTCACCCCGTACTGAGCACACTGGACGGAAATCACCTATGCACCAAGAACATCTGTGAGAAAATTGCTCATTCACACGAAAGCAAGAAGTCTCACTGTTTTTCCCTGACAATTTGATTGCCACACGAGAGGCATGCTCTTGTCAAAATGCCACTCCCATTGCAACTGTATAACATGTTAACGCCATGTTGATCGAATGACGCAACGACTTACCCTTTCACGTTTGAAATGTATATTATCAAGATGAGCCACCCTAGGCCGCCCTGAGCCGGTATAGTCAACAGTCCCGCGATATCCATCATCATCTAATATAGACCGTCTATTAGGGTGGCGCATCAGCGGAAGAGCGTTGAAGGAAATTCGGAAGACTGAACTGAATTCTCGCAATAACCTGGCCTTGCTCTGTTCCTCTGCGAATAACGGTGGTGAATACCTGAGGTCTGAAGCAATCGTTCGAGACAGAGATATGATATAGAGGACGTGAATTCGAAGAGAGCGTGTGAGGCAAGAGCAGCATAGCGTTCGGACCGAACGGTGAGAATGTGAATGGTCCTCTTGCTTCGACGTCAGCTGAGATGTTTCTATTGAGATGTTAGACAAAGTTGGAGATTAGGGATGCTCAGTATGACCTTGTCGTGGGATCAACGAGCGTATCAGTTGATACATTGGTCGGTGGAGCTAACACCACCAATGATGCTTCAGTTACAACTCTGGGGGGTTCTTCTACTTCTTCTTCATCTAGAGTCAACCGTTGAAGAAGTGCGGTGTCGTAACTGGAAGTCAGGAATCAGGGTTGCAGTAAGAATCGACTGAATTAAAGGATACAAACCTTGGAGGTGCACTGCGTATGGATCTGATGGAGACGGCGTCCGACATGTCTTGCAACGAAGTAACGTGGAGGTCGACAACCTGCGTAAGCGCGGGCTGTTTGTTCGGCCTCTACCAGTGCCCAGACAGAGACAACTGGTTTCTATTTATGATGAAAGCTGTGTATCCAGGAAAGGACCCAAGATAATCATCCAAAAAGCGCTTCCACCTACATTCAAGGCTACAGCAAGGCTATGGTAGTGTTGGTATGGCAAGGAACGGAAGAATGATACCAACGTGCATATATAAACCACGGATACGGCAATCAGGCCTGCAGACTGCAGCTGGAAATGACTCAGTGTGGGAAGTGCCCAATGAACCACAAGCCGAGATAATGAGAACGTTATGACATACCTGATCGATAATGTCATAGCAGCTTTATATGCATATCTTGTCGTCATACTCCACAATAAGGTAGAAAAGTAAACGGTTCTCCCACTGGGTTGGTATAATAACAATAAGCACTCGAAGTCCTGGTGGATAAAATGTCGAGTATATACCCTGTTCACTGGTGCTTGTATTCTAAGTGAACCTGTAGTGGTCCCGAGAAGAATGACATGAGTCGTGGACTTGCAAGTTTATAGAAACTTACAGCTACCATTTCAGGGGAACGCCTCCATCATCCAACTTCCAATCGTGCTGCACTTGTAGAAGAGTTCAAGCCAGATGTATAGCACGCACCGCGGTGCACTTGTCACATCAGAAATGGAAGGCATTAAGGCGTCCACTTCATTCTCAGACTGGATGGTTTCATCATCATAATCAGACACTAATGCATAACCCCGTATTGCGATATCGTAGCTATAAAAGTCAGCATGAGAACACACGGTTAGTACATAGGGCTAACCTTGAGGGTGCAATGAACGTTAGGGTGCTTAGGCTCGACATTGACCATGACGTGTGAACAGTTTGACTGAGACGCGTGAGCATGTTGCCTAGATTGATAGTCTCTTGCGACTAAAGATAGAGTACCGTATCAATGATTACTCGTGGGCTAGAGATTCGCTCTTTCGGCGATGTTTTAGACTCCACGAACACGGCACTTGATGCTAAAGGAAGATAGAGAACGATGATGTAGACTTACCCACGGAAGTCAATCGTCACTCAGAATTCTTCAGCGGTCAGGGAGAGGCGGTGAAGTTGAATTCAGTGGATAGTACCTAGTGCAAACTTAGTGCGTAAGACAATGCAGACCGGCGATGAAGCAGGTAGCTGTCAAGAGAACATGAATCCCGCTAATGCCCACGAGGTACAGCCGCGCCAAAAACGCGGAGCACCGACTGTAGCTTTGCCAGCATCTCGTCCCACTCTGCATCAGGATCGGACAATGCAGTGATTGCCCCTCCAGCACCAATCACCCAATACTCCGGCTCGTGGACGCCAGGGTAGAAATCAGAGGTATTGAATTTCGTCCACGAATGAGCATCGCATTCGTACCGGTCATCGTATTTGAAGCAACTTCGGATGGTAACAGACCAGTCACCACCACCGCCAGCACACCAGTAACCAAAGACACCGGAATAAACATTGCGTTCTTCGTCTTCCAATGATTGGAGGATCTCAACACTGCGTTTTTTCGGGGCTCCAGTCATGCTACCTGTGTTGGTATATTAGTGACAATTGAACCAGGGACAACTCTACAAGACATACCCGGGGGTAAGCTGCGTCTGAGAACCTCCCACCCCAGTGCACCATTAGCATAGTAGCTAGCAGCTCGATCAGCGCCGTCTGCCGATCTGCCTTCAATGACGCTAACAAGCTGCCAAACTGTCTTGTATTCCTCCACAGTGCAGAACTGTTTGACTTCTACATTCTCCCCAACAGCTCCATGCAGATCATGCCGAATAAGATCGACAATCATGAGGTTTTCGGCAACCTCTTTCTGGCTGCCCCTGAGCGCTTGCTCAGCAACAGCACGGGTGATACTAGGGCCCGTCCGTATGGTGCCTTTGATGGGACGTAGTTGATACGTGGTTCCAGGTGGACGAGTGAACGAGAGAAAACGCTCTGGTGATGAGGCCAGTAAAGTGGTTGGATGCAACCGAAGGTAAGCAGCATGAGGAGCGGGGTTGAGCTCGCGAAGGTGTTTATAACGCTGCCAGGAAGGCGAGTAGGTTGATGAAGCTTTCGGTGCTAGCGGATCGTTCAAAGTGATGCGAGTGTTAGCTGTAAGACACAGCTCATAGGATTCTCCGGCGAAGAGGTGCTCCTTCGCAAGATTGATGCGGGATCTATAGAGGTCCCGGTCTGGTAAAATAACAGTAGACGTATTTGGTCGCGCCTTTGTTGAATAAGGCGTAGTATTAAACGAAGAATATGTTGAATAATTACGGGCGGCAGATTGAAGCTCTGCAGCCATTGCCATCAGCCATTCGTTGTCTTCTTCCGTGATAGATTGGACATAAATCTGTCCAGAAGTCGAGTCGAGAATTATGCTGCGCTCTACAAACGCGAGGTTGACATCGGGGTGTCGTGACTGGCTAGATACCCTGCTGGCTGGTACTTTGAGAGATTCGCTGCCGAGTTCGTAGCTCAGGTAGCCAATGAGGCCACCCCAGAAGGGAATTTCTGGTGAGCCGCCGGTAACCTTCCGCTTGTTCATGAAAGAAGTAAGCCAGGACCACACGTCCTGGGATCCTAGATCTATTTGATCGCATGATTCCCCATCTGCGAGATGAACGAAACTATCTCCAATGGTGTATGTGATCCGCATGGACGTCGAAGTCAAGCAGCCGATGATAGTGAATCTGCCTGGCTGTGCAGCAGATTCCAGCATAACGAAGGGAGACGAATCGTCGTCAACGCCTAAGACCTCGCATATATCAGGAGCAGATAGGCCTGGGATGCTCAATTTTATCGTAGAGGCGGCTAGTGGCGTGTTGATACGAGGGGTACTCGGTGATGGGCGAATATATGGCCACGGAATGCCAAAGATTCCATCTGCCTTTTGATCCCATGGGCGTGTGACACGCCCACGGGAAGAACTCCAAGTCCGCGCTAAACGCCAGAAGTTTAACATGACTTCAATACCCCCACCGTGCGTGAGAACTGATTCAGGATGATACTGAACGGCCCAGAATGGTCGAGTGCGATGTCTAAGGGCCATTACTACCCTCCCATTCTCCTCGTCATGAGTCGATGCGAGTTCTTCAATGTTCTTCGCACCACTCAACTCGACGTGGAGTGAGTGGTAACGAACGGCACCCACAGGCCCGACGCCCTTGAATATATCTGTGCCACTGTGCTCGACAGCAGATACATGACCATGCTTGACGACGGAGAGCCTCCGTAGGATAGCTCCGTATTCAAGAGCTAAACTCTGAAGACCTAAGCAAACGCCAAATATCGGCAAAAGATGTGCGTCGTCAATCTTCCATAGGTCTTTGACGAGACCAATGTCCTCTGGGATATTTGGAGATCCTGGGCCGGGACCGACGATGACACCGGAGAAATAGGGTAGATATGATAGTAGATCATTAAGCTCTATATCGTCATTCTTGATGATATGCACGTAGCAGTTTGGGATAGCCTTTCGACACAAAGCTGCTAAGCTATTGAAAAATTGAGTTACAATCCTCAGAAGATGTAAAGGGACTGACTTATACGTGAAAGAGTCATACGAGTCGACCAGCAGAATCCTCGAGGGTTCCGGACTCATTGAAGATGGATAAATAGAAAGACCAGGAGAATAGTGAATGGCAAGAGGCCAATCTACTTATAATAAGAGGGACAAATGATAAGAAGAGAAAATCGAACGGATGGTCATGAGTAAATATTCAAAGCGGAATGATCCACTGTCGTGCTTGAGTGAAACACTCTTTCGGAGTCAATAGCTGATTGGCGTGCCGGTTCTTCACTGCTGTAGACTACTTCATAGCCTAGTCAGTGGCGGACACTAGTACTCAAGTACTTGTCAGTGCCAACACTAGTGTCAGTTCGCATTTCAAGACTGATGAACAACGATAGTCTATCACAACAATGGTTTTCAAAGGTGCATCACAGTCCAAATCCTGGCCTGAAGAATTGACTATTGATCTCCTGATTTCAGTTCAAATCCATATGCGTACCGCTGCTGGAGAAGTCACAGCTATCTGCGGGGACCGTAGCAGCTGTCTTACCTTTGCTATCCAGCCTTGAAAGCACACTGCTCGATGCGGGTCAAACTGGTTTCACCTTGTCTCAGTCCTTGGTATCGTACATATTTTTCCCATTGTCCACGATTCTCCGCCGGAATGACTTGTCTGCTATTCCGGACCAAGTGCTGGAGAAGATATTTGGCGTTCTTGCCATTTTATGCGAAACGTGGTGGTGGTCCTGTGATACACTGATCTGGGATCAGATATTCAAGCTATGCAGCTCCATCATCGGGGGTGTCGAAGGCAAGGGCAAAGGCAAAATCAGGGATGACGAAACCAAAGAAGCAGCCGCACGATGTCTGTGGGCTATCGTTCGGCAGCGTCGCTTAGAGGAGGCACCACAAGACCTTCCCGGAGGACTGTTGCGCGACCGCGTTTCGCAATTTCGAGCACATTCTCAGAGCCAGCAATTCATGCCTGTTCTTGGACAGACTATCAATACCCTCCTCCTCACCGCAAAATCTCCTCATCTCCCACTGCAGCGCATTTCGCTGAAAATTCTACATGCACTCATCAGTGTGTATGCTTCAGAGCAATTTCTACCTTCCATCTTGCCCGGCGTCGTGAGCAGCATGGCCAAAATTGTTCTTGGGGTGTCGAGCAAGAAGGGGTGGGTCAATGGAGACATTGTCGCTCTAAGTCTTGAGGCCCTGGAGCCTGTAATCGTGAAGTCGCTAGGAGACGAAGTATGTATCCGAGAGGGTGTCGTTCGGAGTGTCGTGGACCTTGAAGACTTCATCAACCTCGCAGATGATCCTACAGTGAACCCCAAACCACCTGATTTGCCTCCCTACCTGACCCCACGTACTTCGAGCTGGTTACGTGCGTCGGCATCCCAATTGCACATTGCGCTAAATTCATTGACACCTCTCGTGAATCATCCGACCCCGCTCGCCTTGGTTGCCCTGTCCTCTTTCTCAAGGGCCATCCTTGCCTCCACACATCTAACTCTTCCTCAATCCCGACCTCTTCTGTTGTCTTGGCTCTTGTCACTATCAAACAGTTCTTTCCCGGAGGTGTCGCAAGCTGCCTACCACGCCTTATCTGAGCTGCTGGCCGTCCGCTTCGGATGCGAGACTACCGTTACTCCAAGCACTTTTAGAAATATCGAAAGAGAACCTCAGTTCTTTGCCTCGATCCATCGTTTCCCAAGATGACACGAAGGTGGAACACATTGCTGGCCAAATAGAGGCAATCTGCTTGTTGGCTACATCTAGTAGCACGTCTTCTACAGGCCTCGGTCTACCATCAATTTCTTTGGGTATCGACACGCTATTAGGGCCAACCGGCGGAATCGAAAAGTGGGGTTATACTCTGCTTTCTGTCTTGGAATTCACTAGTCCGCAAGTGAATGTCAGCCAGGATTCGGTCGCTCAGCTCTTGCTAGAGGACAATGCAGACAACCCAGACACGGTTAACTTCCCTGAGGCGATGTTAAAAAATGTCCTCGCAAGGTCCACACGCGATGCTCTGGCTCGCATGCTACGTGCTTTGGGGAGAATCAGCGGCGAAAATTGCATCTATGCTGTTGAATGGTTCGTCAGTACAGGACGTTATTCACGAACCAACAATGCTGTTGCGGCATTGTGGTGCGCTGCTCGCCTCCTTGAGGGGATCAGCGGCTTTAGTCTGGATGAGGGTGGCATGGCCATTTCGAGCGGACCCCGGAGCAGGAAACTAGAGCGGTTTGCAAGAGGCTTGGCTCGTGACCTCGCTGAGTTATGGGACGAGGAGCCGGACTTCAACAGCCAGTCCGATATTACCCGCACGGATCGCCATACGGACGACTCATTGCTGACCACAGAATTCACCAAGGGGTTCAAAACCATCCGTGCCACCCTGCAGGTTGCGGAGCCAAGGGCCACAGTGCCCAATCTGTCCGACGATCAACCCATACTGCATAAGATATTCTGCTTGCAGTTGCTTTCGATTAGTGCGGGCATTTTGCAGGCTCGCTACGCCTCCGTTCTCATCCAGGTCCTATATCCTATTTTACATTCGATCGTGTCGCCCACACCCCATCTTTCCCTAACCGGCCTTGCGACGTTGCATTTTGTATCAGCTGTCATGTCATACGCCTCCCCAGCCAACCTCCTACTGTCAAACTTTGACTACGCATTGGACTCTGTGTCACGCCGCCTTAGCCGCAGATGGCTTGACGTCGATGCAACAAAAGTGATGGCTGTCCTCGTGCGCCTCGTAGGGGCCGATGTAGTGCAGAAAGCTGGTGATGTTGTTGAAGAGTGTTTTGACCGTTTGGACGAGTATCACGGGTACGATGTCATCGTTCAAGGCTTGGTGGGAGTATTAGGAGAAGTGATTAAGGTCATTGAGGTTGAAGAGCCTCACGCCCAAAGGAAGGTCAGGACGACATGCAGTCACTGACAATAACCTATTCATTGGAGCCACTCTTCGAATGGCTCACTCATCGCAATGATCTCCCACCTCAGGAAGACACCACTGACTACGGTCCTGCCCCGCGGAAGGCATGGGGCAACACAGAAGGGGCATCTGATAAAACTCAGTCAGATCAACCGAAAGTCGCCGAGGATGCCGAGCCTGCGCCTACACCGGGACAAGCCTTGGCCAAGCAGATGGTTTCACGATCTATCTATTTCCTCACACACGCTTCACCCGTGATCCGCGCTCGGATCTTAAACCTGCTAAGTTCAGCTACCCCTGTTCTCTCTGAGTCGGCCCTGTTACCATCCATCCATCAAGCATGGCCATTCATCCTGAATCGTCTCAATGACGCCGAGCCATTTGTAGTCAGCGCGGCTGCTGGGCTTGTGGAATCTCTCGTGACCCACGTCGGCAGTTTCATGGGCCGCCGAGTATGGGACGATGTTTGGCCCCGGTTTGACAGTATTCTGAAGAAGCTAGATGTTTCTGATCATCAGAACGCCCTCACACGCCGAGGTTATGGCGCGGTAGGAACGGAATCAGCATACACTCACTCTCACCGCTTATACCGCTCAACTTTGAGGACGATGACAGCTGCCGTAGCTGGGGTTCATATGCAGGACACGTCCGGCTGGCAGGTCATTCTTGCATTCAGGCGCTTCTTGCACAAGCAGGCACACGAGGAACTGCAGGCCTGTGCAAGAGAGTTGTATGCGGCGCTCGCCAAAGGTAATGGAGACGCCGTATGGCTGGCGCTTATGGCAACGTGTGGGCGTTTGACTGGGGAGGTAGCTATTTTGAGAGAATACAAATGGGATATACGAGATAATGTGTGTTTGATCCTGAACGAGTAATGCACTTCTGGTTGGTACCATATCAAACCTGCTTACTGAGCTATCGTCGCTAATTTATGGTTCAGGGGGTGGAACGTGTCGGAAGATCTCCACTCCAGCCTCTTGGAACAATCGTGCAGAAGCTTCATCTCTGGAACAATTTTAGAGAATGCTGCATGAGAGGTTGACGTGCTTACACCTTATAGCTCAAATTGTAAACTACTCTCTTGACACCGCTTTGGATAATCTTGATGGTGCATTTTAAACATGGACATCTAGGCCCAGAATATAACTCAAGCAAGTAAAAGAGTAATGTTGTACCCACGTATTGCAGTACATAGTGGCATTCGCGCCAACCCGATCTCTTCCTGCTTCTAAAAGCGCATTTTCTTCGGCATGTAAGCAAAGACATTCAGTGCCATTAGTCGCCGATGTGCGATTGCAATGTCCGCACCCCCCTACATTATAATTAACAAATAACCGGAGGGAAGGAAAGGCAAATACCGTCATTGCAGTTTTTGACGCCGCGAGGAGTGCCGTTATAACTGTAGACCGAGATAACAGCTTAAATGCCCGAAGGAGATCGAAGTGCGCCTTAAACGCACCCTGTGGAAACAATACGGTGTTCACGGACAAGTATGGCGCCTACGCGGCGCTTCATACAGTTGGAACGTTGCGAAGCAAGATCTGCGAGCGTCTGGAACGAATATAGCTCATCTGAATTCTTGCGGAACAACGTTCATACCATGAAATAGGTATCCCATTGAGGTCTGAGTCGATTTGTATTTGTGATATCTAAAGAATCCAGGTGACAATGGAGTTCTGCAATGGAATCGAAGTGATTTCCGATTTTGAGCTTGACCTGCAGGCTTGCGCGGCGGAGCAGTGAAAAACCGGTGGGGGGATCTAGCCCTGATCTATCTCCGAACACTTCGCGGTCATGTCCTCGTACGAAGTCTTCGAGAGCCGCTATGTTCATCGGACTACTGGGTTCATTTTCAGCTGAGAGTTCACACCAGCTGACCAGATAACTACCCGTGAGAGCGATAATAACGTTGCAAGATGGGCGCGTCTATGCTAAGTAGCATGAAGAAAGGGCGCCTGATGAAGTAGTTCACTAGTCTGTCTGAGTCGAGGTCGGTCGTAACGAAATTCGACCGCCAATGTTGTGTGACGTGATCCAATAGCATAGCTGGGGAGCTGAAGGAAAGGGCTTGCAGGTTTGAGATTGGGAAGGAAGAGGGCGATATGTGCAAGTCCAGTCCGTCCGCATCACCAATATTATTGGTTTGTACCGCCGGAAGGGGCTGGATGTCCAGATTTTTGACTCCTCCTGTAATCTGAGGGGACCATTAATGGTCTTCTGAATCCAGGGAGCAGGGAGCTTAGCAGAACCTGCCTCTAAATCCTTGTCGCGTAAGTGGACAGACGTGAAACCTTTGGCAATCAGATACTCTTCAACAGTTGATTTCCCTGAAAAACGCGAACCGATGATAGCGATAAACATCGATATCGGGGTACGATATACACAAATTTCGAAAGATAAAGGTGTCGATATTCAAATCTGAACATTCCAGTGAACAGAAGGTGGAACGTTCCACTTAGTTCATAACATCACGTGACTTAGTGGAATAGTACGACGTCGTACGTCACATTTTAATCATATGCTATCATACAACCGCTCTTCTCGGACCAAGAGCCTGCCGCAGGCTCCGATCCTTCTGATCTGGGGTGGGTAGCTTTGCTACGGGGACGCTGTGATCCAATACTAGTACTCGGATCAGAGAATTGAAGATAGCAATGGAGAGATATCGGTGGCTGAGACGCGGTAGTTGAGTGTAATCGAGTTTGGGAATGCCCAACAACCGGAGATGGCAAAGAACTCCGGAAATGCAAAGGTTTTTGAGCCTCCATGAACTCTGGATAAAGGATTTCCCTCTTACCAATTTAAAATCGGAGTAGAGCTTTCCTAGTGCCTTGCTCGTTTTCCAAGGTGGCTATGCGTGTCACGCTTCATCTGCAAAACTACTGAAGTCAACGCTTACGACTTCAGTAGCGCACTCATGCGATTGGTGGAGATGCTGAATATATAACCAAAAATGTGTGCTTACGAACGCAAACTTGAACTAAACCAAAAAGAATATACACACGAGCGTCTTGTGAGTGCTTTCGAACAAAGTCGCATTTGCTGATGAAGTTCCAAGACATGGTTGTCGCAAATTTACGAAAATGGGAATTAGGAAGGCAACCGCGATGCCGGGTTTCGTTTACGCTCATTTTCCAATTCAACAAATATTGTTTTGCCCTAAGGGGGGTTCAACCTCTCCAAGTTCATGCTGACATAAGCACACGTTTCACCAAGTCTACACCTGTTACACGATCGTCACAGTCTGATGCCCTGGTGTACCCATTGGCTATCTTGGTTCTCCATTGTAATCGCTTCATTTGTGCTTCCATAATGCTCGATACGGCAGCAGCGACCTACGTCACCAGAGATTGACCACCTGCAGTGCCTGAACGTAACCCTAACCCATTTCCCAAGTTCGTTTGAGAGGTTTCAATTGGCGTTAAACACTTCGGCGCATGAATCCGCGCTCGCAACAGAATATTATCGGGCCAGATTTTTCATTTTCACTTGAAGTTTTTTAATGGACTTAATTAGTGATCTACGGTTTATATGGAAAGCCCAATAAATTATTGGATTTTCCGTGATTGTCAATCATTTTCAAACCTTATTCTGCATTATTTTGCCCACCAGAAGTCACCCACTAATACTATAACTGAGGAAACGAAACCGCCTTGAAGCGCCCTTCACCCCCACATCCAGTCGATCGGCATCCGTTACCTTCTTGTGGTTATTGCATTGTGTGGGCTTCGAACACCGATAATTTTTATGAACAGATCCGCCGCGCGTTCATCTGGCACATTGTCACGCAATGCGCATAGCCTCGTGTCATGGAATTTCTTCTTGGATGTATATATATTTCGCATCCCTGGGCACTGTACGTATAAAGAGGTGTGCCCAGTCAGTTGCTGAAATTTTCTCAGCAGCGCCCGCGCCTTGACCGTTGCTCCCTCTCTTTACAATGGTCTCAGTCAAAATCCACGACGTAGCCGCCCAAAAACGACAGGAGCGCGAGGCAAAGCTATTCGCATATCGCGAAGGCCGTATTCATGTTCCAAATGATGTCGTCGACCTCTCACAGTACCTCCTTACCAAGCTCACGGAAACAGGAGCGTGCTATCGTTCAATGTGACGCGACGGGGATCATAGATTTAGTTCGCAAGCGAGTCTATACTGCGCAGGACGTTCTGCGGTCCTTTGTCAAAGTAGCGGTGGCCGCCCAAGATGTCACCAACTGTCTTTCAGAAGTTTTCCTCGATGAAGCATTCCTACGAGCCAAAGAGCTTGACCAATATCTGGAGACAACTGGAAATGTCATAGGGCCACTGCACGGTTTACCAGTTTCGATAAAAGATCACATCAAAATCAAAGGTCTGGATACTTCGTCAGGCTATCTTGGTGAGCAATGCGTTTTCTCCCTAAACCAGTTATTTATCATTTTTATATTAAGGTTGGGCATACAAAACTGTTGCGGACAGTGATGGACTGGTGGTGGAAATCCTGCGCAACGCCGGGGCAATTCTATACGTCAAAACACAGAATCCGCAGACTTTACTTGTCAGTGATACCGTGTATTTCTTCATGCATTGGCTTACCTGGCTTTCAGTCACTCGAGACGGACAACAACGTATTCGGCAGGACTGTTAACCCATTCAATCGCAACTTAACTCCCGGAGGAAGCAGTGGTGGCGAGGGTGCGCTTATAGCATGTCACGGTAGTCCTATGGGTGTCGGGACTGATATCGGCGGGAGCATTCGGATCCCCGCAGCGCATTGTGGTTTGTATGGACTGAAAGGGTCGGTGGCACGTCTGCCACATTCTGGTCTTCTGGGCTCGCATGACGGGATGGATGCAATTGTAGGTTGTGTCGGACCGTTGGCAACATCTGCGAGGGATCTTGAGTTATTCTGTCGAGTTATGCTCGATGCAAAGCCATGGCTCGATGAACCCCCACTCTTAGAAATGCCATGGAAAAGAGCTATGGCGAACGGCGAAGGTTTACCAGAAAAACTTGCAATTGCCATCCTTTTTGACGACGGCGTCGTCGCGCCGCATCCTCCAATCATGCAGGCTTTGGACCAGTATAAAGACGCCTTAGTACGCGCGGGGCACGACGTAATCGAGTGGCATGCACTGGACCATCAGAATGGATGGGACCTGATTGTAAGACGCTTCCATTTTTTGGTATCTGATCTAATGGTTCAATTCTTCACGTAGGCGAAGCTGTATTTACTAGACGGTGGAGCAGAGTATCACGAAACTATCAGAGCAGGCGGAGAGTTTGAGGTACCACAAACGGAATGGATACTTAAACATGCACAGGGACGAGATTCATATACGCCCGCGAAGATATTCAAGCTCAACTTAGAGCGGGAGGCGTTCCGCTCAAAAGCATTGGCGCACTGGAATGCCACTCATCAACATACCGTTAGTGGACGTCCTGTGGACGTTATCCTCTGTCCAGTTGCACCTACGTTAGCTCCGCCTCACGACACAACTCGCTGGTGGGGTTATACCTCTCACTGGAACCTACTAGACTTGCCAGGTGTCGTCTTCCCTGTTGGCCGCTTCAAAGCCACACCATCTGCCACCTATCCACCTCTTCTACCGTCAAGGAATGATGTTGAAAACTTTATTCATGGTCAATGGAACCCAGCTACATATGATAATGCTCCCATAAGTCTACAGCTCGTGGGTCGGAGACACAACGAGGAGAAGTTGTTGGCTATGCTAAATGTGGTGGAGGAAGCGTTCCGAGAGAACGCAAGACAAGGAGTTCGTTCCTAGTAGTAAGATGCCCAATTCCAAAGAATATGTTACTGGTTGACAATGGATGTTTCTACGAAATCTATTACCACCAACACGGCGTTTGAACGTTACTACTATAATAGTACGGAACATCAACTGCAAGTAGGTGTATCAAATAGTATTATGGCATTTTATGACCAAGTCACTCAAGGACAAAAGTTTAAATTAACCTCGTCCCATTTCTGTTTAACAGTCTTGAACGTGGGCTTAACGCCCAACATCTATGTCTGCACAGATTGGAATACGTGGAGAACGTCGTCGATACGTTGCATGCCAGAATGATTCACAACGTATTTCGCATGTGACTCGCTAGCCACCGCGCTGCCGCCACAGGATGGCCATGGCAAGCTACCACTGGCTGGCAGGCTGAGGCCTGTGCTTGGCCCTAATAACGTCCATCGTATTGCAACAGAAAATACTTTGCTGTATGTTAATATAATAACCGGAGCCTCAGATCTGCGACGGTAAGTATCATTCACCGAATACTTGCATGGTCGATCCATCTGGCAAGTACATTGATCCTCTCTAGTGCAACCACAGGATGGAAAACGGTGAGACTTCCATTCTATGCGCAACGTTTTTATTATGTTTGCCTGTCCCCGTATAGTTGTTCTCCATGTTGGCTCCCTTAGCCACCCTGTGCTCTATATGAGTACCAGAACGTTTAGACTGACGTTCTTTTGAAACACAACGTAGTTCCGCAGCTGCTGTATCTGCAGAGATGGATGGGTATAAAACTGGCTCGAGGATCCAAGTTCCCTCATACTCAGCTCCTATCCTTCCAGCCCCCGAATCCTCAGCATACCCAGTTCCTATCCTTTCACCCCCGAATTCTTATATAACACATGCCTGGCTTGAATTCCACTGTTCAGCGCTTTGATCGTTCTACCGGCATCCCCAAGGATGTCTGGACCGTCTTGCATGCCGATCCTGCTCGTGCCAATATCATCCTTCCTCATGCTGAGAAGGTTTTTGAACGACAAAAGTTCATACCCGGAATCACTGCTACTGAGCAGGTTTGGCTGGTTAACTCAAAGCTTGGAACCTCCGAAATCAAATTCATTCTCTCTTGCACAACGGGACCACAAGACAAATACCCCATTTTCATTGTCCCCACAGACTCCATCGCTGACTTAACCCCCGCCCTCCTCCAAAGCTCCATTGAGGCTTTGTGTAACACGCTTCTGAACGAACCGAACTTCAGGACAAGAGTCTTTTCTGTCTTTTCCGTTGAGCCAGTCGCCGAAGCCTTCGCTCGCACATGGAAGATACTCACAGGGATTGATCGCGAGGTGGTGCCATACTACCATGCACTTTTCATGATGTGTACCAAGGACACTTTAGTCCGACAACATCGAGCTGCCCCTCCATCAGAGGATGTGGTTCTCGAGCCACGTTCCGCTGTGGAACAGGATGCCGAACAGATTGCTGTCTTGTGTCACGAATTTGCTGCGACTTCCGTATGTCTTTTGCACTCTTCTGAGGGGCAACCGCTTACATCCCTGTAGCCTCCATTCACTCTCAGCATTGAAAAAGCCCGCGAAGAGGCTAGTCTCTTGATTGCGAACAAGCAAGTCTGGGTCCTCGAGGTCCAGAAGCCCAATGCAGAACCCAACATTGCAACTATTGTTGCTGTGACGCGGAAGGCAGGAGGTGTTGCTGCCATCACGAAGGTCTATACACCAGAGCAGTGGAGGGGCAGACGTTGTGCCGAGAGGTTGGTTCGTCATGTCTCCACAGAGTACGATCTCGCGACTATGATATTGCATCACGACGCTAACTTCTTTCTGACCAGGTTACTGGAGAAGTATAAGCAAGTTGTCTTATATGTCGGCATTGACAATAATGCTTCAAAAGTATATGACCGTGTGGGCTTTCGAGGTCTTAATGATGGGTCTGATGGAGTGGAGCGCTGGCTTGAAATTGGTTTTGATCAAGCCGAAGTGGAGCTCGGTCACTGGTAGATTTTTAGCATATCTGGCGCTCCGCATGGTCTCCCCCATGTCCATATTGTCTATAGCATAGTGCCTTCATCTAGACCTGTCCGAGAGTATATCGTTTCACCATATCATGTTGTATCATTAGCATTCGTACATATTCCTATAGATATCTTGATCCCTTGGACGATCAATGACTGCCCGATATTATTGGTCTCCTTGTTTGAGCCACTGGTCACCGAAGGCTTCGTCGTCAGGATACGCTGCATTCAGTTCTGGGCTCAACAGAAACCTTGCTCTCTCGTCAACTTGGGTTAAGTCCTCAAAGTACCTCCCTGCCTCTGGTGCATCTACAAAAATTCTGCGTACATCAACTGATTCCAGACATGTCGGTCTAATGTTGTCCTCTGCAACATCTGTGACATCGCATGACGATTCAGGGACATTACAACTGGCATTAAAATGCAAGATATATACTTACAGCGTGAAGAACCATTCTGTGTAAGGGCGTGATAAAAGGGTTGATGGCGTCCTCGAGGGAGCGAATCAACACCCATCTCACGGACCCAGTCCTCGGTCGCTACACAGGAGGCCTGGCAGAAGGGTAAATAAAGTGAGTGGTGAAAACAGCACGCCAAATCGACACCCACATCCCAACCGTATATATATCCAACGTATCTGTGGGCCGCATGCTTGAAAACCATGCCAACGAAGAATTTCACCTCTCGCGTCAGTGCAGAGCGAGGGTGAGAAGTGGCGGCCGCTTCCTTCTCCTCCTCTATGACAGCCTTGCAATGCGTCGTGAGCTGCTCTTGGAGGCGCGAGTTTAAAAGAGGGGTCAATGAATCGACAAGGACTGGCAATAGATCGAGGAGGAACCGATTGATATGGTTTATTATATTCGAGAGATACCTGTGGTTATTCATAAAGATGACATTGACCACGAGGCTGGCATAGAATGCTGTGTGCAGCACATCTTCGGAAACTGGATTTTCGGGGAAGTTGGAGAAGGATGCTAAAACATTACGGGACGCCCGAACCAGCATAGACTCGGAGGAAGCAGGGGTAATATAACGAAGCATCGAAGTAGGAGTGATTCCTGCTTGAAGAAGGAAGTGCGGAATATCGTCACGGAGTGTTAGAATGGCCTGTGTTCGTGAGCCAAAAACGTCGATGAAGATATCTGAAACATCTGGGTCGGGAGAGGACACGATGGCCAGAACTCTGGTAGGGAAGTCGACAGGTGCTGCTGTAACACCTATCTTTTGCGCAATGCACACGAAAACGTACACAAGCGATATAGGAATAGTTGCCTTGTGCGTAGTCAAGAAGAGGTGAGGAAACCGGTTTTGCAACACGTGAAACTGCTGTCCTGAATCGTTGCTCGTTGGAAAATAGAATGTGATATTCAAGGAGAGCTCACCATCCGCAGCCTCAAAACCGCAGCTCCACAAGAAATCGCAGATGGACAAACAGACGAGTCTGAGCTTTTCAGCGTCACTGGTAAATTCAGCCGGGTCGAGGGGAACCCTGTGTTCAACAAAGTAGGCTTTGCAGAGAGCCACAAGTTCCTCAAGCTGAGACAAGACCTCGAAGGAACTCAACGATATTCAGGAGTGAGCCAATCGAGGCTACGTACCTTCATGGGGGGGTATACGAAAAAGCTGGACACACAAGCGAATGAAAGCTCCAACGTTTGGGCTGTGTCATTAGATATAAGCGTCCCCCAGGTGCGAACAGCATGACTTCTAGCAATAGCACCAAGAAGCATTTGAGCCCAAAAGCGAATGGGAACTGCGTGAGAGGGAACAGGTCTCCGCTCTGGAGCGCCTGGCTCGCGGAATGTCTCCGGAAGCGGATGGCTTGCAGCAATCTCCAGGGCATTCCATGCGTCAAACGAGAACATGGTATTGACCTCTCGCGCTCTTTCCAGTCTTCCATCACCCCGTTCCGCGACAATCTTTGACAACATGTTCAATGTTTCGAGGTCTATGCGCCGCCTCTCGAGATACATCAGTCGCCAGTCGCCGCCTGTAGACTGCTTCCTCGATTGCTCTTTCGCAGGGTCACATATCGTGTATCGGACACGGTAATGTGGCTCCCATAGTCCTGTAACAGATGCAGCTGCCCTAAAGGAAGTGCTCGCCTTCAAGCAAGAAACAAGCGCAGTAATGCTCTCGTCAGAATCTGCCAAGGGTGTCAACTGCTCGAGAATGTGTACGTAGAGGTCGAAGGGAAGTTCCCGTGTCGTCATCGTGGTATACCTCTATGATAAGGTATGTACACGTCCCGGAAGTTCACTCATTTACAATAAAGGATAAGATAAGATAATGAAGTATATATCACATATAGATACAAGATAATTGTCAGTATGAAAATAACTATCACGACACATTTTTTAAAGAGAAAATATCTGGTATGTAGTTCTTGGGGTACGTACTTGGTTCTCACAGTTCGGTTCGCCTTCGCCTCTACCATGATGCGACTGTTGGTGTCACTTCATAAGTAATTCGTCCATTGTCTGTAGCACGTTCTCCCAGAATTGCTCCACCATTACCTTCTCGAAGCCATTAACATCATATCCGAGGCTGATCCACAACTTGCCGGCGAACGTATACCCAAATAGCAGCATGCCTCCAGATCGCTGTCGTGAACCTGTCGTCAGCGTGTGGAGCTTGATAGCAGGAAATGTTCCATGTTTATATATTCCATCGAGGTTTCCTAGAAGCGATAGGCCAATCAATGCAGCAGATGGAGTGCGTAGTGCGGTGTCTGCGGTTGGAACAGGAGCAGGAGCAGGGACAAAAGTGCCACGTTCCCTTTCATCGTCTTCTTTGGCCCAAAGACGAGCCCGTTGCCCCCTCTCTTCAGCCATCAAGAGACTACGCGACACGATCATCCGGTTCCTGGCAGCCCGGGTGCTCTGCTCCTTTGCAACCCGAGCCCGATGCCAGAATAGCGAGGATATGTCGATCGACCGAGGTATGAATGTTGGAAGGATCACGTTGAAATAGCCGACCGCAAGAAACCAGTACGAATCGTTTGCTGGTTTAGCCGTAAAATATGGACGCAGGTTTAAGGCAGAGTACATCATCCTGCACGGAGGGTTGAATATAAAAGACGTAATCAAATTATCCTAACTTACATTGACAAGTCTGGTTTCTCAGAGCACATCTTTGCCCAAGCAATGTTACAAATGGCAAATAGAGCTGCGGAGATGGAAACACCATGCGCTTTGCATTTTTTCAGAATGCTTGTTGTTCGCTCAGGATCATAAGAAACGGTAGGGACAATGGTATGTCTGGGTTGCTTTGCCTGTCGACGGAATGTATGTCCGCCCTATCAAGTTGTCAAACAAGTTACTAGTCAAGAAAAGGCACGACATTCACCACAAGTTTTTGTTGACTCAATTGGAAATCAACCTTTTCAACCGCGTGGCGCAGTTTACTGTGGTTAACGGTGAAGTTGTCTTCCAAGGCATTCGGTAACGCGGCAGTCTGAAGTGGTCGCTCAGCCAAATTTGAAACCACACAGCAGAAATGCATACTGAGGTAGGGTCGCCGCCCCATCGAGACCCGAGCTCTTCCTTCAGCTGAGCTTCGAGGTCAGAAATAGTCTTGTCACTGCCGAGCAGTCCAAAAAGGTCGTTTGCAAATTGGTGCAGTGCCATACCATCCCCCAAAAAGTGAGCGGCACAAATCATGAGGTCATGATTGTACGACGGAGATTCGTGTTCGTCGAACGATGACGTAGAGCGGGGCGTCAGAGGAGGGCTAGGTAAAGATGTGCCTCCTTGAGACACGACAAGATAGGACACTCGGTCGTTCGACAATGTTCGTTCTCCGTTCAAATATGAATCAATGAGTTCTAGAACTTACATAAATATCACAAAATCAGTACATTAACATGGGCGCTACCATCCTTGGTCGAAATTCTGTATTCCAAATTGCGGTCCGCATCAACCAAAGCATCTTCCGGAGATTGCGGAGGGGTAAACCTGGAGGTAAAGCCGTGTAGTTGTAAACGGCAAGTTGGGAGTTGCAACTTACACAAATCTGACGTCGTCATAATCGTGCATGACGACCTTCGAAGCCAAGAGAGGGTGACGAATACGAAGGATTGCCCAGACCATGCGAACACGGGCCCGACGAACAACGTACTCTGGAGCAACGAAGCCCAAGTGAAGGTACCTGCCAATGCGGGGTGGCACAACCCTTCATAAGATCTTCATTGAAGAGACGATTCGGAAAAGCTCACATGTCATTTACACCACTCGCGCGAGACGGAAGAAAGTAAGATAATTCACTGTTGCCCAGTGGGCGTTCCACTCTCCATGTATCTGTCTGAGATGAGCAATAGTTCCCCTGAGATTTCACTTCTGAATCCTCGTCAGAGACGCTGCAAGAAGCATCTACTAACAACACCGGAGACGAGGGGTCCATATCCATATCCTTTTGGCCGCAGGGTAAAAATGCTAGGGCATCTTATGCCATTTCATTGTGCTTTAAGTGAGCGCTCTTGACCTGGACTGCCGATCAGATTTGATCTCCAGATTCTCCACCTGGTTCATTGAAGTTCGGCTCACTTCGACTGGTTCACTGGTCACGCGTCAGGGACACAGGGCAAAAGAACCAACGTTAACTTCATCATGATCATTTGTCACTATCACCGGAAACGAATTTTCGAGGTCCAGCGTGGTCGAGACTGAGTACTACGTACTGAGCGTGCATGATTGGCAAAAATCCGCCACGCCGATTGGGTGGCAATAAGCGGCCGTTCGAAGGCTGTGACGAATTATTACATGTCATTATTGTCAACAGATCTCAACATTATAATTATTCATTCATGGGGCTTCGCCGAGGCCTAGGCCGTCAAGCTGCTGCACGTCGGTCCCCAGGAGGGTCCTGGCTGGTCCCAGCCTTTTGTCCGCCAGGAACTAATTCCAGGGGCCTTCCTTGGCCACGTCAGCTGCAGGCCAAATTTTTCATGTCAGTTTACCAATCGAACGACAACATCGACGATGGGAACATAAATTACAAGTTATTGGCCGAGACTGACCGAGACGTCGAGGTCAATCTGTCCCTGACCAGTGATGACTGCGGCCGTTAGTCAAAGTAGTATCCGACTCGGGACACAGCCTACACTAGCTACATGCGCAATCCGTTCTAACTAAGTCCGATTTCACGTTATGAGGAACTGATCTGATGTTCTCTTCATCCCTGGTAGGACCTCATTATAGGCACGCCGCACGCAAACAAAGTAAATATAGCTAATAACTTGTGTATGAGCATAGGTGCGTGTTGATGGTAAATAAGTGTGGTACTCTGCTATTATTGTCTCAGTAATGACCTGCCCGTCGTGATGATGATCAGAATCCCCGTGTCCATTAAATGGAGACATGTGTCCAGGGACGGGCTTCTTACACCTTCTCCTCCTCCGGCCCTTCGAAAACCACCGTAAGTTCGCCATCATCAGAATCTTCCTCATGTTTCCTATTTCCTATAGCTTCGAGGTCAACATCCTTGCGCGGCGGAGGTGCGGCTTCGAATGATTTGACCCAGGTGTAATAACTAATTACAGGATTGAAAGTGCGATCAGTGCTCCTGCAGAATCGAGACGTCAACAGCACAGGCACGTACATGGTTCCTGTTATGATAACGAGAATAGATCCTGCACGATTACTGCGCAAAGGTAAAGTTCATCCCGGAGAATTCACGGATCAGGAGTGAGGTACGTACACTGTCATAATGTCATTGAATAGCCAGACACCCAACATGGTTTGAATAACAGATCTTGTGGCCTGTGGCGATGGAATGGGACCCATTGATTCTTTGTGTACAGTGGGAATGACTTACGCTGGAGAACATGTGTGTGATAGGACTTGTAACCTTGATACTCAACAGGCCGGCAACGCAAAGTAAGAAGCCGAACACGCCAGTCACGATACTCCCCCACAGGAACATATTTCCGTCCCAGTTTGAATCGTGAATAAGGTCCTCAAAGGTAGAAAGTTCTCTGTGAAGCAAGACAAAAGGGAAAAGGAATATTGCAGAGCCTAAGTTGGTCCAGTATGCAAGTTGAATAGTTGAGTTGTGACAATAAGGGAGGGAAGACTTGATAAGAACAGCATGGAAAGCAATGAAAAGCGAGGAAAGGAAGCCGTAGAAGAGAGAAAGACTTGAAGGTGCAGCATTGGCCGGCACCGTGGCGGATGGTGCCACGCCGAGCAAGAAACCTACGGCAACTATCACAGCAGCAATTCCAACTCGAACAGAAGGCACAGAGCGAGTGTGCACGGAGAATACAAGAATCGTCAGAGGTAGGACAAGGCCACGCGCAATCTGTGATGTTAAACGGCAGTCTTTGTATTTCTAGAAGATCACACACCTGAAAGAAAGAGGCCTCGACGTCACGAAGGCATAATGTGTTGAAAACAAGTCCGATGATGTTGACAAGGACTACAGGTGTAAGCTTCTTGGCGGTCTCAAGCTCGATTTTGGGTATCTCGACACGTGCGATGAACATAGATGCCACATGGAGGAGCAAGACTGCGATAAGCAGCTGCAACAGGAGAAACAGCAGCGGCAAGTCTGGTGAGCTATTCAAAACAGCTTTATTCCTGCGCTGAGGTTGAGTGAACGTCATTACTCGTGATAGACCATCTTACACAAAAACCATCTACCAGTGTGTTCGTTAGGGGTTAGAGTCACGATTTGATGCACACACATGGTACTCACCACCAGTGCGGCGGACATGTAAAAACATACGACCGCCGCTACCCTTGGTGTGTTCGCGTCGAAGTACCGGTTATTCATCCTCTCCAAGTAAACGGGGGCTAATGGAAGCACTGATCTCGAGGTAGACTGGGTTTTATGTAACGCGGAAAGATCAGGCCTAACCCATATGTAATACTTCATATTCAATCTAACGAAGCGAGCTGGTTCGAGCGAACATCAAAATAGCAATTGCAGATCGGCTGTAAGATCAGTACGGGGTGGCGTCACCGTCACCGCTTTCGGCAACCAACCGGATATATCCACGGCAAACCCATGCCACGGGCTTGGCTGGGCCTGGCCAACCGCTGATCATGATCATATCGGGTGCCCCTAGCATACAAATTGAATATTAATCTGAACCTCCTTGAAGCTCCCACCGTTGTCTCGTGTCATGAACAGACGCCCAGATGAGTACCTGCTAGCAAAGAACCAAAGACTGGACGAATACGACGACTTCGAGAGCCCATTTATCCCGATGTTCCGTGCCAAACCATCAGCTAAAGACAGTCAGCGATCTCTGAGGACGATCTTCATATTTCTGGCGGGCGTCTCCTTGCTCGGCTTTGGAACTCTCCTGTTCAAGCCTTCGAGCTATCTGGACATACAGGATGCGCCTGCGTACTCTGGTATCGTTAACTCGCAGTCATATGTCCAAGGCCCACCCACCCAACGCTTCCGAGGTCAGTTATTCAGTTAATGATGTCCTTCCAATCTTATAATACTGCTGTCAGACAACCTTCGTAACGACACGAAGTACGTTACGTCGTGGATTTCTGCAGGATGGAGTACGTCAACGACACCCAATCACCAGTTTATTCACTGACCAGTTACTTGTTAGCGAATGACGTGATGACCTATGTAAGTCGATCATCACTTCCGGTGTCCCAATTCCTCACAGAAACTACTAGGGAAATTTGATTTACCTCGCACTCATAACAGAGCGCATACCCATAATCGGGAAGTTCACCCCTTCTCACGTCGACAACAGCGCACCTCCATTTGCTTTTGGCGAAGTGATCGACGTCCCTCGGCTTACCCAAGCTATAGGGATTCCCTTACTTGAATGGCACGAAGTAAAGGACTCGGAAAGTCAGGTTCTCGATGATCTTGGTTGTTGGAGTGTTTGGGAAACCGTACAAAACGAGGATCCCCATCCACGAGGAAGTCCCTCCTTGAACTGGCTCAAGCTCGGTGAGGAAAATTCGAACATCTATAGCTGGTGATAAACTGCATGGTCATCACAGATATCTCGTGGACGCGAACTCCAGATTGGGTCAAACTGACACCTCCTGGCATCCAAGACAAGCATGCTTCCTTTTGGTCCCTTGCAACGCTTGGGTTCCCGGAGGCCCGTTCGAATAGCCTGGGTCTAACGAACCGTCCCTCTCCTCAGCATCAGGTTTCACTTCCCCCGGACGATCAGGTTCTATGCTTCGATTACCTTTACTACATAGGCGCCCAAAATGCCTGGGAATGGGAATCGGACTATTCTCCTGCATGGAGATATGTAGGTCAACACATGCACTGGAATACAAGTCTCGAAAGGCTCGCCGATGCGCATGCCCGACGTGCCATGAACGTTCCAGTAGATGAACCAACACCACCCGTGAGTGAGAGTTTTCGGACCAGTTTGCTACACGGATTTGATTTTTGATAGTATATAGCCATCCACATACGGCACGGCGACTTCCGCAATCACTGTAATGACATCCCTTTGGATCAGTGTTTCGCCCCATTGTCTGCCATTGCGCGCAGGGTATCCGAGGTGCAAGAGGAGCTTCGCACACAAAAAGGCATCGAGGTTACACAGGTTATTATGACGAGTGATGAACGTGACCCGGAATGGTGGTCTCAGGTAAGGGCGTTGGGCTGGACATGGGTAGATTTTGCCATGGAGCGCACAGAGGAGATCTATGGAAAGTGGTAAGCCGATCAGATTCCATATTTTTGCATCTGATGGAAACTGATGCTGTTGCCAGGTATCCGGTGTTCATTGACGCTGTGATTCAGTCGAACGGAGCCGGGTTTGTCGGCACACACGGCTCCACAATGACCACCGTAGCTCGCCGCAGAGTGGAGTCGTGGCGTGGCGGACCAACTCGGACTGTTAGATGGGGGTGGCCGGGAGCTGATGACCACTAATTTCGTGATCGGAACGGTGGAACGAAGATGATCAGAAATGACATAGCGTCCCGCATACCATTGGCTGAAATGATCTTTATCGTTGCATTTTTAGACTAGTATATCTAAGTCGCTCATATGGACACACCAGGACACACCTCATTTACCAACCATTAATTTAATACTTATAACGGGTTTGATAACGGGCTTGGCATAAATCAGCCGTTGATGCAAAGATATCAAATGTAGGGACTTCTACCCTCGGATACCATGGCAGGTTGGAGCGCCGTTGAGCTGCCTGACGATGCAGCGTGCCCCATTTCTTGTACCAACTTGATAGCATATCAAAAAATCATCGTTCATTCAAGGCGGCCGACGGAGTATATACAGATGCCAGCCTAATCGTGCAAAAATAAGCGAACAGAATTACAAATAGATGAGAAGGTAATATGGCTTACTTAAGATACTCCACCTGCTAACTAAAACGTCTGATCAATGGGTATGGCGCACCGCATCTTGACTAATTGAACGAGGGCCCTATTGACAGGCATAGGGACATCGTATTGCTCCCCTAGTCTAACCAAGTAGCCGTTTAGGAAGTCGATTTCTGTTGGGTTGTTCTTCCTTACGTCCGAGAGCATAGATGACATATTGCCTCGTGTTACGTGTGTTACGCGCAGGACCTCGCGTTCAAGAGCATCTGCTCCCAGTTCTTTTGGCACACGCCCCACCGGCACCTGGCTCTTATCTACGCTGAGATCTAGAGAATCCAGCCATGCTTGCGTGTCCGCTTCAATCTGTGCACGGAAAGCCGCTGCAGCTTCTTCGCAGACGCTGCGCATCATATTATGTGATGACTCGTCCTTGAACAGGCCACCATTCCGACAGCCTAGAACGGCTGTGAGCGGATTCACAATAGCGTTCACGACGAGTTTCTTGCGCATCGCAAGTTGGACGTCCGCAATAGGACTCCATTTGCATCCAAGAGCATCGAGAGATTGTAAGACGGCTACCGTGTGACGTAGGCTGCGGTACTGATCGAATGAAGGGTCATCAGGGCGCGTGATGTCGTCCAGAACGAGTGACCTCTCGTAAAGTGGCTTGCTTTCATCCGCCATGGACGCCTCGAAGTCTCGCTTGCGGCTATCTGGAACAATCCCAAATGCGATGTCCCCAATCCCCGCATGAACCACATGGAACGCAGACTTGAGCCACGCGCCATGGGTGTTTGACGCCAGAATAAAGTGTGGTCTGCTTTCAGGGTTGCGGAATATTCGTTGGACGAGGTCTTCGTATACTCCCATGCCGTTCTGTAAAAGTACGATGGTACTGCGAGAGGTGAGGCGTGGAGCTAGGTGTGACAGTGCAGGCACAGTGCTGTGCGCTTTGGTCGCTATGAATAATGCTTCGATGGGCTCTGACCGTAAATCTTCATCGCTGGGGGCGAAACCAGCACTCTGCTCCCTTGAAAGCTGTGGGTTGAAGCGTACTCCACCGCCAGACCCGCTATACCTGTCGAACACCTCGATATCGAATTTGTCTGTGGACTGTCGGATACCCTGGTTTTCAATTGTAATTTTTGCGGCTGCATTCTGCGGCGTCCACGCCTGCTTGGCAGTTTTTTGGATGAGGGTAATTGGGATGAGTGCGCGGAAGAACGGATCGTAAGTTGTGTGAGAGGAGACAGCCAATGGGCCCGAGCCCGAGCACGTAGAAACGCATGTCACTGATATCAACACTCAATTCCACAGGTGCCAGGCTGGCGATAGACATTCACGCTGGCGGTAAAAAGTTTATATGACATTTGTAAAATGACGGAGATCGGAGGACGCACTGGACGCAAGGAGAAACGAGATGTGAGCGACTACACACCACGAGAGATGCAGCCAAGTCACCGCGCAACGTTGGAAAACTACTATTGACACGACAGTCGTCGTTTGTCGTCTTGAATTCTACACCAACAGGCAAAATGTCGGGGAAATCCCAGGGAAACCAGCAAGCGGCGTTCCCGCGAGTCCACGTGATGTTCGGCGCTCGCACCTCAAACCTACGCTCTCAATTGATCGGAAAATGACAGGTGCAGTGAGCACGGCACCCTAAATTATTATAATCTAGCATCTTTTGTAGTCACGAGAACGATGCGTCTCCTGAATAAGCACTATCTCCCATCACGAGGGGAAGTTTCGGACCGTTCAGTAGAGATTTAAAAAGTCCATCGAGCTCATCGATCCCATCGTTACTCCCACTCCAGTGCATTTCAAGTCCGAGTCATGGCCTCGATTGTTTTGAAGAGAACCCAACAGAAGGTCGGTGATACACGATTTGTGCAGATCAAAGTGCAGATCATATACTCAATGAGCTCTACAGATGCCCTTGGTTGGGTACGTATTGATTTTCGTTGGCATGCAACAGAACGCATTGACTCCAATTTCCATTCAGCTTCGGTCTCTGGAAGGCAAGTAGTGAAATTGATCCGAGGACATGAGCTGACCTCCTGCTCAGGTGACCAAGTCCACTTGCGCTGACGTGAGTCCCGGATCCGTGAAAGTGATCAGGCGTTTTTATCTTGTTTTCTAGACCGTATACGCTGCAATTAAGGCTGGGTACCGTCTGCTTGATGGTGCCGGTGACTACGGAAATGAGAAAGAGGCAGGTGAGGGTGTCCGCCGCGCTATTGCGGACGGCCTTGTCAAGCGGGAGGACCTATGTGAGTATCTCTCACCCTTGACCTAGCTCGCGAGTTGATTTTCTTTTTCACAAATCAGTCATTACTTCCAAGGTGAGACACCTTTGCACGCGAGTTAGAATATAGCTCAATGGATTGTTTTAGCTATGGAATACTTTCCATGCGCATGACCATGTCAGTCATCCTGAGTTACCTGAAATGCACCTGATTTCTGAACGACGAATCAGGTCAAACAAATTACCAAGATGCAGCTTGGTCTCTGGGGAATTGACTACTTTGACCTGTTCCTCGTCCACTTCCCCGTCGCACTGCGATATGTCGATCCCAGCCACCGCTACCCCCCTGAGTGGTTCGGTGATGATGGCAAGGTCTACCTTCGTAAGTCATGAGTTATGATGGACGTATCACGGATTGACCACATACCCCAGAAAACACCCCTATGCACGAGACTTGGGGTGCAATGGAGGAGCTCGTCGATGAGGGACTGGCGAAAAACATTGGCCTGAGGTATGTATTGCGAATTAAGTTGTACAGTGCATTTATATAGACACTCTCCAGTAACTGCCAGGGATCTTTAATCCTCGACGTTCTCCGGTATGCCAAGTATGAGCCCCAGGTGTTGCAGGTCGAGCTGCACCCATACCTTACCCAAGAAGCCCTTGTCAAACTTTGCAAGACGTTCAGTATTGCTGTGACTGCCTACTCGTCATTTGGACCCCAATCCTACGTCGAACTTGGTGTCGACAAGGGCACTCCTTCGCTCCTCAAGCACAACGTGACTTCTGCTATGGCCAAGGCACATGGAAGGAGTGGGTGTACAACGGCACTCATCTGTAACGATATTTAACGCAGGATTATTCACAGCCGAAGCTCAGGTTCTACTGCGTTGGGCTACGCAACGGGGCGTTGCTGTCATTCCCAAGTCCAATGATCTTGGTAGATTGGCAGCAAACTTGGACTGCAACTCTTTCGATCTCTCGGAATCTGAGCTCGCAGCCCTGGGTGCACTGAACATTAACCTCAGGGTACGCGCGCGCACGCATGACATTTGTATGATGACTGATTTGAACTTGGCCTACAGTTGAATGACCCCGCTGACATCGACGGTCGCTTGGCCATCTTCGCATAGAGGCGTAACACGCAGTAACGTTATGAGTGTAGAACTAGTGTACGATGAATGCATACAAGTACAATTGACTGCACGACCTAAACTGAGATGACGCGTCATTTAGTAATCGCAGTGCGGGCGCAGGCAGCAGCCGCAGCATGTCGGAGTTTTAAAGTGGCTTTATCTCCTGATACTTGTTTAACCTTAGCGCCATCCTTTCATCAGCCATGAGCACTGTACAGTTCAAGCTGTCGAAACAAGGCGCGCTCACCCGTCGCCTAGAATTCACTGGCCACCCTACTTGGGACGTTCTATCCTCCAAGATCAGTGCGTTGTTCGGAATTCCAACCGATAATGTCGGAGCGTCCTACGTTGACCAGGATGGGGATGAAATAGTTTTCAGCTCTGAAGAGGAGCTGCAGGCCTACTATAGCACCCTCGATACTAAGGGTGCTAAAGACAATGTTATTAAACTCGTGGTACAGGACCTTAGCTCCCTGAGGTCCACTAATATAGCGCCTTCCCGCACCCATACCACTCACCCACAACAATCTCACTTCCGGAACACATTCGGAGAACACGATTTCGATTTCGAGGTCGATGATGAATGGCAGCGTCTCCCCGGCAACCTAGGCAGTCTTTTCTGGGCCAGTAACTCTCCGGAGAGCCCACACGCATTCGTGGAGGATCTCGAGAGTGACGTGAGCGTCTCCAAGAAATTTAACGCAGATGAAGAATCCTCCGTTGGAGACGTTACACACTCAGATGTGACGTTCACTTTGCCTCCTTTCCGCTTGGATAAGGGCAAGTCGCGCGTCAAGATGCAGCCTACAGTTGAGGACGATGTTTCGTCCACTGATTCAGTCTTTGGTGACGATGCCTCACCGCAGCCACAAGTCCGTGTTTCTGACTCAGAGGAAGCCTCCATTTTCGGTGTCAAAGTGAAGTCTGCTGTCTCAGTCAGTGGGACAGCAACTCCCGCGCAGGCTCAGAGCACTCCTGTCATTTCCGGGCAGGTTCTTCCTGAGGCTGTGCGGAATATCACCGAAGATTCCAATGCAGTTGATCCGGCCCTCCCCACGGTGGACAACTCTACCACCAGCGACACTGGCGCATCATCTCTCACTCATGACGTAGCAGCCTTCTTGAAGACGCTTTCTGGTATCATTTCCTCCCATCCGGAACTATCAGAGGGCGTTCGTAACATAGTCGCAAATGCGACAAACGGTACATACTGGGCTGCGCATCGTGATGCACTTTCTCGCGCTGCGGAGAATATTCAACAGGAGACTGGCAGGACCGTGGAAGAGATCCGGCATGCAGAGGAAGAGGCCGGCGCCAGGGTTGCAGACGCCCTTGGTGGAATTTTCCGTGTCTTCGGGGAAGCTGTCCAAACTGCCAGGACAGCGACTGAGTCGTTCCAGCCACCCGCTGAAGATGCGCCGACAGCTCCGGAACTTGTTCCAGAGCCGCCCTGTTCCTTCCGTCCTCGTGAATTTTTCACATATCCTGGTCCCCCACCCCCAGGCCATTTCCCACCTCATCCTCATCATCGTTGGGGCCCTCCCCCTCCGCCGCCGTTTGGTCGCCGCCATGGGTGGCCCCGCCCACCTCCACCCTTTTGGGGTGCCCCTCTGGCAGCCGAACGCCAGGAGGAAGTTGCGCCACATGTGGACCATCACGGCAATGTGATCCGTACGAGGACGAGTGACATCCGAACCACGTTGGCAGAGGCACGCAACCGACGTTTGGGAAACTTAGGGCTAGCCACGCCCACCAATGTTCCGCCTCCTGTTCCTAACGCACCTGCTGCACCACCTGCACCCGTCGTACCACCACCTCCCGTGCTCCAGGGTGGCTTTTCAAACTGCCCCCTGTTCACAAGCACTCCACCCACTCAAGAGGAGCTAAGGGCTGATGTTGAACGCGCTAAGGCCGACTATAAGATGCGCAAGGAGAGGTATCGTCACGCTAAATCCATTAGGAAAATGGCAGAGCAACGCGAACAAGGACAGGAATCCAGTGGAAGGTATGTCACTGTCCTTCGTGGTGATCAAGAGGATATTGACAAGCTTCTGTAGCATTGAGGTTTCCGGACAACTTAATATGAATGAGCCCACTACGAGTGGCGCAGATACATCTGCGTCTCAAGGGCCTCCTGCTGTGACCCCCGTCCTTGAGCAGGTACCAGTACCTCCATCCCCTGCTCCCGCAGTCGCGCCAGCGCCCTCTCAGCCTGCGACACCTGCTACACCTCAGGTCCATATCGTAAGCAATGCTAGGGGCCCGTACCCCCAGCTCGAGATGTTCAGCGTCCCTAGGCGCAGCCACGCCATTGGACACACCCAACGACGTGGGCTCGGACATCACGAGGACCGTTCCATGCAACGCATCATGAGGAAATTGTCTGAGGTATGCTAATCCTCTTATTCTGTCTCTTTAGTATCTCACGATGAGGATTTGTAGATGGGTTTCACAGAGGGCACATATCCGAAACTAAACGTCAAGGTGACGGAGCAGATGCTTGCTAACCCACCGACTACCAAAGACGTCGAGGATGACATTGTCACTAACTTGATCGAGGAGCTTATTCCTTCCAGTTCCGCACCTCGGGCTGGCAGCTCCAGGGAACCCATCCCTGGCGCTTGGGCCTAATTGAAAGCAGTGGTGTTGTATGATTAGTACGATGCAGACGTTTGAGTGTGTTCTGGGCTTTTTGTTTGACTTTCTAACTTGTATTAAGTGTTTGTATTCTGATGAGTTATGTTTTCGTTGGTACCGTAAATCCATTTGTTTGTGACTATATCCAATCAAACATAAATATTGTTGTGTTGTTGCTCAATGAAATGCTTCTTGGTCGGATAAAAGAAACAAGACAATTCACAGCGTTCCAGCGGCTAATCATGGTTGCTGAAGCATTCATGGACAACGCATGCTGCGTCCGTGAACAGAGGAATTCCAAGCCACAACTCGTGTATCATGTTGAAAGACCGCGACAACTTGAAGCTTGAAGGCTGAACAAACCATTAACTTCGGGGTCTTGCGAAGTGGCCAGTGAGCGCCGTTGAACGTTGCAAAGGCAAATACGCAGAGCGTCGGAATTCAGCATACCGATCCCCGAGCAGTTAAAACTGAAGCAAGCTTGTATTTTCAAAAATATCGCATAAAAATTAGGAGCACGACAAGAGTATGGTGCCCGACGAGAGGAGTGCCCTGATATGGCGGTTGTGAATTGTTTCGCGGAAGCAAATTTTGCCAAGTTCGGTGGCCGGCGACGGAAGCAAATTGCCGACGAGCCTTCACAAGTTTGCTTTGTACTGTTCGTCACTTTCCGAAGGAAAATGCATTGAATGTGAGCGTATATGGGCTGAAAATCTTCACTAACTGGGATAGATTTATCGATAGTACTATCGGATGCACGCACCGTCGTGGAACGTTCCGTGACGAGCACAAGTCTTTTCCCCTTTCTGCGTTTACGGGCAAAGCCTTTTGCTACCGTAGGTGCTAACCTGCATCAACCTGCTATGTTATGGAGACGCCCAGTGGAAACTTGCGAACGTACGGTCCGTCCCTTTATCATTGTGGTACTTTCAACGAATTTAGGTCGCGTCTTCCTGGCGTCCACAAGCATTAAGCTCTTTGAAACGCGTTACATGGCCGTCTTTGCCAGGTAAGTAGCGCTCTTTCTCTTAGTAGTGAACTGTGGACTGAAAGGCGTAATCCACTGCTTTCCCAGCAACAAATAAAACGTTTTTGGGCGCCCACAAGGACAAACAACACGCTTTGCCTGCGAAACAGGCATCCCTACCTGGCACACATCGATTGCCAATGATACCAGAAAATCAACGCGCCACTGTGGAAAGGATAAAACCACACCGTCTGCGTCTCCTCGTCATTCATCAACAGCTACATCTTCAATCATTACTCTCTCAATCTTTTATAGCATCTCAAATATCTCTGCCCGCGCTTCATCGTGTCATCTGACGTTGGCGCCTTTATGTCAGGCCTCAGTCGACCGGCTTCATCTGCCGCGCCTCCCTTCGTTTTACCACTAGTGGGTAATTTCATCATATCGGTCTTTGAATTGCTCACGAGATGTGCAAACAGCATCCTGTGCTTGATGCCGTCGAAATCCATATGGACAAGCCCATGGGCGAGTGGCCCAAATATGCCATCATGGGCACAGCAGATTACAAGAGACGCCATGAATTTCTTCTGACAGACCATCTGAAGAATTTTCCTCCTCCGGGAACGGTAGACACGTCTGCTAGGGATTTGTCCCTGTCCGCAATGTTCATGCACAGGATGGCGCACATCCAGCACGTCATAGAATCTCAGGGTTCTACCGCAAAGAATGATCCCCGTTACATTTACCTCTATGACGACATGCGTTTTAAGCGCAACATCTTTTACTGGCGGAATTTCCGAATGAATGATCTGCCTTCCGAAATTATTACGCACATCTTCCGCATCGCTACTTGGTCAACCAGTACCCCAGCTGAAGGCACCCACATTCGCCTGTCACTCACTTCGGTGTGTGCCAAATGGCGCAAGTCGATGATCGAAGACTGCACCCTTTGGAGTGCTATCTGGTTCCGCGACCCTCCTCCGTATGCACGATCGCTGGAGTGGTTTAAGAGGGCAGGTGGTGCATCGTTGGACATTCGCATCAACGAACACGATGCCAACTGGAAGTCCAAAGATGATGATTGGAGATACAAGGAGGATGATCATCGGTTTACTGCCGATCAGATGGAAGAGCTCATCGACAAAATCTTTGTCAAAGTCTCTCAGATCCGCATGCTTGTGCTTGTTGTCGACAACTGGCCCCCCGCACTCTTAGTCTTGCATAAGCTGCAGGAAGCGGCTGAGGCTGGACGCTCCATCAACATGGAGCGTTTGGAAATTCATAGGATGGGACAACCTTTCGTATGGCTCGGGTCAGGTTTTGAAGTAAACGGTCGAAGTTCACCAGCTGTGCTTTTCGGTGGCCAAACGCGGGCCTTGAAATATCTCTGCCTCGCCGGCGTTCACATTGACTGGAACGCGACTCCACTTAGCAACCTGTCTACCATTGACCTCAGGAAAATCGCGATGAATGTTGCGCCAACCTTGACTCGCTTTCGCGAGGTCCTCCTTGCTTGCCCTCGCCTGCAGAAGCTGTCTTTGGACGGCGCAGGCCCGCAACCCACCACTAGAAAGCCCGAGCACGTTCCAATTAATCTCCCTCACCTGAAGGTTCTCATTATAGGCGGCTTCAGCATGGTGTACTCGTGCTACATTTTCTCCCAGTTCAACGCTCCTAACGTACGGGACCTGACGTTAATGAACCTGACAGGCGAAGATTATACGCCGGTGATCGTTGGGATCACCAATCGGTACAGGGAGCTACGACTCCTGACGCTCTACTCGGTCAACATTAGTCCCACGCAAGGGGGCACGAAGGCGATGGTGAAGTTTCTTTACGCGATGCCTCATCTACGCTATCTACGGTTCGCCTCCATGGATTGGCATGTCATCCAGACATTTAACGAAGATCCTCGAGCATATGGCCTGGGAAGAGAAACAGTCACTCAGACACTCCCAGAGAATCGTCTAGTTCTGTGTCCGAAGCTTCAGACGATCGAATTCCAGCATATGTCTGGATCTAAGGTAGCGGAGTGGGCAACCACGAGGAAGGAGCTAGGCGCCCCGCTGGGGAGGGCTTATGTGAATTCTCCATATATCCGCGAGATAACACCGCCAGAAGCGGACATGATCCAAAAGGTCGTGGGTCTATTCATCGCGCCTCTGGGGTCCACTACTCCCGAGGAGAGAGAGTTGGCGACCGGCGAGGAAATCTAGAGGGAGTAATACATATTGGAAAGATACATTCATGCGTAGGAAACATTTATATAGTTTACCAATTACCGCATACTATTCTATCCTATTGTAATCTCATGCATGCACCGTGCACTTTGAATTGTTTGGGTCACACGTGACTTGAGTTTTCAGGTCACGTGTCTGTGTCGTAACGCGTTATTTGTACTTTGTTTGAACCGCACGTGTCGCGTAACGCGTTTGATGTGGTTGAATTGGGACTTTATGTCATAGGTACCTTCATACCACCACCAGCACACAGCAAACGTATGTGCTAAGTACATAGTTGCACAACGTACATTGCCATTCTCTGTATTATCATGCCCCCCCTTCAGCGCTTCGCCTCCTCCTCAACAATCTCGACTGTAACTCATTCAGACGCGTCGATTATTGATACGTCAATATCGGAATCAAACACTCCTGTTCGACATGTACCCTATATCAGACGACGCAATACCCCACAGCAACTCAAGGCTCTCCAGCAGTTATTCGAACTGACTGCCCATCCCACTCGGGAGCAGCGCCTCGCTTTGGCTATGGAGCTCAGCATGTATGTTAACGCGATATGAGTATTGGTACACCTCGATCTAACTTGTACACCAGGGAGCTCAAGTCCGTGACCAACTGGTTCCAAAACAGACGCCAGGTAGAGAAGAGAAAATCCCTCGTCTGCAACGAAAACAACCCTCCTAAAATTCACGCACCTCAATCGCGTCGTCTGATACATCGCTATCCCAACAAAACATTCTCCTCTTTCTCTGTCTCACTCGATAAAATCGCTCAGTTGGCTGAGAGACCCTCATCGCCGTCGTCACTTCTTACCACCAATCAAGCACCTCTTACTCCACGAACCCCTAACATGCGCGCACGATCGTCCCCGAGTCCTTCGGAGTTATGGAAACATATTCCTTCGTCGCCAGCTGTTCCACAGTCTTCCCCGGGTGCTGAAGAAGCTAGGCTGGTTGGCCTTCCCTCGCAATCAAAGACCTGGCGTTCGTTAGAATGGGCCTGTCTCAAGGCGAGGAGAGACAGGCGGGTTGATGGTGGAGAGGAGGAAGACGACCTCCCTTGTTTACCCTCTTTAAGTCACGGTGGTGGCTCAGATGATGGGTCCTGTGAGGCCCTCACTCCTGATTCTAGCGTCAACATCAACCTCTCTCCTCAGAGCAATTCTTCTTCGCGAGAAGATGACAACAACAAGGGCTTGTTCTCTGGCTCGAGCAAACCTTGTCAGTCAGAGGATGTCGAAGCTGCCATGACGCTCCTTGGTTTTATGGCGCGCCATTAACCTAGAAGCATTTCGCTATTAGTAATTCTATTCCTTTCTCTTCGTGTGCAATACCAAGGAACCTGTTGTTGTATTCCATTCAGTTATTCAGTTTTTATTCGATACCTACGAGATGTTTGCTTTACCATACCATACCTTTTGCATCCATACCATGTAGAATGACCCGGACTTATTTGTTGTTGCGCTGATATTTCTGTGGGGTCATATGCATCAGGGCCAGCCATAGCGTTGTGCGGGCTGTAATAAGTTCATTGACCGTGTCATGAAATCCTTTCAGGCCTTGGGCGCCGAGCAGCCGGTTTGGTTCGGTCGACTTCGTTGATTGATTTTAATCACGTGACCACGACGCGTTAGGCTTGTCAGCCACTGCCACATCGTGCACTTGTTTCTTTCTTTGGACCATCCTTCTTCTCACCCTCACAGCCTATCTTACTTCCAAAGCACATCACTATGACATCTACCGCCCGTACTACTCGTTCTATGCGACGACCCACAACCCCAACTCGTAATCAAGACATAAAAGAAAACACAATGCCCACCGTGACCCCGCAGCCCCATATCAATGTCAGTCAGCCATCGCCAGAGGCATCGAAGAAGAGGCATCGCATGTCATCCACACAGTTAATGCGTCTGGAATCGATATATCAAAGAGACACGCATCCGTCAAGGCAGAGGAAAACCCAACTTGTAGACGAGCTTGGCTTGTAGGATGCTATCAGCAAACTGTCTCGCCAGACAAACCACTTACTCTTAGTCCATAGGGACTACAAGACTATCACAATTTGGTTCCAAAACAAGCGTCAAGTCGCAAAACGTAGCCCACCGGGCGTGTCTTCCATACCGCTCCAGATACGGAATGGTGTTTCCCAAACCCCGGATCACCAACATGCTTTGCAATCTCCTTCAGTACTCAGGCGTGTCTCTTCAGCCATCGGTGAACGCCACTCTACAGCCCGTGATTCTGCCATCGGTTTGTTCGGAGAAGTTACGCACAATATCATCCCCGAGAAAACAAGGAAAAGATGTCGACAAATCACCGCTGAAGAAGTCACTGCAGGTCAAGCCTCTCCTAACTTCCTTGGGTTCATTCATTTCTTCGAAACCGCCCAAGGCTTCGCACGGGAAAGACCAAGTACAACCAACGGTGGCAAGTAAGACCAGCGCCAAGGAACTATGGCAGCACCTCCCTTCATCGCCAACAGCTCCAAGTTCAGTATCCGACAGAGGAGGCGAAGCTTGTAGTACTGCCCGCGATGAAAATGACACACCATGTAGCAAGAGAGGCCTGACACTCGAGTGGGCTTGCGACAGACAGACGAAACGAAGACGAGGAGGAATAGACAATAGTAGCGACACCGACGGTTCGAGCAGGCTCTGGTTTGGGTCATCTAGTCGACGCACAGGTTCAGCGCTGTCATTACTCTCATTGGCCACAGGGAGGATCAGCACGTCTTTGCCCGCCGGGCCCACCCCTTCACAGGACGTGATACACGGAGCTTCCCTTCTGTTGAGCTTCAAGCATTCCTTGAGAGGATGCGACGCTGGGAATAAGCAGGTGTAGTACTATAGAGTGGATTCTTCATCACACAAGAGCATAAAATGACGCACAACACAACATCCCTTATATCGATAAACCATTCCGTTAGATGACACAATATGATGGAAAATTGGCTACATCGGTAACATGCAAAGCGCGAGGGTACTGGCGATGCGAAGGAGTGTTAAAATGCAACAATGACTTTAAAAATGCGAGGGGCTGAAATAACAATTTCAATGATAAATCCACACGGGGCTGAATGAATTACACCTTGTGCCCAATAATAGATGTTTGATATTCAACCTAGAGACTGTCTACTTCTTTTTTTGCCAGCTTTGGCGGGCACGGACGGCGTAGAAGGTTGCTTTTTGGATGAGGCATTAGGGGTCGCCTTTTGGGAGGCAACTGATCGGGGTGAGGGTTTCGCATGCTGGGAAGGTTGAGTCTTTGGGAGTGTCAATGGGACCGGGCGGTTGTCAGTATGGAACGGATAATCAGGTAAACCTGCGAATACATCTGCTGAGTAACCGTACACCAGAGACGACTAAGTGAGAGCCATTTACCTGCGATATCCTTAAAGAATGGTATGAAGGTGTCGAGGATTTCGTCGTTCGAAACTTTCCCCATCTCTATAAAAGCGGGCTCTTCGGTGTCCACAGGTTCAGCGGGCATTTCAACATCAACGTCCTGGCCGCCACACTGATGTTCTTCATCCACATCTTCCTTCATGCGCAACTTGAGGAAGCCGTTAATCAACGGCTCGAACAGACTCTCCATCGGCGGCATGAGGTAAGCGGGGGCATCAAAGACACTTCCCGTCTCACTGCTTTTCCAGGGGAGGGAGGTATCGATTGACAACGAGACAGTGTTGTGAGAGACGTCGGTAAGAGCCGGTACACCAAACATCTCCTCGAAAAGAGATCGCTTGGGCACCGCCGGCCCTTTCTGGAGGGCCTTAGTTGACGAATTTGCCTCATCGCCTATGCTGATGTCGTGCCCTAGAAGCACGACGCCAAAAGCATGTGTAATTCCTACTAAGGAGAACGTCCGACTGCGAGGCGAACGGCTTGAAGTGGGATACCAAACTAAATTCCGTATCCCAAACGGTAACGTTTGTGAAAGCAGGGGAGTCGACGACGAGACGGAGTAGACCATGAGCCCATGATTTGTATCTGATGGTGAATGATGAATCGTTGCGAAGGTATCTTGATAAGGATGGGGTACAAGAGTGACATATGGGTGGTAATGCCGACGATGCCAACGTACTGTATTATGTTCAATTTGATGTTGATCGTCAAGTAAGCAGAAAGACGCACCAGAACGCTTAATAATATCGCAGACAATAAGGTTGGCGCCGCTGAGAACAGCGATATACTGGCCATGATGCCCAATGAAGTGTATGGACGATATTTTTGGGCATTCTGAACACATTATGGTGAAGTGCAATGTGTTTGATATTGAATCGTACAACGCCACAGATGAGTCAAGCGCAACAGCCAGAAGAGAACCATCTGGTGACCAAGCCGAGTCTCTGGGGATTTCAGACCGGAAACCAAAAGACGATCTTGACGTCCAGGAAACTAGAAGCAGGTCACGGAACTGCAGTCTTGCACGGAACATCTACATACCTTCTACGTTGCCCTTCTTATCCTTTGTGCTCCGTATTCTCCAAGTTTTGATGTTTCTATCTTCACCAGTAGTCACCAGCTGGATGTCATCTGAAGGATTGAAAGACATAGATGTGACCTTGTTCAGGCCATGCGGCCGGTCTACTCTGGTATTCAATATCCAAAAAGCAGTCTTCTTGTCCCACCACCATATCTTGAGATATATCTCGCCACGGAATGACTCGTCTCCTTCTCGCCGGTCGATAGTTGCCATCCACTCTCCACACGACGAGATTACCACGCGCTCTACTCGCGAGGGTTCTAGCATCTTTTCTTCCTGTCTTGACACTCGATTCGAAGGCGACACCTCTAATTCTGCAATGAGCATGGATGACGAAGGAGAGTAGGTCTGTAGCGAAGAAGGATGGGAAGAAGGGAGAACGAGTGTCGATGACAACGAGTGAACTGCAAGTGGTGTCATGGAGGATGAGGATGCCCAGGCACTTGAGGTGACAGAGTCTGAGTTCATGAGGTAACTCAGCAGGTTCGCATAAAATATGAAGAGAACACACCTAATTTTATGCGAGAGAAAACTCGCGATAACTTGAGCGTGGCAGAACTGATAAACGCAAAACTTGCATCCGCCAGCCCGAGAAGGTACTCTTCCTCAGCAGTAGAACCGCGCGAGACCACAACACTTTTGATGGGTGAGCCAACTCGGGGCACGAACTCCTTCTTTCCGGAGTGCAGCTGCCAAATGACAAGAACAGCTTCTTCACCACCGGATAGTAAATATGCCCCGTTCGTGGTGAACGCAACAGATGAAACCGCGTGGGCATGCCAATGAAGCTCAGACGTTTGCGATCGCTTTTCTACATTAGCAACTGCTGGCTTGCCCTGGTTCAGGCAGTACCACAGGCGCACGACACCCTTTGCGTCGCCCGTTGCGAAGTAATCCTCTAACGGATGGACCGCCAAACACGTCAATGTATCGGGTGAAACATATTTTGTAAATCCAGACTTCAATGCAGACACTTGCGCGACGTAGGCCTTGTGACCAGCGACCGCAATCAGCCATTCACCACTTGCAGACACTGCAAGCCCCGCTGTATACCTGGTCTTGCCAACTGGCGTCACCTGAGATGACTTGTGCCATTTCGCGCCTGAAGCGGGATTTTGAGGCTTGAGAGAGACACGTAAAATAATGCAGCTCTCTTCTGCAGGAGCTTTTGCAGACCGGGTTGGTTTTGGCTGCTCTGTACGGCGAATGAAAAACTAGTCATACGTTAGAGATCATAACACTCACCATCAGCATCACCGCTGCCCTTCTTTGCTTTTGCAGTGGCAACAAAAACGTAATCTTTTATTTTTTCATGAGCGCACACGTGATGGATAGGCTGGTCGAGATTGATCGTGAGCAACAATATCCCCTCGAGAAAATCCCAGACTTTGAGAGTGCCGTCCAGAGATGCGGTGATAAGCTGAAATGCATTGTGTGCATTGAGGATAGCAGATGTGATGATATCCTGGTGACCATCATCCTGTGGTCCCGGTAATGTAGAAACGACCTTGCCAGATGATGTAGAATGTATCTTGATTCTCTCCCCGACGATGGAAAAGAAGTGACTGATCAAAGTGAAAAGACTGATTAGATAGCAGATACGATATACTGATTAACTCTACGCACCTCCCGTCTTTCGTGAATATTGGTGGATGTGAATTGGAGTTCGAATCAGTCAGGGATGTCCATGTCAGAGGTTTCAGTGGCTCTGGCTGTGGTACCACGCTTTGGTGTTGTTCATTCTCGTTCTCCCTCTTTTGCTCCCCATGCCTCTTCGTCTGCTGCATGCCTTCCTTTACTTTCTCCTTTTCCTTCTCCTTCTCTTTCGTCTTGCTCTTTCTCGTTTTTTTCTTCATTGGTGGTGGCGGACTGGTCGATTCTGCGGGGCTTGGTGGGAGGGGGACATCCTTTGGTAGACGGGGAACGAAAGGAGTGTGATTTATGACCTTGACCGCGGCCATGAGCGTTCTGAGATTTCGAGCGATCGCGAAGCCTTCGCAGGACCTCTGCAAAAAATGTCACCGCCACTTCCCCGGCGTTTGCCGGTGCATTCCCCAGAAAGGAAAATCAAACCGAACGTCGCTTTCAAGTAGAAACCACTGTCATTATAGCAGAACACCTGATGCCACTACAATTGTAAACATCGTATACGTATCGCTACAAGAACGTCCTTTTAAGCTGGTGTGTGCAGTAGATAACCCTTAATGCTCCAAGAGGCACATACGCAATAAACACGAATGAGAATCGTACAACAATCAGTCTAGCAGGAAGCAGTGAAATTACAATACATCCTTATAACCCACGAATATCCGCACAGACCGACAAGGTGTGTGCAGGTCCTCCTCAGAGGCAAGCCGTCGCGCTTCAAGCATAGCCCGGTAGAGTCTCTCCTCCTCCACAAGCTCTGCTTTCGACATGGCCTCCCGCGGAGGGACGGACCACCCCAGCTCGGCAAGTGAACACCACAGGGATATTCGCGCCTGCATATCGCTGCACAACTGGTTCAGCAAGTATAAGAGCGTAGAAAAAGTGGTACTAACCGCTTATACCGGTCTACCAGTATCTCGAATTTTGTTCGACTCTCGAGTTCGGACAGGTCCTGATCGGTGTCCCATCCAAACTCTGCTAATTCCCCTGTCCGATTCCTCGTGCGATCCACGAGCTCCTCGTACATGGACTCCTGGCAGGCCAGTACGCTCTGATACGACCAGTATAATTGCATAGCGAGCGAGCGTTCGTTAAGCTTGTCAATCTCATCGAGAGGAATCAGAGAGTGTGAAGGTCCAACGCCCATGGATGTACTCTCTGCCGCCGAACTATCAACAATATAAAGTGGTTTTTTCACCACATGAGCTGTTTCAGAGCCCAAGGTGTTAGTTGTATTGCACGAAAGTGCCGGTGAATCCGGTGAGCAATCTGCAGGGCTCGTTGTCGGGTGCGAGACGGTAGAGCCATCCATACTGCTGAATAACGATGATTCTCCTGATGATGCTGATTTGCTCGTAGCAGAGGAGTGAGTAGACGAGAACGAAACGGCGAGTGGACGAGGTGTGAGAGGCACTTGAGGTTGTGAGGTGGTCTCAGATCTGTCCGAGGATAATGAAGCTTCCATGAGAAGCGCATTTGGCGGTAACGGTTGTGGTAATGCTTGTAAAGGGGGTAGTGCAGGCATGCGGAAATGGACGATAGGTGCAGATATTACTCGACGGAAAGTCGAGGTGAAATGTATTGGCAGAATAGCTGGTATGCGTCAGATGCAGTTGATATTACCCTCATATATAACCCACCGGTTGGTCGTAAGTTGATAAATCGGTTCTCAAATACAGCGTAATACAAGCTTTCGAGTAGTGCATGGTCATGAGGTAAGGGTGCAACGTCTGGTTGTGACGAGGGTAGTTTGTCAATGCGGTGGTGCGAGCCGTTGGGATAGTGGACAGAATCTGAACGTTTATTACGCGCTCGTAAAGGTGCTGTGAACCAGGTAGGCAGCGTGGGGAATAGGATATCTAAGGAGAGTCAACAGGGAGACATGACGACAGTACAAGGATATACCATGTTCAAGGACTTCAATAACCCCACCTGGTCGTAATATACGGTTCACTTCCTTGGGAGACGGTCAGCATAAAGTGGCAGCAAGAGGGGAACTGCCTCACCTCAAAGAGAACACCCCACTAACCAGCGCATTCAGTATGTACACATAATACGATAAGAAATGTTGACATGCCTTGTTCTCAGGGATCCCCCGGCCTAAGCCGTGCATGTGAACATGATCGAACTCGTCATCGTCGAACGGGAGTTTCGTCGTCAGACTCGTCGAGGCATTCCGTTAGACCCATTTAGATGTGGTTTCAGATAGATTTACTCACAAGTTCCCGTGTACCCACATAACGCGGTTCGCAACGTCAGGCTCCAGTAATGACAACGGGACTTGTACATCCACGAGGTCGAATCCAACCTTTGTGGCGTTTATGAATACCAGATTCGAATTTGAAAAATGGAAGCGCGTACGAATTGACAGTCAGGCCATTCCTTGGCAGCTTCAACTATCCAGGTCCCCCCCTATGAAACACGCAAGGTGAAGAGCTGTCACGTAACTAGAAGAAGGTGATGTAAGATGTGACTCACTCCGCAACCAAGATCGAGAGAGCGTTTTGGAGAGCTATGATCTGGAAACCCGACGACTGAAACAGATTTCTTGACGTGCATGACGAAGCTGTGGTCTATACTCTCCCTTTAATAGACTTAGAAACTAGTCAGGCACGCGCGCTAGCAGAAACCAACTCACAGCTCGAGGACCTGTCTATCATAACTGAGAGGATATGGTGCTTTCTCTTGGTCAAAGGAGTGATGACGATGACCATGCTTGTTGAGAAAGTCTTTATTTCGAGGTACACGCCTGCCACTGGCAGAGTCAATGGTCATTGTTGTGGCGGTGCTTAGACGTGGTGGGGGCATGAAAGACGGAGCAACAAAGAGGGAAGTCATGATTTTGTTTCTTGAAATAAATCCTGACACGGATCGATATCGTGTGTTCAAGAAGGGCTATAATATTATTGCGCGAGGGATAGAGCGACTCGGCGTGGGACAGAGTGTAAAACTGACGTTAGGCAGGGAACGACACCGACGCACCTTCCTCTTTATGGTCGTTAAAAGCTTTCAACCGGTGCTCAACCTGGCAAACCATATCATATCTGATATACCCTCCTAGCAACTTTGAACTTGATCGCCTATCTGCATTTTAGGTCTACAGGTGGCCGCCAGCTGTTACTCTGCGCGCGATTTACGTCCGCGGTCACACAAGTAACCTTACAGGCCGTTTTGAAACATCAAATCATCCCATCATAATATCAACTAGTTGATGGGCCATCTTTGTTGACTATCTTGATCGTCATGGATGCATCAGATAACCCTGCAGTTTTTTCACAGCCAGCTTGGGCTCGTAATCTAGATTCTACAATTATAAAAACATAAGCGAGGTAAGATACAACAGTCAAGTTAGAAGATTTTCAGCTATGTAAAAGTTCAACGACTCCTTAGTAACCCAGATCCTTCCTGAAGTTTGAAACCATGAAATCTCTCGACTTGACCAGCCAGGCAAACCAGTCACCCAGCGTAAACCCTCCGAAGAATCCGAAATAGCCCATGCCGCCATTCTATAACAACCACATCAGCGTCAAGCCACAATAACTCCCCCGACTTCTTACTCACCTTTCCATTCGTGATCACAATCATCTCAGGGGCACCTGCATACTGCTTCGTCGGGGTGACTCCGTTCAGGAAGCTTATGATGTTCGCGACGGCAACGGGAACATGCCAACCGAGTTTGGCGGCCTGCTTTTGCTCCACCCGGTCGATGATATCGCCCACAGCAAAAATGGATGGGTGAGCGAGTAGTTGCATCGTCGGATGGATCTTGACGAAGCCGCTTCCATTCAAAGCGTCTTCACCAAGGGAAGTCACGTAATCGGTGTTGGGGCGTCCGCCACGAGCGGATACCTACATATGCTGGTGAGTTGATTGACGCGCTACATGCAACAGTACGCGTACCACTAAGTCGGCATCCGAAATGACTTTTCCACTGCGAGTAGTGACACCAACAACACCCGCTTCTGGAATGTCATCGATGTGATCACCGAACATAAACTGAACGCCACGAGCGCGAAGGCGTTTTTCCATTCCCTTACGGAGCGAGTTGCCATAAGTAGCATTGAGAAGCTGGGCACCACCGTGAACAATGGTGACCTTCTTGGTCTAGTGTTGCGTCATTCGTCAGAACTGCAGTGGCTTGACATAAGTAACGAATGATTTACCGGGTAAAGATCCTTCACTTCACCAGCCAACTCTACGAAGTATTGCATTAGTGACAACACAATGATACCACACGCCCACTCACCGATACCAACAGCACCTCCGCCAACGATCAAAACGTGGTTCGCTTTGGCAAACTTCTGGCGCCATCCATTGACAAATGGCAGGACATCAGCCTCGTTCTCTGGGATGGCAGAGGGACCAGTCCATTTCGAGCCAGTAGCCAAAACGAGCACTGCATATGATATGCGCTCCCCGCTAGCAAGTACCACGGCACCACCAGGGACACCTGGTGTTGCCTCAATGCTGGTCACGACACCGACCTTCGTCTCGCCGTTTCCATTCGCGTAAATTCTGTCAAGCTTGACGAATGAGGTTTCTTCGAACTTCGACTCTGCGTCAACGACAAGACGGACGGTTGCAGGGAGGGAAATGGCGTAAGAACGGGAGTTGACAAGAATGAGATTGTATCTTTTCGCGTCCAATTTCTTGCTGAGCTGCTTGGCGACCTGGAATCCAGCGAATCCACCGCCTACGATAACGACGTTCTGTTCTGCCTTCCCAGTCATTTTCTAAAGATATGTAGTGGGTGGTGATGGTAAAATAGGGATATAAGGTCGTCTAGGGCTGAAGAAGTGCGGGTAACGGTATTTTGATTCACTACCGACACGATTTCAATGCGTCTTTATACTTCATCGCTTCGGTAGCGTTCGACATCAAAGATGCTCGAGCTGACAAAGGAAGATATACTTATGTGCCAAATAAGACTTGAATGAGGCAGTTGCGTTCTCGCGCTCACGTCAGCCTCGGTTACTCATCTGCGCGAAAAGCTGACAAAGCCTTCCTTTCTGAGTTAATGGGCTGATCCTATCTCGTGCATTCTCCAGGCATTCGGAAATTGCAGCCAGGTCCAGGATGCAAGGTCAACTTGTGAAGTTAATTTGCGAAACCGCGGAGGACTACAGTGCCTTGAAACGTTTTTCCATCTTTCAAGCGTGAGACTCGGGATAGCCTCATTGGTTGAGAGGTTTTCGGCTGTCCCCAGAAACGGCATGTTCCTGTGGGCCAAGCCTGAGTTTGTAGATTTGAAACGATCTACACTGAAACTTTACGAATGCGCAGGTCTGGAAAACAACGCAAGGCTGAGCTGCAACATAAGCGTGCAGTCAAACGCGGTGATGCACCCCAGCCTGAGAAACAACCGCGCAAGAAGAACTTCAGGAGACCTCCGAAGCTTGGCCATTCACTTGATGCCAGGGAATTAGCAGATGACGCCTCGAGGGCCGCGAGGAAGCTTCAATCACAGTTTGTGAAGCTCGATAACGACTTCCTGGAGACCACGAAGCATTTGGCTGCCACCTTGCCCTTGACCCGGCCAATCTCTGCTGACGTATGCCTTCTCGGCATATTAGATGCAGATTATCAACCAGGCAGCGATCTCGAGATCGATCAGCTCAGTGTCCCGAGGAGACCCAAGTGGAAGTACACCATGTCAAAAGATGACGTAGATGCCAACGAACAAGGTCACTTTCGCAAGTGGATAACTCAAACAGATGCCATCGTGGAACGTTGGCATCATAATCAAAATAATCATCCAGTAGCATCGTGCAATGGTGCAGGGTCGACTGCCCAAGGTGTGCCTGATACCACTCTACAAAGCAAAATGCCATGTCCTCCGACCCATTTTGAGCGCAACCTCGAGGTTTGGAGACAACTGTAAATACCAAATTTCTACGCATCTGAGTTCGGGCTTACAAGTTAGTGCGCAGCTGGCGAGTGACAGAAATATCTCAAATCCTTCTTTGTCTTCTGGACTCCAGATGTCCACCGCTCCACTTCCCACCTTCGCTCGAGTCCTATTTGGTCACTCGAAAAGCAAAGATCATTCTCGTTCTCACAAAAGTCGATATTGCAGGTCCAGAACGAGCTGAAGCATGGACTGCATATCTTCGGAAGCGGCACCCAGGCCTACCCATCGTGCAAGTCGAGGCATACCAACAGAAAGTGGGCGAACAAGGTCGTCCAGTCTATGAATCGCACCTCCCCCTTCCTTTCAGAGAACACTTGGTTAACGCGATGCGACAAGTGCACGAAGAAATGCTAATTCCTCCCGAGCGAGTGCGCTCGGATGAGGCCAAGCTAAAGCGCTGGAATCCTCCGGTAAAGCGCGACATTGATTGGGATGGCTTGCTGCATGCCCATGGCAAGAAAGTGGGGAGTATCATCGGAGGTGCAGCTGTGCCAAAGGGAAAGGGCAAAGAGGAGGAGACCGCAGATGATGCCCAAGAACCAGACCAGGAAGGCAGCGATAAAGAGGGGCAATTTGAATGGCAGGAGCCAGAATTTTTGACTGTCGGTTTGATTGGTACATTATTCTTGTGCTTCCACACATTTGAAAAGCTGACGGCTCATTTCAGGTCAACCGAACGTTGGAAAGTCATCCCTTCTCAACGCGCTGTTCGGAATCCATAAAGTTCGAGCATCGCGGACTCCAGGGAAGGTAAACATTTAGTCTTCGTGGATAAAACACGGAAACCTCAAATTGCTTCTTCCTTCATCAGACGAAGCATTTTCAAACTCTTTTCTGGACCCCCGATGTCCGTCTCGTTGATTGTCCTGGGCTCGTGATGCCCGCCTTCACACCAATGGACACTCAGGTCCTCTGCGGAACTTTACCTATCTCCCGTGTCTCTGCTATACCATTTTGTATCCACCAAATCGCACAACTTCTTCCGCTCGAGACTATCCTCGGTCTCACATATCCTTCAGCGAACACCGCACTTGTTGAGGATAAACGCACCTGGCGTGATGGTAAGCAGCCTACAGCGAAGGACAACGGTGTGCGCTGGACAGCGACAGAGATCATGATCGCATACGCGAACAAGAAAGGCTGGGTTACCGCAAAGGCAGGGCGGCCAGATATACACCGTGCAGGCAACGCTAGTGAGTATCTTTTGAATGAATGTTATTTGTTTCTAAATCTTTAATTCTAATTGGTAGTTCTGAGGCTGGTCGCGGAGGGCAAGATATCGTGGGCATTCTGGCCTCCGGGTACCGATTTGACGGCTGTTAGATCCAGTGGGGGAAATGGGATCTGGCTCACACGCGGTGCAGTTGAGCACGGCCAAACACTGGATGAAGATGATGAGGTGGGATCAGGCGATGAAACAGATGTTGATGGAATCGAAAGTTCTGCCAGTGATGAAGAAAACAATGAAGAAGGAACCCTGCCCGACGAAGATGCCGAGTACCAGGATGCAGACGTTAAGTCAATCCCTTTTGGCCGCTTCGGTGTACTAGCGACAGATGGTTGATGGTCGGTTTTGTTAATACGGTACTATCAGTGAATCACTTGTGAGGAAATTAAATTATCCTGCCAAGCCCTGCAACGACAACGCTGTGCATAATGATCAACAACTATGTTCTGTCTCAGATATCTGACAGCTCAATATTAATATTGAATACCGATGACCGTAGACCAGTGTAGACCGCAGAGATCATGTACGATATAATGATTAGACGCCACCACGTCACGCTTGCCAAATTTCGGTCACTTTACGCTCATTCGGAGTCGTAGCGCAAATCGAACACTGCACTAGTCTTCCCTAGGTAGACCCAATAGAAGGAAGATAGTTCTGACCTTGGTCTGTCCTAGGGGAATACGGTGTAACACAATTTGAAGTGTAACAGTCGCCGTCAAGCTGAGTGTGGCCACCAAGAGTTTACTACTAGTAGAGCAGCACCATGCTCCCCTCATGGCTGAGCAAAAAATCTAGCAATCCGCAGGCTCTCAACCAACCAGACGGCGTTTCTAAAGACTCCCATTCAACAGCAGAAGAAGCTGAACATTCATCCGAGTCTGCAATTCTCATCACAGACGACGGTCACACCGATGTCCACAAACACATTGGTGATCCCAGCACATATGCTGCCCTAATTGAACAGGACGCGCTCAACCCGAATCTGCCAGCTACATCAGGCGACCTGAAGTCGCTGGAACGTTCAACTGAGCCTGCAAGGTTTCTGACACCGCATGATGACATTCTCGCCGACCTCCAGGGACACTTGCCCTCAAGTACTCTTCCAGAACAGCAGTCTCTACGTCCAGATGCTCTCGCAGGATCTTCCCTCAATATTGCCTCAACCGCCGTTCAGACCTCATCGTTCACCTCCGAATCTTTGCCCGATCATGAACCGGCCAAGGAGATTATGTACGAACCGTCCACCGGTCAGAGATTACACGACTGTGTACCAATGCCGGCGCGGTCGGGTGCTGATGATGAACTATGGTCTCATCTATCACATATTTTGGAGCTCCAGAGCGAAATTGCAAAGATGCATGTCGACATGGAGAATGTCGGTTTGCGGACTGCGCGAGGTCATGGACCGGTTGTCTCTGAGCGCGGAGGAAAGGCAGACATCACCAGGAACGAAACAGGGCAGCATAGGAGGAGAAATGGGACACTCGGAGAAGAGGAAGATGACGAGGAGAGTGATGAGGTGACCGAAGGAGAAGAATCGGATGGCAACGACGAGGTGTTTGGGAAGAGGAAGCGAGAAGAAGAATTCACAAGGCTAGCGGAGCGGTTTTCAGAGAGAAAGGTGGCCATTGACTCCGTTATGGATAAGGTACATACTTTGTTGGCTATTCACTACGTTTTTCTGATCGTACTATCGGATGGCCAGTTAGACGACCTTTCGAGCGCACTCAAGGCCTTTCATGCGCTACCTACTCCAGTACTCGATCTTGCATCCTCTCGCACCAACACCACATCTTTCAATACCCCACTAACTGCCGATCGCGGTACTGGTGTGACCCCTGGGGTTACCTCGACCACATCAGCTCCCCCTCGTTCAGCAAAACCGCTAGTAACGACGATTATAGATGACTCGCAACATGTAGATAACCCATTGGACATGCATCCCACGCAGTCCATCATCGATCGCAATCTTGGGAAGAAGTAAGCTTTCCTACCTATCTGGATATATCACATAGTTTGGGAACATGTTTACGATACGTCCCTATAGTTGACACACTAGCTACTATATTACATTAAATCACAAGTAGATGAAGAAGAACATGAGCATTACAGGGAGAAAGGCCTGTTTCCCTAGGAAACAGATACTAGACTGGATAATATGATCACCCCTCGCACCATTTTCAATCTCCGAGGAGAGCCAGCGCAGCCTTAAGCTCCTTTCTCGCTTGCTCAGCATCCTCGTAATCGAGCGAGGAAATAGCAAAACGACAGTGCTTCTGCGCTTTGGCAATGATGGTGGGCGTAAGCTCGAAATCTCTCGGTGGCGAAGAGGCAGCGACTGGAGCGGGACCTGGAGGCGATGGCGCCATGCGAGGGGAATGAGGTACAAATATGGTGGCCATTGGTGGAGGAGGAATGATAGGGATCATAGGTGCAGGACTAGATGGTACAAATCCAGGTGGAAGTTCAATGCGTTCTTGAGACGAAACAGAAGGACCGCGAGCACGGGCTTGCGATTTTGAGTCTCTCGGTGGAGAGGATGACGGGGGGATGGCGGGATGCGGAGGAATGGGTGGCACATGCTCTCTGGTTATCGGTGTGTATATAAGAGGCCGTTCCTTGGGTGGAGATGAGGATAGGGTCGACCGGGACTTATCAGCAGATGGAGAGAATAGAACCTGACTGAGTGATGAATCGTTAAGGACTGGATCTCGGACTGGCTCTTCATCGCTAGTTGCACCCTCCATGTCGGTGCTAACCCAAGCCTGATGGAGTTGACTCCCTCTGCCCTCGAGAGGGGCTTCATGCCAGTTGTTTGCCTGATCTAAACTGACACTGCTGCTATCCTGAGCAAGGTCGAATCCTGGAGTCGCTGTTGTACTCCACCGGCCAGGGCTCAGCATATCATCATCATGACGAAGGGAGAGATTGGCACGAGCGATATCATCGGGACTCATCTTCGGAGACTGCCGCTTATGCGAAGTTTGAGGTGATATGGGGGATTGGCTCGTCACTGGAGGGGAGGTTTGGGATTCTTCAGCTCCCGAGGGTAGCTCAGAAGCGCCGGAGGTAGCAGGGAGGGGTTCTAGGTCAAACTGCGACCCAGCAGGACCTGGTGTGGGCTTCCTACCCTCACGATATGCCTTTGCGATATCAGCTGCCTTCCACTTAGAATATTTGATCTTGTCATCTATCTGTGAATGTACGTTAGACAAATGCCATTCGACTACATGTCGCCACGACGGCTTACAGCATCGGAGATCTCTGTCTTTGGAAACACTTTCAAGACCTCGAAGAAATTTGCTGCAGCGAGAAATTTTTTCGCAGTTGATCTGATCGAATGTGAGTTAATCTGCCGGAAATTAATATGATGATAGCTACCTTGTTGCATGACCTTCGCGGTCTTCATCGTCGGCCATGCTGAAGACCCTTAGGGCAAAGTTCTCGACGTATGCTGCACTTGCAGCCTCGATATGTATAGCGTCGTTAGGGCCAATCTGAGCTTTCAGGCGCTCAAGTGCGTTCAGGAGATTTAGGAGCAGCGTGCGCGATGCAGTATCCTTCGCTTTCAAATTGATACCAAGCTGGGCTGCATAGTACGCGCCTACATACTTCCGTGAGCCATGTGATGCACTCGGACGTCAAAATTACCCTTACACCAGTATGCCACAACTGGTTCTTTATTGACCAGTTCTTCAGCGCGTTGGAGGTATGGCGCTATGGACTTGAGACCTATCGATACTGGTGGTAGTCCAAAGGACATGATGACTACTAATAAAGGGAGAGATTTCAAGCTGAAGTTGTGAGTGACTGCGGTGGACGATTAGTTGAGTACTGCGTTGGACGATCTACAAGGGTTTTTATACCAGTAACGGACGCCCAAGCAAGTTATTTGTACTTAGATGAGGCCTCGCGCCTGCAACGAGGACAAAACGCAAAGTTGAGCTGTTTACAGCAAAGTTGTGTTACAAAAGGCAAAAGCTAGTAGCTATGCCACAAAACCGTTCAAGTCGGGATTCGGAACACCATCGTGTATTACTGACGTCAATTCCTGTCCTTGTTTGGCAGGATGAGCGTCTAATGACTTCCCCATTCATTCGAAAGTGAACCTTCACAGCAAAACATGGAGCTTGCTGGTTGCCAACATGTGTACGAACCAAGCGCAAATTTATTGTCGATTAGATTAGCGCAACTCGGAAGCGCAGCACTGTGGCATTTAATCACAGCATGACGGAGCATCAACCAACGGAGCATCAACCAGCCCTATCCGTCACAAACATCATATGACATGGAGTATTACACGGCTGTACGCCATCACTTTTAACGATAAGCCTCGAGGCAAAGGCGCTGAGATATCGACGGCATTCCCGCAAGAAGCTGGAAGCTGTATTCGTGGTGCGAACCTAACCTTTTCTCAGCAGAAACACTTTTCAAATGCGGATCTGGGGTAGTCCCCCTCGTAGGCAGATAAGAAACACAGTCGTTCCTTCTTTATCATGGATATGGGGTATGGGGTAGTAGTAGGAATGGACCAGTCGCAACTGGGAGGCCCTGGATAGGAGGTCCTGGAGGTTGTATATGAGAAACTAGAGCTCCACAGGTGGCTAACGATTGATGCGTATGTCACATATTCCATCATACAAACACTTATCTGTGACCAGGTCAATCGCTGTGATTTCAGACCCAGGTGGAAGATACGCACTTCGGCGGATTTATTTTTATTACTTCACATAAGTATTCGGAGCAGGATGGCTCACTGCTCCATTTATGGTACTTCCAATTCAAGTCTTCATGAAGAAACTGCGTCTGAAATTCTGCCCTTAATTTTAAATCAAACTGGTCAGAACCAAAATGGTTTCAAAGCTGAGCCGTCGGCATCGTGAATCATAGGGATATGCGACTCTGTATCTCTGCAAGTACAATGTCAAGCAAGCACGAACCTCAAGGCGCTGATATCGTCCTTCGGTCGCGGACTTCGTCTCTCAAGCCTAGACCAGACACCTGCTCGACTTTGAAAGGCTCCTTCCAACAGGAATCTGTGCCGCCTACCAACGCTGATGCTGATAGCCAGATGACCGTTCCGATACTGCGCTCAATGAGCGCCATGAGAGGTCTCCTCCTAGCGGAAGTAGGGGACTCGATGGTGGAATTCGACGTGTACGGCAAACCAGGGGAATCCGGATACCGCGTTGGCCAACGCATAGCACCGGGGTGTCTTGTGCCTGAGGGAAGCTCGAAATTTGCTCCATCACCCCGAAAGGTCCTTTCGGCCCCAGACATTGTTGTCGGAGGCACCGGAAATCTACCTAACAGCGCGACTTTCTTCGACGTCAATGCCACGCCTGCCAAGAGCAGCCCAGAAATCAAGGCCCTGCTTGGAAACTCGAATTCCAAACTGAAACCCAGGGCAATCGTCCCTCCACGCCCGGGATTACGCAATGCTGATAGCAGCGGAGATCTTGGTACAGATTTCAAGCCCATTGCGCTAGAAAAGGCAAAGTGGAGAACGCGTGTGGAAGTCGACATCATACTCGAGAACCAGGCTTGCGTGCAAGGGGGATACCTCAAGGGGACAGTCAAAATTCACATCAAGAAAGGCTCCAAGAAAGATGCGCCACTCCTTCTTTCACAGGGGAAAGTCAGGGTCGTCGGATTTGAGTGCATACCGCAGAAAGATAGCAAGTGCACGTTTTACAAATGCTCAGCTCTTCTATCGGAAATTGCTCCATCGTGGAAGGGTCTCTTCAAATCACCACCCGATGACGATGGTTGGGCCGAAGCACAAGAGGGCGTCCACGTCTTTCCATTTGCGATGCTCCTTCCTCCAGACGGTGGCTGCGGCATGGCGAAAGGTGTTCTGAGCATGCACTCTGGAGTGGCTATTAAGTACGTCGCTATGGCGTAAGTGCTGGAGTTTCTGCATTATATCAGCCATCAGCTGATAATCGTTCAGAGAGATCAAAGTCAAGGACGCGGTAACATCCAAACAATCCATCGCTCACTTCTACCGCGACTGCGAGGTATGGCCACGTCTAGACGTCATATCCACGCTTGCTACAAACTCTCGTCCTCTGGTTGCAGAAGTGGCCACCAGGGTGTTCATGGGTGGTCCAGGAAAAATCAGGCTGTCGGCGCGTATCCACCGATTCCACTGGGTTGCCGGCCAAAGATGCACCGTTCATTTCCGAGTAACCAACGACTGCAAGAAATTGGTAAAAGGCGCTGCCATCGCGCTGATACGAACACTAACCGTGTTCAAGCCCCAACCGTACTTGGACGCTGGAGATGCTGATCCGGATGCTTGTCAAACCTCGACGAAAGCAAAGTGGGTGACGGAAAGCGTCCTTGAGTTGGGACAGCGGTGCGCTAAGGGACACGCGAGCGCAAAAGGATGGTGGACAGGTGTCGCTCCCGGTCAGACGAGCGAGTTCGATCACTCTGTGATAATACCCGTAAGCTGGAACATCTTTCTGACTACCGCGTAGTAGTTGAACCATCATTATCCTTGTAGCCCGACGTTCATTCTATCGCCCGGACGCGACTGCTCGAGGTTGAGTACACACTTCGCATAAGTGTGGGCATCGGAAGGTGCTCCTCGGACATACACGTCATCCTGCCCATTCGAATCGTCAACTTTCTTTCGCTCGATCCTCCACCTACGCCACCACTCCGCACTCAAAGCAAGCAACGCCCCCTACCAGAATGTGCGAAGCGCGAACCGTGGTATCGGAAGTCGCGAATCGGAAATATTGTAGAGACCGACGAGACAGTCCCTGGTATGAAATATACCAGGGATATGACAGTTGCGACACACCCAGAGAATACCGATGATGGGCCTGTCTTCAGTGGTGAACAACATCAAGACCCGGACGTGAGCGCAGATTCAGCGTCTGTTTACCCACCTTCTCAGTCTGAGAGCACCATCGCACACCGCGAGAACCTCCTCCGCTCCGTATCTGAGGAGGAGATCGGTCAAGTCCTGGGGACACTCAGTGACACCGCGAGCTTCGCCAGAGGATGTATGACAACTTCGAGCAGTGCGATAGAACCTCATATCCTTGCGCGTCCCCGAGGACCCCGTTCAGGTACACTGAGTCAGCTCCAACCTCCACAGGCCGAAAGCACGCCCAACACGACGTTTATTGCTCGTCGCATTCAGGAGAAATTGCAGAGTCCAGGTACAAGTTGGGTGATCGTCAACCCGTTTATCGAACATAAATCAGATGTAACCAAGGCGCAGACGTCGCGTATCTCCAACTTTGGGAGCTCATCGACAATCCTTCCCAGACCACCCGCGATGATTGATGAGACTGCTATGCGCCGTCCGCCATCAGCGTTGCTGCCGGGTAGTCGGCATGTGTGATGGAAGATGACTTGTTGTGAGCCGTGAGCCGTTAGGGGTTACGTGCAGAAAGGATATAGTGTAGCAGAGTTCGAAGACTTGCCAAATAATGATATAACTCTCCAAGAAGTGATTAATTGGCACAAAGCTGCTAATACATGTCAATAATGCTGACAAGGAGTGTTGAGCGATACATGATACGATTGTAGACGATAACACTAGAAAGTAGACTCAACAAGAACCAGTGCGTAGCCCTGAGTCTGCTTCTGCGCGATCCTTCTCTCCTCTCTTGAGGATAGATTGACCCCTAATACATCTCCAAGCTCATACCATCGTGGATCTCATAATCTGAGAGCATGATATGGTCCTTGTAGATCGTATACCTGACAAGAATAAAAATGCGATGAGTATTTGTTCCAAAAAGAAGGAATATATGTGATGATTTGTTGGCGCAGTCGAAGGGAGAACATTGTAGCAAATGAGAAGAGACCGAATGCTCACCATTTCTTCAACTGAATCTTCTTATAGTCTGTGCCTGTTTGAGCGGCAATGAGCTTCTTCAGATCGCCCACAGTATCATCCGGGCTGCACTTGACTCGGACTAGTAGGTTGTTCGAGTGAGTATTCTAATCATGGAATGATGTATTATTCACCTTTCCGACCTAGACGATCATTTGCAATCACCTGCAGTTGAATAAGTGTTTGTGATTCTCGTGTAAAACTGCAGGACAAACCTCAATCAAAGGCATAGTAGTACTTGCGATGGGATGGTGAGTTGTCACAGATTGTGTGACGACCGAAAGTGCGTCACGCGTGACCGACGCGTGACTGCGCGCGTTCCAATCAGTGCGCCAAACTTCAAAGCTTTCCTCCATGGCCGTCCCAGCCCGGACAACGACGCCTGGCGTCTACAGGCAATATGGCCAACAGCAGGCTGTGCAGCGCGTAGGACCAAATGTCACAGATGACTATGAAAGTGGGTATTTGTTTGTGTGGAAATTACACTGATTTATCTGTGTCTTTAGGGTGGTATACTGAGGCAAACCCTAGCAATCGTATGGTCTTGTCGATACGCTCCGGCATACACTCCGAGGTTGCATGGGCACTTGATAGGCTATACCGATTATGTGCAAACGATCAATTCATCTTGAAAACCATTCCTGGTTTAACAGATGCACTATTTGAATGGCCGGAATGGTATGCGTCAGAAGGATACCTAATGGCAGAGAAGTATCAACTATTTGCTATGCCCGACACAGAAGACAGAAAACGACGGCATGCCCTAGAATCCATATTCATCCTCCGCAATTCAGCCACGAATGAACCTAATGCATACGAGTTGGCTAATCATCCCCGAACACTTCCCTTGCTCTTCAACGCCCTCAGCAACCTTGCTCCAGACACGGACATGAACGCTGAATTTGTTCTTAACGCCATAGAACTTCTGCAAGCCATATCCCAGAGCATTATTCTGCCAAATCCCACTTCAAAAATGAAAAGCCCCCTTCCCTACTCTGCTGCAAATTGCAGGTTCCTCGTCGAATCGCTCCCTTATCGTCTCAGCCTTGAGCCTTTTGGCTCAACTATTTTCTAATATACAAAACACATTTCGCCTGGACTCAAACTCACCGGCACTCGCAGCCTCCATACGTTACCTGCCTTTATTTGTCGACCGAGCGCTAGTGGACGCTTCATTGAACTACCTGTATGCCCATCTTTCACACCCGCCAATGGTCAAGGCCTTTTTGCACCATCCTCTCATGCCAAGCACCCTCCGCGTGCTTGTTAGTTTTATTCTATCTGAACAGGTAGAAGAGACGGTGAAACTGGATATCAGTGCAGTCACTCGCGCCATCCCGGCAGCATCGACAGTGATACCAGTCCATGACCTCACTAAAGAAGAGCTTGAGACTCTGATTCCCATGCCTGAACCACAACGCTGTTACGAGTGGTGAGTACACGTCATGCAGGCTGTATTATACCATACATTCATTGCTCGTAGGATGAAAATCATGTTCGTCGCTACACCAGACGGAGAGCTTACTCAAGTCGATTTTTGGACTCTCTACAAGGATGTCTTCACACCCTTTGCAGATCGCCACCCCGTCCTGGTTGCATCAGACGTGATCAAAAACGTCAATGTTGTTTTTCCCCAGGCGCAGGCGATGGTCCTTCCTGGGCCGCCACAGCGCTTTGTCGTGCGTGGAGTAGACAGGCGAAAAGATACGGAAGCTGCTCCTCGTTTTAAGTGCTTGTGGGAGCGCTCTACATGTCCAGCTCCGCCATTCGAGGCCCCCGGAGAGTTGTACGATCACCTCCTTCAACATTTGGAGTCGTCCGAGAACCCGGAGCTGTCGTGTCTGTGGGCGACATGTCCCTTGCTACCGACATCAAAACTGCGACTGCGACCTCATATCCTCACCCACCTCTCAAGCTCCCAGCCCCCCGCAAAACATCCCACCCAAGACGATACCATTACCGTCACCGCCGACGGGGAATCTTACCCCTTCACAGACCCCACGAAACGGCGGCCCCCTCCTCCACGGCATACGAGCATCTCCTACACCCAGCCCGTCGCCGATCCTCCCTCGGCGGCACTGACGGCGCTGCTCATCATCCGCATCCTCTTCCGCTCGTCGTTCGTCGCTACCACGGACACCGCCCCCCGTGCGGATGGCGAGCACTTCGGGTTTCCTGGTGTTGTGGAAGATGACGATGGCGACGATGTGGTAGAGGATATCGGGGGCGAACTAGAAGGCGAGCGGAGGGGGCGACGGGCATTTGTGGGTGTTAGGAGGATGATGGAGGACGTGAGGATGAAAGATGAGACGCTGATGGGTTGGATAGTGGAAATGGTTTATGCGGCGTATGATGGCCTACTTAGGTCGTAGCGTATGGAAGTTGTCCGTAACTGTTTTGTGTAAAATATCATGAGCGTTCATCACTAGCTGCGCATCACCCCACATCCGGAAGTACCACCACTACGGTGTATCATAACGCAAGAGACTTCAAGCTGTATTTTCGCTATTGTACAGGTAATTCATGAACGCATCGCGAAGCTCTTGGACCGTCAGCTCGAGATATGTGACCTATCAGTCAATAAACTATTCCAGGCAAGGCGCGACTCGACGCTGACACGTAATACCGTCCGTCCTGACATCATTGATCTACAGGGTCTCGGTCCTGCACAAATCTCTCCTGGACACGATGAACAGCACTTCTGGCAAGAGCTGCTGTTCATAGAGCCCGACCATGCCTTTCTAACGCGTCTTCTATCCACACTTCCCAAGGACGAGTGCCTCAGTACACACAAGGTCTGTGGTTCACCTGGTCCTTCCTCCTCCAACATCCTCTTGACGGGTCAATCTCGGCCAGTAGCTCCTGTTCCATACTCTCTTTAAAGTCTGCCTCTCGTTTGCAGCCGACCGCAAGGGCAAGGAGACTCGCTCACATGCCGTCGACACGCTCTCTATCATACTCCGTACTGTGCTCGCCAAGAACCTAGCAGGATGGGAAGTGATGGAAATCTTTGCCATTAGAGTGAACGAAGCCGACACCGGTGTTCATGGTACGGTCGACGTGGCATCGTCAGCTCTACTGCAGGCTCACCGGCGGATATATAGGAGTTTGTAGGGATGATTGCAGATGTACTTGGAGATGATGATGCTCCTGGTACGCTCTGAGAACGATGGTCATCGGTTGCGGTCATATTTATCTGACTATGATTTAGAGACTCTTCGACACCAGGTTCTCCAACTAACTGTTGTCTTTACGTGTAGCATCAGCCAGTTAAGCCCGGGCGCGTATCTCCTGCGCCGGGATCTCTTTCCTTGCATCGTCAAGGTACGAATGACTGCTTCATGGTTTTGTCTTCGGTGCAGCGAATGATGTTGCTTTTAATAGGTCATTACATCTCCAGATACTCAACGCTTTACTTTTGAAGCCTCGCTCCTCCTCTCCATCCTTGCGAATTTTCACAAATCCGATGCAGCGAGGCTTAATCCATACCTCCAACGCATACGCGATACGCAAGATACAGAACTTATGCGCAAGATTTGCTGGGCAGCGGGGTTTGCTCTCGATGCTGCTGTGAAGTACGCCTCTGTAAACAGTGGTCGATGAAGATATTGAACTGACTTGGCGGTAGGGCATACCAAGAAATTTCAGACGATTCGATACCCACATTCACAAAGAGTATCGGAGCTTTGCTCACTTCGCTCCGACCCGACCGCGCGTTAGTAGGGCAGTCATTCGACCCACCTCGAGAGCTCTTCAAGAATCAGTGCGTGAAACTAAAATGCTTCATGTAGCCTTCTTCTTACTGAGTAAACAGACCTATCGAGGCTACTGTTTCTCTCCTACCCGTTTTCGAGTTCCTTTTCTTCAATACACTTTTTGCGCAGGTGCTATTGGACACGGTACCTTCACCTGACACCAAGCCATCCGACAGCAAACACAGCGCACGGGTATCTCCGCTAGCATATAACATCCTCTCACTATCATCCTATGTGTTAACACATGCCTCATCTTCGGCGTCAACACGCACCTTGGCATATGCAAGCCTTGCACTGAATACCCTTCTTGTGATATCTGAGAACACGTGTATAATATCGGTCTTTTGTAAGCCTGCCTCTTCAAAGGAGGCAATCAGGCTCTGTCGGCAGGTTAGTACACGTCCAATTTTATGACTGATACTGAGATGATTATAGAGACTTCCGCTCCTCCCGGTACCATCACCCACGCGTGCACCAGTGTGCGCACTTCTAGATTGTTGTATATTATGGCTGCGTCATAATCTGCATAAGCGGCTCGAGGTTTACACGTTTACGTGCGTTTCCTTTTTTTCCTGACCCTTCGCAAGATCAATTATTGATGGTGAGATAGAACATGTATCTGGACGTGCCATCGCGTCATATGGTATTTGCAGAAGGAGAGAATTCGCTTAGGTGAGCTCATTTTACCTCATCGCTTATGCCTAATTTTTGACACTGCATTCTTACTCAGATTATGACTGGCTCGAATTGTGGAAAGCTGTCGTTGGCTTACTTGGGTTTATTTCGGGCAAGCTAGAGAGTCTGGCAACTACCGGAGGCATCGAGCGACTGGTTCAAGAGGTATAAAATTTTCATTGTACATAAGTGAAGTTGACTGTCCTCGACAGACTATCCGACTACTTGACCTCGCGTTGCGCAGAGCGGACCTATTTTTGCCCACACCCACCGCCCTTCATGAGTTCATCGTACGTTGATAAAAATAATTGTACGTCATGAATTCATAGCGGTTGTATAGTATGAAGTTGTCCGCTCTTCCGCGGTCATTCGGAAGCAAACGCTGCTTTTACAATCGCTAGGACAGCCTACATCCGCAGACCGTGGGGCATCACTGCGTTCTGATAGCGCGTCCAAAGCGCTGGCTCGTGTTCTTTCCACAGTTGCCTACTACGAGGGAAAACTTTCTTCTGCTGGTATACGCAGTGCCAAAGACGCATTCCGAATTGTCTCGAAAGACATCGAGCAAAATGGATTGCACAACGCACACGATGCGGATGACACAGACCCACCGTACGCCTGCCCTGCATCTCGTTCCCCGGCGAATGCTGACCCTAATAATTAATCAACAACAGGAAACACGCGGAGGATGTCGTCAGTTTTATCCGGGTTGCATGTACAGATGGCCTGGCGCTGATGTCATGAGCGCAAGAAATGTCGTGCATGTCAAATACATATTTTATGCAATGGGGCCGGCTGGCGATTCAGCGGGGTTCCGCTTCCGTTGTGATTGTTTGCTAGACTCTTATGAGGTTAGAGATGTGCGATCACGACACGTAGTTGGGTTGACTCGGTACCTGTATTTACGGTGTGTTCCGTGGTGGCCAACACCTCCAACAGACTCCGCCGCCTCGACCTCCGTTGTGGAAGGTTTTCACTGGATATGAGCACAACTCTATCAGCCTTGAGCGTCTAGATAACCACGTGCGAAGGTGAAAAAACTTTTTTCAAATGACCATAAATGGGATAGGGCGGTCTCCGAGCAGCATCGAAAGGAATTGAAATAGAGGTCGATGATCAATGAATAGGACAAGCTGTTGGCAGCTACTAACATGGTACTTGGCCGCTGAAGGAACGCCGGGATGCCTCGTACGAAAATTGTAGGCTTTTCGTGTATTCCGTCACTCTTTATCAGGATTTTCCCAGAGACCGATAAGATGCTGCAAAAGAGTAATGATCCTACTCGGTGAAAGAAAATCTGGCTCGGTGAACAAGGTCAGTGTCACTTATCCGTACTCACCCGACTCATCCTCTCAAACAGCCATTATCTGGCTTATCATGGCCACTCTGCGCATTGCCTCGACCCTTCTAAGGCAGTCTGCAGCTCGACCCATCTCTGTTCTTCCAATTCGTGGGCTCGCGACTGCCAAATCTCCAGTAAATCTCTTCGAGTCGCTGGACACTTTCACTGACAGGCATATTGGACCAGACGACAATGAGACCGAGTTCATGCTCTCACAGCTGGGCTTTGACTCCATGGAGTCTTTTCTCACCGCGACCGTGCCGCCGAAAATTCGCATTGCTAACTCCACTGTCAGCAATGCGTCCATCCCAGCACTCAGTGAGACAGAGCTTCATGCAAGCGCGAAAAGGCTCGGACAGAAGAACGAGCAGTTCAAAAGCTTCATTGGCATGGGGTACCACAATGCCGTCGTACCCCCCGTTATTCTACGGAATGTATGTTACACGCTCTTATCTACCCCAATCTTGTGTTGATCATCTCCATAGGTCATGGAGAACCCTGCGTGGTATACACCTTACACTCCGTACCAGCCCGAGATCGCCCAGGGTTTGTTGTCAATTATTCCAACATTTTTTTTTCCGGTTAACGGTGCTGCCAGGTCGTCTTGAGTCATTGGTCAACTTCCAAACGATGATCATGTCCCTTACATCGATGGACATATCAAACGCGTCCCTCCTCGATGAGGCAACTGCTGCCGCAGAAGCTATGGTCATGGCATACGTGCAGTCCAACCAGAAGAAGAAGACATTCTTCGTCGACAAGGCAGTGCTCCCCCAGACCATCTCTGTTCTCAAGACACGTGCCAAGGGCTTTGGGATCCATCTCGTCGTCGGCGACGCGGTTGATGTACTTAAACACGACGCGTTGCGCGCCGATCTCGCTGGTGTCCTTGTTCAATACCCTGACGTGAATGGCTTCGTTACAGACTATAGCAATTTCACGAAGCAAGTGCATGAAGCAGGTGCACTGGTCATTGTGGCGACAGATATTCTTGCTTTGACACTTCTGCAGGCCTCCGGGTGAATGGGGTGCTGATATCGTTCTTGGCAACTCTGCGCGATTCGGTGTTCCTGCCGGTTATGGTGGTCCTCATGGCGCATTCTTTGCTGTCACAGAAAAGCTTAAGCGCAAAATGCCTGGACGTTTGATTGGCCGGAGCAAAGATACCATGGGTAACCCTGCATATAGGCTGGCGTTGCAGAGTAAGTCCTCCCCGCTGCCTTTCATTTCGCGTTCTCTAAAATCACATGCAGCTCGAGAGCAGCACATTCGCCGTGAAAAGGCCACTAGCAATATTTGCACCTCGCAAGCCCTTCTCGCCAACATGGCTGCTATGTATGCAGTATACCATGGCCCCGTTGGACTCGAACGTATCGCGAAGAAAGTGCACTTCCTCACACAGATCCTCAAGTTCTCAGTCGAGCGCCTCGGATTCCGCGTAATCAACGCGTCCTCCTACTTTGACACACTCACCATCGATATCTCAAAGCACTGCGCAAATGCCGAAGTCATGCACGCTGCTGCTGCACTGCAGGGCATCAACCTCCGAAGGGTCGACAACAATACCGTCGGCGTTACCCTCGATGAGTCAGTGAGCCAAGAAGACCTCCTATCCATCATGCGCGCATTCCACATCGCAGCATCGCACCCAGAGCCCAATTTCGCTGACCTGCCCACCCCAAAGGAGCCTGCGTTCCCTCATCAGCTCATCCGCGAGTCCGAGTTCCTCCAACACCCTGTGTTCAACAAGCACCACAGCGAGACCGAGATGCTCCGGTACATTTTCCACCTTGCTAGCAAGGACCTCGGTCTTGTGCATGCGATGATTCCGCTGGGCAGCTGCACGATGAAGCTAAACAGCACGAGCAGCATGATCCCGCTCACGTGGCCCGAGTTCGGCGGCATTCATCCATTTGCGCCGCACGAGCAGGTTGAGGGATACCGGAAGATCATCAAGGTTTGTGATGTCGAAGATATGCTTGGGATGAGGGCACTGATCACTATCGATAGGAATTGGAAGACGACCTTTGCAAGATCACCGGGTTCCATGCATGCTCCGTACAGCCGAACTCGGGTGCTGCAGGCGAGTATGCTGGATTGACTGTCATCCGTGCATACCAGGAATCCCGTGGGGAGGGACACCGTGATGTGTGCTTGATACCTGTTAGTGCACACGGCACGAATCCCGCGGTGTGTCTCGTACTGTCCATCTGTCTCGTGGCAAAACTGATACAGGTGACAGTCGGCAGGTGATGGCGGGCTTGAAAGTCGTTCCGGTCAAGACACATGCTGATGGGAACTTGGATCTCGAAGACTTGAAGGCAAAGGCCGAGAAATACAAAGATAATCTCGCAGTTTTCATGGTGAATTTTTTTTTATATTAATTAGGATTGAAATTCATTTCAGGGCAGATTACATACCCCTCGACGTTCGGTGTCTTTGAAGATGGCGTGGCTGATGTACGTATCCTTGTCTCCCATGCCAATTTGGAGTGTTCAATTGTGCATGACAGGCCTGCAAGATTATTCATGATTGTGGTGGACAAGTATACTTGGACGGTGCAAATCTCAACGCACAGGTCGGACTGACGAACCCTGCGGTTTGCGGAGGCGATGTTTGCCATCTCAACCTGCACAAGACCTTCGCTATGTAAGTGCAGTCGGTGAGTTGCGTTGATCTTCAGCTTATATACCCTTTACAGCCCCCACGGAGGCGGAGGGCCTGGAGTTGGCCCTATCTGTGTCGCTAAGCACCTCGCGCCCTTCCTTCCGTCGCATCCCCTGGTCAAGACCGGCGGTAGTGCTGCCATCGATGCCGTCTCCGCCGCCCCCTTCGGCAGTGCCTCCATCCTCCTCATTTCCTGGGCTTACATCAAGATGCTCGGCGGCAACGGCCTCTCAGAGTCCACCAATGTCGCGCTCCTCAATGCTAACTATATGGCACACCGGCTTGCAGGACACTACAGCCTCCGGTTCAAGAACAAGAACGGGCGCGTTGCGCACGAGCTGCTCATCGATCTTGCAGAATTTGATAAGGCTGCGGGGCTAAAGGTGACGGATTTCGCGAAGCGGTTGCAGGTATGTGTCCGTAGAATTAGGTGGGTGTTGCTATTGCTGACTGGCGCACTAAGGACTACGGCTTCCACCCGCCTACGTGTTCTTGGCCTATCTCCACTTGCATGCTGATCGAGCCCACTGAGTCCGAAACACTCGAAGAGATCGATAGATTCTGCGATGCTATGATCCAGATCCGGAATGAAGCGGAAGACATCATTACTGGCAAGCAACCCAAGGATAACAACCTCCTCAAGAACGCGCCACATCCGCTTTCCCTCATGGTTGTGTCCGACAAGGAATGGAACCGGTCTGTGTTACCCCAAGGTTGGGTGTCGTAGTATCACTGACGCATAGGTCATAGTCCTTATACGCGCGAAGAAGCCGCATATCCTATGCCGTGGCTCCGCGAGAAGAAGTTCTGGCCAACTGTTTCTCGCATAGACGATGGTAAGTTGTCTCGCAAGCATCATCTAAGGCATTTGTTTATCTGCATCATCCAGCCTACGGCGACCTTAACCTTATTGTAAGCAAACAATCTAGTTGCTCTTCCCAGCTTACCGTTCCTGTCTTCAGTGCGACTGCCCGACAGTTGAGGAAACTGCATCCTCATAAGCTGCTTCTTACCATCACTAGATTTTTTCTCGGTCTGGGGCTGCCATTCTACTCCTCTAGAACACTCACTTGTCACGCGTAATGCTCAACCACACGCTCTGTTATACCATTATTATTGTATTTACCATCATGAATAGACAAGGCTACGACGATCATTTTATGAGTCTACTACTGTTGTGTGCTGTCTGATGAAGTATCCGTCGAGTTCGTTTGGTAACGTATACCATAGCTGAGGGAGATACCGTTTGATGCGGTCCATCACCTCATCTTGCTGGTTTGTCCGTGCAGCGAACGAAAGAAGTACCTTGACCGTATTAACATCAGGCGCGACATCTGGCTGGTCTTTCCCCATCTCCAAACACACAACCTTGAGCGCATCATCAAGCTTCCCAACACGACACATGCACTCTATCCACGCATTCCACGTCCGCTGGTTGAATTTGAACCCGAGCTTGGTCAGCTTCAGGCACACCTGTGCAGCCATAGGCCAGGCATACGCGAACCCACATGCATCAATGATGATCGCGACGCTTGCGTGATTGAAGCGTCCCGTGATAAAGAGCATATCCCAGACGCGGTACGCCTCCGCGAAAAGCCCAACGCGCTGGTAGCTGTCCATCAGCTGGTTCCAGAGCACTGTGTCGGGCGTGAAGGAGGGATCGAGTGTGAGGTGATCATGCACCCTCCGCACGGCCGCTGCAAGGGCATCACGCTCCTCGAGTGGCAGTTCCGCTGAGAGTAGCGCGAGATGCCGGAGGAGGATAGTGTACACGGGCGCCGTGATCTCAACCCCTGCCATCCGCATGTCTTTCACTACTTCGAAATAGTGCCATACGGACGGTAATGTTTCGTGGGCTCCGAATGAGAGCCGGGTCAGGGTGTGAAGGATGGCTTGATAGCCTTTTGCGTCGAGGCGAGGTGCATTGGGACGTTTGGATATTCGTTTATAGGCCTTCAACGCGTCATCGAAGCTGGAACTACACCGCATGACAACGATGGCCAGGGCAGAAACGGCCATCGGACTGTCGAGTTCAACATTCCTGGCCTCCATGTCTTCGAGGAGTGAAAGCGCAATAGGAAAGTACTTTTCGACGTTCTTGGAAGCGCCAAATGCGCGGAACAAGATGTTGTAGAGATTGGCATCTGGGCCTGAGGAATGTCGGCGCCCTGGTAGTTTGGGTGCTTGCTTTGATTGGGGAATGGGAGCGGCCTCAGCAAGGTCCTTGTAGAGTTCTAATGCTCGGTCAATTGCAGCGTCATCAAGAGTACTCGAAGTGGTGCAGAGGGCATTGACTAGCGGGTGTATCAAGGGCGTACCGGGAGTAATCCCAGCAGCCTTGGACTCCTCGTAGATCGACAGAGCACCCGTCAGGTCGCCGACACGCACGGTATTGCTGATCAAGATAGCCCACTGAATTATGGTTGCTTTCAGGTTTAGTTCGGCTTCCGCGTATCGAAGGTGGTCGAGGCGGTGTGTATGCCGGATGAGAAGTGTGAGGGTGTGCGGAGCAGGTCTAAAACCGTCTCGCTGCAACGACCTGCATAGGGATACGGCTGCAATGATACCCCGGTTCTCGGCTTCACTCTCTATGCTCTCTGTCCATTCGATCATTTTGGGATCCGTCGTCCTCGATCTTTCGCTAAAACGTTTCCAATATACGTCTTTCATCTCCTGAGCTCGATCCGCAAGACCAAGTTTGACAAAACCATCGTAGAGCAGTTTCGCGAAGTTCTCATCGTATGTCAATGAGGTGTGTTCCATGACATCTAGAGCATCGTAGAATTTCTTGATTGGAGCACCAGCGTCAAAGAGAGCGTTGAATAGAATTTCAAAGGTTTTGATGGTGGGACGACGTCCAGAGCGATGCATCTTTGAGACGCTGTGGTGGAGAACCTTCACCAGGCCAGAGTCAGCACACCATTCGAGGAACATGTGCCATTGTAGAAGGCTAGGCGTCATGTTTTTCGGCTTTTGGGGCATGTTCATCAGCCAGTTGAAGACAGTTTGTGGATTTCCGTTCGTAATCAGGCCACGAAGGATGACATTGTATACTCTTGCCCCCACTTCAACGCCGCAAAGCATGGGCAAGTCGGTGAGGATTTTCACCACCATATCTAAATCATGGTGCCTGCCCGACATAGCTAGTATTGATAGCGCGTCATGGATATCCTCTTCCTTAAGTGGAGGAGCCGTGGGTTTATCCTTCCCTTCCTCGCTCAACACGCGAAATAGGCCGTGAAACTGCTGGTGCAAAGCGCCAACATTTGCTGTCGGGATGTACCGCCGGATTTTGTCAACGATGACGCTGACATCAGGGACATAGGAAAGAGAGGGGTCGTGTTTGGTAGTTAAAAATCGTCTCTGGTCCTCCTTGACGCGAAAGGCGGGTGCTGCACGACGTAAGGTGGGCGGTCTCGAGACAGAACGAGCGAAAAAGCATGCAGGATATCCTATCCAAGCAACAACGCGGCTAAGGGACATTCATGCGCGCTCAAGTACCTGTACTTGTATTTTGCCTGTCAAATAAAATCTGGACGGTCAGTGTCTGATTCCGTTGGTGTTTTTAGCCCAGCCGTACCAAGTTGCAATATTGGAAGATAGTAAAGTGTCGTGGGAAAGTTATTTGGAAGACGTGGTCGAGCGACTTTGACATTACTCACTTACAAACCACCATGTCTGAGCAATTCAAGGAGTTCATCGACATTCCTCAACAATTCATTCGCGACGGCAACCAGGTTAGTGTTGCCAAGCTTATGCTTGAACTTGAAACTTACTGACTTGTCCTGCCTGTCAGTTTCTTACACGTTGCACGAAGCCTTCGCAAAAAGGTGTTTTCTGGGTTCGCATCTACTTATAACACATGGTGCTGAAAGTGCCATTACAGAGTTCATTCAGATCTGCAGGGCAGTCGCTGTTGGTTTTGCTGTCATGGGTTTCATTGGATACTTCGTAAAACTCATCCACATCCCAATGTGCGTCTTACACCTTGCCCCTCATATTTCGCATACTCATATCGTTATTCTAGAAATAACATTCTCGTGTACGTGCTACTCTCTTTTAAAGTGCTTCGCTGTGCTTATGTCTGGACAGCGGAGGAGCATAACCTATATCTCTCGTTAATACGTGTCCCATTCTTGCGTGTCGTATACCACGGGCTTAGTTGGACAGGCACTCTATATCGTATCCCCCTTTTTTTCCATCCATGCACCCCATGCAGTCACTTGCTTGATGATAGGATTTCATCGTGCCGCATATCTGTCCGCAAAATGCTGAGACGCGAACCCCGTACTTTTGTGTGATCAATCGCTTTGCGGAGTAGCGCTCAATGACGAGCGTGCGCTTGAGACACATGCGCGAGTTCCGCCTGCTATGGTTCAACTGTAGTGGCTTGTGATAGTGGATTTAAAGGAGCAGGACGAGCATTCGGTATCTCTGGTGTTGATCCAACAGGCAGCTTACGCTTACGCAGACAAGGGAACCATGCGTAGATCATGTCCTGTCATATCCATCAGACCTCGTCCGTGCCAAATCATTCTCTTACCTTTTGTAGTCCAAACACGAGTGCTGAAGCCAAAGGGACTGTACAACAAAGATATCTTAAAGCCGCATTCCCACAAAGAAACTGAAATTTCCTCACGAGCTGCAGGAGCCATATGATAGCTCACGTCCATGGGCTGCTCAGTTAAAAACATGATGGCGGCTCTAGTGGGCCATGAGTACATCGCAAGTCCCACAAGTCATCTTCTACGCACATCAGAGCTACCCACGTATATAGGCAAAACAGACTAGCTCTGAAAATCAGTGAGGTTGAAGGTCGCCTAGGTGCTAGGAGCGGGAATGAATTCTTGATTCGTTTCCATGTACGGTAGTATTGGATGGTGATAGCCACTGCCAAAGAATACATCATCAGTCTCTGTCATTGCGAGTATCGTGATGATTACCTTCAAAGCACAATACCAATGTCATCATCACAACGCAGAAGGCAGGAAGCTGCCAAGGCTCTAAAAAGTTCGGTCAATTATTTCTTGAAAACCCTAGTCGAGACACGCGTATGTATACTCACAGGGGTTGTATATAAGTCGTACAGAAAAGACCATTCGACGGCTTTGCGGAGCGGTTGTGTAGTTTTATCAACTGCAAACATCTCATCAAAACGTGATTTCCTGTCATAAGCTAAACCACAGACAATCCATGCACTGGTTGAAAACCCTGCGAACACAATATACGGTGATTGATATTATCTGCATGGGTTTAGTGAGTCTCTTTTCGAATTTATGCAATCTTGCCCTGTACCTGTACTCACCAGGAACCTGCAAAGCCACCGAGGGAACTTCTCAGCAAAGGTGCGCTCAAAATGTTGAATGGTCGTCCACGTCTGTCAATTAGTTGCGTCAGACATCGAAGCAAAGGAGAGCTACCACAAGGGCCTACATGAATAACAACACCGAGACCAGCTACTGCGACCCTGGCTGACAGTAAGACATATACCAGGCTTCCTCATAAAATGCCAACTCACATCGGGGCGGTTCCATATACCATAGCTGCTTGCACCAAACAAACCGTTCGGTAGCGATGACGCATGTCTTCTCTTGCGTATAGACTGGCATATATATAACGCTGTAATCATGTAACGGAATCTCGAAAGTGAAACCGCTTACTAGAGACAATGTATTACAGAGTGGATCACCCAAGTAATGCAAAGGTTGATCAAGGTTGGATGCCAGGACAACTTCTTATGAAGTAGGGCAGTGGTGATGATGACCGGCAATAGAACATGACCCCCAGTTATTAAAAGGAAGAGATACGCAGAGATGAGAAGGTCAAGGTCTGGTGGGGGGTCTTTGCAGGACTCTTAGCAGTGAAGACTCACCACTAAACTGACCACTTACGAGACATAGAGCACAGAATGAAATGGACTTGTGAACGGCACACAACCAATGGGTTGACCAGTGACGCTCCGCTAATGATTGACCACGTAGTATATAGCCTGGGAACTGCGATCCGATCATCAAGCCAGTGCAGCTGTTGATATCGTGCGGATCTAGCAATCGGTCCCCTGTTGGACCAAACTCTGTGTTATTTACGTACGTTCTAACATTATACCCGGTTGATGGTACAACGTCGCTTGGAGTGCAAGAAATTCACAGAACGCGTCGAACCTTGAGGAGCGTTTCCAAACACGAGCAAATGCAGACAATCGCCGAATGACATCCTGAGAGCACAATATCAATGTGTTAATCAAAAACAAGTACGTCTTCGTAGAAATAGCCGCGAACACCACATGCATCCACCCAGCTCCTATCGAGTCTCCACCAGTAGTAAAGGAAACCGAGTAGAGACTTTGGCAAGCTCAATGGCTGGTAAAAATGTGGTATCTGCCACAGGCACACCATACGTCAGCAGTGCACTCATCTTATCTGAACCTTCTTTGGCGAGTTGCATGGAAGAGGAAGGCGGGACAAGCGCTGAAAGTAACATTTGGGTCCTCATCAAACATTCCTTGGCAGCTTGTTCTGGAACGGGGTGTGGAGGGTCCCTTGAAGATCGCACCTGTAAATTCAATTGTTAAGATGTTGCATCGCAATGGTGACGGATACATACTGTTGACTGCAGGACGGCGATCAGTTTGTCAAGCGATGACGTCTCGAGTGCCTCAGGAGGCCATGCTGATGCAAGGCATCGCAGGAACGTTGCATCATTTAATATTTGCAGGCTCCGACCTGTATCACCGTTCGGCATAGCGCGGGTGAATGTATCGATAAACAGGGCAAGGAGCGATGGCACTATGCTGATGAGTTGTGATGGATGGTGCGTGAGACCCAAGCTATGCAAGGAGGTTGATAAAGTATATAAGCTTTCCATCAGGGCTGGTGACGGCCCTGTGACAGGGGATGCTGCACGGTGTCAGTAAATTGCCATGCAAGGCAAACAGAAAACGAACCAGAAAGTGGTAGATGTAAGAATCTTGCATCATCGTCGTATATTGAGATAGCAGAAGAAATAGTGTGCTCCTTCCACCGGCTGATAATTCGGTCAAATAATAAACCGGTTTTGTCTCGAAATTCTGACCACGGTTCGGTGTTAACAATGAGGTATGCTTAGTGCGATCAACGTACCCAGTGCGACAACCTCATCACATCCTATATTTTCAAGGAAGGGCGATGCTAATGATATTTCGATCGCCACTCGACTAAGCAAGATCATGCTTTTCATCGCCCTGGTGGTGTCTTTTTGCTACCGGTGAGTTGGGAGAGCATTCAGATGCAGTGTCGTCTTACCTGGTTCGTTCATCAGCTCATCAGCAGTTGAAACAAGAGCGTCGGTGATCATAGAACAGAAAGCCTTCGCCTCCGGGAGATATGCCTCAACCAGGTTGCAAACCAACCCCCTAGTTGCCGTAGCTTGATTAAGGACGTCGAGTGAAGCAAATATATGAACATACTTGCCGCTCTCATCCGAACTAATACGGGCGTAGTCTTTTTGCAATGAAGCCGCAGACTCCTCCAGAATACTTAAAAATGTCTGCAGGCGAGGTGTCCGACCACGAAGTTGTGATTGTACAGCCGCTCTATATTTTTGGTATGGGGGTTCATACGCTGAAGATCCACTTCCTGCTAGGGGTGAGGGTGGAACAGAGTGGGATACATATATGCTGTTTAGAGGAGAAAACTCTAATCATCGAGCAGTCCTTTGGAATCACGTTCTGCAAAGAGCAATTAGATACATACCTTCAACAACGACTCCACTACTCGAAGGAAGTGAAGCCAATGCCTTCGAGAACAGCTCCTTCGCCCGGTAAATGGTATCGGCCCAGATAGCGGTGATTCGTTTTCTGACAGCTTCTTCGAATAGAGTATCGAGTGCCGTCTGCTCCGTTGTCACCATTCCCGATTTCAGCAGCCATTTTCGCAAGGAGGACCTAACATTCCAAACACTCTTCACGCTGTCTAACTCCAGTAGCCAGCGATGCAAAGCATCCCGAAGTGTAGAGCAAGACTGGTCAAACCAAGTTCGTAGTTTATCCTCCAGAAAGTATCCTGGGACGGAAGACGAAGCGGAAGATAATTCAACATACGGTTTGTATGACCTGATACCAGCTGGAAGGAGGACGAAGTATGATGACGACGGAAGTCCAGAAAGAATTGTCTGGGTGCTCAAAGCTAGATCGGGAGAAAGGGAAGTCTCTGGCTCAGACACGATGGGCGACTCAGTATGCATCTGTTCCAGCGCGCGAACTGCCAGAGCTGGCTGCGTGGGTCTCTGACTTTGGAATACATCCCGAGCGCAATTGACGGTCCTTGATATAACCTCCACAGCGATTAGCACGGAGGACTTCACCTCTTGAAGTCTGTCTTTCAGAGGCATGCCTTTAGGCTTTGAAGCCCCTGCAGGATGTCCATTTCTCTGTGTCGTAGGGATGCCATGGGGGATTGGAGGTGTCGCGATAATTGGATTTTTGGACACCAGCATATGCATGGACCGCGTCCTTTGGGAGAGATATGTGGTCAGAGTGTCCGTCAAAGGTCTCGACTCAAGAATATGCAGAGTCAGAATAATTGCGCAGGTGTCCTAGACCACATAAGATCATGAGAAGACAACAAACACAAAAAAGCGAACCTCGGGTGATTTCTCATACGCCCTCAGAGATAATGTGGCTCTATGGACAATTTGCGAGCGAAAATGAGATATGGTTTCCCACTGTCGTTGGATGAGCGGAAACTGCTCCTGAATGCGAAACGTTAGAAGGCAAAAAAAGAAATTTAGTGCCGAATGTACCATGACATTGATGCCTTTATTTTGCCAACTCTCCTCATCTTGGTCATCATCATGAGAAAGTGCTCGATGCACAACTCGTGCCAGCATGAATAACCAGGCGGCATGGAAATACTTTTCTCGTTCAATAAGTCGCCAGAGATGCTCTGGTGCATCAAGAAGCAACTTTATGTGGGCGGAGAGCGCTTGTAATATTTGCAAATGCGAGTCTGGAATATGAATATGAAGTCATGCAATGTCATGGGGCAGACCGGTACTCACCTTCCTTGCCGACATTCGATGTACGATTTTCCCTGCATGGCTGTTGCTGAGACACAATGGCAACTTTAGTCTCCTGGAATGCCTCTTGTACAAGTTTTGCGGACTTGGACATGGAAATTATGGACGTTGAGGCTTGTAGGAGATCGCGATACCGTTCCCTGCGCTTTCAAGGTACAGTTAAAACGCGAAATACATTCACGTAAGAGCACGCACCCAACCATAACACGAAGCTCCTCTTGCTTGGCCTCGGCATCGGATCTGAGGTCTCTGTTTGAGCCAAGGCGACTGACACAGGTGGGCCATTAAACACACCTTAGCTGAACTTGTTTCCCCCTCACTTCGGGAATAGTAAATTTCGCAAACAGATCATCTGGGTCAATGTTCACAGTCTCATCTTGCACCCTGATCGATTGCGGGCTCGAGGAATGGGTGAACGAGACTGAACGAGGAAACTTCAGTACTGAAGGAGACGGTACAAATGTTGCTGCTGGAGTTGAGTGAGACGACTCTGCAAGACTCTGGATCGAAGCAAAGGATGCGACCGATACGGTGGACGGTCGCCGAGCCATACAGACAGCTTGCAAGGTTGTTATGTCCGAGATGTTTCAGCGGAAGCAGTCGTGGTCAAACAGCATTGGTATATTACGTAATCATATATTGCAACTTATGTAATTCACAAAGTGTGAATAGAAACGACGAGGTGAGATGTGCTCCATGGATATTAGCTGCTAAAGCTGGTCATTAGGCCGGACACTATCGTCTCTCATCGTCGGAGCCTGACGTGTCGGCCACGTCCATCTCTACAGGACTAGGTTTTCTTTCATTTTGTGCCGGAGCAGGCACAACGGGTGAGGGTCGAGAAGACTGGGCTTGAGATGCTCCACTCTGGGTTGGCGAACCACTGGAGGAGTTGGCCAGCCGTTGGTCAAGTGCCTTCAGTGCAAGTGCCCTGTATGCAAGGGTTAGCGCGATTGGATGGAAAATAGAAGCGAATACGGACCGTCGCCTTTCAGCTTCGGCTCGAGCTCCACCTGGCACCTGGCTATATCCTCCGGACTCAATGTCATGAGGCACAGAAGTAGGAATAAGGTGGAAACGCGTTGCGATTTTGAATACAGTGTTTCCGAGCACTGATAACGGCGTGCTAGAAAATAAATTGGTATCTGCAGAAAATAAATAAATAAGATACTCACTGGAGGAATGGAGGGAACCAGCTCGTCAGAGCAAATGTTTCGCTCCGATCTCCATATGTCACTGCCCCTCCTAAGGAGTCGCCGACATTGCGCTTGTAGAAGCGGAGGTATATCCACGACACAAACCAGCCAAACTGAATGAGAATATATGGGCTTTGGAAGCCAATTATTGTCATAATGGTCGAAAAAGTCAAGTATGCCATAGGAAGCGTCTACAGACAGGGTCAGATCGCCGATAGTGATGGACAAAAAAAAAAGACCTTGACGCGAGCTTTGATAAAGCCTAAAATTTGAACTTGGTGCTCGGGGATAACTTGAGTAAATGCAACGAGCAGGCTGATAAATAGTGCCATGTGACCGTGATACTCCATGCCATACCTGCATAGTCCAAGGGTGAGGCACTGCCGTTGAAAGATATGAGTGAAACTTACAAGAACAACTCGGCATTGCGCAACACAGCGAATTCAATCCAGTTGAAGGCGAACGCGATGATATTCGGTCCGGTCACGCATACGACAATAAACTTCAAAGTTTCGACAGTCCCCCACAGGCGCTCAAAATAACTTAACGAAGCAGGAATGACAAGAAGTGAGATGATGAGCTTTCGGCCATGTTCAGCATCAATATATTCGTCAATAGAATAATACTTGCCTCGATGACGCTTATTTCGACCAGGGCTGAGGTTGCAAGTGTCCAAGGAAAGAATAGGCTTGTTCCAGGTACCATTGTCAGGTAGGGAACCAAGGGAGCATCTGTTGTCCATTTTATCCAAAGATACAATGCCGAGGAAGCTAAGGTGGCCACGGTGAAAAAACGCGTCACTGGTGGTACAGAATTGATGTATTGCAGCGGTGTCGAAAGGATAGCCATTGCGACACGTTAAATCAAAATCAGGGAAGATCGTCGGGTATGGCTAATAAAGATCCCAGTTATAATCAAAGCTCACGAGAGTGTGCTAGAGACCGCGGCCGTTGTCGAGAGCGTCCTTGAACCTGTTGCACTGAATGAGCCCAATGTCGCAGGGCAAACTACTGCGAATTTGTGGCTGTTTACTTCAAAGCACGATGGCTTCCTTACGTCAGCAGAACCTCCTTGCTTCTCCTCGTCATCTGCTGAGGCAGCCTCCGATGGCGGACTACGATTTTCGCCCAGGAGGCTCACTCAAATTCAAGGGCGGCGTTGCTGAGGGAGGAATTGTCAAGAAGTATGTGCTATTTGTCCTTACCATTCAGCGCACCTGACAGATACGCAGGAAGAAGAAATCCAAATCCAAATCTAACTCGCAATCCGATAATGGGAAGGACCGCGAGCGTGAACGAGTGAAGGAATTGTTATTCAAAGAGGACGCAGAACTTGCTAATGGTTCTCCTTCGGGGAGCAACCGTGATTCTCCTGCTCTACCTGGGAATAATGACAGAAAAACGGATGCGGAGCGACGTTTTGAGGAAGCGCAACGACGCAGGGTGAGTGTTCCGGTTGAGACAACTGTTCAGATTATTGACGCCAAAGCTCAGCTTGCCAATAAAGTTTCTCGATTGGCACGCAAGACGCACAAGGATCGCGTCAACGAGTTGAATACTAAACTCGAGTCACTCAGTGAGCACCACGACATTCCCAAGGTGTGTAGTACAATTTCAGATGGTCCGTGCAAACTCTCACGGCATTCAATAGGTTGGTCCAGGATAATATTTGCAAAAAAATCGCGTTCAGCACCGCGTTCGTGTCCAAGACCGTGGTTTTGTGCGGACTCGCGGTGCAGAATTTCAGTGGCGAACAACAGCTATCTTCATACCATCATGTCCTTGTATACAGCTTGAAATTCATGTATTTTACACGCGAAGTGCCTGGGGTTCCACTATTGCCACATATTTGTTAGGTTGGGTTGATATAAGTAGCCACGGATGATGCGGGTCATAAATCCGTGACCACTCTTGACCCTTTCCTTCACGTTCATTCCCTGCATCATGTCTGCTGCACCGCAGGCAGAAAAGAAAGGGCACATCTGCCCTCCCTCAAACGCCAAACACCCTTCCGATAGATGGGAGTCACTTTTGTGTATTCGTTCATATGCAAGTTCACGAATCTGAGGTCGAAGGTGGAGGGATTGGAAACACCGATGGAGTGAGCACACACCCGCACTACATGCACCTCACTCGCGTCAACTGAACACGCGATTTCCCCCGATGATAGCTTTGAGAATGCCCTCTTGACGCATGGCCCAGATCCCATACTACAAAAGATTTTACAGCAGTTCATACTGAATTTGCGCCCGCAGACGCGTAATTTGAGGTGAGCACTGTTTGTAATAACCCGTTCACGCATGAGGAACGTTTGACCGTCTTTGTACTTATGTCAGTCTTGATCATATCTCTGCAACTTTGAATGCTGTCCTTGCGGACACATTCAAGACATCGGAGCGAACTGTTTTCTGGGACGATGAACTGAGGGCAAATGTGAACCCTTTTGCCGATTTGGAAGGCGGCTTTTTCGCAGCCGATTGGGATCTTAAAGTTAGTCATTGTCTTGCCATGCTGTAAAATTTACCCCTGAGAGCGCGTCACGTTATATCCCATACAGCTCCAAGTTCTTCGCCAGCTGGTGGAATTGCAACTTACGCACTCCATTGACATAAAGAATACTGTCGATCGCGCGTGGGGCGTGATGCAGAACAAGCACAAGAAGAAAGACCCCGAAACTGCCCCACCTGAATCCAATGATTCCAAGAGCCAGCAGAATCTGCAACTTGTTCCATTGGGTCAGGACGCACAACGCAAGCGCTATTGGGTTGCAGATGGTTCGTGCGTCTTTCATTTCATACTCCTCGCCCTGTTTCCTATTTGCGTGTATTTGGTGCGAGGCCGCATTTTTTTGGCCCCATGTTATCCGGCGTTAGCCGTCTGTAAGGATTTCCGGCTGACTCCCGTTCTAATCTATCTTAGATTCCCCGCGGATATACGTTTCAACTAACCCCTGGAAAATAACCGCAACCTTCCAGACGGTCTCTTCAACGCGTGAAGAGTACCTTGCTGTGATTGAGAAGCTGAAAGCATCTTCCCCGCAAGGCGATCGTAAAAACAAGCTAGAACAAGCCCATACTGCACTCGTCAAGGCACTTGAAAGTCGGATAGACATTGTTGACGCAGAATTAGCGGTGAGTATTTGTCCTTCTGATCGGTAGTAAATAACAGATAGATCCTACTATTGCTTGCTTACCGATTATTCAGCGTGTACAAAGGGCCCGCAAGAAGATAGAACAGCGCCAGATACTGTTGGCGCAAGCTGAAATTCGACAGACCCGCACGCGACGGCAAACCCGTCGGCCCGACTACGTGTACCATGACGCTGAGAGTGGAGAGGCAAGTGGTTGGCGCGATCATTTAATTTCGATGGCTCATATATTTTACGAACAGGATGACGCTGATGAATATCAATTTGAAGAGGACAACGACTATGATGACGAGCCATTTGCGGAGGATAACTTTGGTAGCTCCCGATCACATGGCCGTCGACAGTTGGAGGTGACTGCACAGCGGAGATCCACTCGTGCCACAAAATCCAAACGATCCTCCCCTGATTTGTCTGCTTTTGAATGGAGAGGCGAAAGGAGGTCGACTCGTCTTGGCACTACTGAAGAGACACCCATAGACCGCCCATCAAAACGTGCGCGAACGGAGGAAAGCACGATGAGTTCTACGTCTGCAGGGTTGCCCCCAGCCTTACCAGCCGAGAATTCAAACGGCGTCTCGAAGACCAAAGCGAACGGCGCAGCAGCTGTCAAACCAACTGAGATTGCAGTTGAACAGCTTGGAGGGAAAAAGAAGAGCAAATTTTGGTTCTATGCCGTGGAACCGATCCCTGCGCCTTCTGACGTCCTCCCACCTGGTGGCAGTGGTTCGACCTCCGTGAACGGTCATGGACACAACGGAGATACCGGCCCCTCCGGCACCAGTAGTAACGCTTCGGTCCCCACACATGGCAGTGGAGATGTGATGGACATCGACGACCACAAAGAGAGTAGCTTATCGCCAGTTGCATTGGAAGGACTGCGGAGTGTATGATTTTCTATCTCATCGCTTCATTCGACTCTTGGCATTTTTTCTTGTCTTCACCATTTTACTCGCACTCCATAATATTCCACATACCAACAAAGCCTCACCCACTGATCAGCCTAGTCTAATCGTTCATTTTATTACTCCCCATACACGTCCGACCTATGCAGGTCTTGCAGTGATGATAAAGCGGGGACGTTTGATCCTCCATATCTGTACTATGTATCTATTCATTTTTTTTTCCAAGACACGGCAAACTTATCACTTCATTTTGTACCCCCATTGGTTTCTCGTAGCGATTATGACACTGATTTTTTGTGAGTTTGACCACCATCCAACCAATAGTCGAGGAATTTATTTTTCGAGGCGAGTGCAAGACCAACTGTGTGATTCGACTAGTATTTTTAGGTAATTGTGCGGGTGCAATTAGTACCGGACCAGTCTAACCGTGAAAGCTTTTGGCGGACTTTGCTTCCAGTCTACGTCAAGCGCCCTCGATAGATGATTGCACGAATCGCGGAGAATGCTCTCCAGAAGATATCTCGACCCGTACCGAGCTTTCGTGGTTATCTTCGCGCTCATGAACTTCGTCTGGCTCGCCGAACAGCATCAACTCTGGTGAGACCTCCGTCCTCGGACGATGCAGAACTGGTCTCTCTCTTCGACAGACCTCAGACAGGGCAGAAAGCTTCACCGTTATTCGTTTCTGGTATTTTTCAGCACCCTCAGCTGACAACGCCAGCTGCGTTTAGCGCGCTCGCTGATTCAACTCTCGTACGCGCGCAACTCCTGACAGAGCGAATACTGCGGGCTAGGGAATCCCGGTCCGAGCTCTTCAAGGTGATCAAGAATCTGGACAGACTCAGCGATCTTCTATGTGGGGTTATAGACCTGGCAGAGCTCTTGCGGAATGCACATCCTGATCCTCGGTGGGTAGATTGCGCTACGGAGAGCTATGAGAAGTTGTGCGAGTTTATGAACGTATTGAATACTCATGTTGGGTTATATGAAGTGAGTCATGCACTGTCACATATTTTCAAGATGTCACCTCCTTTGCTAGGTGCTGCACACTGTACTACACGACCCAGAGATCGTCAAGTCCCTCAGTCAGGAGGCACTTCAAACTGCACTTATATTCTGGCGTGATTTCGAGAAGTCTGCTATCAAACTTCCCCCAGAACAAAGGGAGAGGTTTGTATCCCTTTCATCCGAGATTCTTTCTGTGGGTCATGAGTTTGTCACGGAAGCTTCTGCCCCACGACCGCCAGTGAAGATCAAGCCATCCGAGCTAGAAGGTTTGAAGGACCGAGGAATGGGTGCTCGTCTTCAAAGACAAGCTTTTTTTACGCAGAAGGATTTGCTGGTTTATCCGGGCTCTCATCAAGCTCATATGATCATGCGTGCGGCGCCTGACGAAGAACCACGAAGAAAGGTGTACCTAGCGGGTCACGCGAGCAGTACAGAGCAAATTGAACGCCTTGAGCGGTTGCTACACGCGCGTGCAAAACTGAGTCGCCTGGTAGGCTGGGACAGTTATGCTGGCATGACGCTCAGCGACAAGATGGCGAAAACTCCGGGTGAGCGATTCCGTGTGGTGGTATGTCCGTCCGTCCTGATATCCGAGTTATGTAGAAAATGTCAATCATTTTTTGGGTACCTTCTTGGATCACACGACGCTCGTTGCTCGCAATGCATTGCACACATTAAGTCTGCGGAAGCAAGGGCATCTTAAATCGACAAACCTTCCTATTATCCAGGCATGGGATAGAGATTATTATTGCCCACCCGAAGCACCAGCACCACCAGTTCCTCTCCCCCCTCTTTCACTTGGCCGGGTATTTATGGGCCTTTCACGACTATTTAAACACCTTTATGGAATAACCTTACGACCCGTTGATGTTGCCTCCGGTGAAGTATGGCACTCTGACGTGCACAAATTAGAAGTGGTTGACGAAGATAGAGGCGTCGTTGGTTGGATATATGCCGATCTCTTCGCCCGTAGAGGGAAGTCATGCGGAGCCGCACATTACACTGTCAGATGCTCAAGACGAACGGACGATGACGACGAAGCTGGCGACCTGCGAATACCAGGAACAGATGAATTTGTTCGCCCGTCTGTCGAATTTGAAGCCACTAAGCGGCACAGACTACGCGGTGAGCATGGTGAGTTCCAGCTACCACTCGTAGTCCTGCTTTGCGATTTTGCACCGCCGTCTGTTGCTCGGGGCCCTACCGTTCTTGAATGGCATGAAGTTCAGACTTTGTTCCATGAAATGGGACATGCCATGCATTGTGAGAGTTCCTCATTTTCGTTTATATCACGATCACTGACAGTATACCAAATTTCAAGCCATGATCGGTCGGACCGAGTACCACAATGTCGCTGGGACGCGCTGTGCGACCGACTTTGTCGAGCTGCCTTCAATCCTCATGGAGCACTTCCTCAACTCCCCCAAAGTTCTCTCCCTCTTCGACACCGACGGCTCTTCTATCATCAACCAAACAGGAAATCACCACGAAGATCCTTGCCGGTACATCGATACCCATAACAACATCTTACTTTCTGTGCTTGACCAGATATACCACTCCCCCGCCGTGCTAGAGTCAGGCTTCGACTCGACGGCGGCCCTTGCAAACTTGTATAATACTCGTGGTTTGATCCCGCATGCACCTGGGACGTCGTTCCAGACGCAGTTTGGGCATCTCTTTGGTTATGGTGCAACGTATTACTCGTATCTATTCGATCGCGTTATTGCATCCCATGTGTGGCGGAAGATATTCTCTGCCGACCCGCTCAACCGCGAGCTGGGAGACAAATATAAGCAAGAGGTGCTGAGGTATGGTGGTGGGAAGGACCCGTGGTTAATGCTCAGTGCGCTGCTTGATGCACCTGAGCTCGAGGTGGGTGACGCAGAGGCGATGCGGGAAGTTGGTAGATGGAGGATGGAAGATGGTATCGTTCCGGAAAGACATTAGGATTCATACTACATTAATTTGTTCACCACTCCATTATTTCTCTCAAACTAGATCCTAGAGCACAATCAATTACAACGAAAATTTGTTTCGATTGATTCCGGTACATACAGAGCAATGAAAAGCGAAGGAGAACAAACTACAACAAAAGAACAACATATGCAAATGCGTGATTGTCTGAGACATGATGTAGGGTATGTTATGCAATGTGCGATGTGCACGATGATGAGATATGATATGATATGAATAATAATATGTAGACCGCATAAAGCATATGGACAGCACGAACAAAGAGAGCATATTGACGATCATCTAACTCCGGAATCAGCAAACAAAGCAGCGAACAAAGAACGAGAACACTTACACAGACACCGCTAGTTCCTGCTCCAGTAGCCGTGCGTGCTCTCTTAGAAGCTGGAGTTGCTCCAGCTTCGCCAAGCGAGCACAATCAACAGGTGAGGAAATCACAGGTTGTGGCGTAGTAAATAACAACGGGGGGAGCTGGAGCGCAGAGAGATCAATCTCTGGTAATATTTGTGGGAAGGGATCGCAAGACGATGGCAGTGAGAATTGATCCATGTCGGACGGGAAGGGTTGGTCAGGATTCAAGAGATTTGTCCAGATAAAATCATCAGAAGGCACGGGGTTCATAAGGTTGATAGAGGGTTGAGATATGGTGTCGAATCCGGTGGAAGCTGGAACTGCCTCGCCGGAATTCTCAGGGGCAAATGTAGATAACACGTCAAGCAAATTGTCCAGGTGATCGAGAGAAGGGGAAAGGGAGGCGTGGGAAGGAACTTCCAAATTAGCGACCTGTCCGTCGAACAATGGAACTGTGCGACAATAAGCAAGGATTTCAGAGTAAGGTATACAGGACACGTACGGTCTACCAGGGTGGGCTGAACGAAATCTTGCTGAGTGGGCTGTTGGAATGAAATAGATTGCGTTTCAGGGAATGTGTATCCGCTAAAGACTTCAATGTCGAGGGGCGCAAGTTGATCGAAACCAACGTTCTCGACTGGACCAGGAATCTCGAAGAAGTTCGTGTGGAACCAGTCATCGATGCCTGACTCGAGAGGAGCGGAAGATCTCGGAAGAGGATCAGATACAGCATGAACACGAGGTCCCACGAGGAGACCTCTCGGACGCTTGGGCCCAGCGTGAGCATCGGCATCGGCATCTGATAACCTTCGCTTTCGTGAAGGCTCTGAAGACGGTCGAGAAAGTGCCATAATTTCGAATTCATCGTTGCCGTCCAAACCATTGCTACTTGATGGCGGAGACGGCAAGGCAGGAGTCTCCGCAAAGGGGGTCGGGACTTTCGCACTAGACCTAAAAGATGTTGATAAGTGTTACATGCTGCGAGAAAAAATGACAGCTTACCGGAGGCGTTTCATCGGTCGATCCACACATAGAGGCTCTATCGAATCATTTGATTCAAACGACACAGAGGCACGCCGTTTCCGACCAGCGAGAATGGGTGGATTGATATCATCTTCCTCGTCTTCACTCTCGTCTGTCCACGATTCCTCGAGAGTGGGAACTGGAGATGGAGAACGTGAATAACTGGGAGATGGGTATGAAGCAAAAGCTGGAAGCGTCTTTTGGGCCTGCCTATCAAGCGCTCTTTGCGTTCTCCGCATCTCCTTCTCTTCCTCGCGTCGATTCTTTTCTTCTTTTGCGTGCTCCTTCTTCTCCCGCTCCAATCGCAACCTGTCCTCTTCCGTCATATCCTTGACCACTGCGTCAAGTTCACCTGCAAGCGCGCTCTTGGTGAAAGTAGACGCATAAAGGTTCTGTGCGTCAACCTTCATCTGCAGGAAGTCGTGGCAGATTGTGTGTGGAAGGACACGGGAAGGGTCTTCTTTGACCAGGGCACGAGAAGCAGCGTCGATGGCATCAGCTCGGCAGTTGTTGAAATGTTTGCGGCAAATGGTCGTCCAGTGGATGCGACGGCGAGCGCTGACGAACCAAACAGAAACGGAGTTCAAGGAACATCCAGAGCTCCTAGCAATACTTGCTTTCGTATCAGAAGATGGATAAGGGTTATGAATGTTAGCGAGCAGCCATTTGTATGCTGGTTCGATGAATGGGGGTAAGGAAGATTCCGGTGATTGTGGATTTTGTTCTGTGAGCATTGATGGAGGTGAAATGGTGACACGATTGAGGCGGTCTAGAATGCTCCCTAGACTATCGAGATTTTGTTTCCTTAATTCTTCATGTGTTTTGTGTAAATCAGAGAAGCAGTTCGCGATGATAGCAACCCTGGAGGACACCATGCTGACAACTGATATAGTGTCGTCGGATAGTTCTCCTGCCTCTACACAACGGGAAAAATCTGCGTGCAACAAACTCCAGGATGACTCAAACGACATCAAGGAGTTTTCGCCAAGCGAGATTGCATCAATGAGGGTGTCCTCTGCTTGTTGGAAACGTTGTCGTATGTCTTCGTCCATCGTAGTTTGAGTGAAAGAGATGAGATCGTGGCGGAGTTTTCACACATACATATGTATGTATATTTGTTTGGAATCCCAGACAATGCGGGACTTCAATTTGCTTTGCTCAAGCAATTTATCAAATATTTACAAACACATCATTTCATTGTTCACCAGATATACTTCAACCTGGCCAGTCTTGGGTCGAGCATATACCTCGAATCCAACATTTTCGACGACTCGAATGACTTCTGTCGACTGGAGCTCGACTTTAAAGCAGATCATGCAGCGTGCGCATGAATACCTCGCTCTTTCCTCTATCTCGACATCGTCGTGCTCGCTCGCGTCTCAATCACCACGACAACTTCCTATTGCTAAGTTATCCTTTCCTGACGCACCACCAATACAACATGCTCTTATGGCTGCTGGAGCCTGTCCCAAAATCTCACTAGCAATAGATCAAGCATATCAGAAGCGAGCTGCTGACTTGCGGGCTCTCTGCCACTCGGCTGTAATGCAGATATGTTCAAATCAGTATTCGTCCAATTTTGGCTATGCCCCCGATCACAAGGTCCTATCCGTATTCACCGATATATATCTCAAACAACTCGTCTCTTGGAGAGAACAATGTGTCATATTATATCTCAAACATTCATCAACAAGCGACAGGGCTGGAACTTCAAGTTGTGCACCAAAGTTTAACCATGTACGTCTTGTGTCCTGCCTTTGCCCGTTGAACCCTTCGTAAAGTCTTTGGCATTTCATCGTACCAGGAATATGTTCCCTTGTTGGAATACTTCTTCGCTGAGAACCCGTTCCCAACGCATGCAGACAAGGCTTTTCTTGCAAAGAAATCGGCAATGACATATCGTCAGATTCATGTTTGGGTACGAATAGTTATTGGGTTACATTAGGTTCTGGTACTGAAAATCGCAAGTTTCAAAACAGGCGCAACAGAATGAAGAAAGAAGGTCAAGTCTTGAGGAAGAAGCCAGTGGCTGAGGGTGCCACTCTTCCGTTGGATAACCTGTACCAGCGTATGGAGAAATTCATTGTACCAGAGGAAAAGAAAGCGCACACATCGCATTCCAGTCCTCCTGATTCAATTACCAACCTCGACGACGAGGTGGTGAGTGTAGTATTTTCCGTGGTCTTCATTTTATTCATGAGGTTTTGCATAGTTTATTGTCACGGACAGCCAACGCAACCCACTCGAGTCCCTGGCACCTTTGCACGCATTTCCATCGTCGTATCCCCCTTCGTGCTCGTATGATCCTTTCCCGTCCAGGAATGGCGTGACGAATTTTGGTGTGCCGAAATGGTTCCGGCGCCCAATGAACACAGTTGTTCAACGTCCTCCATCCGACATTGATGGGCTCGTAGACTGCTTCTCGAGGATAAATATTCTAGATGATCCCGGTGCCCATTCACGCGGCAACGTCGATTCATTTGCAGCTGTAGCTGCCATTACGGTTATACCCTTCTCTGCACCTCTCCCTGCCCTCATTCGGGGGATAGTTCCGCATGTCGTGCCTGTCTGTCCTCCCTTACTTTCCGTTCCCGCAACCGCATCTCGTCGACATGTCTTCAACACTCCCAGTCCGCAATCAAGACCTATCACATTGGTACCCGGGGCCTCCGAGACCCCGATAGGGCAGAAGGCCCGCCGCCGGAAAATGGCGCCGTTGCCGAGGCGTATTCCTCATGGGAATCCCACGTCTCACCGGGATATCACGCCAGCTGTTTCAGATGCATCTGTCGCCTCACCTTCGCCATCGTCGCCTTTGCGTTCATCTTCATTCGGGTCTGAGAGTTCCTCGCACAGCCGCCTGTTCTCAAGCGCGAGCTCCACGTCAAGCTCCTCTAGCCTCATGACACCGCCTCCATCATCCCCATCACCTCCCATGCAACTTGTGTCTCCCCCAGCATCGTTATTCAATTTCTCTTCAAATATGGTCGATCTGTTTGGCGATGCCTTGGCAGGCACTCCCTCGCCGGCCGAGGGACTGCAGCTGGACTTCAATTCAAGCATCTTCGGGAATGCACATATCCTGAAGTCACCGGCGTTTGACTTCGCCTTCAGTGCGCCCCCCGCAGCAAGTCTCATTCGCACACCATCATAACCTCTGATGGGAATCCGCGGACTCTATTTTCGCATGCTCCGGATAGAGCTTGCTTTCTACCTTTGGCACGCCTGGCCTCATTGCTGCGGAACATCCAGTAATGACGAAGAGCTACGGCGGCGCCCTATCGCGTCCCTTCATCTAATACCCTGAAGCGGACCATATGCAGCCTGTGCAATCCCATGTCTATGATAGCGCATCTTGACATATGCTGTATCTCATTGTTGTCTTAACACTGCTCTTGCTTTTCTCATTTTTATTCCCTTTCGTGTTATCCCCGCTTTTGCTAATTTTCGTTGCTATTTTGCTGTATTGATTTGTACCTGCTGGCTGTATGCTGTGAGCAATTGGAACTGATTGCTGGGTGTATCTGAAACGCGACTAGAACTGAGCATATTCTCTTTAAAATTGGGTATAGTCCATGGGTTTACAAAACTTCGTATGGACGGGCACTTAGTAATTTTACAAAAGAAAATCCACACACGGGCAGGCACCACACCCAAGATACAAAATTTATTGACAACTTCTTTCCCCTTGACACATCTACATGAACTTGCTTGCCTAGAAGACAGAGGTCAGATGCTATGAAAGATTAAATCAGGAATTGATGTACCATGCCCATGAGACCACCCTAAGCCTCCACTGTTGCCGCCACCGATGAAGTTGTTCATCTCCTTCTTCATCATAAGCTGCATGACATATGTAGCAGCGCTGTTCATGGCGCTTTGTTTCTCCTCGCCAGATCCGCCACCGGACTGATCAAAGAGCTTGGAGGCATGCTGCATGGCCATGCCAATAAGCTTGCTCTGCATGTCTCCGCCGCCTCCGCCGCTGCTGCCACCGCCCTTCATCATATCGGTGAATACCTGAAATAATATAAACAGTCGTGAACGTAATATCAATCGTCCTTGAAAGAGGCTCACTTTGAAAGCTGCAGCTCCACCCAACGCATCGGGCGCCATGCCCCCTGGGCCCTGACCCTCGGAGCTGAATGCCTGGTGATGAGCATTCTTGAGGTTTTGGACACCATCCTCATCGATGTCACCTTGCTGCTGGACGGTCTATAATCCGCAGCGATGAGGCGAGATCTAAAGACGTCACTCGAAGGGAAACGACAAACCCTGTGAGCATGAGACAGCGCCTTGTCTAAGAAGCCATGGTTGTCAGAGTCTACGTGCTGGCTCACTTCCTCCGAGTTGTCTGTGTACTTGTGAGCACGACGGGAGCGATGATCAAGTAAATGTACATACACGAAGTTCTGAAAGACTGGGAGGGTCCCCGGTTATCGGGAGAGTTGTACTCTCGGCCTCCAGTCTTGTGTACGTTGGCTGTCGTTGTGTTTAAATATTGCTTCAGTATGAAACGGTGGGTGTCCACTTACACTGAGACTGAGACTGAGACTGAGACTTGGAGTACGTCTCGTAACCCTCCTTAGCGAGATTAATGAAAGCTATCCTACATGGAATGTAATGAATTGATAATCAGCATTCACTGCGCAAAGCAACTTACCATGATGATGGGGGCTTAATGAGAGCTTGATTGCAGGTAGATATAGGCAGAATCTATCTGAGAGATCCGGTGCATTGATCAGTCCATCGTTATCACCCGGCTCCTGCAATCGCAGTTAGCCGGCGCCGGTCCTTCTATAATCAGCCAATTCGGTTCCTACCTTGACCCCGTGCCAGCACTTGCTAGTCTCGAACTAGCCTCTAGCTAGTATGTACTGACTGGGAACCCTACAGATAGGCTCAGTAGATGCCAGTAGATGCCAGTAGATGCTAATTCGACTACCTCGGTGCCCAGGTGAGTCCTGTGTATAGGCTACCATGCTGTCACTCGGCCTGCAATGTGGATTGGATGCCAATCTTATAGTATTCACCTCACGGAACTGCTCCATCATGGTGATTGCATTGAACAGTTCAATGAGGTGTATACAGCTTGGAAAGGGGACCTTCATCCCCGGTCTGATGGACGTCCTCCGCGTCGATACACCATAAGGTTATTTCTCTCAAACGTTACAAGATGTTACGTCGGTATTTTTGCGAAGGATACGTATCAACAAACGATCCATATCATGATGCCTACTGCGAAGGATTAACAGATGATGGGTATGTTATACTAGTCTCCGTGACGTTAACGCTACAGGATTGGACGAGTCGCGATGGTGTCACCTCGACAAGTAAACCCGTGCGCTAGGCTGTGATTCATGTTCGGCTGCATCTACTCATATAGGGTTAAAATGTTCTATCAACGTTCCCGGCGAACTGCATCTTCCGGAGCCTTGAGGCTGTCTTTCCTGAAAACTTGAAGCATTTCTTCCGAAACTTTACTTTTATACTGCGTCAGAACGAGTGTATCACCACAACTCACCCGGTACGCGGCGTTCCGATGCCGTTCCGGGACCTATTTGTTGTGACAGGCTCATGCATCTCATCAGATGTGCCAAAATGAAGTCCTACGCGCTCGTCCGCCTTTGAAAGTTCTTCTGCGACTTGACTCGTTGGGGTGAGAGCCTACTATTTTGTCCAGTACGTTTGCATGTTGAGCTCTTGATATGCCTGCCTGTTAGTTCTCTGCGTTGAACGAAGACACCAAGTAGCAAATTTGAATAATCCTGGAACTGAGCATCTTATTCAATCGATAACTTAAACAGCAATACACATAGCTATATGCGTCTTTGGTGAGTTACTCCTGTCAGCTGATATTAGGATGTCCAACGTTTCAAGCCTAAACCGTCGGACGATAGCATATAGTATCCTTCTGCGTATCCGTGGAACTCTCAACATCCACCACCTCCACCACAACCTCCCCCGCCACCACCACCACCACAGCCTCCGCCGCCGCCGCCGCCACCTCCACCTCCACCACCACAGCCTCCACTGCAGCTAGGACCACCGCCTGAAGGAGCTCCGCATGTGCTGGCGGTGACACCAGCACCCATCATCATTACAACAAATGGAAAGTTTCCGGCTCCGACACCATCAACCCTACTGGCACCTCGGTGTGTTTTGATGGGTCTTTTGGCGGGTACTTTGGGGGCTGGGCGAGGTTGTGTAACAGGTCTAGGTCGAGGTGGGAGTGTCTTTTTGGCAGGGCGAGGTCGTGTGACGGGTTTGGGCAGAGATGACGGCGAAGGTTCAGACACCCATCCACAAGCAGCGCTCGTTGTGGAACAGACCCCAGCTCCCTTTTAAATATGATCATTATCTGTGCATCATGCAACTAAGAGATGATACATACCACTGCGCAAGTGGCTCCGTGCGACTTGTCGACGGTGTGGTGTAAATCAGAAACACATCCACCCAGTGTTGGAGGCGCTCACGCCACCTGTCAGTGCAACAGGGTGAAAGGCTTGTTCGTGAGTCGAATTATTTGGCTTCGTCTTGCTTTTGGGCATGCTGCCGGTGAAGCACCATTGCCCATTACATGCACAGCATTATGGTCGCTGGGATGTGTTACCGCTCTTCCATCCAAGTCGACCTGCTGTTTTCGAACCTCGCGCATTCTTTCGCAGAGCTGTTGTACTGAAGATACGTCGCAGTTTCTGGCCAATCGTGTCTTCGGGTGGCGGGCATCCACATTGCATATATGGGACTCCATATCGAGCCTGAAGTAGAGAAATTGTGTCAGGCGGCACGCAGCAAACGCCAGCAAGTTAGACTAACGATCCATGCACGTGAAGTCGAATCGAATGCATCAGACAGCCTGCCCTCTTCAACTTTATCGTTGCTGTTCAAAATTTGACAGCCCGTCTGACATGAGCTTACTGGTCAACATAACGTCCCACCAAACGGCGGCAGTGAGTCAGGTATTTCGTACCCTTCAACTGATGTGTGTGCCAGACAAGATCAATATCGAGCGTGGGGACGAAGAATTCACGGGGTGAAGACGCCATTAGTCCAATGAACCTAGCGAGTAAAAAAAAATGAGTAATGTGGTTCAAGTGTTTTACCGTTCAGCTCACCCATGATATTTCATAATTGAATTCACGAGCAATTGTGAGCGAGCGTCCGAGCTGAAATATGTTGGCGAAGTCCATCCGAGGTCCACCATCTTCTTTACGAAAGAGGCTTGTCGAAGAACCTAAATGAAGTTTGTTACTGCCAGTGAGGAAGATGAAGAAATTCCCCTACAGCACCAACGAGATCGATTGAGAACAATCGGTCATCTGTATATGCAGTTGCGATCCTGTTTGCTCTGTAAGGTCTTCGCCGTCAGCATGCATCAGGGCGATGAAAGTTCACGACTGACAAGCGCGATTTCATCTGGGTTGCGAGATACTGCCGGAGGCGATCATTATCCTTCACTTTGATCAAGATCTCAGTCGCAACGTTGGTCGTAAAGTGTGCTATATTAAGAATACGAATGCGAATTGTAGCCGCACGAACTGTGTCGAAGGTATCCTCTGCATGATAAAGGCTGCCTCTGTATCATGTAGATGTTAGCTGCGAGGAATCTGGAACAAATAAATCAAGTTTACGCGAAGAATTTTCTCTTGGTGAAGAACTGAGGAGATTCCTGGCAAACTTGTAAATGCCAAGAGTGTCTTTGGTAATCGAGTGTCCGCAGGTACAGGCCAATTTGAAATTCATTTGTGCGTAGCCACTCCCACTTTCATCGAGAAAGGCTAAAATACCTTTGAGTCATCCAAGTGGCTGAATATGAATGTGTAAAACCCACGGGCAGAGAGAGGCACCGAACACCCAGGGCACACGACCGTTCTGTGGGTGAGGGCCTGGGCAGAGTCGAAAGGATCATACGGTGTCGATGTGCTCGTCTCCCAGTAGCTGGTGCGCTGTAGAACAGGATCATTTGATACCAATATGTCCACGGTTGACTGAAAGGGAGAATAAACCAAATTCATGAAAACAAATTATTCACGCACGATATCCATTGCCATATATACATTAAAGGACAGAAAGTTTCATCAATTGTGGGATGCGATGTGTATCTTCGGCATACCAACTGTGATGGTTAGTCTTGTCGAAGCAAGACGGTGACAAGAATTGCATACCCAGGGTTCAGAAGATAAGCGTGCCAAACCATGATAACATCGACTGGTGGAAGGTGATATGATTTGACGTTCATAGGTGTTATAGGCCCCACACCAGCGTTCGAAACTAGAGGGTCAAGTTGTCAAACTCGTATGGGGGGACAGTCGTGTATATCACCTACCGTTCGACAGCCAATGTCACAAACCATGCCCAGCGTTTCTCTGGACTCATTTGCCTCGCAAGATCTGGAAAGTGGACGTCTCCTTCTTCTACCCTTTGCCTCATCGCAAAGAACGCATTTAGAAGTTTGAGATGTCCCATAAGTTGAGCCGGCAGCACAAGGGGCTTGGTTTTTTTTGCGCCAACTTTGAATCTGTGGGGCATAGCATACTGAGTGCTTTCATGAAGGGGTGGAATTAGAAGAGACATCGCGATCGTGTCCTGGAAAGCAGACATACATGCCGCCATATATATACCTCCTGGCTAGGGGCTTAGCCGAGGGTGCCAGGGTGTTGTCTGGTTCATACACGAATGTAAGAATCAGATTCACTAGCGGCAACTACGATGTCGTGGTGCTGTGCGCGGTAGACAGTTTTTTTCGCCGAGCCGCAGGCCGAACCTAAGTACATGCAGAATTTCCCCTTCCAATGTCGTTTTCTGACGATGGAGATTGATTGGTAGCTGTGTGATCCAGTGTCGCTTGGCTGTGCCCCAGAGAAAGTGACATTCGCCTTTCACATAAGTAGCTCGGTGCAATATTAGTGATCAGGTTGTACCTTAGCAGCGCCATAACCTGCTGTAGCTGCGTGTAAGCGCTCATGTCACAAAAAGGCACCTCCGATGTGCTCCGCTAACTCAGTGGCTGAGTCCACTCAAGTAATTGTCTGTCTCTATCTTCCTTCGATTGGTCTCAGAAATTCAACTATCGATGTCACTCGGTTCCGGCAATTATTTGGCTCTTTGACTGTTGGTCGTCAGCACAAACTCGGATGATGTCCACGCAATGAACTTACTATTCGCAGAGCTAAGCATGCAGTTTCACGCGGTGGTAGGACCCCTCAATATTCAAATGTCAGAGGAATTCCCTCCCTCACCGGACTCAATTTTGAATTGCCGGAACGTACTAGCTACTGATGTTTTCTCAAACCAACCCCTGGTTCGTTCATCTCCCTTTCATCGCAGCACATGCTGTACGTAGATGCGTGGCTCATGACGAAACCTGCCCCCATGGTTCAATGGGTTGAATGTCTTTGGATTGAAGTACGACTCGCACATGAATCAATACCAGTGTTGAGATCGAATCCTTTGTCCTGCTGCCTATTTCAGCCACCATAGCCTATGTCAACGCACCTGTTTACCAAGTTGCACGTGGCATCGGTGCCCTTCACCATCCTCACTTCCTACTTCTTCCACTCCGCATTGCCGGCACTTTGCATGCTCTTCAGCTGCTCTGTTGGTGTCCTCCTTGATGTCGTCCCATGAGGAGTTGGCTCCAGTGTTGAATCCTGACATTACGATGGTGCACAGCGTAGTTATCAAGGCAACTCTGGATGAATTCGAGGGTAACGCCATGCATCTCTCGTTTTATACGAGTCTCCTTAGCGCGGTGGCGGCAATCCCGCCCCTCACACTTCCAGCGAGGTCCCAACCATTGCGTATTTTTTGGACCTGTAAATGTTTTGCCTGCAGGAGAGGGGCTGGGCGAGTTGCAGATGTTCACTTGGTCGTCCTTTTGATTCACCTACTATTTTTCACCATTTGTCCTGTGGTCCTCAGTGTGACGACGTCGCCCATCCAACATTTTCACCGAGAATAAAAGCATAGACGACATCTTCCGTTGCGAATGGGACTGCCACCTGTCGCATGTAAAACTCATCATATCAGAGAAAATGAATCAGCAATTCGGATAGCATTTCGAGCATTAATGCTTGCTTGGTTGCCAGACGTTCGCGTTCATCTTCCAATAGTGACTTATTTCTGGCTTTCAAATCATGTGTTCGTCACAAAGTGGACTGGTGTTCAAGACGATAGATGGTAAAATCATTGATAGGAATAAAGAAAGGCCCACGGATACGCAGTTCCTCAGGTGAGTCATGAACACTATTACGCAACATTTGACTCCAGCTTTTTCTCATCTGCACCAGGGGTGGTTGTCGCAGATACGTATGGCGTGCCTGCAACATCTTCGCCATTCAAGGGCATGTCAGTGGTGGGGCGTGCCGTCGATTCCATCGGCGGGGTGACCGCGTCAGAAGGCAAGGTGCTAGAGTGCGTCCCGAAGTAACCCTCTACTGTCTCACGTGCTTTATCGACCTGTGGTTGTAAACTCGTTTGTGCGCGGTCGATATGCGGTTGTGCGGCGGCTTGTGCAGATGCAAGATATTGCTGAGCGGTGCCAACAGCAGATGATGCCGACGTCTGCAATGATGATATGACTCCACCTTCTGCCTTGCTGGGTGCTGGTGTGGCTATTCCAGTTGAAGAACCTATGAGCTGGTTAGCCGTGGCTTGCGGATCTGTGCTGCCGTGAAGATACTCCTACGAAACGGACATTCATTCCGGTATAGGGGCAATGTAACCAGTGGTCTCACCTGAGCAGAAGTGACAACACTCTCCACCATTGTCTTTGCTTGATCTAGATAACTCGCGCTAGTATCCTTGGCCATACGAAGATCCCTCTGCCCTTCTGAGGCTGCAGCGTTCGTCTTCTGAGACAATTCACTTTTGAGGACATCAAAGGCAGTATGATTCCCTCCTGTCAGTTCAGGCCCCATTCCCTAAATTTGAGTTACTAGAACCATTTGTCGCCGGAATGCATGCATGAATGCTTACCTGCGCAACCTGAGCTGCTTTCTTTGCTGCTTGTTGAACGTGCTCTGCGTTCTCCTCCACTTCGTGTGCAACACGGGAGTCAGGTGCTTCGGCCTGCGCGTAAGCGGCAGTTGTCTCATGCCTGAACTCTCCTACCAGTCTACTGTCAATGTCTCAGCTGGGAATCTGTATAACAAATGCTCACTCGACGCCCTGAGCCTCCTCGACATTAAACGTGGATCCTGTCTTGACTATGTTCGACATGGTTGCTTATGATAACTTGTTGAACTGTCGCTGTCGCACTTGTCTTATACACCTGCACCCTCCATGACGTCATAGCTGGCCATAGCGGTGACGTCACGCGTCAAGTACAAGGTGATGCGCTGGTGATGACGTTCGGCTCCAGTGGACACTCCATTACACCCATTCCCCGAACTACACCTTGCTCTGCTTCTGACCGTGGTTACTCGCATTTGCAAGGGCACCTACCGGATGCGACATTTTTCGTTTTGAATCGTCCTGGGTCTGAAGCTCGAGTTTCGGTGTCGACGAGGGGCTAATGAGTCACGGATTTTTTCCCTACGCTACAGATTATCCATTCAGCCACTCGTTGTTTGGAATGACTGTCCTTAGGTGCGTACTTATCGCCATCATCGTTGGACATTCATCACTGAGGAATGATCCTGAATAGGGGTAGCGCTAGCGACAGTGTACCCCGACATGTTTTTGGCTGAGCGTAAGGCATCAGTCAAGGATGGTGCGATGTTGATAGCAGCTGACTCAGTCATTTCCTCCTCGAAAGTCCATCACATCACAAAGGCAAGGCTCAACCTTGGGTGACTTCAGAAGCTTTTTGCATGATGATCAGATATCAAAATAACTCCAACCGACTCCACAAACCTTGGATTTGGCATGTTCGACCATCCGGTTGCACTGTTCTTCACAGTGTGCACTTTTCTTGGTAGGCTTGTGGGTGTACAAACTTTTGCTCCCATCGCCACTGGTGTTGGTTACAAAAGCCACGGACTGGAGCGTTGCTGTAATCTTATTTGTCCATGGCCAGGAAGCGCATTTTTGTTTCGGAGTGTAAGGGTGTAGCACATCGGATCTAGCATCAGCATAATGTTTCGTAGGGCGCTTACTATGGAGACTAGATGGGTGCACGCACCCATGTTTTTTGAAATCCTTCTCGACAGTTGGCTCATCGGCAATGTAGAGGCATAGGGTCTGGAGGTCACGAAACAACCAATCAAAAAATGGTTCTTGCTACTGGGCTCGTGTGACTCGAGATTTTGCAGCTATCATAAGTCTGTCTAGAGCAATGTATGAAGTTTGAAAACTGTGTCATAGGGACCAAGCGGTCCTTGGGTTGCGAATGCTGAGTATGAACAGAGTGCGGTTAGAGAACGATGAATAATGGAAAATCAAGTTCGTTGCGATATTGGCTGCGGGGTATGCAGACTTCATATGATCGTACACAAGGAGGAGAAAAAAAGAAAGAGATCTGTCCGTCATCAACAACGCATGGAAAGAGAAGCTCATAACAGATACGTAATACTTGAAACTCGTTAAATCCGGCGTGAAGACTCCTCTCGTGAGCTGATCTTCAGGAATCGAGCAAGGACCTCTTCCGAGCCACGTTTGAAGAGTTCCACGCCTCGTGCAGGATCCCAAACACGGGATGCTCGGGGTGGAGTACTAGGAGACCGCCCTTCGTCTGGTGATACAGGACCTAGAGAAGATGAAGTTGGAGATTCACTGGAAAGCAGTGGAGAGGGGGACTGATGGTGGACTCGGCGTTCTACCCCTTCCTGCTCTCGGGGTTGTTTCGCCAGGGTGTCCCGTCTGGGGAGGCGAAAGGGTCTCCGGAGAACCTATCATAGCTGAAGGAATTATTCCAACCATGACCTCCGCTGGAGGAGGAGTGGGGGATCGCGGCGTTGACACCTGCGGAATAACAGGGGACAACAAGCCGCTCGACTCAGCACCCGCGGCAACATCCATCACGGGCGGCAGCACCCTGAGACTTGCTGAAGGGTGCCACTGCTTCTTCATCGATCCGCTCTGCCGTGCGCACCCTCAATGGCCGCCTTGCAACGGCATCCTCCGTGGTAACCTGCACACTCTGGCTGCGCATTTCCCTCGCATCCGTCTGCACTCCAAATGATTGGTATTTCTTCCTCGCGGTTGCGATGCTAGAACTGCGAGATCGTACCTTTGTCACTGTCTGTCTGCCTTCGTCTCTATCGGAGTCCACCTCATCCTCTACGTCACCATCGTGACTGCTGGCTTCTGACTTCTCCTCCCAGGGTTTCTTTGGGTTCTCGAATGCGGATGCTAGGGGAGTAGGCCCTGGAGGGCGCGCAAACTTCGAACCAAACTTTTGGATGCCAGGAACAGCATCCCACATGTTCCCAGATGTCAATGATGGGAAACCCGCTAACGGCGAAGGCATCGGCTGGTGTGCCCCAAACTCCCTGCTCATCTTGCGCTCAGGAGTCGATGGAAGCGCAGCAGAACGAGGCGGGGACTGCAAGAATATTGACCCTGGTGGACGGGTTTCGCCTTCTGGGAACACACGTGCAGGAGTAGCACGAGGGCGTTCCTCCCAAGGGAAGACGCGCTTGACCTTGGCGCGATCAGGAGTGGGTGGCGCAGTGCCACCCTCAGCGGCAGGCCCAGTGACATTGCGGTAGTGCCCCAGCTGGAGAAGCATCTGAGGAATCTCCGGTACAGGTGGTGGACTGAAGAGTGTTTGAGGTGAAGGGTCTGCCTGGACCGGGCTAATCTCCGTGCTCGTTGCATCTGTCTCAGAGGACATACTCGAGGACGACCTTGATGGCGATATTGCAGAATTTCTGCTTCTGCTGGGAGAATCATTCCAGATATTTGGGAAATAGTTACTCGGGAGTGGGGAGGGAGTAGAAATGGTTTTGGGTGGCGCTTCGACCGCGGCATTCCATGAGAGAAGGGGTGGGGAAGTAGGGCGTGATAGCCCGATCCTTCGTTCTTGCAACGAAAGGGGTGACTTTGGTTGATTTCCGCGCACGACATTGAAGGGTGGGGTGACATAATGGAGTGGTGTCGGAGGGAGAGATAACAGACGCACTTGCGGTGCAGAAGGCACCTCGTCGCTGTTTGGAGTTGGCAATGTAGTCCATCTCATAGGTGAATCCAATGACAGTGACGCTATCTGTTGAACAGGAGTGGTGGGTTCAGCGACCGTGTCGCCGATGTTTGAATCAGCAGGCTCAGTTGCAGACTGGGGAGGATCATGCTCCTCAGGTTTCTTCTGCTTCGCGGGGCGCGGTCTCATGAGGTCGAAAGCGCCCCTCAAGGGGCATACTCTTGTACTCGCCCTCTCCACTTGATCGATCACTTGAAAGGAAACCCATTGCGCCCATGCCTTGAAGGGCCAAACGACGTAAGACGTCGAGACCAAGTGGAGCTCCACCTGATGCGCCCGCAGACTCTACCGTTGCACGAGTATTCGTCTCATCTTCCCATGCTGAGACATATTTGCTGACAGGAACAGCGAGATCCGGTGAGGTGGGTTTTGACCGATAGTGCTTGTCATAAACGCTGTACCACCGATCGACGAGCGAGCCATAGTCGTAAGCCTGCTGAGGTTGCTTGATAGCTGACTCTGATTCTTGAGAGTGTTGCTCCATCTGAGAAGATGATGCTTGAGCTGATGAGGATCCTGGGGCGCGATAAGGAATGGAATGCCAGGGCTTATTAGGTCCGATGAAATGCACCGCGGATATTTGGGAACCGAAACGTTCGTATGCAGGGGCATATCTAACGCGTAATAAGTATGTGATTAACCATGCGAGCGAAAGAAGAATGATATTACTAACGTATATGCAGCCGTAGGAGTCGTGTTGTAAGTGAAGCTAAGCCTATTCCAGTTGCCTCCTCTCCACTCATTCAAAAGACCTTGATCACCGCCATCCCAACTTCCATTCGTCTTTAGAAGGTCTTGAAGCTCCTTGAACTTATCTTCACCAGGGGAAAGTACCATGACACCCGAGTTGAATATATCGGGCCATCCTACGTCAGGTACCGCAGAAAACTCGTGGTCAAGTTGGAACAGTTGGGACAAGGGGCGTAATGGGAGAACATCCGCATCAAGGAATATTACCTTGGAGTACTGCGTGAGGCGGAATACGTGTAGTTTTGTTAAGACCGTATCAAGGTCAGGGCGTCCTGTAATCAAATGAACATGCTATTAGCCTAGCTATTTCCACTGTGCACAGAGAAGCTGGGTTGCGGATGATAAGCTTGGACACGATGCATTCATACCCCACATATGGGGCACCATGCCGGAACTGGCCTGGGAACTATTAGGATATTCCGACAGAGAGAAGCTTTCGTGCTCTCAGCGGGTGCATTCAGAAGCAACCCAGTCAACGCAGCAACGACTCACCCAGTAGAGATAGTCCCGCAGGATCAGATTGGTCTATGACCTCAACACCAATGACAATATCGTACGCCTTCCTAAGCAACTTGATGGTAGTGATGTCAAGTGTTTCTGGTGTGACCATGCACACCGTGTCATACTCCACCTCATAAGGTTGAGTCTGATGCACATCCTTCAAAGCACCTGAAATGACGAGTGCGCCTGGTAGATAGGAATCTGAAGTTACCAGAGTCACGAAAGCAAAATGAGTGTACATGGCGAAATTAAACGTTTCGAACGCGTCAAATGACGCGTCCAGACGTATAACTTAGTGGAACTAGAGGAGAGAAACAAAGATACCAATATTTAGTTATCGTGCAGTAGTTTGTCAAGCTCGCCTCAATTTCAAATTTGCCTCCACCTTACATAATAGAACTATTTATTTATAGATCGGGGGGTTTACAACGCAAAACAAAGAACTGTGGATTCTACAGTAAACCAAGGAGAAAGTAAGGCGTCCACGGCAAAATAAGCTCTATGAGAGTTTATTCGTCTCGGTCCTTGTACATAAGACCCTGACGCTCCTCGTCCGCACCGTCCTGTTTATCGCCGGATGCTCTGGGCTCCCCATGCCGCTTCTTTGCGGTCGTCTCACCTTCATCCTCGCTTCCCATATCCTCATCGCCGATCTCAAACACGACGTGATCCTCCGCAAGGGCTTCAGGTTCTCGCCGTGAGTTGACGAGCGTGATCTCGTCATCCTCTCGGGCAACGATACGTTGTTGGAGTGCCTCGAGGTCATAATCCTCAGCATCTTCATCTTCTTGTGCGATTTCGTCGGACATAGCGAGGCGGCGGTTGTGCTCTGATGGCCGCCAGAGGTACGCGATGCTCCAGAAGGAGACAAAGTAGAGGAGTGCGAGGTAACCATCGAGCAGCCACCAGCGGTATCTCCATGATTTTGCTGCGTAATCTACAAACCAGATATGTTGACACGAATTGTAAATTTGTTCATGAATCATGACGCACCTTCAGCTAGCCTATCAGAGAACGACATCGAAGAGATAACGAAAAATATGGCGACAATAGCCACCGTGGCAAGGAGGATATAATGCAGGCGTTTGAACATCCTGAGTTTGTATCTTTGCTTGCGCACACTTAGATGTGTCATTGTACCTAAAACAAACTTATGACAAGGCATCCAAGATAAGAAATGATCGGACAAACTGCTCAACGAGTACAAGATCCACATAAGAAACCCACTCAGCGTGAACGCCAGCGGTATGACGAACATCAGGAGTATCAATGCTGACGTCGACTCGAGTTCGAGTTCGACTATACCCACGGCATAGAGAACTGATAACAATGGTCATTTCACCTCTGATACCACAAAAAGTTGAGTATACCTCCAAAGATAAAGTGCAGCCCTGCAAGAATCTGACACTTGAGCATCGTGGGCCCTAGAGATTCACAGACGACACTGAGCCCGAGGGACACGACGAGGAGCATAAAGAAGGAAAGAGCATTGCGTCCCGCGTCCAGGATGGCAACTACAGAGGGTGAGCAGCTGAAGAGTCATTCCATTGATTGCCCGTACCAACAAAGAGGAAGACAACGGACGCCGTGGTCTTCCCATGTGCGTTAAGGTATCGGTAGTATACTAGGCATGGTCAGCACTGATGTCATGTCATGACGAAACGTCCTACCCCAGTTTGCGACCATTTCGATGACAAGGAACGCAATCAAGCTCGAGAGATAGTACTGAAATACACGTTAGATCAACCAACATGTATAGAACATGACGAACCTGGATGGGCAATAGCTCCGTAACATGTTTGTAGCAGAGCCATGCCCACACAGAGCCTACGATGGCATATGCAAAGAACATGGCAAGGTAAAACTAGTCGTCGTGATTAGAGACATGATGACGGACTACGTTTTCAACTCACGTTAACTTTGGGATAGTCGGTAGCTGGAAGTTTTCCATCAAAAGTGTTCTGGAAAAGAACGACGCCGTTGTATGTTGGATGAGACGGGACATCTGTAGGGGCCTGGCGGGCAGTTGGATTCATTACCGTGACAGGCACGATGGCTGTAATAGAAATAAGCCAAGGGAGGAGATACAGGGTAACTCGGACTTGCCTACGCAATAATAGCCCTTCTTGCGGACTTGATATTGTATAGGGTTGTGTATACGCAATGGTCCCGTATGGGCTCGGGTTTAGGGTGTCATTCGATTGTCGAGGACTGTGAAGCTCTCGTGAACTCCACGGCGAAGTATAATTATCAGCAGGCTAGAGTAGGGTTACCCTCAGGACTTTCCCATAACCCTGATGAATCAGAGGATGCGGTGCTGGTCTGGTTAAGCGCAACACTGGCAGTCCAGAATGTTGTTTGGGGAATGGTAGGTCCCGTCATCAGACGAGAAGATAAATTTTCCGACATCTTCATATGCGCAGAGGCCGATTCTGACTGCGTCTGTTGTACACACATAGGTCTTCTGCTGAGAGTACTATTGCTGAGGCGGCAAACCGTGTTGTAAGGGGTTACTCACGGGTAAGGAATCATCCGTTGTGGAGGTAGTGACACCAAGATACTCGACATCCTTCCATTCATAAATAACCATTGCTACCTGACCTTGTGAAGAACTTTCGTCAAACGTGACTATGACACGTTAGTCGTGTAAGTAAATTGGCGAATGCTTGTAAAGGTGCTGCGCACCGTTGATGAAAGTGGACTGGCTAGCCCACATTCCCGAACATACTTGCCGGGAATAATCCGAGTCTGAGAACGGAACCTCATATCCTGCTGCAAGGGAGCAAGCCGCCAGGACACCCAGCGCGATCGCCTGCAGCTTCGAATTTTGGCGCATACCAGAAAGCGTTTGTTTTGGTTTATTTTGCAAAGGCTTCTCGTCTTGTCCACGCCAATTCCAATTACTGCGCTCTAACTTAGTAGGTAACCGGGAAGCACTGGTCTATACAACCAGCGGCGAAGTCGAAAGTTAACACTGCTCATCACTGATCTCATCATGCTCGGTGACGACGAGGACGTCTTTGACAGTGTCACTTGGGAGTCCCCTTCGGCACCCTATGACGCCGATCACACCGTCCAACCGTCTGGCCCAGGCTTCAAGCAGAGTACGGCAGGGACAGAGGATGAACGGGGCCCGCACGATCCAAAGTGGGAGGGATTTCTCATTGTTACCGTCAAGGATCCTGTAAAGGAGCTCGCAGAAACGAAGGACGCATACGTCTCCTACCTAGTCTCGGCAAAGGTGCGTCGTAATGTAGCTCTACTCTTGTGTCCGTCTCTGAAGCATTTGCAGACCAACCTTCGAATATTTTCTATTCCTACTCCTTCCTCTCGTCGACGATTCCAGGACTTTGTATTTCTGCGAGACCACCTCGTAAAGGATTTCCCAGCATGTGTGGTACCTGCTCTCCCCGACAAGCACAGGCTAGGTATGCGTTTCCCTTGGATTTCGTTTATGGTCTGACCATTCATAGAATACCTTACGGGCGATCGCTTCAGCCCGGAGTTCATGGAGCGCCGCAGACTAGAGTACGTATATGCAGCGTGCGGACTCGTCAGCGACTCATCCTTGACAGCCTCCACCGTTTCCTTGAACGGATATCCCGACACCCAACCCTACAACGCAGCACCCTAGTCCGTGCGTTCTTCGAGTCCACGGAATGGGTACGTCTCTTCATCGCAGTCCAAACACCCCTAACACCTTGCAGCACGTTCATATGCACCAACATCTCGCACATCCTCCAGGGCCAGAACCTACACCAGGAATCATCGATAACATCTCAGACACCCTCCTCAACGCGTTTGCACGCGTCCGCAAGCCCGACGAACGCTTTCTCGACATGCGTGAGTCTGTCGACAAATTCGAGGATGGGCTGGTCATCTGCGAGCGCCTCTGGAACCGCACCCGTGGTCGTACAAATGGTGAGCCTAATTTATCCCAGTGTAAGGGGGTATCTGAGACTGAACGAGGTGGCCATCTCGCCCCTGGTGAAGATCTCACAGCGGACTATCACGATCTAGCGGTCGCCGTGCAGGGACTTGGTTTTCTGGAGTCAGGGATCACAGACCCATTGAACCACTTCTCAAATACCCTACTCGAATTCTCTGCATTGCTCAGGCACAAGGTATGATGTTTCGATGGTATCCAAGTTACCTACTCACCGCCTCTTTCCAGACTCAAACGACCACCGACCCTTTCCTTGTTCATCTCCATTCACTGCTCACCTACTCCCACGCCAATCGTGCAGTCCTGAAACTTCGCGACCAGAAGCAACTTGATTTTGAGGAATTATCAGATTACCTCTCTGGTGTAACACAGGAACGTGATCGGCTGTCTGCCGTTATTTCAGGGCACGCAGGGAGTACCGGGCTAGGGTTGAGTGCGTACCTGAAGGACAAAGTGGAAGCACTCAGGGGTGCTGACGATGATCGGAGTCGAGTGGAGAAGATGAGGAAGTTGGATGTTAAGATTAAGGAGGTGCGTGGCTTTGTCGTGGTGCCTACTTGTCGGTTTTTCCAACCTTGGGGTTAGCTGCAAGACGCTGTGACAACAGCGCACGAGACATCAGATGCGTTCAGTGACGAGACTTTACGAGAGCAGACTATATTCCAATATACGAAGGAAGCGGAGATGAAAGAAATGCTGGGCAACCTTGCGGAAGGTGAAATTGAATTTTATCAATCGGTACGTTGTTCTTTCAATAAGTCTATTCCTCGAGTTTCATAAGTTATCCAGGCAATGGAGGAATGGGAGCGGATTATACCTATCATCCAACGGATACGGGTGGACGTTTAGCGTTCAGCACTAATTTGATCTAATGTTTTCATCTTCTATTTTGCTGTCATCTCGCACGCATGCAAGGACTTCGTTCACAATGTATTACTAGTAATTCAAAGTAGATTATGATTAAGCACGTGAACTGCGAAGCTAGTGTTAAATAGCTTTGGCCTTTCCTTTTCCTTTGATATCGTACGCGGAATCATCTGGGTCCTTGGTGCGTTGAAGCTTTTCTTCGGATTCTTGGACTGCAAGGGAGATCTGTGGTACATAATGTGAATGATGATCACGAGTTTCATCAACGGAACTTCCGCACGCTGATGATGCCCGTGTCCACTGCCCGAAGGAGGTGCAACTGTGCTTCTTCAGATGCCCCGGAGGTTGTGTGCTGACGGTCTGCAGGTACCCATGGTGGGGGTTCCTTTTCTAAAGCTCCACAGTCTGTTATAAGTATCTGACTAGGATTCCTCACGTTATCCTTGGATGCTGAGGGTACTGTATTTTCCTTAAGTTCAAGAACTATTGCAAATGAGGCCTCCTCTACCCCAGCTCAGGTAAGAAGTCTATCACCAGAGACGAAGAGATAGGCTTACCGCCGCTGGGAAGCTCGAGCAGCCCCAGTTGGGACTCGATCATATTCAGTTTGATGAGAAATGAGCGAAAATACTGGCCGAGTTTCGCAGGGGACATCGCGTCCTGCACACTAGTAGGCGGACGTCATTGCCTGCCTTCGCAAGTGAAGGATGCAGCGCACCTCGTGTCTTTGTTGTAGGACTCGATCTCAATCATGTTTTGGATTGAAAAGACGAAGCGCTCGAGGGCGACTTGGTTCCTGTCCTTGATAACGACTACCACCTTGTCCACATTACCCTATATTTATCGGATACTTTACTGCAGGAGAAGACGTGAAGGTCATGTTAATAACTCACGAGTACAAGTTCATCGGAAACAGCCTTGACGGTGCCGGATATATACTCATTTAATGCGGGATGACGCGACTGGAAGACGGGGGTGTCGTACTTCTTCCGTCGCACAAACAGGTCTGCTGGGTATATTTGTCTGACGTAGAGGATAGTATGGATGGCAACTTCGACTGAATGTTAACGCTGGTTAGATGACGGTCATGGGAGTCGTGGTCAAACAAACTCACGAAACTCCGTTATCCCCTTCACCGCTTCTAGTCTATCTCGTGAGGGACTTCTGAGGAACGCGGAGGTTCACACTCACGATTCCAGGTGAGAGGCGTCTCCGACATGGCGTGTGTTTGAGACCAGACTTTGACGATGCGTCTTGGAACACGAAGGCCTGATATATCAGCTTGATGCTATCCTTAGAACGCGAACACTGTGATTCGTGTTGGAGGATACAGGGGTTGGTTGCAAGTAGTTAGTCAAGCGCGGCGTTAAGTACGCGCGGCCCCGCGCGACCACATTTCCACCGATCACGTGGATCGCGTACCACAGTGTTCCGTACCTACCACCTAAGTGACCTGACGAAAAGTGAGTTATGACTCAAGTTCTAATCATGGTTCACACTCCGGCTTCATTGTCCAACAAACAATTAATGTAAAGACTACAATGCTCTCTCGTGATGCAGGGATCGATAGCTAATTATGTTCCATCCCTGACACGACCAGTGGAGACAGTATACAAGCGAGCTGCGATGTTCATGCTTTGCAATTCCTGGATCAAAGTGATATCAGCGCAATTCTAACGTCAAATCAGAGTGAAAGCGAACCTGGAACAACAGTTTCGCAGCATAAGGAATGTACAACTGTGAACACGCCGTCTTGTTTTTGCATGCACGACACTCGAAGCTTTGTTTTTTCTGTCACCGATATTAGTAGATGATAATTCATGACATGGCAGGCACTCACGAGGTTGGCGATTGCAGTGAGACCGCATCTGAAGATTCAAAGTGAGTCCAAATAACACAATCAAACGAATCAAACGACTCACATATCGCAAACATGCAAACGGTAGGCATCACTAGCCTCAAACAAACGCTCCTTCAAGAATCCAGCGACACCATGCGAAATCATACAATCACGTTCCATCTCTCCGAAACGGAGACCACCATCACGACTACGACCCTCCACCGGCTGTCGCGTCAAGATCTGCACGGGACCTCTTGCGCGCGAATGGATCTTATCGTCTACCATGTGTTTGAGACGCTGGTAGTACGTGGGGCCGAGGTAAACCTGCGCTTGGAGCTTCCTGCCTGTATGGCCATGGTACATAACTTCAAGACCACGGGACTGGTAGCCCTTCTGGCGCAGGAAGGTCGATACTGACTCGACCGTGAGATCGGTGAAGGGAGTTGCGTCACCCTCATTACCAATCAACGTCGCCACCTTGGAGAGCAAACACTCGACCAAGTGACCAATGGTCATACGCGATGGGATGGCATGAGGATTGATGACAATATCAGGAACAATCCCCTCGGCAGTGAAGGGCATGTCTTCCTGTCGGTAAGTGATACCGATAGTTCCCTTCTGACCGTGGCGAGACGCAAACTTGTCGCCAATCTGGGGAATACGCGTCGACCGAACACGAACTTTGACGAACTTCTGGCCCTCCGAATTGGTCGTGATCAACACTTGATCAACGATACCATTTTCTGTGCTTTTCAGCGGAGTTGAGACGTCTCGTCTAGTATGTGTCCGAGTACGTTGTCCAAGTTCCTCACTGTCAGGGGGGATGGGGGCAGTTTTGCCGATGATGATATCTTCCCCAGAGACACCAGTACCAGGAGCAATCAGGCCATCGTCTTCGATTTTATCGTACGTGCCATGTTTCATCCGCAACGTTGTATCACGAGTAGGTTTCTCGAACTCCTCCAGCTGCTGTACACCACTCTTCTTCTCCAGGTCCATGTAACTGCGGTAGTATATACTCCGGAAGAGACCTCGGTCGACGGAACTCTGGTTCATGATGACGGAATCTTCTTGGTTGTAGCCACTGTAACAGAGAATGGCCACAATGGCGTTTTGACCAGCAGGAAGCTCTCTGAATTTCAGATACTCCATGGACCGCGTGGTGGCGAGAGGCTTCTGAGGGTAATACAGGATATTGGCCATAGTGTCCATGCGAACCAAGAAATTGGTGAGGTAGATGCCCATGGCTTGTTTACCCATAGCGGATTGATAGGTATTACGAGGAGACTACACACGGTCAATTTTCATATAGAGAAAAAACATACCACTCACCTGGTTGTGGTCAGGGAAAGGAATGATACTGGCGCAGACACCAAGAATCATGCTTGGATGAATCTCACAGTGAGTCCAAGTATGCGTGTTGATCCCTGCCTTCAACCGTGCAGCCGGGTCGTATTCAGCATCATTCTGGTGAGGATCGATACCCGCAGACTGTAACCTGGAGTTCTCGAGGTCTTCCGGAGTCATACAGATCATAACGGTCTCCTCCTCCTCGGCATCCAACAACTCAATAATTCCATTCTTCACCAGCTGCTCCCACTTAAACTCCTCTCCGTCCTCATCGCGGTAACCCTGGTTCAACCACTTGATATGCTTCTTTTGGAGGGCGAGCTGCTGGTTCTCGACGATGAACAGTGGTCGACAGACACGACCAGCGTCCGTGTACAACCGCAGCTCCCGCTCACGAATGTCGCGAACAACGGACACTTCAGGACTGATATCATCTTTTCTTCGCAGCTTCTTAATCGTCTTCACGAGATTAGCAGGATCACGGTGCACACCCATCCAGACACCATTGACGAACACCTTCGTACAAGGCGTTGATGAATGCGCATTCTCCTCCAGCGACTCGAGACCCCATTCTTCCAAGAACTCGATGACCGGTGCAGAATAGGAACCGACGGAGATACATGCCATGAGCGCCAGGTTCTTGACGAGACCACAAGCCTGCCCTTCTGGTGTTTCGGCAGGACATACCATTCCCCAGTGCGAATTATGTAGCTGACGAGGTTTGGCGATCTTGCCCTCACGACCGAGAGGGGTATTGGTCCGACGCAAGTGGGAGAGAGTGGATGCGTAAGTGTACCTGTTCAACACCTGAGACACACCAGCCTTTGACGACATAGCCTTCTTTTGGTCGCCCCAGTTGCCGGTAGCAAGTGAATATTTGAGACCATTGGTAATCGTCTGGTGCTTGACGGCTAGCGAGAGATTGAATTCCTTGTGTGTCTCCACACACTACAAAATAGTGTAGCAAGGGCGAACGTGCAACGCACAAGATAACGTACCTTCTGAAGATAACGGTAAACATCCCTCGTCAATTTCTTGAACAACATGCGGAATAGACCAGCAAGCAGAGGACCAGCCAAATCAAGACGTTTCTTCCCGAAATGATCACGGTCATCCAGCTCTCTCCGCTCAAGGGCGGCGAGCAGTAGTCTGTGGATCATGTATCCGAAGAAGTAGGCCTTCTTTGATTCTGAGCCTTCCGACATGGAGACATGAGGAAGCATCTCCTTCTGCAAGATCTCCTGCGCGTAGCGAATACGCCGCTCTCGTGACAAACCAGTAGTGGTTCCACGGTTTCCGATGAAATCTAGAGCAACCTCGCGATCTTGGATGACAAAACCGTCATCGATACATGGCTTGAGCATTTCAAGCATCTGGGCATCCTGCATGTCATAGCAGATGTGCTCGAGGATGTCTCGGTCGGAGATGACACCGAGAGCGCGGAAGACGACCCAGATTGGAATGTCTACTCGGATGTAAGGGATAGTGGCTTTCATGACGTTTCCCAACTGTGAAACTGAAATGAATACAGAACCCCAGTAGCATGGAACTGTGCTTACCGATCGCTCCTGATTTCTGTGGAACATTTTGACCTGGAATTGACTGATAGTCTTACCACCTTTCTCTACGGCACTTCGAATCTCCGCCAAAAAGTTTATAGGTGATGGCTGTGCCTTGGCAAAGACATAGACGTGGTTGGTCGCCATACGCTCCTGGGCAATGAGGACTTTCTCCGAGCCGTTGATGATGAAGTAACCTCCCGAATCATACGGACACTCGTTCAAGTCGTACAAGTCCTGATCTTGCAAGTCTCGAAGTATACAGAACGTCGAGCGGAGCATGATAGGAACCTGCACATCAGGCTAAGTCATGAAACACCCTTCGTTGACATGTAACACACCTTGCCAATCCAGACCTTCGTGGTATCCTCAGGTGCCTCGTGTCGCTCTGCCTCCCAGAGAATCTCTCCTGGTGCTCCATCAGGATCTTCGCGCCCAAGAAGGACCCTCTTCTTCATCTCAATGTACAACGGAGCTGAATACGTCAAGTTCCGCAAACGGGCCTCCTGGGGAAACACGGGAACCACAGATCCATCCGCTTCCGTGACAGTAGGTCTCGACAGGTAAATCTGGCCAAATTTGATCTCGTAGCGTCGCGTCATGTCCGTGTCATGGCCAGTGTGTTGATCGGCCTGGTCAAGGATAAGATCCGCATTCTCATCCACGAGCTCTTGCATGGTGTTTTGTACGAACTCATCGAAAGAGTCCAATTGCTGCCTGACAAGACCTTTTTGCTCGAAAAAGCTGGAAATGACGGTCCAGCAATCTTCCTGTGTTATCTCTTCGAATTCTTCCTCATCTTCCTCTATGCCGTAGTTTGGGTCGTCATAATTATGCGGCAGTTCTGAGGGCTCAATTTCTGGAGAGTATATGTCATCCAAGACAAGGATATGAAGGAAAAGTGAATATACCTTGGCTCATGATTCAGACAGAGAAACGAGTGTGCAATGAGAACTACTGAACTTCGGACGCAGGTCGTACGAGTCGGAGCCAATGGTAAATCAACTTTTAGTGCAGTGTGTAAATTACAAGACCAGAAGAACAAGTGAGAGATGGAAAACGTTGAATTGGACGTCGACGTCGACGAGCAAGACGCGTTAGCGAGCTTTGTTGACTTGTGTTGACAGTTATACGATGAGAGGTGGACGTCTGAACAAATAATTGCTAACTTGCTACTTCGATGTGTACCTGATGAGATTTATGTATTTAAAGTGGCCTAATGGGCCCGAAGCAAATACAGTCTTGAAAAATACAGTATCATAATCACATATCAGGACTCAGCCTGTCAGATCCTCCAAATTCCCTGGCAACATCTAATCCAACCATGCATCATGCTACTATGCATCCGAGTCCGGTGTTCCATCGAAGTTCTCGATCCAGTCTCGGACGTCCTCCAGCTGATTGAATAATTGCATGAGAGATTCGCCCCCCTCTAGGGCACGACGGCTACGTTCCGCTGGGCTATGACAATCTGCGAACGAAGCCGAGCGGTGAATGTTCCCCGAACGAGGGGTTGCAACGATCGTATTCGGAAGGGCTTGACGCTGAGGACGTGGAGACATCGAACTTTCTTTTGTGCGATGATTCACCGTTCCCGATTCTTCGGCCATTGACTGAAAGATTGATTCCTGTCTCCTACGGCGGGTAACAGTCTTGTTATTTACATTGAGTGGCATAGTTTGCGGTGGCGCACTGTGTAACTGCGCCAAAGGTGGTTTACGAGCGCCCTGACCAAAACTTGGTCTGGTTTGCTGGGAAGGGGTGAGTGGAAGAGCATCAAGGGATATCTGAGCAGTAACTGGGGGAGGTTTCGTCGAGGGATCGCCTGTTTGTTTTGCCTTTCGAGCAAGAATGGCACTCGTCACTTCAGCCAGTGTAGGGAACACCATTTCATTTCGGACACATCTGTCATCCTGACCGCCCATAGTTGGTTGGTTGTGTTGATGCGCTGGTTTGGGAAGACGAGGGATACTAGGAAGGATGGCCTGCTTCGCGAATGGAAGTCGACGAAGGTGGTTTTCTGACTTGCGCCTGTATATGGCAGGCTCGGGAGCGCCGGAGCTGACATACGCCTTCCGCACGACTTTCCGGTAGTGGCAGTCGTCTCCCCCCAGAGCGCGCAAGGCATCCGCACGAGCGCACTCCGGAGAGCAAAAGCAGAAGTCGTGATCTTCCACCGTCTGGTTTCCGCAGAAGCATCGCTTGACACCCATATGGGCTGGTGCAAAAGGATCGGCGTAATTGCGAGGCTTCATATTGTATGGGTGCTGGATGAAGATGAAGTACCGAGGAGCAGTGATTTATGACCACGCCAAATGTAAGACCTTTATAACCATCGCAACCTGGCTTGCTTTGGGTGGTGGACTTTATAAATGATTGTGGCAAAGCACACACAATCGAAAGTGGCCTGTGGGTTAACGGTGCTGTGGACGCGTCCCTGGAAGCGTTCGACCGTCGTCATTCTGCAATGCGAGCACGAGGCGAGACGAAATCTGCACCAGGTAAACGATAAGTGAACAGAAAACTCGACGTGAGAGGCTTGGGATCCCAGGCATGTAGGAAACAGCCCTTCCGAACGCCCAAACCATCATAAAGGTTTGAATGAGCCACTTCAAGGATCCACGATGCAGTTATGATGGACCAGCTGGAACGCACTGCAGGACCTTGGCTTTGTCGTTCCTGGGCAGACAATGCAGAATGAAGTCGTCATTATTTATAAATTGGAAGGCTTAAGCACACACCTGCAGCAATGTGGCTTGATCCAATGATCTAGGACCAAGCATCACCAGGCTTGGTTGAAGGTAATTGGCCTAAATTCACAAAGCAAGTTCGGCTTGAAGGTATCAGAGTCTGAACTGACCGAGTCATCCTGAGTACTTGCGTACAGGGTTATTGGGCGTATGCAAGTTGTGCCAGCTGGCACCACGGAGTCACGCGTCACGGAGTGTAAATGATCAAAAACAAAACAAAACAATGCCAGGACCGTGGATTGAACACGGGACCTCCAGAAACCGATGATTTGCTTCAGTCTGTTGCTCTCCCAGCTGAGCTATCCCGGCTTGCGAGGCAGTTATTTCATCGAACAACAACAGGTGTAGGGACATCGAGGACATTGATAGTTCTACTCTGCAAAATCAGCACTGGATATATCACCAAGAACTTCCTCTTCCTCATCTTCTAGAACAGGGGTCTTGCTCCGTTTCTTTGAAATCGCGCCTCCCGCTGCTGGATCCCCCTCCGTTTCAGCGAGCGTAAGAACAGGTGGTGGTCGGATCTCAGGGGTTGGGCCACTAAAGTCCCTTCCCGTCATTCGCGACAAAGTTTGCATATCTAGGCACAGCGCAAGGATCTTCGTGATTTGCTTCCTACGCCATGAATCATTGGGGACTTACCATAAGGCTGACGATTGTTCAGGCAGTAATTGATTCGTGCTGGGTTCTTCTTGTCCTCCGCTTTGAACTTGTTCTTGCATGACTTGCGGTCGCGACCAGGTAACACATACGATATTAACTCGTAGTTCTCCCCAAATTGCGATAGCGCCTGCAGGTGCCATAAGCATAATCTTCCCCTACATTTAACTCGTCACTTACATCGTAGAATAACTCTGTCTCTTCTGCACTCCACCGCGTGCCTCGGAAACGCCTCCCATACGTCCCAGAATTCACAAATTTGGTGACGTCCGACTCCTCGACATGAGTGTAATCAGCTGTATCATCGCCAGTATTCCTATCCACAAACAGGGACTCTTCGTCGATAATGGTTTCACCATTGGGCCCAATACGGATTTGGACGTTGTATCGACTAGTAGCAACGTCTTCTGAATAGTCAAATCCGCTACCACTCGCATCTCTGACCGCGCCTTCGCGCTGGCCACCGTTCATGGGTACAGAACTGGGTTCTGCAACCTCACTTGTTACAGTGCTTTGTTCAGGTGTAGAGCTGCTTTGACTGGGTCGCGCAGTGTCGTCCTCATTTCGACCGTACTTTTTCGCCTCCATAGTAGCTCTCATTCGCGCTCTCTTTTCTCGATTCGTTTTTTTCCAGGCCAAGTGATTATCGACAATTTGAGCAGCTTTGCTACTGACACGACCCCACCCGTTATCTTCACATAATGTAGCCATGGTCACGGCGGTCGGATCTAAATCTTCTCCGGGGTCTGCGCTAGCATCATAGGGCAAGGAAGGAGCGCGCGTTTTGCGAGATTTCCCCGGACCTTCGGAAGGCGCCCGAGATTGGGACTTACGTTTTCGGGAGCTGGACGCCTGCGCCTCGGGTTCAGCGGTCTGGGGGATGGCTACAACCGGATGTTCTTGAATGACAGGGAGCGTAGGCAGAGGCTGAGAAATCTGTACTTGAGGATCTCGGACAGTTGGAAGAGGTATTGGGGTGTTGATAGGCATCGCAGAACTTCTCTGAGGATCGTGCACGGCGATGGTAGGGACCCTGATTATCTGAGGATCGTGCACGGTGGTGATAGGGACTCTGACAGGAATCAAGGATGGCGGCGGCATGGAGGAGAATGCAACGGGAGGAGTAAGGGTCATAGCAGGTATTGTAATTGGAGCATGCTCTTCTACTGAAGGCTGGATTGGAGGACGGGCGTCAGGGATTGCGGAGGGTTGCCTTGGTGCATTGGCCTCGGGGGCGCGAGGTCGCGCTTTGGCGACCGGCCTAAAGACCGTATTTCCCTTTTCTACGTAAAATAGGATGAACGGTCAGATAAGTGTGTAGGAAAGTACTTACGAACTCGTGTGCTCATTGTCGAGATCCTATTAGATGTTATTAGATGCTAATCAGGCCTCAGGACTTGAGAAGCTCCGCAAAGAAGATCATTTGATTCAGAAGGTTTTGCCAAACATATACAAATAACTCCTCATGAATCGTAGCCAAAACATCATAATATTGCCTGTAGGTCAAGAGCCTGACTGGGAGATAGACAATGCTGAGCAAGATCCATCAAAACTCAAAAGTACAGCAGACAGGTCACCTTTATTTGCTCTCAGATGTACAACCATCTAACTTCCTTGTAGTTTTGTCATCTTACAGTCCCTCAAGCAATGTAAGTTCGCCTAATATTTCGATCTACAGAAGACTGACTACTATCTACAGCAAGAGAGAAATGGCTGCGCTCTACATTTCCAAAGTTCTCCAGCCGTTCAAGGGGCGGAAAGCCCGCCGATGCCATCCCTCCACCGCATACAATGTACAATCGCGGCAGGTGCACTCTGGAGATTGGTCCACATATATTCACGGAAACGACCATATTTGAAGTCCACTATCATCCAGTCCTTGCACACACGACACCTACTTATGCCCAGCAATCAACTATCTCGATTTCGGCTGCGCCACAAGGATCATATACAACTCCCGTCCTTTCGTCATTACCAAATACTCCTAGTATCCCACCGACACTTATCAACCAAGTGAATGTAGCAGCCCTCTCAAATCCAACATTGGCAAATTTATTACAATTGGCCGCCTCAGGAAACGCATCTATGGACCAACTGAAAAACCTTGGCGTAACGATACAGCAACTCGCATCTTCATCCGGAGTGAGCTTGGATGCTTCTTCCATGCAGTCCACACAGGCGCAGAACACAGCTACAGCTGTGGCAACTGGCACTGCGTCGTATAACCAGCCAGTCTACCAAACCAAGGATTTTGATATCGTGATCGAATTCCGTGAGTGTCCTACGGACCGTTGGATTTTCCCTCGTGGACCGGCAGTAGGCAATTTCACACCCGTGCCGGGGTCGATGGGATCATATGGCGAAGTAACTCTGTCTACGCGCGTTCCGTTTGAACAACGGCCTAAAGTAGCTTTGGAGGCTCAACCTGATGGACAAGAGACACCAGAAGCTCAAGAAGTGGTGACTTTTCTTTTCACTGGAGCCGGTGCTCCCGTATGGGATTCAATATCACGCTGGATCGGCTCCGAAGACAAGGTAGAGGAAAACCGCAAGATCCTCGAATCCATTGTGAGTGTTCCGTCCTTGCGACATAAAGTCTTTTTGGTAACTGTTGCACTAAGAAAACACCCGAACGAGTGTATTTAGCACATAGATTAGCAGAGAGCCCCCTGCTAGCGCACATCCAAAACGTCAGCGCTCTGAAATTATTGGTTCTTCTTTGATTCTAACGACCCACAGGTTGCGGTTCCTTCATTCTCTACGAAGCTCCTGAGGTCAACCGCTGAGAGCAGCAATAAACCAAAACGCAAAGCGGCGCCTCGTAAACCTCCTCAACCCCAGCCCCAGCCCCAGCCTCAGTCCCGGCCCCCACCTCCACTTCAAGACGCAAGCCCTGCGCAGCAAAGCGGCGAGCCAGCTCCACCTCCACCAAAGAAAAAGCGCCAATCGCAACCAAAACCCACGCCTTCATTGCCAAAGATCGCTTGCTTTGCGTGCGGTCAAACAGATGTCCCTCTAATTATGGGCGGCAGTAGGTTTCCACACTCTTGTCATGAGGCTGTTCTCAACATTGACCTCGACACGTAGGATATTGTCGACCGTGTGTTGAAGCTGGCTGCGCAATAGATGACATACCACAAGTAGGTGGTAGCCGTTACACCTACCAATCCTCCGCACAAGTATCGAGGCAACACAGCGTTTCACGTACTCCAGATAGCCGACACCACCCCACTACTGCTTCAAACGCCCATTCGGTTTTTGTTCCGTACCCCAAAGCCTCAGCAACAGAGCAAACAAATAACGTACCGACGCCCGATGCGAAGCAGACCTAGATGTCATTAGCAAGATAATTACGTTTACATCGAATACTTGTGTGTGATATGGAATTACAGTGATGGAAATATACATAGTCCGAAATACCAGCGGATACATGATAGCAGAAGAGAAGCTCAGGTGAGGAGGCCCACTAACCAACCCAACCACCAAGCAACGACTCGAAGCTGTAGAATAACAATGCAAGTCTCGAAGAAAACAGCAAACCATAGGATAATGAGTGAGATCCAAATGAACGGCATGATCAACCATCGAAAACCCGAATTGTCGATCCAAGGATGCTTGTAGATGAATGTACAAAAAATGGCCGCGCGCGTTTGCAGAAAGGTGATGCCCACTGTGAACCAGAAGAGGAAGAAGAGCGCGAACCAGTGGCCGACGGACCGACTAGGAAACGACGAGATATCATACCGCTTCAACTCTCCCGTGAACTCGTTCCGGTACCAGGGTATGATGAGGAAATCTTTGATATCTTCGCCGATGGTCCTCCCGTAATTTCTCCAAAATGGTGCAACGGTATCGAGGATGAATGTCAAAGCGTCCATTCCGAATTCCCAGACATGTTGGTATTGATCCTTGTAGCTCTCCTCTAGTGCGATGATTTGAGAGAGCTAGGTGATGCTCAGTACGTATAACGAAGCAATTGGCAATTGATCTTACCTCTGGGTAAACAACTGACGTGTGCGCGAGGGCATTGTTGTACTCCTTCTTGACTTGGGTGTGCAGACTCTTGACTTTGGACAGAGCGCTAGCCACTTCCAACTCCTTGTGCGCCAGAGTCTCCCTCTGATGTCCTATTTCACCCAGCGCGCCCATAAGCGACGATATGGATCCATCAAGTAAGCTATCCGGCACCGACATGACATCTTTCTTAACGACAGAAAGGTAGATCCGGAACACCTGTCGTTGCCGAAGAACACGAGTATGTATGTCCTCGACGGCCCTCCAACCACTCTCTTCCCGAGTCCCGCCAGTTACCGAGGAAGGGTCGATGCTAAAAGCTTCTAAAAGCTCTTGAGGTAGGCCTCGATGCGGGATTCCATGCGTGTTGGCAACCCTTGTACGTAGCGTGTCATATTCCCGCACCTCTGAAGCGATCTTTTGTAATTTCTGGCGCATCCGATAGTTCTGCGCCTTCATGTCATCTAGCATCCTTATCGACCCTTTAAGTTATAGACCTCTCTCGATGCGAAAAGAAACACATACTGCGACTTCATCTCATACTCATGCTCTAGCTCCTCTTCCTCGGCTTCCTCGCGACGCTTTCGTTCCGCTTTCCCAGCTACGTCGGTGACAGGGAGGGACATCCGATGTATCAGTCTCTGACGTGGAACTACTCGCGGTGCAGTAGCGAGAACCTCTGATTCAGGCTTGTCAGGAGGCGGCTCGATCCCACGGTCTGACGCCAGCTCAGAGGGCGACGCATCGTCCGCAGGTGCAGGAGTCTCCTCGTGTACATCTAACGTCTCGCCAAGAGCATTTATCTCTATTTCTGATTCACGGGGCGACTGTAGATGTGATGAAGGCGCATGAGGCTGTCTCCGGTTGCCCCTCTTGCGACGACGACCAGTGACACCAATTGGCGATCCACTGTAGTCTTCTGACTGCGAGTGAATGACAGAGGAAGATCCTTCATCGCTCTCCACCTGCCGACGCCGTATCCGTTGAACAAATGGAAGGCGTCGACTGCTAGTTGGTGAAAGTCCGCCTGGAGAGCTCCCACGACGGTAAGGGGATGATGTAGATGCGATACTATGGGCGGCATCAACCAGAGCCGGGATGACGTTGCGCAATCCTCGACTCTTGTCGTCAACGCTCCTGTAGTCGCCGTCTATCGAGCTGCGAGCGGAGTCAATTCTGGGCTCGAATGATATTTGGCCATCTGAGGAGCGTATTCTTCTGAGTGAATCTCCGAAAGAACGATGTAGCGAGGGGGAAGATCTGATCGGATGAAAAGGATATGAAGGAAGACTTAGTGACGCGTCTGAGAGAAGTGATCCTCCCCGAGCAGAGGTAGAATCGTCACGAATGACAGGTGAACTAGAATTTATCCTGTTGGATTTATTACATTCTTCCACGATCAAAGCCGACAGATGCCATTTCGATCGTTTCCCGCCATGTTTGTCTAATAGGTGTTTGAGCCAAGTGAGTGGCTCAGCGCTATCTAGCCAGGCTTGCGCGCCCGGATCAGAGTCAGCGTACCACCGTGCGGCCTTTGCCAGGTTGATGGGGTCCTCGTTCGAAACGGAATTATAAACTAGGTTGTACCTCCGTCCCAATTGGTTGCTAACAATAGCTGCCTTGCGGAATGTTGGCTGTTTCGCTTTGGATCTAATCCTAGAAATCCTATCTGTGCGGCAGAATGAGCATGTGATTGATGCCCCGACTCCAAGAGCTAACCTGCAAAAAGAGTGTCTTGCTTCTCAAATATGGCTTTGTTCGAAGACGATGGTCTTTCTTTGCCTTTACGTTTACCCAATGACCAACGTCTTTCGAGTCTTTCTTCCTCAGACTGGGACCCACTCCAGTCCAAAGTGGCCCCTCCATTCGAAGAAAGGGGAACAGGGTGAAGGGGAGCTGCCTGAACAGATGGGCTAAAATCAATGTCCAAAGGAATACCTGAACGACGAATGAAAGTTGGCGGAGATGCGGAAACTGGAGGAGGTTGTTGGAAAGATGCACCCTGCCCCAGCTCGAGAGGAGTTTGAACTTCAGGAACAGTTGGCTGCGATGGGGTGAATGACATGCGATCTCGCCTTCGAGATTGCAATTCTAGAGCTCGTTGGACGTCTTGAAGGATCTTGGGGTCTAGACTAAGATGTTCATGAGTAGTCACACAGCTGACAATTGTTCCACTTGCCCTCATGAGCTACATTAGAATTGTTAGTGTTGAAACACGAGTAGAAGCATCGGACTCACACAAGTCATATTCGTCCGAGAAAGCTGAGGGTTCGAACTCAGCGACTAAGGGGTCCTTGAGAGTAGACAAGCCTTTGCTCTGACTCATTCTATTGGACCTGCGTCGCGATTCAGCGCTGCGAGATGAAAATCTCTTCGAAGGAGAGATCTCAGGGAAGACTGGAGTAGTGACCCCCATGGAAAGAGGACGACCTTTTCCGTCCCCTAGTTCTGTTGGGTCTGCCTTCGTTGGTGTGATAGGAAGAACAGAAGAACCCATGGATGAACGCGACGACCCTCCATGAGGTGTTGCAACAAGGAACTGGTCTGGAAAGCGGATGCGAGTCGGAAGCGGGGAAGTCGTGTGGTTAGCTAGAGCAGGGGCTGTGGGTTGACTGAAGCTTGTTGATGCAGCAGAAGCTGGTTCTGGTTCTGCCATTCAGTGGCGGAGAGTTGAAAGTAACGTGAAGCTAACGCTACGAAAGGGTAAGTAGAAGCTACTAGTAGAGAAACGGAATTCATGCGGTTGGATGAATCAGAGCGCGAATTGCTTTGTATGGAAACAAGGTACATACACATGCCAAGAATTTTCCGTGTGATTACAACGAGGTCAGGGGTCAGGTACACTCTAAATCTATGTACAGAATTTTCTATGTATGCTCTATGCTCTATGGTCAATCGAGCGCTGAGGGATGTAAAATGTCAAAGAAACGGTCTATGAACTTTGCAAGTCTATGGTATAGGGTTTCCACAATGTGGAATAGAGTGGAACACATCATGCTCTGCCAGCAGTTTTGCGGCGCAGACGATTGGAGTGGACCGTTGACGGTTCGAGCATCGGCCGCTTCTTCTGTGAATTAGACATCGACGTAGTACGCAGCCTCTTAAAGGGATTGAAGCGGGCTAGCCCCAACGGCTTGGTAGACTTCTCAAACCGAGGGTCTTCGGTAGTGGGGAAAGGGAGGCGACGAACCGCCTCCATCGAGGTGCGGTCACGTTGTCGTGGAGGGAAATGTATCCGGGGAGCCGGAGCTAGACGTCAAAGATAGCAACGTTAGAAAAACTTATGCAGCGAGCCATGAAACGCACCAGGTGGAGGCAAAACATGAACGGGATCATGAGAGTAGTCACGAACAGTCGCGTAGTCGAACGAAGGTCGACGAAAATGACGACTTCGAGGGCCGGTGGTAGGAGGCTTGAAGGAGACAGCAGATACCGGTGGACGGGGAAACATCCTAGACACAGATTCGAGTGTGTAATGTTGCCCAATCGATATGCAGCGACGGTGCTTGCGATCGACTGAAACACGAAGATCGTGTGTCCGGTCAATGGATGCACAACGCTCTTGCTTGCGGTTAACAGATGCACGGCGTTCTTGCCGTCTGTCAGGAGACACTCGAGGGCTTGTGGTAGGAGGCTTGAAGGAGACAGCAGATACCGGTGGACGGGGAAACGTCCTATACACAGATTCGTGTGCGTAATGTTGCCCCGTCGGTATGCAGCGACAGTGCTCGCGGTCGGCTGGAACGCGGAGATCGGGTCGCCGGTCAATAGATGCACGGTGTTCTCGCTGTCTGTCAAGAGACACTCGAGGGCCTGTGGTAGGAGGCTTGAAGGAGACAGCAGATACCGGTGGACGGGGGAACGACCTAGACACAGGTTCGCGTGTATAATGTTGCCCAATCGACATGCAGCAACAGCGCTCGCGATCGACTGAAAAGCGAAGATCCTGTTTCCGGTCCATGGATACACGATGCTCTCGTTCTCGGTCAACAGATGCACGGGGTTCTCGCTGTCTGTCAGGAGACACACGGCACCCTCGTTCGCAATCAACAGATCCACGGTGTTTTGGCTGTATGTCAAATGACACGTGACGTGCTCGTTCGCGATCGACAGATGCACGCCGTTCTCGCTCTCTGTCAACAGATGGGCGACATACTCGTTCGGTATCAAAAGAAACACGTTTGTGTTCCTTGCGCTCAGGAGGCCGTTGCTCGTCATACGGGGGACGCTCGACTGGCAGCTGACATGCCCACTCTGTCATTCCGCCACCGGATTAAGCAAACGTTATTGACATGCAAAAAAAATTGGTGTACCTGGCTCTCGGGCTGCCATAGCCCAATCATTCTGAACCTCTACATCATGCCACATAAAGTCTTCTCCCCTGAACGAAGGTGGTCGGAAGTTGCTTGTCGCATCCAATCGTGACGTATTCTGTGCATCACGGACGCCATTGAGCATCTGTGCCCTGTATCGCCGTAGTACCGCGCGGCCGACGCGGGGGAAGTGGCTCATGGGGCGCCGGGTGTAGGGGTGGGAGAACCTCAGGAAAGCCATATAAAGCAGCAGTGTACATCACAGCAGTGAGATGAAATATTGAGATAACAGAAAGATGGGTATGAGGAATCGGAGGGTATCAGTATGACAGGATAGGATGACAGAGAAACAGGGAACCTAAATAGTCGAGCAGCAATGGCGAGCGCTTACGCGAGTGGCATTCATCCACGACTTTGGACAGTGAATTCATTAGGTGGAGAACACGTGCTACACTTTAGTGCCACAAAGGCATGTAAATTGTCAGACCTGCAAAGATGCTTGTAAGGCACTCGCTTGTAGCGGGTATCAGTGGCCACAGTTCCTGTCGTCATTCCACCGATCTTCACTTCAATGCATACGCAACTCTATTTTGATTATCTCATGAACGAGGTGTGGTGGGTTGCTGGTGGAGGGAAATGGTAAACTACAGCTCGTGAGAACCACCTTGCAGTGGTCGTCTGCACAATGTTCATCACCTTGGCATTGGCCGGGCACGGTTTTGAGCTCTTCGCTTCAGGACAAGTCGCGCCAACATAGCTGTAGTGAAGGCAGAGAGGGAAAACCTGTCATGGTTCATCAGTATGCCGATAGTATACGCAGTTTCGAACCGATACAAACCAGGTGATAACGTATGAAAGATGGGCATTGCGAACGTCGACGGTGGCTGCGCGCCCAAGTGGTATACCCTTACTCAGGCGCGAAGCAGCGTCCTGAGTGGAGCCCTCTGAAAATCCGTATTGATAGGGTGCACAAAGCGGACACTTGAGTGCGCACCATAAATATGTTCTATGAACACTGGCTGCACATGGTCGGCTTCGCCACCAGCGTAGTCTGCCATAGCATCAACGTCAGCCCAGTACCACGTTCGTTCACTTGGTTGGTTGTCTGGGGTAAAGCTGTTTCGGGTATGCGATGTCCTTAGCATCCCCAATATTTCGACCTCGCCTGCTTCTCCTCGTACGAAGTTATCGTTATCGGCGAACTCTTTTGCAATGAAACCACGGTCAACGAGGACGGTTGTTCCGTCAGACCTGACCAGCGGTGTGATAACATGGTATCCATGCGAACCCTCCCGGACGCGAGGACCCAGCAGCATCGAGTGTTTATGGTCCCATTTACCACGGAGTAACACTCGACGATAGACGAAGTCTGGCACGACAGAGAGACTTACCCAGTGATGTACTCAGCCTTGACTCTGTAGTGATACTTCGATGTACGCACTTTACTCGCTTGGGCAGAAGGATCGGCTCTCGATGGAGTTTTTCTTGGAGCTCATCAATCAAGGCAATTTTCCATTGTAAACGTTGCAATTGCCAAGTTCCCAATGCGAAGGTGAAAACCGGGATAAATCCTAGCACGAAGATTGTCGGGCTAAACCAAGAATTCTTGCGCGCAGTGTAAGATTGTGCTGCCTGCGAATCTTCGCTATGAATCCATCGACGCGTCTGCATGATAGTATTCCGCCATCTTGACCTTGACGCTGCCAAACGCTGCAGCATGTTTGAGAGATGTTGCTGAGCCTATACCTAGTAGCTTGAAAGTTCTTGAAAGTTCAATGCCTTCAATTCCCACGGCTGCTACTAGTACAGCTGCGCTTTCTCTCACCAAGTTCATTTGGTCCCTTCTCTTCAATCTAATTATTGGGCATACATGTATGTTCAAACAACGGTTTTAAAACGACGCTTAACATAGATCTGCAGGTCTTCCAGGCGACGTCCGAACTTTGATATCGATGGTGACGAGGTCCACTACCCTACCAGGCCGGTCGACAAGGACAAGGCGGAGAACGAGCTTGTGATCAATATCAAGAAAGCGACCAGCCCAGAGGAGACAGCTCCGAAGCAGAAGCATGTCCGAAGTACGTGTCCATCATCCTATTCTTAACCAGCAGTCTTGCCAACCTCACCAAAGAATGTATCGTATACACTTGGGACTACCATAGCTCAATATCTTTCTGGAGCGGTTTGCGGGTGCAACCTATCTTGTCCGACGAAGTCCAAACTTTCAAGGCTCTCATCACCGTACACAAAGTATTGCAAGAAGGCCATCCTGTGGTATGTAATCTATTCACCGGTGGCTGCCATCACATAACTATTGTTTCTGCCTTAGACAATCAAAGAGGCTCATGGGCAAGCGGGATGGTTGGAGACTTGCGCCAGGACTGTTGCCGCAGAGGGTCAACGTGGTAAGGCATCTGTTTTTGAGTCACATATTTCATGTGACCTTGTCCGTAGGTTATGGGCCGTTGATTAGAACCTACGTCCAGTTCATTCTGGCCAAATTACGTTTCCACCGCCTGAGACCAGAGTTCAATGGGTTGTTTGAATACGAGGAATATATCTCGTTGAAAGGCATCGATGACCCCAATGAAGGGTGAGTAATTCACTCATCACCAGACGACAATGCATATTGATCAACTATAATAGTTATGAAACTATATCCGACCTTATGGGCCTTCAGGACCAAATCGAATCGTTCCAGCGGATGGTGTTTGCTCACTTTAGGCATTCCGCCAACAACGAATGTCGTATCTCTGCGCTAGTCCCCCTGGTCAAGGAAAGCTGGGGTATTTACCGATTCATTACAAGCATGCTTCGCGCCATGCACCGAAGTAAGGACTTCGCAGTTGTGTTTAAGTGAAGCTGATCGACTTTCTAGGAACGAATGACCACGACGCGCTGGAGCCCCTTCGTGAGCGATTCAACTCGCAACACTATAATTTAAGAAAGTTCTACTACGAGTGTTCAAATCTGAAATATTTGACCGGCTTGATCAACGTTCCGAAGTTAGGCCAGGTATGCTACGACGACCTCCGTCATACTCTCAAATTGATATAATTCGGATAGGAACCTCCGAACCTATTGGATTCCGGAAGTGCTCCCGACCTCCCTGCGAGACCTAGAACTGCTGTTGCTTCCCCAACCCCTCCCCCAGCTGCACCTTCGCCCGATGCAGCCGCTGTCAGTGAGCAAGCCCGTATGCTCAAGCAATATGAAGACCAGCAGGCTGCTTTACGCGCACAACGTGAAACTGGGGAACGTCAGAGGCTGGAGCTCGAGGCACAGCAGCAGCGTGATTTTGAGCAACGGCAACGGGAACAGGCAGAGCGGGAGCGCCTTGCACAAGAGCAGCTTATGCAACAACAGATGATGCAGTACAATAACCAAGCTGCTCAGCAGGTCAGTGATTATGAGCGCGAGCTGCTAGGCTATGAGGGGGCAGTACGAGCGCGACCAGCTGCTTTTGGAACAATACGATCGAGTAAGTAATGCGTGTGACCTAGGTCCCACAAGCTCATGAGTTCGACAGCGGGTAAAAGCACTTGAGGGCGAGCTCGGCGGAGTAACGTCCAATGTTCACGCACAAATGGCATCGAAGGACGAATTGATCAAGCAGCTTCAGGACCAAGTGACTCTTTGGCGGAACAAATACGAAGCACTCGCAAAACTCTACAGCCAGCTACGGACTGAACACCTCGACATGCTTTCAAAGTTCAAGCAATTGCAACTCAAGGCTAACTCAGCGCAGGAAGCCGTAGACCGCATGGAGCGTATGGAGCGCGACCTCAAGGCTAAGAACCTAGAATTGGCTGATATGATTCGCGAACGCGACAGGGCTCGGTTTGATGTTGACCGCCAGAAATCCTCGCACAAGGACGAACTTGACCGCCTGCGCCGCGAGATCAATTTCGCCAATGAGCGCGCTGAGGATGCAACACGCTCCAAGAGTTCGGAGGTATCGGGGGTGTTGAGCAAGTATAACCGTCAGCTCACAGAGCTTGAGGACTCGTTACGGGTAAGTTATTTTCATCTTTTACGACTTATCTGATGTTTCGCTGTAGGCCAAGCAAATGCAGATCGATGATCTGCTCGTTAAACTGAATAACGCTAGCGGTGATATGGAACGTCTGAGAGATGAGAAGGATCAAGAAATTTTGATTCTTCAAGAGGGTATGGATAGCACTATTCAACAGCTTTCCGATGCACAGCAGGTTCGATGACGTTCCAGGGTCATATTCCTGATTCGTACTGACGGAATCCTTACAGAATCAAGGTCTCAGCGAAGAAGCAACGAATGCCCAAATCGACACTCTTATTCTCGACAACCGAAAGAAGCTCAACCAGGTCATCGGTTCGTCCCATTCGAGTACTTAGTGTATCTCGTAACAAGCTCACTCGTGTCCCAGATTCAATCCTACAGGCCTGCGTGCAGAAAGTTGATGACGCGATTTACGAGCTTGAGTCACCCAGTCAAGCTGGCAACCTCAATTCTACGCCCGAGTACACGTTGTCAATGATCGAGAAGGCCATAAATAACGCCACGGATTTCGCGACCATCTTTAACCTCCACCTCAGTGGCGATGTCGGAGGGGACTACGTTGACGTCATCAAGGGCGCCAATGAGTTTGCACAGGTCCTATCAGACGTTCTCATCAACTGTAAAGGCGTCACACGTCTCGCTAATGACGATGACGCCTCGGACAAGATTGTCGCAGTAGCTAAGGGCGCCGGTGACGTTGGCCTGCGCTTCTTCTTGAACCTGCAGTCCTACAAGCTTGATCTCCTGCAACCCACACAGCGGAAGGAGGTTTCAATGCGCAACAACAACGAAGCGCGAACAGCCCTCACCCGTCTCTCAGAAGTTGTCGACACGCTCATACCTAAAGGCGCCAAGGGTGGTGCGTTGGCACGGGCTAATGGTGACATCGGCGACATCGTCGAGCACGAGATGCAGAGCGCCGCCGCAGCCATCGAAGCTGCTACTCAGCGTTTGCAGGAGCTCATGTCTCGGCCGCGCGACTCTGCACGGTTCAGCGCCGTCGATCTGCAAGTCCATGACTCTATCCTGTCCGCCGCTATGGCAATCACAAGCGCCATCGCAAGACTTATCAAAGCTGCCACCGAATCTCAGCAAGAAATTGTTGCACAAGGCAAGGGCTCAAGCTCAGTCCAGCAGTTCTACAAGCGGAACAACAGATGGACGGAGGGTCTTATCTCAGCTGCTAAAGCTGTGGCATTTGCCACCAGTCTTCTAATAGAGAGCGCGGACGGTGTCCTATCAGGCACACATTCCCTTGAACAGCTGATTGTGTCCTCGAATGAGGTCGCAGCAGCCACCGCCCAACTCGTAGCAGCCTCTCGTGTCAAGGCCAACTTGATGTCCAAGACCCAGGAGCGCCTCGAACTCGCTGCGAAAGCGGTGACGGAAGCCTGCAAAGCGCTTGTCAGACAGGTGAAGGCAGTGTCCGCGAAGCAGGTAGTCGACGAGGAGTGGGACTACAAAAACATGGCCGTACTGGAGTTTAAGAGGCGCGAGATGGAGCAGCAGGTCGATATTTTGAAACTGGAAAAGGAGCTTGGCGCAGCGAGACATCGTCTGGGTGCGATGAGGCGTGCAGGTTACCACACTAATGAAACGGACTGATGGACGATTGGATTTGATGTAACACTAAGTAGGTAGACAGTCCCCTTCTAATTTACTTACTTGTGGAATTGTTAGGCAGATCAAACTACTCATGCAACCACATAATATTCTCCTCAAGGGTCCTTGGTTGAACACTCCTGTTCCAAGAAGCAAAACCCTAGCAGACAACGGGAACACCAAAGGGGCCTTTGAAATGATTGGTTGGGGAGAAGTAACGGGAGAGCAGTAAATATGTAGTACGGCTTAAACTAATAAAACAATGCCATAAGTGAAGGCAACTTGAAGGTGTCAGTATATTAATATAAGAGCAGTAAGGTAAGTAGCATACGAATAATGGACAGAATAATCAATTTAAAAGAGCGTGTCTATCGAAAAAAGCTGCGTCAAATAGGGATAGAATCCCTATCGTCATCATCACAGTCGAGGTCCCGAGAGAGATCAAGAGACTCTTTGCCACTGTCAAAGTCGAGGAAGCTGCCTTCATAACCACTGGTATCATCTGCAATCTCCAGGAAGGAGGGCTTCCGAATTACGGATCGCTGCGGTACCGTTGTATCGCCCGTGAGTGATGGTGCTCGAGTTGGACACTTCGGGCGCGGAGGCGGCGGCGATAACGAAATGAATGGCATATTACTTGATTGCCTGCTGAACAAATCTTCATGGTACATCGTCTCGGCGGTACGTGGACGAGCTCGTAGACGTGGCGGGGGCGACAAACCAACTTTGGGCAAGGTGGATGACAGGAACGTCGGCGTCGAATATGAAGTTGGTTGTGCAGTGGAGGGACGTGCCGATGATCTAGGGGTAGGTCCTTTGAAATTTGATGTGCTGCGAGTGGGGGCTAAACGTGGAAAAGACGTCGGAGCCATCCTCAGGCCTGCTTTCGTATACGAAGTACCATACATAGGGGTCGGTGCAAATGTGCTGCGCTGAGGATTTCGTAGAGCCTCTCCGTATTTTGCGTCAAATTCACCCTGCACAATTGCCTCCACCTTCAACATTTCCGCGGGGGACATGATATATTGCGGCGTAAACTCCGTGACTGGGTATGTGACCATACCAGATGCAAGCGGTTCTGAAGAAGGTTCATCAAGTAGGGACGCAACAGTTTTGGGTGACGCTAAGTGGGAGCTTGGAAGACTGAACACAGAGCGCAAATCTTCATCTGTTATTGCCGTTGACGGTCTCCTACTCGAACCCGAAAACATACGTTTTCGCATGGCAGGCTGAGGACGTGGGAACGATGGTTTATGGCTTTCGACTGATAATGAATCGTGATCAAGTGGCGTAGAAGGAGAGGCTGGCGTAGACGTAGGTGGTGTGTGGACACGTGAACGATGGAAGGAGTGTTGCTTCTTCAATCCCTTATCTCCTCTAAAGAGATCTTGCATACCGCTAGAACCTAATTTAGCCTTCTGCAGGGTTGAATGTGACAGAGACTTTTTCAGCTGATGGAATGCTGGCGGTGGGTGTGATTCTATGACATCCCTGACATGAATGCGACCTGACTCCTTCACCGGTTGGCGCAGAGTCTCGAAGTCGCGATCAAAGCCTAAACTGGTATCTTTATATGGTCGGTAACGTTGATTATGATTTTCTTCTATATGTAGGTCTTGTATTCGCCGGTTGCCTGTCGTGAACGATATGCCGGAAGATGAGCTCCCATCCCCAGCCGACGAGGAAAATCTGTCTTCGGCACCGCCGCTAGGCAGTAACATGTGATGTTGCAGGAGGTGGGGGAGGTTCCCGAGTTGGAGGGGGACGAGAAGTGGATTGCTGGCGGCTGAGGGTACGAGAGCGAATAGATATTTGGACGAACGGAGGGGTAGATCCTTCTCGAGGCCGAGAAATGATGCTCGCACCCTGGAGCGGGCTGGCCGCCGTATAGCCACTTGGATGAATTGTGGATCGTACGGCAGCAGCAGGAGAATCTGGGGAACCAGTCAAGGTCGCCGCAGAGCCATGCTTTGACAGCGAAGATTTAGAGGTTTTGTCCAGAGAGTTGTAATGCACAGGGCTTTCTAGGATTGTCTGCTCGTGTATTATCTCGCTTCCCTTAGACATTTCTCTACTGGACAAGTTGAGGACAGAACAAATTGCAGGAAAAAACGTCCCTACCTAGGCGATGTGCCACGGTCATCTGCTATAGGAGACAAATGGGACCCAATAGATTCCAGCGATGGTGTCCCGTTGCCGCAACCATGAGACTGTGAAGACATCGAGCCATACGATGGATGCTGCAGAAAATCAACTTCGTCCTTGTTTAAACATGAATCATATGCCGAAGTGCCGGAGTAGACTGACAGTCTACCCCGGTCCAAGATGCTTTGGGGAACAGAGATAACGCCTGCCGCGAAAGGATCAGGGTCCGACAGTGTCAAAACCGAGCGAGGAAATGAAACCCGATCTCTATAGACATCAGATGGGGTCCAAGGACCAAGGGAATCGTCTCCGGAGCGGACGGTTGATGAAATAGATTTGGCAGGAGGTCTATTAGTATAGTGGAGAGGAGAGGGATGGACTGCAGAGGCGGAAACGAGCGGTGGTACTGGGGAATCAGGAATAGCTAAAGTTGGACGCGACTTTTTGGACTTTCTGCCCATGACAGACGCAAAGGGACTGAATTTGAAACTATCAGAGTTCTTTGAATTTTCGATATGCACCGGGAGTTTTTCAGCTGATACTGAGCGGCCGAAGTCATTGGGAGATTTGGAAGCTGAAGGATGGACACGTTTTGAGAACCAATGTCTAGTGGACATGACGAAGTTGGAGGTCGTCTAGAAGTAAACGAACGTGAAGAGCTTATGCCCTAGCGTATAATATTATTATACAGTGGGTCTGTCCTGAGGGGTAATAATCTTGATTGTTAGAATACAAGCAGACTTGACAAGGACGGAGGACATTAGTCCCAGTGATACAATGTTGCTTTGAAGTGCCTGCAAAAGCAGATGATTGAAGGAGAGGGAAACAAGCAGTGAAGCAAACTAGCAATTAAACAGTTTGATTTCCGACAAGATACCCGTGTCTTATTTGCGCACAAGCGGAGGCAGACGGACACTTTGACTTTGATACGTAACACTCTTCCGTAACATCATGTCACAAAAATGTCACACGGTCGTCATATTCGTCTCTAGCAAAGTGCACAAAGTGTCTCAGGAAATCAGTTTCTTTGGACACGTTGTGATAAGAGTCTCAGAGATGGCACGTTCCGTTTCAGGCCATCAGAAGGAAATACTCAGGAGATTCTGGTGGGCGATGGTAGCACGTACTAGGGCCTAGGCTGGCCGAAACACGGAAGGAAGCCTTTGCAAGGACTTCGATGATTGGTCTCCACGTGCAGGGCCTCTGAGAAAACTCGAAGGTCATAGGGTTCATTTAATTTCTAGTACAGATGTGCCGCACCGGAATCGATTTAGCGAATGACGTGGTTGGTCCACAAATGCATAACCTCAAATTTGACTTGGAGTGGGTATGCTGGATCTGTGAGAACGTGGTAACCAAGTTCATTCATGGTCGTCGGTCGGTCACAGGCTGTCGAACGTCGGCCGCCGGGTTTCAACTCTTCAATCGCGTCACATGCTAATCCTTCGAGCAACTTACCGCGGTGCCGATAGCCATCTAATGGGCGTTAGAATGTTCAAAGGGTGAACATATGAAGCACCAAGGAGCGCGCCTACCTGAGAAGAATGAGGCATGAGTATTCGTCTGAGGCGTCGTCAACCATGATACATAACCGTGTTAAGTCACGGATGGAAGTTTACAGCATAGCGACAGTGACGCGAATATAGGTCGGGACCTGCCATATCGTAAGACGAATTGTTCCTGCCTGACATCGCTACATAGCATCAACCGGTGCCGGTCGTAATGTAATTCGGCTTCATCTCGTGAAGATCCCATTTCGGAAAAGCAACTTGCGAGAATAGAATTAGCGGCAAGGTTGTCCGAGTAGAGTGCGTCGCAGAAAAGGGATGGAATGTATAAGGACACGGGCCGTAGATCACTCCTCGCCTCAACCCAACTCTGCCCAGACATCCTCGTCATCACGGTCGTGCACAGCCTGTACAGCGCGCGGCATATCCGACATGCGAGCGGGTTCTTCTTCGTCTGGTGCATCAAAGATTACTGCATCTTGCACGAGCGGTCGACCCAGTTCTGGATCATTCTCTTCCTCATCCTCCAGATCAAAGTCGAGGCTGGTATAGCCTGCTCTCCTGACTGCAGAAATATCGATTGGCTTTGGCCTGGAAAAGATGGACTGGCCGGACCTGTTGTTGAGGTTATTATTACGAGGCATAACTGAAGATGTAAAACACACTGTCGCATGACCGCTGCTAGGCGACCAAATTGTAGCACGTTACGTGCAATGAGCAGTAGGGTGTCCAATAACTCTTCTTCCTTACTTCCCGCTCCGCATCCTGCAAATGTTATCACCAACAAAGTGATGACACAAAACAAGGTGAGTATAAGATCCAACACATTAAACGGGGACCTCCAGAATTGCTGTTCATGTCAAGGTCACTTCGGCGACCAAATATTCGGCGATGAACAATTACGCACCCGACCAAACGCAACGAAACGCACACCGACCTCCAGGATCATGCTCGTGTTAATTATTATCTCCAAGATATAAAACGCCAGCCCTGGACATCCGTCGGACAGACTGAGCACGACGGTTGTCACAGACAGTGCCGCCATGGACAGGTAGAGAAATATGTACGTGTGCGAGTGCACAAAGCGATTCGCAATTCCTTGTGTTATTTCTTTCCGGGTCAACGCATAAATGGATCGCGTGGGGCTGCGGGTGTCCAGCAATACATGAGCTTCGCAAGACTAGCACACACGTAGCTCTGGTATACATACACGGGTTGCGCTGCACCATTCGAGCTGTCGTTTAAAGCATCCTCTTCCGCCGCCTCGTACACGTCTGGCATGGTTGGCACTAGAGCAGTATTTATGGTTGTGGTATGATTCGGCTCATTGCTGCGTCCTGTAGCCAGCAATAGATGGGAAGAATAGGCAGTGTACCAAATAACTGCAAATAGAGATGATGTAAGCGAGGTCAATACTCTTAGAACCTTAGGCTTAGGCTAACCATTGACCAACGTCGGCGTGATTCATTCGCGTCCTTTGCTCATCGCCACCGAAAACCCTTTCCTTCAAGCTTGTTTTAAGAAAAGCTATCCAAGATGGGTGGTGGAGACTTGAACATGAAGAAGTCTTGGCACCCGCTCCTGCTTAAAAACCAGGAGCGGGTCTGGCTCGAGGAGAAGAAGGCTGTGAGTACCCGTAAGTGCTTGTGGGATCGTCATTGACGGATTTTGCATCATAGCTCGAGGAAAAGAAGAAACTTGACCAGCTGCGCAAAGAGAAGGAGGAGGAAAGGCAGCTGCAGGAGCTCCAACGTCTACAAGAAGAGCAGACAGGAAAGAAGAGGACTGAGAAGCTGGAATGGATGTATACGACACCTGCGACGGGGATTAATCAGAACGCAAACGATTTAGAGGACTACCTGCTGGGTAAAAAGCGGGTTGACAAGATCTTGACGGCCGATGAGAACGCGCAGGTGTGTTGTAATATTGTTGTAGCTTTCGTTTGCGAATTAATAAGTGGTTTTTGTAGCTTGGCGCCGCTCACAAGAACTTCATTGCCATTCAGAACGCTAACAGTGTTCGAGACATTGCCTCCAAGATTCGTGAAGATCCCTTGCTCGCTATCAAGCAGCAAGAACAGGCTGCATACCAGGCACTGATGTCCAATCCCCTCCGTCTTCGTGAGATGCAGGAACGCAACGGTATAAAACCGAAGAAAGAGAAGAAAGAGAAGAAGCGAGAGAAGAAGGAAAAGAAAGAACGGCTAGCCAGAGGACGAGAAGACCGAACAAGGTCAAGGAGTCCTGTAGATGATTACAAGCGAAATGATCGCCGGTATGATGCTGAAGATGACCGCCACTATCGGAGACGAAGCAGAAGTCGCTCTCCTGGTTACCGCAGAAGTCGCGACTTTCGCGACGACAACGTTCGAACATGGCCCCGCTCGGACGAATCTGACGACAATGGCTATGGGGGGCGCAGAAGTGTCGAGCGTAGTGGAAAGCGCACAGACGATGATAGGAAACGGAGACGCAGTCCTACTCCCCCGCATCGCAATCCATATCCGAAACGCTCGCGCTACAGTCCTCCTCCAAGATCTGATTCCCGTCCGGGCCCTTCCACCCAGAAGCAGCCACCTAATGCCGCGGAAGATCGTGCCGCAAAACTGGCTGCTATGCAGTCAGGTGCCGCAACCATGGAAGTGGAACGGCAACAGCGGCTGATGGCACTGCTAGAGAAAGAAAAGGCAGACCTGGAAGCGGAGGAACAAGCCCGAGCAAAGTCGAAGGGCATGGGTGGCTTCTTGGGCCAAGAACAGAAGAAGGTCTTTGGCGGCGTGGGTGGTTTGGAAGACAGGATCAGGCGGGGAAGAGGCGGCCTGGTTGCCGATGCAGACTGAGATTTCGCGGTTGGTGTATGTACTTATGTCTTGTAAATGATACGCTAAATCATTGTGCTTTTACTCTTAACTATGTTCTCGATAGCTTCACTTTTAGCCGCTTCACCAGGCGCAACAGGACATTAAAGTCCCTTCATCTGCGAATACACATGCACATTCGCTTGTCGAGCGCTCGTTAACACTGATGATAGCAACCGCAGGCCCTTGTCCTCGGACTAGAGTTCAACAACGGCGATGTATATTGAATCCGCCGAAATTATCAACAATCCCCAATTCAATCCAGTTAGGACGACCCTATACAGGGCTCAGGTGTCACATGAGCCTGGATCGTTCCGAATGCTGATAAGTTGATCTACAGTTCTTAGGGAGCTGGTACTCGTGCTGGCGGCAGTCGCATTTCCGTGACTTTGGGGCATTTTGAATGCGAATTGGGTGTGTGAGATGTGCTACTCGAAGAAGAGAATGTGCGAAACATACCAACTTTGTTGAAACTGTACCAATATTAATCCATCACATAGATTTTGTCGCTTTACTTTGCGGTTGGCCACTGCAATATGCTGCAATGCACCATTGGTTCGTGAATTCGCATAGGTTTGTAGTTGAAAATCGCCCATGATGTATGTGCAACCAAGACACTCGTGATCTCGAACCAACCAAGATTTGACGGAGTGTCAGCATCTCCCACAAGTTTTTTTTTTTTTTTTGATTACATTTATGTCCATTGAGAGATAACTTTATGTAGGACAATACGTGCTAGTCTAGGGACACCCGTGTCTCAACGCATCTCTGTAGTCGCGAATGACCCGATGTGAGGCGTACCCCATCGGTCCTCCGTTCCCGCCAGCCGCTCCCACAAGTTGCCGACCAGCAGGCCTGTCGATTGGAATATACATCATGGCCCATCAGCGCTTGCATCAGCCCCCTGGCCTCAAGGCGGAGCGGAGTTAATGCGTTTGGCATCATGGCCCACCCAAGTCGAATTGACCAAAACTTAGTAACTGTAAGTAGTCAAGACTGTCATCCCTTAACCGTCACGCCAAAAGGCAGTGATAATGAAAGCTCACGCTTCATTATCTCGGACAGTATTTATGCTGATTATGGGAACTCAGGTAAGCCAACGGGCTTACAGTAACCAACTGGTCATCGTCAGTGCTCGCTTATCATCAGTGACCCTTCATGATTATCATGCACTATAAATAGTGAACGCCACCGTGGTCCGATGTCTCTTTGTCATCCTGACCTCATGGCTTTGAGCTTGTGACAGTCTCCCTAGTCAGCCTATAGAAGGAAGATAATCGTTCCTTCTAAGCTCGCCATCGAGTGACACGGTTGGTGTAGGGATCATGGCCCACGCAGGTCAAATTCACCATAACTTAGTAACTTCCCCCAAGATTGGACAGGTCGCAACACATGAAACACCTGAGGGACAGAAGGACGAACAGGTTACAGAGAAGTCGCGGCCATATAGCATATACACCCGCCGGGAAAAATGGTTCATTGTAGTCATGGCCTCTTTGGCTGCGCTATTTAGGTGAAGTACTTCCTGGTCTGGACCTAAGGATGATTTGAACACCTCTTCAGCCCGCTGACCGCAAACGTATACTTTCCTGCAATACCGACAATTGCATCGGCTTTCCATAAGTCTATAGAATCGATTAATTTGAGCGTGACCGTTTACATGGTCCTTCAAGGCGTTTGTAAGCGGACTACCCACCTTCAGTCGATAGTAAGCTCACTCTGTACCGTGTATAGCTCCTATGTTCTGGGGAACCATGGCTGATCGCATTGGGCGACGTCCTATTTTTCTTGCATGTATCATTGTCCTATGTCTATCTTGCATCGGCTTGGCTTTTGTCCCGACCTCAGCGTATTGGTTATTGATGCTCTTACGATGCATTCAGGCCGCTGGTTCTGCCAGTACAGTTGCGCTTGGTATGCATGATCTTGTGTCGCCATACTTTTTCATCTTACCGTAGCTATAGGTGCTGGGGTGATTGGAGATATAGCCACTCCCGCAGAACGTGGAGGCTTTTTTGGCTTATTTACCCTGGGACCGCAAGTACTTGACCCACCGTTTTTGTCGCGCTATGCACTCTAATACCCCAAGCAGGCTGGACCTACTGTGGGACCTATTATCGGCGGTGTCCTTGCTGATACGCTCGGGTGGAGGTGAGTTCTTACGCAGTTGCTTTCAATGCAGCTGAATGCGTTAGTGCAGGTCTATCTTCTGGTTCCTATGCATTATGACCGCCGTATGTTTCGCTTTCATGCTCGCGTACGCCATCCTATATTCTAGAACGTCTCTTCGATTTTATTCGTATCATGTCAGGTTCCTACCTGAAACACTCCGCCGACTGGTGGGTGATGGTAGTGTGATACCGTCCCCTCTCTACCGTCCCCTTGTGCCACTTGTTGGGAAAGGGCGTGTGGACCGTGATGCCCCAAAGCCTCCCAAGCCTCCCCTGAACAATCCGCTACGCCTCTTCTTCTACCTGGACGTTCTGAACCTCCTGATATTCAATGCAATTATATACGCCGTCTTCTACGCGGTGAATACCACGATATCCACGTTATTCGCAATCAAGTACCCGTTCCTGAACGAAATAGATATAGGATTATGCTTCCTCGCGATTGGTGGGGGAATGATCTCTAGCACTGTCTTCTCCGGCAAAATGCTAGACGCCGATTATCAAAGATTTAAGACGAGGCTCGCGAAGAAGGCTGAAGGGGATCCTGAGAAGAATATACGAACAGAGGACGTGACGAAGGAGGAGAATTTCCCGATAGAAAGAGCCAGGCTGAGGACGGTACCAATATTTACCGGCATTTTTATCTTGACATGCGCTGGTTATGGGTGGTCGCTTCAGCGAGAGGTGAATATCGCAATCCCACTGATCCTGCAGATTATTTGTACGTCTACGACTTTACTTCTCCTTACATCCTTACTCATGTCAACAGTTGGTTATACAGTCGTCGCCATGATGAACGCTGTGCAGACGCTACTCATTGATCTACTGCCATCGCAGAGTTCTTCCATTACCGCGTGTGTAAGTTACATTGTCGCTTTATTTTATCACGTTCTTGATCACTTCGTTTCAGAATAATTTGGTGCGGTGTTCCTTGGGTGCTTTGATGGTCTCGGTCATAGACCTGATTGTCAACGCGATAGGTCCTGGTTGGACCTACGTACTGCTTGCAGGGGTATGCCTCGCGTGTTCTCCGATGATCTGGCTTGCCATTTGGATTGGTCCACACTGTCGTGCCAAGCGACGGGCCCGTAATCCTGCAGTTTGATTATCATGTCTGGTGCATACAGAAAGGAGGTTACGGGCAAGTGCAAGTAGAATATATGCTACAATACTTCGGTGCAAAGTGACATCAAACGAGCATGAAACATACAGAACGCGTCAGCTGCTAAGAAAGATAGCGCACAAACCCAAGGACGTAGCGCTTGAGACGGAAATCTACTACGAAAACTGTGCTGCAATTTGATCACCTATTTCCTGCAATTCCTTACTTCCCTCAAAAAACAGTCTCGTGCTCTCTACAACCTCTTTCGTGATAAACTCTGCCTCCTGACTTGTGGTTGCAGCACTGATGAAATCGGAATGTCGCAGATTGTCAATGACTTTCCTCGTTCTGTCCCCCCGGATGTAGTCGTCTCGTAAGCACTTGATCAAGCGAGCTTGTGCTGAGGGAGTATACAAAGTTGAACTCCGCACGAGGACCTCGAGGCGGCGGCATACAGCGGTCCGTGTGTCGAGGGCATCCTGGAATTTCTCAATGAGGAGGATATTAGAGTAGTTGGGGGCGGGAGCAGTTGGGGCGGTTGAAGTAGATGCGGCAGACGAGGATGATGTAGAGGTAACTTCTTCAGGGGCAACATCCGTTGCTTCCTTCATGAGACGAGCGAAGTGGGCTTTGTCGGAGAGACGCCGCTTCTTGTGCTTGCGCGCCGGTTGACCTTTGGGTGTTTTCGTTGGTTTGACCATGGTAAATCCCGCTCCTTCGAATTATGTATGAGTAAAGCAACGCGAAGGTTGGGGAACCTTATTACTTCGTATATGAAGGAGAAGACGCGATATAATAATATTGTCGCTTGAGAAATGAAATTAGTAATTCGAGTGTTAGTTGGGAGAGAACAAGTCGACTCACAACCAGATGAAAATGAGTGAGCAAACTAATAAATAACTAAGAACCTGAACCTAGAAGTAGCTTGGAGCGCGTGCCTGGCTACAGGAATGAAGCAATTCTGTGAGCACTGAGCAGGCGAATTGGGGTTACTGCGTACAGGTCCAGGTTCCGTGCTAATCTCGTAGAAAGGTTTAGAACCCTTAATGGTGTTTGAGTACAAATTTCGAAGGGGGTGATTCGGTGCACTGGCAAGTGCAGTACCAGTGCAGGTAGTACTTAATCTTATAGTAGCATGGAGGGGGTGCTAGTGGCCCGGCAAAGACTCAGATCACCATCACATTCCCGGTCACGTGGGCGATGTCACAAAGGAATGATCCGATTGGCATTGGCTCAACACAACAATTAATCGAGACTCTAAAGAAAATTCACAACTATGATCGTACAAACGTATAGCGCTTTATCTTGGGTTTGTACTCTGTGAACAAGACCCAGTACTTACTATCAATATTGTGGTGACCATACTCAAAAGACATGCCAATCACGTGTGATCGAATGTTTTCCAATTCGGGTGGGAGTCGGCAGCCGCGACGTCGAATGGCGGGGCCGTTCGACCTGGCCAAGACTAGGCCATTACGCAGGTCATCTAGAACCGTCAGCATCTGTACATTCCTTGAGTGCATAGCACTAATATCTGGTTTGTGTGACTTAATCTTCCAGTCGACGGTAAGTTTGTTCGCGTTCACTCCGATAATATCACCGAGTTACCAATTTGCTCTGCAGAACAGTGTCGGCGACTCGGCGACTCTAACACACGTGTAGGAGTACACTAGTACTAGGTCTCACCACAGGAAATGCAGTCTCAGCGTATACACGCACTTCCTGTGCAACTACGGCTGCTGGTGCTATCTTACCGCCCAAGTATCGGCCGTGATTCTGGGTTGACCGTCCGCCATGCTTTCCAGCGATCACAGCATACTGCTCCTTCTAATTTACAATCTTTCAAAAGCAACAGATCATCCACACGTCTGTGGCACAATTTTGCATGGCTCATTCCTGTAACTGGTGGTGTCGCACTTTACCTCTACCCTAGCCAACAGCTCCACCTACCTTCCATCTTTTCCTCGCCGACCCTTATTCCGTGCACAGAACACAACTTACCGGTACCAGCAAGAGACCATATAATAGGATCACCAGCGGAACCTCATATGCCTATTTCTTCGCGGATATTATCTCTGTTACGGGAACACTTCTGGGAACCTCTGTTGACGGCGCGGAGATTCGTACATCTCTTCTATTTGTTCATACCTGTTATCATTACCATGCCTATGCTTTTGGTGGGCAAGCCTGAGCGTATATATAGGGGTGACAAGTGGGGTGCCGTTTGGTGGTATGGATTTCTTGTCAGGAGAATGCAGACCGCTGGGCCAACGTTCATCAAGGTACCTATCTTATACCGTCTTTTCCATTCAACTATCTGACTATTTAGCTTGCTCAATGGGCGGCATCGCGTGCTGACCTCTTCCCGTCATTACTTTGCGAGAAAATGGGCGCCTTGCACTCACGCGGCAAGCCTCATTCTCTGAAGCATACCAAGGAGGTTATTGAAAGAGCTCTCGAACGGCCATTCGATGAGGTGTTCGAAGTCTTTGATGAGAATCCGATAGGAGTCGGCGCCATCGCACAGGTGGGTCCGGCGTGGGCTTCTGTGGGCTACTAACAGACTCGTTGCCCATAGGTCTACCGTGCAACTCTAAAGCATGACCTTATACCTCCCTCTTACCTTGGCCCCAAACGGCAAACCAAATCACCAGCAGGTTCACTTGCCCCCGTTATCTTGCAAGACCCTCCACCTTCAGTACCTACTGCATCTGTCGCCATCAAAGTCCTGCATCCTCGTGTCGCAAAGGACATTGCACATGACCTATCCATCATGTCATTCTTCGCGCGCGTCATTACCCTTTTCCCTGGCATGCAGTGGTTATCCCTCCCAGAGGAGGTTAACATCTTTGGCGAAATGATGCGTCAGCAACTCGACCTCAGAATTGAGGCGGAGAACCTCCTGACATTTGAGAACAACTTTGCTCCGAGAAATGTACCTGTGTCCTTTCCCCGTCCTTTGAAGACGTTTTCGACTGCCGACTTACTTGTCGAGGAATACGAGAATGCTCTGCGCATGGAATACTTTCTGAAAAACGGAGGTGGGCCATTTGATGATCAGCTGGCCACCGTCGGATTGGATGCTTTCTTGGTCCGTGAACTCTCTCCAGTAGCTTTCAGTTGCTCATTGTCCTGCAGAACATGCTACTGCTGGACAACTTCGTGCACTCTGATCTGCACCCGGGCAACATCATGATCAAATTTACAAAGCCTCCGACCACCCGTGACCTCCTTATGAGCTTGTACTCCTCATTTTTCCCGCAAAAGGGCGCTCCTAAACCTCTCGTCGAGCGCCCGCTGGAATCTGATGAAATAGTAGCTCGACTGCGCTCCCTCAGACATTCCCCTGAGGAGTGGCAAAAGGAACTCAAGATTTCATCGGAGCAGGGTTATATCCCTGAAATCGTCTTCATCGATGCTGGTCTCGTGACAACGCTTATCGCGACAAACCGCAAGAACTTCCTGGATCTTTTCAGGGCTGTTGCTGAGTTTGATGGCTACCGAGCCGGTCAGTTGATGGTCGAACGTTGCCGGACTCCCGAGCTTGCGATCGACACTGAGACGTTTGCGCTGAAGATGCAACACATCGTTCTGAGCATCAAGCGCAAAACGTTCTCACTTGGGCAGATCAAGATTTCAGACATTTTGACCGATGTTCTAACGGCTGTGCGGCAGCACCATGTCAAGATGGAGGCGGATTTCATCAATACGGTTATCTCAATACTACTCTTGGAAGGCATTGGGCGACAGCTGGATCCCAGTTTAGATCTTTTCAAGAGCGCGTTGCCGATTCTGCGACAGCTAGGACGGCAGATGACAACTCAAGAGTCGATGACACAATTACCCTCAGGAAACTTTGGAGCGCTATTGAAGGTACACCCTGAATGTTGTCGTTTCTTTACAAATTCTTATCCTCGAGACAGGTATGGATGTGGGTAGAGGCTCGGCAAATGGCCTCTGTGGCATTCCTTGACGTTGATGACTTGGTCAAATATGACTGGTTGGTGTCCTGATCCTTGGCAGTGCGTACAAGTACTGATGATGATCATAGGCTTGTCCCGACTGTATGACGTGGAGTCTACAAAAGATATTTCCGCGGACCCCTGTAGCATAATAGCAATCATAGGAATAGACACAACTCACTCAGGCTCACATAGAATACACGATCACTTCAAATATTACGATCGTCATGGCCGCAGCTGATTTCGAGTCAGACCAAAGTTGATATCATCTGTTCTTTGGGGAAGCAACATCCAGCAGGACTCTACAAACTTTTGTATGGGCTTCTTGTGGAACGGGTCGTTTTTCGTGAGCACCATTGCCGATTTTGATCGTGATCTTCTCATGCCACCGGATGAGAGATTGAATTCAAAAGGTGACATTGTTTCCGGGTGTTGGATTCGATGTGATCGCAGCAGTACCACATAGCAATCGACCGGTGAACGAGTCTGCTAATCCAACCCTCTTCCCTTAACATATCCTACACTATTTCCGTACGCTTCGCCCACTCAAGTTCTAGTGATTTATGTATAGCCGCTTCTGCTAGACAACTACCCGCTTACTCCTCTCCGATGGGTTCGATATACCGGGGAACCTCTCGCATGACTCTGTTACTTTGTTAGTGTATGATGATGGCCATGTGAAGCTTCCTCACTGATCTATGGCTCTCACCACATCCATAAATTCTGCTGTCCGCAGATCTGTCACTTTCTCACCATCTATGTTCTCGTCATGGATCAATTTCAGTGCCAGGTATGGGCATTCTTCTGTCCCATTTCGATGCATTTTCTTATCGAATAGTAGGAGAATCTGGGTTGGTGGCTGAGCTCCCTCTCCACCGACCGTCACTCTGCGTTCGGTGAGGTCAGCAACATCTCTGAAGTAGTAGTTTGATGTTAAGACTTGACATCCGCCGGTCTCGACATCTTTGATTTTGATGTCGAGGAAGCCGTTGGGTTCATCATTTGAGCAGAGACAGACGATGACGGTTCTCTCGTCAGACATAGTGCGCAATCGGATTTTGTGTTTTCTCGAGCTAATTCTCTGACCGTAAGTACTGTTGGTCCTCTCCTATGTTTCGGACCCGAAGGTTGAATTTGAAATGGTAGACTCATTCGATTGTCTCACCAGGTAATTGCTCCTTTCATTGTGACTGCCATGCAGAGATGGACCCGATTAAAAACCCAGAAACACCAAAGGTAGCGGGAATAATAGCAACCATAGATGATAGGAATAAAATCTCAGTGTCAACTCACCTAGGCTTACATAGATTACTTCGAATATTACGCCTGTAACCATTCACTTCAGTGGGTTGGAATCCGATCTAATCAGAGCTAATCTCTTCCTCTTCCTCCCGCGATGACAGCGTTACTGCAAACGGATTTGCCAGACCTCCATCTACTTTCAAGAGGAAAGGTCCGCGATGTCTATGCAACTTCGTCGCCTGATCATCTATTGTTTGTCGCAACCGACCGGATATCGGTGTACGATGTTATCCTGAACAGTGTCCGTGGATCTCTGAAGTTACTCCTGCCTAATCTCATGTGGCTCTGTCCTTATGTTTCTAGGGTATCCCAGACAAGGGTAAACTCCTCACAAGCATCTCGCTATTTTGGTTCGAGAAGCTGAAGGATATCATTCCTAACCATCTGGTCACCGTCAACATCGATGAGATGCCGGAAGAAGTCCGGCAATACCGCGAGCAACTCGAGGGCCGCACTATGCTTGTAAGAAAGGCGAGAATAGTGCCAATGGAAGCAATCGTCAGGGGGTACATCACTGGTTAGCTGATTCATCCTTTGCACAACTTTCTGGAGCCCTTGGGATGACTTCGTGAACAGGATCCGCCTGGGCAGAGTACCAGAAGTCGCAAACGGTATGCAGTATTCCTATACCAGCGAAGATGGAAGAATCCCAGAAGTTCCCCACACCGATCTTCACTCCATCCACAAAGGCTGAGCAAGGCGCTCATGACGAGAATATCTCGCCTGAAAAAGGTACCGTTGTTGGGAAAGCTTCTTTAAAGTCACTCATGCCCACTATATCAGCTGCTCAACTCATTGGACAAGATCTATTCGACCGTATCCAAACTGCCTCTTTGCAGCTCTACACGGCCGCTACTGAATACGCAGAATCATGTGGACTCATCCTCGCTGACACGAAGTTTGAATTCGGTCTTGTTCCCTCTGCTTCTGGTGGGCAAGACGAGCTCATCCTTGTGGACGAAGTCCTTACGCCTGACTCGTCACGATACTGGCCCCGAGACCAATATGAACCTGGCAAAGGCCAGCCAAGCTTTGACAAGCAGTATGTCAGAAATGCATTGACTGCCGCTGGATATAGAAAAGGATTAGAGAGTGGACCAAACGGAAACGGTGAGGGTTGGGCAATTGACGATACCGTCATCGAAGGAACTCGAAAAAGGTACAAAGAAGCCGAGCAAATGCTCAAGTCGTCACACTCTTAGAAATCCAGAGTCAAAATTATTCTCATCTATATTTCGGTAGTGCAAAATGAGTGTTGGGAAATGATTGATTGATTGCCACCTATTTCGATGCCGGCATCTCGATCGCCAGGCCAGAACGTTCATAAGTACTGGAGTCTGGAGACTCGAGAGTACTGGTCGCTGGTCCGACGTGCTCGCAACGCAGTCAGGGGTCAATGAAGTTTTATCAGGAGCTCACAGGGAGGCGATGCGATATTTATTTTCCTGTCCTATATATAAGTATGCTTCGGGTTCGTGATAAGGCGACGGCTCCAACAAATAGAATGCCACCTTGGAGTTGCCTTGGAGTGCAAGTTTTTGAAGGTCCCGTCGCTGTCCCTCACCGAGTTGCCGCAGCTACTAGTACGAAATTCCGGAATGCTCATTGAAAAGTGTACGTCGATATAGTGGGACGTCGAAAAGTGGAAATAACTTTGTGGTCTTCTGAACCTCGTGTGTCATTGATTCGGAAGTATCCGAGTATCAAGCGCCAACCAGGCACTCGTCATTAATGCATTGTGGTTTCGATACCACATAATGGACAAGATATTTCTCCCTTACCTTCAACAAATTGAACCACATGCCCAGTTTACATTCAATCTTCCGATAATAGAGTCGTCACTGGGGACGAAGTACTTTGCCAAAGTAGGCTCGCTCAGTGAACGAGAGCAGTTCGTGGGAGAGGCAGAGTCACTCGGAGCCATACACAATGCTGCACCAGGACTGGCTCCTCGGGTGTTCGCCGCAGCCAGTCCAGATTATTCTGCTGCGCAATATGAACGGCCCTATTTCCTGTCGGAATATCGGAATATCACGAGTCTCGCTTCAAACTTTGAAGCAGGGGAGAAGCTTGGGACGAGGCTGGCTACGGAGCTGCACGTGTACAAGAGCACCATGGGGTTTGGATTTCATGTGCCCACCTTCTGTGGAGCAACGCGACAAGACAACGGCTGGCATCAAACCTGGGAAGGATGCTACAGCGCCATGATTGGGGGCCTCCTCGTCAAGCTCCACGATAAAGGCAGGTTTTCAGAACTTTGCACCAAAGGGGAACATGTGAGGTCCAAGTAAGTGTATGATAACTTGTGACGAGAGTCAGCTACTGCAGCTGTCCAGAGTGATCCCATACTTACTTCGACCCCTCGAGATTGAGCCGGTGCTATTGCATGGCGACCTATGGGTGAGCATTTTGTTGAGCATTCATTTCTTTGCTGATAATAGCAGAGCGGTAATGTAGGCATAGATGATTCATCAGGTCAACCTGTTATCTTTGATCCATCATCTTACTACGGCCACAATGAAGCTGAGTGAGTACCTCAGCAAAGCCAGAGTAACCGCAGTTTTATCTTAACATATATTAGTCTAGCTATTGCTCGTATCTTTGGCGGATTTCCACGTAGCTTTTTTGAAAAGTACCATGAACATCTGCCCAAGACCAAACCTGTGGATCAGTACGAGCTCAGAGCGGACCTTTACGAGCTGTACCATTATCTAAACCACACCGTCCTGTTTGGAGTATGTTTGACTTATCTTGCTTGTTGAATTATAATCTGACTTTAATGAAGAGTTCATATGCAGGAAGTGCTCTGCGCAAGATGAATACACTTCTTGGGGCTTGCTCGTGTATCGATAATACACGAGCCTTAACACAACCGAGAACTACTTATCATATATAGCAAGCCAACCAGTGGTCGATGGAACATTGTATCTTCGTGACAATTTCTCGACGACTACGAATTCCAACGCTGTAGATCTATATGTACACATAGCCCACAGCCCTAAGATGTCCTGTAGCTGTGGCATCGTTTAATAGTGGTGGCTGTGCCAACCAGTTGCCTATAAACGTTTTGGCTCCTCCCTTCGAATTTCTACTTGTTACCCGACCGACACGCAGTCTTCGCTCGCAAGCATCCTTCATTCTACCATCCTACAGCCATGCCCCCTCGTCGACAAGCTGCACCGGAAGGAAGCATGCCTCCTCCCAGCCGACCGTGCAGTCCAGGTGGTGAAGAAATCGAAGAGGTGAGATTTCCTGCTGCCAATAATGTCCATGTGGGCTCACGCGTACGCGACGCGACGTGGCACGTTAGACGTCGTTCTTTGATAATGTAGATGAATTGCAGCAACACGTAGGTATTTTCCACGCGAATAATGTATGTTCGTGATCAACCTCTGTAGGGCATAAACGTACAAGACATCTTAAAACTCAAGGTAATCACCCAGTATATGCGCATTTTACTGGGCTTATGGAGGCTCTAGAGTGCCTCCATCAATACTGTGTCTGGTGTAGTGATGACCACGCGTCGTCAGCTACTGAAAATCAAGGTTCGCATAATTCTACTATAATATTTTCAGGGGCTCAGCGAATTTGATTTTTTCTTATGTAGGGTATGTCGGAAGCGAAGGTTGAGAAGATTAAGGTGCGCATATATTCATATTAGTGACAGTTCTCGGCTCTTAACCCGAGATATTAAACAGGAGGCAGCACAGAAGATCACGGTGGTCATCAACCGTCATTATTGCCATGTAATGCTGACAATTTTTCCAAAGGGGTCTTCCTTTGCAACTGGTATTGAAGTCCAGGATCGACGAAAACGCGTCCTTACCATCAGTACTGGAAGCAAGTCAGTAGACACGATTTTGGGTGGTGAGTATTTGATACGTCACGGCAGAGAATATGCTTACTATGGTTTGTAGGCGGGATAATGTCACAATCGATTTCTGAAGGTAGTTACCCCCGCCAAATTTTCGTCTTCAGCATTCATTATTTAAAACTAGTTTATGGCGAATTTCGCACTGGGAAAACACAACTGGCCCACACGATGTCTGTTGTCACTCAACTCCCTCAAGAGATGGGTGGAGCTTCCGGCAAGGTGAGTAAGTTTTGCTTCTGCAATCAAGTCGACTAAGAACAACAGGTCGCATATATCGATACCGAGGGTGCGGTGGTTGTGTTGTTTTATGAGTGACAACTTACTTATCACCAACGTTCTCTTGTCTTATCAGGAACATTCCGGCCGGACCGCATCAGATCCATCGCTGAGCGATTTGGTGTAGATGGGAATATGGCGCTCGAGAATATTCTTTACGGTATTTTTTTGACTTGTGTATACGACCCATTATCGAGACACCGCACTCGCAGCGCGTGCCTTCAATAGTGAACACCAGGTTGCTCCCCTTCTCTATTGTCGTAATCCCATCACTAATAAGTGTTACAGATGGAGCTCATCAGCGAGTGTTCCATGCGTTTTGCGGAGGACAAGGACTTCCGTCTTTTAGTAGGTCTTGCAATGTCCATCACGGAAAAGTTGCTCACTCAGTAATTAGATCGTGGACTCCATTATGGCCCTCTTTCGCGTAGATTTTTCTGGTCGTGGCGAACTCAGTGAAAGGCAACAGAAGGCAGGTCTTTAAGCTTGCGTCGTCGGGTGTTAAGGCTTACTGCAGTGTAGCTCGCACAAGTGGGCACAATGTCTTCCGTTCATATTTGTTTGACGCGATCCTTTCGCATTAGGTGTTGTCGAAGCTCACTAAGCTTTCTGAAGAATTCAATGTTAGATGCTCCTTGTCAAACTATTTTACCAGACCAACGTCTCTTGCAGATTGCCGTTTTGATCACCAACCAAGTGCAATGTATTTATTCTACTGGTTGCACTTCGGTATAGAAGTTCATCGTCTTGGCGCAGCTGACCCTGGAGCAACGATGACGTTCGTGGCTGGCGGAGCTCTCAAGCCCATCGGCGGACATATTTTATCGCACTCCTCAGCTACTCGGATGTTCCTTCGCAAAGGCAAGTGATTGACACTTCCCGCAGGTTACGGTGTTATCCGGAGAGGGTCTGAGGCCGAAAACGAATACCGCGTACTAATACTGTTCACCTAACTTCCAGGACGGGCTGAAGAACGTGTCGCGAAGCTGGTGGATAGTCCCGACCGCCCTGAAAGCGAGGCCTCATACAAGCTGGACGAAGGCGGATGGACCGATGTGTGAATCGGTGTGATGTTTCTTCGCGCTCACTAGCTGCTCTTGGACTTTTGCTCGACTCTGGACCTATTAGTCGATCCTCAGATGAACGATGTTTTGATCTGCTTTGTACTCTCATATTGCATGTGTTGCTGCAGATAACCTGCTAGAATCCAATATTCAAACCAAATTTGAACTTTTCGTTAGGTCGCCGCAAGCACTAGGTTGCTAGTCGTCAGGACACAAGTACAGTCGACGCTCAATTTATTTTCGCTCAAGTGCCAACCGATATGCAGACAACAAGTGGAGGAAACCTCGCTCATAGGTATTCGTTGTTTGCAACTCCGAGCACAGCTTTGAATGTTGGTTAACGTACTTCCGGGCCTTGTAGAAGCCGTGTGATCCCCACAATGCTGCACGTTTGCCACATCCATGCACTCCTGCGACAGTTGCATGTGGTCCAACTTCTTGATAAGCACGTTCGTGTCGGTATTTTGGTGAGCAGGCAGAGGTCACAGGTATAAATGCCAGCAAGATGGCACCTCTCTCGAACGCATTCTCTTCAATATGAAGTTGTTCCTTGTCAGTCTTACAGCCATTGTAGCTATAGTTCAGGCCGAATTCCTCTCCCTGCCGTCCACATATCCGAACATCACGGCATGTGTCGGCCTCCCAGTGCAGTATTCATGCGAGAACACAACTGTCTTGACGGATTCATGCTGCAATGTCGTACAGGGCGGGCTCGTGCTACAGACGCAGTACTGGGACACATATACGGGTCTTGAGCATCAGGGCCAGCTGCTTCCACAAGGCAGCTGGGGAATTCACGGCTTGTGGCCAGATAATTGCGACGGGTAGGACGTTTTTTTTTGTAAATTTTATGATTACTGACCAATCCCTTTCCCCCTGCACAGCTCGTACGATCAGTACTGCGACCTTAGCAGGCAGTATGATCCTCAACCGTCACCGTCAACCTTGCCAGATGGGACGCCTGTCCCTCCTTACGAAGGACCGACCGTTAGAACATTTATCGAGGAGTTCGGTCGGTTCGACTTGCTGGAGTACAGTATGTGAACGAAAACTGCATGACAATATGTCAAGTCCAACATTCTTTGCAGTGGATACATTTTGGGTGAACCAGGGCTCGCCTAACGAGGACTTTTGGGCTCACGAGGTGAGCCAATACCACTTATCTGGAGGGCCTCTTGACGAGCTGCGACCAGTTCTCAAAGCATGCCACTTGCACATCCACATTTGACGTTGCTTGTTATGAGCCTGGCTACAAGGAATATCAGGAAGTAGTCAACTTTTATGAGACCGTCACAAAGGTCTTCCAGATGTATCCTACCTACAATATACTCGCCGCGTAAGTTTATTCATTGTAGTCCGTCAAGTACTACTGACGAGCTTTGGCGACAATAGTGCAGGAATTCTTCCTTCCAATACAACGACATACACCCTCTCCCAGATCACGAATGCCCTTTACTCCCAGACTGGCGCTGTTCCTTATCTTGGCTGTTATAGCAATGGCACTATCTTGGACGAGGTCTGGTACTTCCACCATGTCCTGGGCACAGTACGTTGTGTTGATAATGATCGTGCCCTGATTTATTTAACCCTGACATAGGAGCAATACGGGCATTTCAAAACCCTAAATTCCACCACTCCGTCGAGTTGCGCAGAAATTGGTATCTGGTATTATGAGCGGACTCCGACGTCCGAGCGGGTTGTTTCGTATTAAGTAAATGTAGAGTACTGTACGTAGAATTCAAACCTGGGATGAGAGTCTCCCGTGATGCTATGTCTACTCTATGGTATAGTGATACCTCGATGGCGTTAAGGACGCGTTGTCACGTGACAGACGCGACGCGACACGTTAACAAATATATGACAACAAATATTAGCCCAAAATGGTGTTGACCCTGAATTTTCAGTTGAGTTCACGGAAGGTTGTCGGTCCATCCCATTGGCAATATTATTTAATCCTGACTTCCGACCACCGCCAACCCTTTACCACACCCATTAATGACGATTTCGCTACGACTTGATAACGTGTCCGGAGAGCCTAGCACACGCAGGGCCCTTCTCTGACATTTCTTTGGCAGTAGCCAAATCCAAAAAGATAGTCGTTGTCACCGGAGCAGGCATTTCATGTTCATGTGGCATTCCGGTGAGTCCTTTGCACGCGTAGCAGATGGGTGGCTCATCGATCTCTCTGCCTAGGACTTTCGGTCTTCGGATGGTCTTTATGCACTGGTCAAGCAGCGGTACCCCGACAGTCGTCCTCAAAGGGCGTGATCTATTCGACGCGTCTCTGTTCCGTGACTCCACGTCAATATCTGTCTTCTATACTTTTATATCACAGCTCAAACGCTCCATCGACGCCGCCACTCCTGCTGCCACACACCGATTCATTCAAACCCTGGACGCGAAGCAAAAACTAGTACGGTCGTACACGCAGAACATCGATGGTCTAGAAGAGCGGGTGGGGCTGCGTGGGAGTTCCAGTCAACAGGTGAAGACAAGTGGGAAGAAGAAGTCGAAGCTGAAAGTCAAGGAAGTACGGAACGTCCAGCTGCACGGTGACATCCACCGCGTGCGGTGCACTTTCTGCTCTGCCGAAATGTCTTGCACCGAAGAACATCTGTACGCATTCGAGAACGGTAAAGCTCCAGATTGCCCAGAATGCACCTCGCGATGTAAGTCAGCTCTCAGGTCCATTTTGCGCTGAGCTGAGTCTCTGGTAGCGGAAGCACGAGTTGCTCGTTCTGCACGTGCTCTCAAAATCGGAACTCTTCGTCCAGCCATCGTACTTTACGACGAACCACATCCTCTTGGGGACGATATAGGCACAATCCAAACGTCAGACATCGCCCGCAAGCCCGATATGCTCATTATCATGGGCACTTCACTCAAGGTTCACGGTCTCAAAAAGCTCGTTAAGGACTTTGCCAAGGTCGTGCACGCCACTGGGACTGGAACAACACCTAATGGTACTCCCAAAAAACAAAAGATATGGCAGGGAAAAGTCGTTTTCGTGAATAAGACTCCACCTGGCAGCGAGTGGTCTGACGTTATCGATTACCATGTCGCAGGGGAGACTGATGAATGGGTCGAGAAGGTCTTAGAAGACTGGAAGAAGATGCGGCCATCAGACTGGGAGATACAACAGACGCTTGATAAAACTGACGAGTGCAGTGGGTTCAAAGTCGTCAAAAACGCCGCTACCAAAATGAAGGGCAAAGGTAAGAGTAGACTCGACTTCCGCTTTCGATGCAGCGCTGATTTTAATTCGATAGCTGCACCAAAGCGCAATCCGAACGTCGAGAATGTGCCGCTAGAAGATCCATTATTCTCACAACTAACTTCGCCATCAAAAAAACCCGTCAGCGCTCCGTCATCGCCAAGCAAGCGGCGACAGTCTACGTCACATTATTCAGACGTGGAGTCGAGCCCGCGAAAGAGACGCGACATTGCCAAAATCGCGGATGGTATGGATAGGTTGGATATGTCGGACAAGTGCAAGTTATTTGCAGACGCGACAAATGTGACCAAGAATGCGGGAGGAGACGACCTGGTGATGGGTGAACTCGAACCTTCGAAAGTAAAGGTACGACGGGCAAGCACATCGGTCGTCTCCAAGCCCCAGTCTCGAAGCATTGCCAAACCAAGGGTGGATGTGTGGGTGGAGATCGTGAAGAAACCGTAGTATTACACAGCCGGCTGTACATTAGTGTATGATATACCTCTGCATTGTTGATATACTTCCGGTGGTACTTTGCATGTTGCAAAGGTCGTGTAAGTATTGAGGTAGATGATAGTAAAACAAGACAAGACAACAACCGGGGCGAAAGCCCGGTAAAAATGCAAGAGGATTCAACAAGGCAATGTGTCATTCGCTAATCAGCTCGGAGACACTCCAATCCTCAAAACTTCCGTCGGGTAGATAGCGTCGGATAATGAGAGGAATTTTTCGTTGCGAGAGCTCCTTGATTGCGATTTGCAGAGCATCTGTCTCGCCATCCAAGGGGACAAGTACTGGGGCGTTCATGCTTGCGATGGAATGCTTGCATAAGATGAAATGCATGCAAGATGCACAAGACCTCTCACCTGATCTGAAGCGCTCTCGTCCCCAATATTCGTGCTCGTTCGTACTTGGTCAAGTAAGGTGTCGTTACTCTGACTTTGTTAGGCTGCCTCTCGCCTTGCATGCCTACATTTGGTGGCGCTTGCTGAGGTTGCACGCTTTCCTCTCCGTTTACCATCTCCTGATCATGGTCTGCCCCATTGATCCCATTGACGTGCGAGACTTCACCATTGGCTTCTTCCCCTTCCACCTGTTCACCTTCCTGTTCTTGTGCGAGTAGATCATAACCTTCATCCTAAATATCACAGTGTCAAAAGTTTGATCGCATGATATGATTCGCCAGGTACGCACGAAGGCACCATCGTTGAAACTAGAATGACAAGTCAGAAGTTCCTTGTCCATGACTTTGGAATCAAAACATACCCGGGACCGTCGTAGTCGTAATCATCGCCACCGCCACCTCCGCCATAGCCATCGTCGGACATCCTGAACTAAGTCTAAGGTGGTGAACGAAGCAGGTCGGTAGAGATACACCTAAGGTGAAGGACACAAATTTCTGGACGAAGTCATGCAGAAGCAGGACAGGCTTACATAATCGATGCCTTCTTTCTTCCAAACTTCGTTGGTCGTCGAAACTTTGTTAAACGTCATTTTACCTTCTGGCCACCTGCGAGAGTGACATGTTTCGGAGGTTCGAGGAACCTGGATTTTGATTGAATTCTTCGTGCACGTGTGATCGATCACTTGTACTACTGAGTCTCACAGTAGGTTTTTCAGACGTCTCCTTACGATCATTATCTGCAGGCTTAGTGTCCATACCCAGGAGGTTGCGCAGCACTTCAGCTTTCATTTTCATTGAGTTTTCCGCTACGAGAGCCACATATATGTCTCCATAGTCACAGTGATGATTGCTTCGAATACACTATCTGGCGTCAATCAATGAACACCGGGCGCTTCGCTCGTCTCTTATCACCATTTCTTCTTGAACTTGGAATGGTGCGCTTATCTTGATTGGTTCTATGGCGCGATTCTGATAAATGAGTTTCCAGCTTCCCTGTTACTGACGGTCCGACATCCATTAATACTATGTTTTGCCTGTCGCAGTCGCAGAGTGCAGTCTCTGCTTGCGATAAAATAGTCATCGGTGCAATACATCACATTGACAGGTACTCCAATGATACAAAATCCAAGTTTCGCGGCAGTCTTGAGTCCCCTGGGGTAAGCTTCCCAGATAGTCCACGAACTCTCATTTGTGTACGAATATGACAGATCTTGTCCTCGCACTGTTCCGGTCGCTGATCTGATCGATGGATGATTATCGCGTCCCCTGAGATGGAGCTTGCTTCATCTTAAGTAGGCGTCACATATGCCTTGTCCGAGCTTGGACTCGTCTTTCACGCAAGTCTAGATTGAGTCTAGATGTAGTTTGATTTTCGTTCCTTCTAGGCATGCTTCTGTAGATTCAAAATTCAATGTAAGCCAATCAGAAAGGATCCTTGGTTCCATCTCGTTACTCACCTAGGTTCCATGCACAGCGGCCGCGGGGTGGAAAGGAAGACCTAATTCTCAATTATTTTTTTGTTATTCACTCTCCGTGGAGCCGCGAAATTTGGTCAACGTTCTGACAAAACGTTGGTGTTTTGACATCATAGAGCGGTTTAGGTAGACTGCCCACGCGAGCCGTTGTTTGTGTCTATGTTTTGGACCTCGTCAATATTTCTTAACCTATAACCTCTACCATCACTAACAAGTACTATTTATTCCATTCTATAGACATGCCACAGCATACCCAGGCGCGATCTTGGGGTACTCGTTTTGACTCATTACTCTCCGCTCCTCTCTCCCCCACAGAAGACGCTAATGTCACCCCTCAAGACGGTCCCCTGACCACAAATGAGGCATGTGACGACTCTAAGAAGTCTGCAGACAGGATCGTTCAAGATGCTAGCATTTTCATCGGAAGGTACGTTATTTAGACACAATATTTCTCTCATGCTCATCATACATTTTTTTAAGTCTACCAACTAATATTGACCATTTGGAGCTAACTCGTATGCTCTCTGAGCACCTTTCTGATCATCCAGAGGCACAGACCATCAAGGTCGTTCGTGACTCAAAGGGTGGTACCTGCGCATTCATCCAGTGTCAGGTCCGTCTTCGCTGATCAATGTTCTGAATATTTTCCGATGCTGCACTCTCACCAGGATGCCGAGACAGCAGCGATGCTAATTACAAATTTGCATTCGTCGGTCCCTAAACAGTTTATGGGGCGTTACTTACGCTATGAGCCCGCGCGAGCCTTGAGAACGCTACTCATATCCTACCGGTGAGTTTTAACGGAGACGCGTTCCCACAGGTGCATATATGCGCTTAAATATGCGCATACATGCACTTATGGTCAGTATTCCTACTTCTGACACGGTTTCTAGTACTCCACGACAGTTTGCGCCTTCGTCAGACACCAAATCGGGCTTTGGCGACCTTCGAGACAGTAAGCCTATTGATCTTGACTTGCCTTGGGCGATGAAAATTTCTAGGGTTCCCGGTTCCCGGTAAATTTTATTCTTCGGTGGCCATCATTCTCTTTGACGAAAGTATATCACCAGGCACCTGTCGATCTTGTACAACTCGGATGCGCGTGCGGCAGCGGAGCATGAAGGCCTTCTGCCTCTCGACGATCGGGAAGCAGATGAATCTGGAGCGTATTTTTACCCCCTGCTTTACAACGCCGAAGTACTCTTAGCCTAGCTTGTGATTGGGACCGTGGGTTCTAACTTTGCCCTAGACTCTGAGGAAGATATCAGCTATTTTCGGGGGCATCGAACATTTTGTCCCTCACGAAGTCGAGTCAGGTGTTCAGCAAGCTCCCCACGATGCACCCCGCTCTGTAGAAATGGAGACGGGGTGCTGGGAGATCAAATGGCGCCATCGCGATGACTCCGTTGGCGCTCTGATGGTGAGTTTACGGGGCTACTCAATTATAGTCATATATGCTGACACGCAGCTGCTAGACTCTGCGTCGAGTCCCTCACCTGACCGTGACATGGGCTCACCATCCAGCTCACCCACGTCAGTCAATGCCATACTATGGCGCGCAGCCTGTACATACTATCCAGCACCATGTTACTAGCTTTGCGCATATGGCCCCATCGCGGTTCCCATTTCTAAACCGGGTTTCATCCGCAGATTCACTTGTTGCCTATCATCCTGGCATGGAACCGACTTCATCGTCGGTCAGCCTCGGCGACATCTCGCGTAATTTGAACCGAGCGTCTACTGCGTTGTGCGATATGACCTGGTCGTCGCAGAATGTCGCGTTGGATACGAAAGGGACGACACCAAAACGTCCTCGAGCTCTGTCCTTGAGCCACAGGCCATCAGGTGTGGACTTGCCCGAAAAACACTTTCCGCCCATCACTGAGACAGTCCGTGAACGAGAAACGAGGAACTATTGGAGCGACCGAATGGAGGCTGCCGACGAAAATCCGAGGCTAGTTATTATTTTCCTTGGCAGCGAATTTTAACTGAGCACAGCTTACTCTGACAGCGTGACGCCCTTGCCTTCAATGATGGGTGTGTCGGACGTTGCGAGCTCTCCAGCGCATTTCAATACACTGGTTCACCAGGAGGAATTCTACGACCTTGACGTTGGCATTCCTCCGACCCCCGAGTTTGGAACCTCGCCTATGACCCCGAAAACTCCAGGGTCTTTGATACCTCGCACTCCTACCACCGGAAGCTACTTAGGTGACTTTCAGACCTGCTCTCTACCTGAGCTCGTCACAAAGAATGTCTTGCAATGGGATGAAAAGCGCCCAGGTCCATTGGATCCTACTACCATCTTCGTTGGAGGATTGGAGATGTACGGTCCGAACGCCTGGGACGAAGAACGCGTTCGTAACTTGTTCTCAAGGTATGGCGGTGTGGAGAACGTCAAAGTCATCCGGCCAGGTAAGGTTCGACTATTGTACATCCTCCCCTCAGCGATAATTATCTTTCCAGTCAACAAGCGTTCCGCGTTTGCCTTTGTCAAGTTCAGCAACAAGGATTCTCCCGCCCGTGCCGTTAGTGAAGAGGTTCGCTCTAACATCTCCGCTCCGATTCCCGGACTAATCCATTTGCAAAGCACAACCGGATCGTTGACGGACGCCCAATACGTGTCCAACTCCGTGACTGGAACCCTCCGCAACGCACGAATTGGAGATCCAACCGTAACCGCGGGCGAAATTTCGAGGGGAGCATCGTCCGCCATGACTCAGAACCGTCCCTCGTCTCCAGTGACGATTTCCGTGTGGATCATAATCTTCGACAACCAACTGCGATCGCCCTGCAAGATAGACTGCAAGAGTTGAGCATCGTCCACGAGACAGCCGCAAAAGCTTCGCCGCTCGACGTCGAGCAGTCAGAAGAAAAGGTTGATGTTCCCTCTACACCTCAACAATCTTCCTCTTCAGTTGCGGATGACGAACAGACTGTCAATTTAGATGACACTGTCTCGCCTCAATCCGCTTCCGTTACACCTTCTGCATCACAGACTTCAGTGACATCTGCCTCTTCCCAACATGTTGCCTATCCAATACCCACCATGGGGTACTATCATCCTCAAGGATGGGTAGCTGGTTTCCCTCCCTATCAAATGCAGTATATGGGGACGTACCCTGGATATCCTCTTCCGCTACCAATGAGCCAAGCGTTTTCGTCGACTAGTGGAGCTGATGCTCGTGGAACACCTTCAGGAACACCTGCTCCGTTCGTTCCCCCAGGCATGTATGCTGTACGTTTGTTATATCTCAGGCTCCTCATGCCGCAACGCTGACGTGCTGTTCAAGCCATTCATTCCATATCCGTATCCTGCTAGAACACCTGTGCGAGAGCAAGGCCAGGGACAGACCCCCGTCGCAACCCAAGCGCCACTCATACCTACGGGGTTCATTCACGGAGATCAGGGCATTCTTGTCCCTGTTTACCCTCCAGACGCTCTGAACCAATACATGTCCGGCGCTCAAGGTGAACAAGCTTCGACCTCCGCAGAGGCTGCCCTCGCCCCGCCCCCAGCTCACCCTCCTAATTCATGGAGGTCGTATCTTCCGCCTGCGTTCACCCCTGGCATGCCAGTACCACCAGGGATCCAGCACCCAACCCCAGGACCTTTTCCGGTGATGGGTCCACACGGTTGGATGCCTAATCCCTCATTCGGCATGAACCAGCACATGCAAGCCCCATTAAATGTCCCTCTAGGTTCCGGTAGTGCACCTATGCTCCCGATGTTTGAGCAGCACAATATGCCTCCTCGGCGCCACCATCGCAGGGATAATCAGTCCAATTTCAAGAATGGAGGTCGCGGACACCCTGGGCGTTACCCTCGCGGATCGTTTCCGCCAAATGCACCAGTGATGAACGTTCGCCCCCCTCCGGGACCTGCCCACTTCACCAGCTCCCAACGAGACGTGCAGAGTGGTCCCGAATGGAACCATTGGGGTAGCCAGTGATTACATCAGCTGACATTTCTCAAGTTAGACTTCTCTGTACACAAGCATTTTCGTTCTATCTTCCTTTCTTCAAGCCAATTATCCTAATATATACATACTTTTTTCGTCTCCTTTACCCACCATCTTTTTCACCCAGCTAGACAACTAAAACGACATTCATTCATCCATAGATTTCGCATCATGTTCAGTCATATTCTCATTGTTACTCATTCATCTCCCACTCCTTAGGTCGTCACTGTCCTTACTAGAATCATTTGTCCTGTAATATATGATATTCGAGTATGTAGAATACGTCTGCGCCGAGGATTCAAACGCCACTACAAGACTAGTCACTGGTCGTCAATTGCCCGCAACCAATTTCCCAGCTCCAGCCAAAACGCTCTCTGCCGTCTAGAACCCCACCAAAAAGGAGCGATAGAAAAATGACTCGCATTTTCTAATGCATACACACACCAGATGCCAGGGTACTGGCCTATCGCTATGTATCCTCTTCGAATGATGTCCGACAGAATGCGGTACTGGTGTAAGACATTCAATATTTGTCCATGCCTTATTATTTTATGTACGCACCTGCATCCGAATGGATGAAACTGCGAAAATACAGGGACAACGCCATCGTTTTCCCAATAAAAGTGCTCACAACCGGTGCTGTCATTTCCGGGGGACGAGCTGGGACACCCGGAGTCTGTATCACGTCTACCGGAACTAGACACTGAAGCGACTATCGCTGGAGTAGGTTGGAGCACCGAAAAGTTGAACGACGACACAACGAGAGACGAATAGTACAGAGGCGAAATAATGTTCACAATAGAAGCTCTGTAAGATCTGTCTCGTTCTGTGTGGCGCTGCGGTAACATGAGCATCGTGAGCGCAGATGGAATAAGAGTAATCTCATACCAAGGAAGCAGCGTATGACCTATAGAACGTCCTTTGATGGGGTTGACCTTCCCCAATCATTTCCCGTTCTTCCGCTGCCTGGAAAGTCGCATCGTATGGAGTAGCATCCCGGCTCTGTGCCCAGTCGCTTTTGCAGAGCTGTTGCCACAGAGAAGGAAGAGACGCGTCCCGATATGACAGACGGCGTGATTCAGCATGCAAATCCAGTGCTGCAGGAAGGAGAGGAGACAGATAGGATAGGATATGAATAAGTTTAGATAAAATATCACCAGCTGAGAACGGGCGGACAGCAGGCGGTGAGTCGGTACGTTCTCCCAGAGCGTACACCAATTGAGTTCCTCGAAACGGCGAAGAGACTTGACGGAATGAGGAATGGCGTGCGATGTAGCGCCATGGAACTCACCAGCTGTTAAGGAAAGCACCATGTCAGGGTGTCCACGGTCTCCGAAGAAGCCTGCCGCCATGAGCGACTGCAACTTGACGATGGTAGGCCCTCCCTGTTATCATTTGAATCGTCGTGAAAGAGAAAAATACCGAAATGAATGACTTACCATAGAATGTCCCAAAAAATGCAACGGGTTATCGAGCGACCAGGAAGGGTATAGAGCGACCTCTACAACCCGACCATACCGCTGGTGACCGTAAGCTTCGGCATGGTCTTCTCCGTAGTCAACTATGGCAATGAAGTCGATATTAATCGCGAGTGCTCTGAAATACGCAAGCGACCTACCTGTACCACCGAGCAGTGCGTAGAATAACTCGCATGCCCTGTCATGCAAAGAACTTACTGGCCCGACACTTCGAAGTAAACATCAACTGCCGGTCCTGTTACATCCGCTTCGACTTTACTCACCTGGCAAACAAAATTCTTCGACTGGGATTCTTACTTCCCTTGTTAAGGTATTCTGCGCACTTGCTCCCCATAGCAGCGCCTGCGCTGCCTAGGAATCCTTCCACGATCACTAGTGGTATGGGATCATCAGCCCTTGCTTTTGATCCACTTACGTTTTCTGGCGCGACGACATAGTGGTCCATGGGGACTTGGGAATAAAGTTGGAATAAAGCACCGCCCAATTGGAGCCGCAGATGAAGCGTATCATCCCATTATTTATTCCGTTTCAAACGGGGAGCGGGGAATTGCGTCAATACTGCAACAAGGACTGATCAGCCCATTGTTTGGTCTCATGCTGCTTAGCCAAGCGGGAATGGTAGGAGAAAACTGACTACTTATTCCGAATCAACAAAAGAGCCCAAAGCATATATGGCCTTGTGAGACTTGCACGAGCCATGATATGTCGTTCTTCAGCTTTTAAGATATACACAAGGCGTTATACAGGGCATTGTTTATACTTCAGTCTCTTTTGTTGATTCGGAGTCATACTCATCCACGTCTCACAAGCGATATCAAGTGATATGTACTCATGTCAACAACACCCTAAGTCTGTTGGAGAAGTGCTGACGAAGGTTCAGCAGAAGGGAACGCGATAAATTACAACCGCAATGGTAGAACAGACAAGAAGAAACAGGACTAGAGAGAGACGCGTCATAATTGTAGGTTGAATTTAGGTCCGCTAGTCCCGGAAACGGTCGGACCGCTCTTGTCATCACAACTCACGATAAAGGACCGACAGTCGAAAGACTACATATTCCTTCTATTTAATCTGCGTAAGGGAGACTAAGCGATACCGTACGTAGTCTGACCGTAATTAATACTCAGCTTGCGCGTAATATAATGAACTATGCATTGCTAGTATCCAGCGCATCCTGTAGGCTTTTCACTGCGGAAAGGATACCCGGCTTTGCTTTACAATCACTGAGCGCCTCGTATATCCGATCCACCAATCGAACAAGGCTCGCCGCATCATATCTTGCTGTCTGCGTTTTCAGGAGATCGAGAGTGTACGTGACAATGCCAGGCAGTGCTTCCACTGATTCATCCTCAAGGTAAAGGTCATTCCAATACATTGCTGACCACGCTCCTTTGAGTAGACTCCACCATTCCTGCTCAGATATATTGTCCGCAAAGCCAGGGCTTTGATAGTCATCCGAGGCATTCATCCGTATCAATATGCCTGCAAGATAATAAGGATGATGCTTGACAGGCGTCGACGAATCGGAGGAACAGTTCTTGATGACGTGGCCAAGTAGAGATATGCATCGTTCTATATGACCGGCTTTTCCTAAATGAGCACGCCAATCACTTTGCTTTGCCAGTGTGAAGATCAGCCGCAGATAGCAGTCATCACGTCCGGGATTAAAAACAGCATCTGGTTCATCATCAGATCGCTGCGGTGCGATAGGTTTGGTTGTGGTGAACAGAGCTGGCGCGAGTTCCGTTAATATCTTCTCCCTGAATTCTCCCTCCGGTTGTTCGACTATGTCGACTAGTTCCAAACGAGCGTCAAATACGGCTCGAAGGGCAGCGTGACGAAGCCGGGATGGTTTATCTGCTTCCATGGCGAAGATGATCGAGTCGAGGTAATTGTCTCGTCTGGTGGGACTTCCTAGACCCTCGCATGGCGCTCAATGCGAGCAGCGCATCTCCCATGGCGTCAAAGTCCCTCGCTTTGGACTTCCGAAAGTGTACCAGGAAGTCCACGAGCCAATCAAAGTCTTCCGGAGTACGCTGGGCATCGTTCCAGTCGAAAACACCGTCCCAGATCAATGCAACATCGCTTGGCTTCAAAAATCCTGGGCAGCCAGTCACGATAGCGAGGCGCAAGGGCAATGCGTGCTTCGTCTTCGTGATCTTTATCCAGAGTTGTAGCGTACTGGGCGAAAGATGCTTTACAGCACTCAAGACCCCAAGGAAGACCGAGGTCATGCCAATGAGACCACAGCTCCAAAACATCCCAATCAAAGTGCATCATGGCAGTCGGGGGAAGGAGGCTCTGGATAGTTTCATCGCAAATGACGTGGTGCAAGGCTCTCCCGCACGCAAGGGCTCTTTGACGTGCCGAGAAACTGACCTGGACACCAGCATGAAAGCACGCTTTGAAAGTGCTCATCAAGCGCGAGCATATAGTTGGCATGTGCAGTTCGGGGGTCCATTTGATGGTGGGCAGTAGCCAAGCGACCGAACTGATCACCTCTGGATCTGTGGAAGTTTCGAATATCCACTTCATCGATGGTGCATCAGGGAGCGTTTCCTCGAGTTCTCCAGAGTCATATGACGACAACGTCTCATCGCTCCCATTCATACGTCGGTCTTTGACGCGCCTATATACGCCCTTCCAAAGCACGCGGATAACTGCTGAAATAGGGGTTTGGAAAGGACACTGCAGCGATTTCAAGGAGGCGACGATGATGAACCAATAGAAAACCAGACCGAACGCCGTTGACACGATTACAGCGATGGCTAGATCTCCCTGCTGAGACCATACGAAAGCTGAGATAGCAACCCCAAATAAAAGGAGCGAGATCTGCAGTAAGACGGGGAATGATTGCAGCACAGCGTGAAAATGCCATGCTTCCAATCCGTCTAACTTTTGTTGTCTTTGCTTTCCGCGATCCTCAAGGGAACCATGGATATTGTTCGATTTATAATGGCTGAGCCATTGTTTGCCGAGCACAGCCCCGAAAGCAGCCAGAAGGCTGAACGACAATGCAACATATGCCAAGCCCTGAAACCATGTGCCATTGGACGAGTTTGCACCTGATGTAGTGGAAGATGTGACGGAATTATTTGGGGAGGTATTTTGAACGATCTGCAACAATAAGGGGGTCGTGGAATTGGGCTGCATGGCAATGATAAACGCGGTATTAATAGCGGAGAAAAGACCGGACTACGATGCCCTCTCAGTCAGATGAATGCATCAAATTTATTCAGTAGCTTACGAAAATGAGTACGATGTCCATGTCGCTGTTGTTCCGCTCTAAAAATTCGTCATCGTGCTCTTTGGCAACTTGGCTGTATGTCGCCCAGAACCTAGACCGTACGTCCTTGTCTCCTTTTTCCACGATATTTGAGTCCTGTAGTGTCTTGAGAATTTGCAGCAGAATTTCCCGTGTTCTAATATTGGAGATTAATCAGCTGTTCATTATCCACATCAGGCGCATAATGTACCCTTGATCTTGTGGTAGTAAACTTTGTCGTTGAGATTGTTGAGATAGCTGAGGTACTGATAAAGCAGGAGGTTGTGGAATATCCTTCCGGATAGTACTACTTGATGAGCCACTTGCATAGGCTCGGTCAGACGACGCCTTTTGGACCAAAAAACCTCACTCACAGCCTGGGATGATTCCGACTGTCATCTTGCGAGGTACTTTGACTTGTTAGACCGCCTTATTGACGCGACCATGATTAGAACAGGAGAATCGCGTTCTTTATCGCTTTAACGGCCAAATGGCAAGTTAAATGCACGGTCACGGTGGTGAATGCAGTGCACTGAGACCGCGATAGATATATAGAGGCCGTGAAGCGGATTGCGAACGCATGTATCCATGTAGAGCTTGCTGCCACAGCGTAGCGCCTCGAGTTGATAGCCAGCACGGCGTGCGCTAAGAGCGGGAGATTCAATAAGCAGCCTAGGCTGTAATAGCGTCCAAGTACTAGACGGACAAGCGCTTGGGTCAGGGTCTGACATAGTTCTTTGCCTTCATTGGCACAGGGGAGACCCAGGGAAGTCGCATTTATAAGGACATGCATCCCCGAAGGTCAGGCAGCACCATCATATCAGATAACGGACCTAATGTACGACTGTACCTGAGTTCCGCGTGTAATACCAATCCTCCCGTTGGCCAGGCCTCACCTAAGGCGCTCGAGAATATACCAAGGTCAGGGTCATCGCGGGTCTAGCCGGGCCATACAGCGATCAACAAGCCCCTCCAGCTTGTGCTGATCCAACGTGTATGAACGAACACAGGCGCGAAGAAGACTAGTCCCGGCACTTCTCCGGAAGTGTCACTGCGCGGCGCGGCGCAACAAGAGTCGAAATTGAGCGCGGACATTTCTGAACGATGGATTCGGATAGAACCCGCAATAAAGAAGGAACGGCGGTCTTCCTTCTATTCGGTCTGGCTATGGCAGGAGACTCAATAGAACCATGATATCGCTGATGCGGCGGAAGAAATATCATTAAGTACGAGTAACTATTCGTCCAACGCATTGTCCAAGCAAACAGTTCGCGAAGGGTCGTCTCGATAATTCAAATGAGAAAGGTATGTATCGTGGGCAAAGGGATATAAACGAGAGAATGCATGGCAGATGGCATTAATGAGGCTGAAATAATGCGATATGTAGGTGATAGATAGGGTGGTGTGCGGTCATAAATTGTCGTCTGCATGGAAGTGTCAGTTCGATGTCAAGATGTCAGACAGAACGGGCAACATCTACGCACGCACATGATCATGGAGTCGATACAAGTCGTCAGATTGAAATTAGCGACCAGAGGCCTTTAGGAATGGATAGATATCGAATTAGGCGGGTGTAGAACGTAATTCCAGCGTCGTACACTGATGACACCAGTTAAATTAGGGACGTTCTGACGATCCACGTCTGATCTCACCTTTTACAAACAAACGGGTGTGGTTTGACGACGGTGACAGATGCTAAGGTCGTTTATTTCCGGAAAACCAAGAAAGATGCACGCTGCCCACACCCGCGATGTAGACTTTGGCACGCACACGACACACCTGGTAAGAATAAAGTTAGTTCCTCCGACAGTAGGACGACTGTGGAGGTTATTTACAGTTTCTGCGACTTCAGCCTTGTGGAAGTTCACATGGAGATCGCCGTTAGGCATCCTCGTGATTTGATCCACTTCGCCAAATGACTAAAATTAGGGCAAGAGTCAGTCACAAGAAATTGAACTCGAGGATGTGATGTCAGACCTGACACCACTTTTGAGCGGCCTCAAGACGTTTGACGTCATTGCGCGCGATACCAGCAATGACCAACTTCTTCTTGGTGCTTCGCGACTGACTGCCTATGGACGATAAAGAGACTCTCGGAGCATGGCTTTTGCCGGTGTACACAATGCGCGGTCGCGTACCGTCTGGCGCTTCCACAAAGATATTGGGAAGGTTACTATCCAGCGGGGTCCTTGATTTTGGCGAGAAGGGTAACCGAATCGTGCTTGACTTCCGTGCCAAGGTGCTTGGAAAACCTGGTGGCTGGGAGAGCTCTGGTTCAGATGCAGGCGACGAGAATGACGTCGGAAATGAGGAACTCGTGTCAGTTTTGAAAAGGGATAGTGAGGACGTCACGGCCTTCTGGGAACGTGACCTCAAAGATCCAAAGAAGTTTGATTTTTGGGGAGTTAATGGGGGCACATACGATGCTCCATCCTCATACATGATGTTGGTGGATGGGGTTGCGTATGAAGAACTCGTGGTTGTTGAGGACATGCTGGGGCGAGAACTACCTGGGGAGTCACGAGTACTGGAGTGTGTATCGACGTCTGAGAGGGACACGAAGTGCCCCAACACACTCGGTCGCCACCGCCACGATGAGGGGTTCGAATGTATACCACGTTCCTCCGACCGAGCTTCAGCCACAGGATGTGACGTCTGAAGGCTTAAGGAGCGACTGTGATGATAAGGATTGATCGCCTCCGAGTTGGAAGTGACATGCGAGCGCTGAAACATTGACACACGTGATGGACTGTGAGACGTCGAAGATACGGCGGGGGAAGAAGATATAACTGGTTGATGGAAGTGATGCTGAGATGGAGGGGTATTAAGCCATATGGTTGATCGGTGACTTGGACTCATAGTATCTGCAAGCGTTGGTGGGCCATGTGACCCCTTTGAAATTTGAGACGACCTATCTAACACGTGTCATGAACGACGCACCTTTACATCCGTGGGCTCCTCAGGAGGGACATATTCTTGCACGTCGCCGTCATTGACTACGACATAATCATGCATACTTCTAGCATCATCCATGCTTCGACGAACAGTAGCTGGGCTGAGATGAGGGTACGCCAAGTAAGGATTACACTCAGTTCCAACGGTTTCCGTGTCAGCAGAAATATCCAGCTGCTGGACGGTGGGGGATTCAACCCGCAAATCCTCCAACCATTTTGACAGGCGACTTGAGCGGCGACGAAGGGTTCGGGTGTGAGGCTGGGTGGTAAAGACATCATCGTCCCCGACATTGGGGCGAACAGACGAGCTTATCCTGCGGACAGTCATGCCTGATGATTGGGAATCAGGTCTCTTCTCGGGGGGATCGCCTAGAGGGGAAAGAATTATGGAGATGACTTAAATATCAACAAAGGTGACACGGGTCGTGTTATATGTTGCAAAAATTACATACTTGAGTCGGTAAACGGCCGTACGCGTGCGGGCGGCTGAGCGATGTCATGGGCTAGAGGGGAGGTAAGGAACCTGGATGTAAGGATGGGAGTCGATACGGAGCCGAAAGACAATGGACGATCTTGCATTGAGCTTAGACCGTGGCTACAATGGGATCTGAATCAGGCCTCGAGGGTAAAAAAAAATACAGAGATCGTTAGGATGAGCTTAAGAGGTAAAAATTTAAAGACGGCCTCGAGAATGAAACTGGTCGGAGGCGATGGATGGGGTATTAGATGGTCGAACTCATAAAACAAAAGCAAGGGATAAACGACGGGAGGACCAAGACCAAAACTCGAACATGCTCACATTCATATCGGCTTGTTGAACGGGAACGTGGCAAATCTTACGAGACTCCTCTACCGAACCTTCAGTTCTTCCACCCGGACTCCGAAGTTTCAGGGAATCCGAAGTACAGTCCCAAAAAAACATACCAAGGAACAACAGACTTGCAGGGCTGTTCTTCCCCATTCGCATGTGGGGGATGCGAGCCCTCACGGCTAGTTATGGCCGATCCGCGGTCACGGTTTATATATGTCGGTGTCGGACAAGTATACTACTTTTTGACGATATGTCAGCGTACGTACTTATATTAATCTACTTATATTACGGTCCTCGAGTCTGCATTTTTACCTTTTTCGCTTTAGCTTGAAATGAGCCGAGGAGGCCAACATGTCTCAGGGTAACAAAACCTTTTACTTGGTGTGTCGATATCGGTACCACTCGGGAGATTGAAGAACCAAGCGATTGATTTACAGTGTGAAAATAGTACAACCTACTTAAGGCTGGTGTGTAGGGTCATTACAAGGCCGTTCGTCGTGTGAAGGAGCTTCACAGCAAATGCAGAATCACAGTGCAATATTAATGTCATGTGTTCCGATGGTAGAATGTGCTAGTGATGTTCAATGAGTATGATTTGCTGCTGACCTCTCGCTGATCAGATACTTATCTAGATAAACTTCAATCTCCCCCGAGGAAGCCGTGTCAGCACGCGCAAGGTATGACCTGATATACATTGACCAGTATCGGGATACACTCTAAGGATACACCATCAACGGTATACAAGTTCGTGTCTGCCTGCATAACATGCGTAAGAAGTACTAGAGATGACGGTCTAGTGACATACCTGTTGAGACTCTTTACGCCGAGTTGCTCACCGGCGCGTGCTCTACCGATGACAGCGTCGATATGAGCTTCTCAACAAGCACACTTAGAATTTTCGCGGACGATGTCTCCTGATATCGTTGCAAAACTCCAAAGGAACGAAGTTCGCTGGCTTCGTCGTGTATTCCATCAGTGGCCCCTGGATCTGTCGACTCGGCAGCATCCAACAATGTGACCAGCTCCGTGTCGATAGGCATACTGCCGAGGAATGGCACCCCTTCTCGTCTGGCCATTTCTGCACCTCCACCTGTAGAGAACACATTGCTAACCTCTCCGCAGCATGGACATACATATCCACTCATGTTCTCGATAAGTCCAAGGACAGGGAGTGCGACAGCTCGAGTAAACGAGAGACATTTCATCGCATCGAGTAGCGCAACTGCCTGCGGAGTGGTAACAATGATGGCGGACAGCCGTGAGTGCACCGGTGCAAGATGTTCGATCAGCGACAAGTGCTCGTCAGATGTTCCTACATATTAATATCAGCTCGAGATGATCCCGTCACGCCACAGGATATCTAACCTGGAGGTGTGTCTACGACGAGGTAATCAAGATCTCCCCACCTAACATCGCTCAGGAATTGCCTTATCATGGCGTTCTTCTTCGGCCCTCTCCAAACTACTGAATCCCCCTTCTTCTTTAATAAGAATCCGACGCTCATGCACGCAAGCCTGGGTTCACCATCCCCACGCGCATCTGCGTACACAGGGACCCATCCATCGCTGCTCTGGTGCACACCATGCCCATCCAGACCAAGCATGCGTGGTATTGACGGACCGGTAAGATCGACATCGAGAATCCCGACTCGAGCATTGGAAGAAGATGCATGGAGGCTGAGCGCAAGCTGAGTAGACACAGAAGATTTTCCGACACCACCTTTGCCCGAGCACACTATGATAACATGTTTGACTGACTTGAGTCGTCGCGACACAGGTGTTTCTTGGACGGCCATGGTGGAGTTCCGACGAGTAGATCTTTCCGTTAGTATTACGTGATTACATAAACCCATCAGTTAGTGCCCCACAAAGTTCCGCTCTACATTTTTGGCCACCCTGCTTTGACCCTGCTCCCTGAAGAATGTGAGGCAAATTTGATTTACCTAAGTCTGGCTACTAGGTAGACACGTCAAGAAGCGTGTCACACCACAATGGTGGGCAAATCAGCGGTCTTTGGACTCCCTTTTGAGGTATGAATCCGCTTCACGTGTTCTAGGCTTGTTCACACTCCCTGTCCTGCTAGATTTTCTGATACCGTCACCCAGTCGACCTGGTACATCTTACTCGGGTATCCAAACTATTACGTTCGTTTCTGCTCAGTCGTTGCAAAGCAAAGTCAGTATGGACAGGAGCCTTGAAACACGTCGACCGGCTACTCCAGTACCTCTCATACCTTTCCGAACCCGTGTGTGCAAACCTATTATTCTGGGCGTTTTGTCATGTATGCACATGTCTGTCTGCATAAATTCCGCTGAGCCTTGTGTTGGGCGCGAAGATAATACCAACAGACCGCCGCTCGTTGTGGCTTTGCGCGCCGATGTCAACGGACTTAATATGCAGTACACATTTGTGATCAATGGATAGCCTGTCGATGAACGTCCTATCGCCATCGTAAGCAGGTCAATTCACCAGGTAACGTATAAAATTCCTGATAATTTTCTGGATGTATTGGACACGAATAACTTCAGTGTCGCATCTGCAAACTCAAGAGCCTCGGATTTGGAGATGAGTTTGAACTACTGCAGTTGGATGCCTCGGTATTAAAAGAATTCGACAACCTTGTCGTCAGATAAGACTAAGAATCGGATGATTATTGTACGTGTGTAACATATATTTGGTGTCTATACTGAGGCTCCAGAATTTCCTGCAAATTAGGAGAGTTCGCTTATGGTCCTCCAAGACCGTTTGAGGCGTCTTTCCGTTTTTATGAACGCTATGACCCTACGCATTCATAAAACCACCTGGGGTTGGGTCAGCGGAGGTCCTTTGTGGGCGCGCCGACTCTCTACCTCCCTTGTTGATAGCCTGGAACCTTCATGATCACAAAGCAGCTTGCAGATCTCGTTCGCTTGCAACTGTGCATCGACGATGATGTTGACCAAATGTTGACCTCCTCAAGCTCGCCGCTTCAGTGTTCCGCTTCTCCAGTTGTCAATTATTTCCCCGCGTGCTACAACATTTGACGAACCCTAGGTGCAACTTCCAATGGAAACGACGGCGCTCGGCAGAATGACGTCGCCAATACAAGTTTACGAGAAAGCAGCGATCAAAGTATTCGAGATGCATCCATGGGATTGCAGTGTTCTGGAAGCAGGCGGATAAGCCTAGCGAATCCACATTTCTCCGAAGGCTCCTCGGACGAGACCCGATTGCTTAGGAATCTTGTCTAATTCGAGTAAGCCTGTAGGAGTTGTTCTAGAAGTCGGAACCGAATAATCTTGACCTACCACACCGCCGTACGTATTCTGTTGACCCCATGCTCACTTGAACTCTCAGCTCACTCACTTGGTACGAAACCACAGCGATGACAATGACGATGCAGCGGACGGTTTTTTCTAGGATGTGGATTGACGTGCTCGAGCTCGGAGTCGATATACTTACTTGGTTCCCCTTTTCATCTAGTGTATACGGTACAGGCTTTTCGACGCCGAGTGTCAGACTGGGTCGTATTCCCAGTTCTTAAACCATGCACAATTCGGATTCAGTTTATCGAGTCACGGCCTGGTCCTCTCGAGTCTCTAGCAATATCACAAGACATTCGTGATCGTGGCCCGACCTTCATCATCTTTCGAGCCGCTTGCAGTTGATACACGAACGAATTATGTTCAAAACATGGCGTTCATGTGTGCCGGATGACTGTGAGCTGGAGATTGGCAGCAAAGATAACAGTGACAATTGGACAGGACAGCACGTACTTGATTTCAAACAATCAACAAACAGCAATTCCCATGATGGATTGATACATGGTGCAATAAATAAGTCACTATGATATGCAATGTCATTACTTGTATCTGGACGGTACCCCTCGGTGGGAATAATTGTCATCTCCATCTGACTGGAGTCGCGGAGTGGCACAAATGATGAAGGTTGGGTGAAGCTATGACTTGGTGCATGGGTTTCGTGGACTCAGCCTGTTTGGGTGATCTTCCGATGGGTCAGAATAGAAATTACGTGTGCCAAGCACGAGCCGGCTTCCAAGGATGATTGTAGTTGCAATAAGGATTGAATTCGTGATCACCAGGTAAATCGGCTAAATGGAAAAGCTTCAGCGACTAAGGTTGAATGGTCAAGGATCACAATATACCGGAAGACCAAGATACAATCCCGAGGCAATCGCACATCCGAGCATTTCGCTAATAAGCATAAGAGAGTCGAGTCAACAAGGATGACGTAGTAACACTTACACAAGGAAGTAGATCGTATTATACCTGATCAGCGTCGCCATCGTGCTGTGAAGTCTCTTCCCGGCAACCGCATGGGTCTTTCTCGTGTGCCTTGAAGACAGCCGATATGGCAAGGACGAAGAGTAGAATCTCGAAACAAAAGAGAGGCGCATAGATGGCCGTGAAGCTTTTATTGACACTGGACACTGTGCACATGTTGAGGAACCCGGGTATGGGTTGATTGGTAAATGTTAAGATGTGATCGAAGTCCATCACCAGGACTGTCAAAGTGGCTGCAATTTGTACGATAAAGCAGACCACCGTGAAAGCCAGAATCTTCTTGGACTTGTGATACATGGCGTAAATGCGCAGCTGCATGATTGCTAGTAACAAGGCCGAGTGATGTTATCAGTACTTTTCTACGGATATGGACGAGATATTTTACTTTGCGTAGCCCATACTGACACAAAAGGTCCATAGGCTTGGAAATGAAACAAAATACGACCTGGAAAACAAAATATTAGCCTTGAACGAAAAAAGGCTGCGGAAAGTTACGCACAGCTAATCCAAAGAGTTTTTAAATAGCAAGCAATGTAAACAGCGTAGCACCAGATACACAAGCTGGTTTGTGTGCACTTACGTCTAATAGGAACTTGTCAGCATTATATGTTGCAGGACAATCCCGATGTCTTACATTAGCTGAGAATGTCGAGCTTATATATACTGTGTACGGTCGTCAGCAATAAACTCAAGATCAAAAGATGAAGTCGAACATATTGCGTTGATGCTGAAACAAGGGTAAATGATATTTTCTTGCACAAAACGTGTTGCTTACATGGAGATAGCATCCCCGACGTAGCGGTTCTACGGGAGCTGTGGCATCAGATGCCTAGTCAATCAGCGAGCTGTAGTGGCACTGACAATAAAATAAAGGAACGACACAAGAGATTTCGATCTCCTCTGGAGGACCGTGTTCATTGAGTCAGAGGCGAGGCTTCTGCAAGTCACTGAGAAGACATACCCAGATCAAATCCACCTGTTCGTAAATATGTGAATGATTCCCGGTTGAGGACCAACACAACACACCTCTCTTTGAGAACATAGTACTTTCAAGAAGTTCATCGCAGAGTCAGAGGAAATATTTTTTCAAATACCGGGAGAAAAACTCACCATGATCGTACAAGACAACGATTGTTGCTGATACTTAATGAGGTATTGAGCACTCGGGCCGTCGAGTGCGACCAAAAAAACTGATACTGACATTGAAACATCCTCCCCATCTGAAGAATGCGTATATCGTTGAACAGTGTGGAAAGCTCAGTCTCCATGTTGACCTGATCTCCGACCTTAATGATCATCATGATATATCAGTACGACGAACACTCACCTATTTGGCTGCACGTTCGGGGGATCGTGTGGTATGAATGCAGCGAAATCCATCCTTGTTATATATATGCTCTCCTTCTGTTCATAGAATTCACCGAGCTCCTTCCCACCACTGCTTCGAGTGTGAGGAGCGGACTGCGAGGAACCAGAGGATCGATGATATTATTAGAACCATTCATGTGTAAAATTCAAAACCCAGCACAACCTTATTTTTTAATACTAGGTAATACTCCTCACTCGCAGTCAGCCCCTCAAGGCCTCACACTCGAAGGAAGGAGCCTGAGAGTTCACCTATACGCCTCAAACGAGAGTGATAAATTGTATCTTTCCTACCATGGTACTTGTCATGATCGTTGTTCTGCAGCCTGGGCTCGGGGATTATCTTGGATGATCATCCCACAAGTACTGATGACGAAGTCGGAGACTACCCTTGGGAATAAAAAAGCGCTGCTTCACTAGTTTCCGGGATCAGAACAAGTGAGATTCGTGAGGTCTACACACTCAGCACTGCAGTGGGCATTCGGCAGTTCTATAGTAGCCCGATAGTCACATCAACAGTGTTCGACACCCCTGAGGAGGGACGACAATTCACAGTCTGGGCTGTAAGGAACACAGAATTAGCGTACATCCGAAAGTATAGTTTTGTGAATATGCGAAGAGTTACGCAGGAACAACGGCGGTCAGTTGGAGCAAAAGTAAATACTTACTAAGTTACAGATGTAACCTGCCAAGGAGTATATTTAAGTTGTCCGCGGTTGGTTCGCAGAGTAATCTCTCGAACCAGGACCTCCTTCGGGTTCTCCCGGTCCCCAGAACCAGCGGTGTTATTTCAACTCCGCTTCCCAGAACGTCCCGTTCAAGACCAGGTTCACATTCACAGTTAATCATGGTCAAGAAGTCTTGTGCGCAGGTAAGTTATGAGTTTTGTAACACCTCGCGACACGCACCGGTGTACCTCTGAGCAAGAATACACTGCGATACACAAAACAACAGATCAACTACTTGATCGTAGCAACGCCATCGATGCTCGGTGAATTGAACTTATCATTCCATTCGCAGATACCATGATTATACCGAGGCAACAGGATCACTTTCGAACCTGTGCGTGGTTATGTTCATGATGCTTGGGTTACCATCCGAGTCTGGCAGTGCGTGCTGGATTACTCCTGGGACGATGCGTAAGCAGTCGTGAGCGAGAAGGGAATAATTGAGCAAAGGTGTATGAGTGAACTTGTTTACCACAATACATTACGATTTTCCTAGCATGAGCCGCCATAACGATACCTTGTTCCAATCTGCTGCATTTTCTTGTTGTCCTTTACTCCTCTGCTGCTCGACAGCCCAATCGTAAACTGTCTTCATTTGAGGATAAGCTTCGCGGCCTAGGTTTAGTTGAGATTCAAAATGCTCGTGTTGCCCAGTGGTTCGTGCATTGTGAATGTTTTCGAAATGTTGAACCCTGAGTTATATTGATGTCACAATGAGTAGCAAACAAGCAACAGATGAAAACTCACAACTCTTGCGTCGACTTGTTCAACGCTAACAGAATAGTAGCTAACAATCCGGGAACGGAGGGAAGGGCTCGACCGGTTGCGCGTTTGTAGGATGCATGTTGCTCTGACATGGTGAGTACATCTCCGATAACCACAAGTATCTGGTGTTTGTATTTCCCAGGATTCTTCAATTGAGTTGTCAGTCGTTGTTAATTGCTTCTCCCGTCGAAAATGCATTACTTTGAACACACCGGCAGCAACATGACCGATATCTTTTGGGTCCTTGGTGGAGTTCACAACAGCATACGGACATATACAATAGAAGAACTCACAACCACCCCGAGTTTCGAGTCCTTTTTGAGCCCGCGAGTCATTACAGCGACGGTGATAGAACCAATGAAGTCGTTGTAATTATCTAGGAAGAATCCTGGGCGCATTATTCTGATACATCACCATTAGTTAGGTTCCGTCTCAAGTTTGAAGGGCTCACGTCCATGGGAGACCTTTCTCACCGAGGGCCTGGACATGCCGCTCTGCAAGTACTTTGGCACGACCCGACAGCTTCTCCATCTCATCATTCTGCTCACCACCACGTTCGGCGGTTGAATAAATGTATACTGACACCCCATATTCGAGAGCTAAATCCGCCATAAACTGTTTTACTCCAATATTAGTGTGCATGAGCAACAAGATGTCTGAAACAAATGGCACCTTTCCCTGTCGCTCCTCCCCATCTGCATTTGCACCAAGCCCAGGGAATGCCAGAACGCAGAAAACACCCCATATGCCACCTGAACTTTTTGCATCTTCGTAGACTTTCCGTATGGACTCTGGCGAGTCGAGGTCTCCCTCCACTACTCGTACATGTCTTTCCTGGACCAAGCGCTGTGCGCTTGCACTGGAAGCTGACCTAGTGAGAGCCAGCATTCGAAATGGTACATCATCCGAGTCCGCGGGGGGTTGAAGAGCCTGGATGAGAGCACGACCTTGTTTGCCTGTAGCACCTACCACTAGGATATTTTTTGACATTGACATGGGTCAAGTGCTGGAACGCCGATGAGTGGAAGTGTATGTAGCCTTGGTATAGCTATGATTCGTATCTTATATATGTGATGTGGCTTATATTTGGCCAAGCCGCATCATGGAGTGAAAGCTTCCGCGTTGTCTATGTACATGTGACAACCGTTGCTCCCCCTCACTACTATCAGGTCCTTATTCCCAAGACTAAACTGACTACAGAAGAGTTTACCAAACAACTGATGCGGCAGTCAAGACTCCATCGGTGGAACGCGTCGATCGCCTGGCGCTGTGCTAGAAAGACGGACTCCGTCACTGATCGCCATAGTGCAGTTTCGGCTCGGATATAAAATCACGCCAATTCCTAAGGGACGACTATCTCGTTCCTTCTCTAGGTCTGGCTGGGAGACTAGCTAATTCCCGGTCTACAGTGATAGTCGAGCTATCTGCAATGATGTTTCGAGAATATGTCGTCGTGTGAGAAAAAGAAGTCCACGTAACGGGAAGATGCGTGAATTTTGGAGTGCAAAATAGCCTCATGGGATTTCCCAATACTCATCGATTCGGAATTGGGCGCTGACCAGGCAGTGTTGTCGAAGTCGCCGCGACTCAGGGGTGACCTACTCAGGAAAATATGTGGTACTTATACGGTATGAGCTATCCTAACTATCCTGTCATAGAGCCCAGCGTTTGCACCCTCTGTGACCCGTGACTGCGCTGAGATCTGCGCCGGAAGTTGGCTAGAAGTAACATTTACATTGCCCTAGGGGCAATGGTGTGGCCCAGCTCAGATATCGATAGGCTTGGTAAGTCAGGCACATATGTATGGGGGGAAGGAGCGCGTAGAATGCGCGGAATGGAGTCTTGCAGGCGAGCACCAGGTATCTTCAGAGTTAAATTTATAGATCATCCCTGGCTTTGGCCATAGAAGCTGCTGCAAGGAAAGTTCTAAGCGAGAGAAAGTGTTGGACTTAGTCCTTTACTAATAACGATAGATCAAAACAGCCAGGTATGACTCGTGCAATCTGACATTTCCCAACTCACTTTACATTCTGTTGCAGATATGTCAACACCTCCTCGCTTCCTCAGGCAGCGTCCATACTGAATACCCCGATGATAACTCTGTCAAAGAAGTCACGCTGCATGCTTCGGGATACGAGATATCCTTCTGATCGTTATGTTCTCCTGCAATGGCTGAACGGCACGAAAGATGACGTACCAGTGACTCAAATTGTGCAGCTGACGGTCAGGCTGGCAATTACAACTACTATGCGCCTGTCGTGACGTGCGCGGATACCAACATTCGAAATCAGGTCATCCCAGTGGGGACATTTTCTCGTGCACAGAGGGACCAAATTCTTCGCCTTGCTAATCAGGTCAAATTTCAGACAACATCGATCACCAACAACTGTAGGGTTTGGTTGCGAGAGCTGCCGGTGGCTATGGTTGATGAAGAGCTCATCACGCAGGAGAAGTTTGATGAAATCATTGAGGTGGACCCTCTCCAGATGCGTCGACCAGAGGAATGATCGCAAGTACGTGGTGTTTAAACTACACATACCAGCTGTCCACTGTCTCACTTCCCTTCGTTTGTTCATCGCAGTGTCACGTAGACGTGTATTTTGTCCGCATGTTTCGAAGTCTCCGAAGAATCCTAAATGTAATACAAGTTGATCAGGTTGGGAACATGATACAAACGTAAAATTTGAACAGGATCAGCGCACCCTTTACTATTAAGTCCCATTCCCGTCACTTGGATCATCTCCAAATCAGATTCGTTTATGAAGTCTCGGCCTGGTTCTCTCTCTCGCAATGTCGTAAGACATCCGCGATCGCTGGCTCGACATTTGGTACAACTATCTTTTGAGGCGCTTGTGGCTCGTCCATCTGATGCATGAACGTACACAATTTTTTGAAAACTCGTTCATATAATATCCGCGGACTAGCTCCTCACTAAATAGTGGAGTGAAGGCGATACTATCAATCAAAACATAGCCGCACAGGTCTTGCGGGCGAGGGTGACTTTGAGGTGAGGATTAATGTGGCAGTAAAGAAGATCGTGAATACTCAGGCTGGACGTCAGGATAGGGAGTAAAGTGCTAACAAAGTGTGCATCATTAATACTTGTCATAAACAGGGAGCAATTGGTCATGGCGTATCGTTACATCGTCGAAATAAGTTGGTCTACGTTGTTGAAACGGATAAGTCTACAGACCCAAATTGCAAGAGTATTAGGGATCAAGCAACAAGCTCTTTATACACGGTCATCACTTTTATCCAGACGGTATCCCCTGGCACTGACCATTGTCATCTCCATCTGACTGGAGTCGTGGAATGGCCCAAGTGAAGGTTGGGTAAAAGTAAAGCTATTACTCTGAGCATGGCTCCCATGGCTGAGGTTCAAATGATCTTCTGATGGGTCAGAATAGAAATTACGTGTGCCGAGTACTAGCCGGCTCCCAAGGATGATCGTAGTTGCAATAAGGGCTGAATTTGCGATTTCCAGGTAAATCGGCTAAATGGAAAAGCTTCAGCGACAAAGGTCGAATGGTCAAGAGCTACATTACCGGAAGACCAAGATACAACCCCGAGGCAACCGCGCATCCGACCATTTCGCTAACATGTATTAGAGAATTGAGTTGACAACAAAGATAACACCATAAAACTTACACAAAGAAATAGATCGTGTTGTACTTGATCAGCGTCGCCATCGTGCTGTGAAGTCTCTTCCCAGCAATGGTACGAATGTTGTTCATGTGCTTGAAGGCAACAGATATGGCAAGGACGAAAAGTAGAAGCTCGAAACTAAAGATGGGTACGTAGATGGCCGTGAAGCTTCTGTTGATAGTTGACGTTGCGCACATGTTGAGGAGCCCGGGTATGGCCTCATTGGTATATGTTAAGGTGTGGTCGAAATTTATCGCCAGGACCGTGCAAATGGCTGCAATTTCCATGACAAAGCAAACTGCTGTGAAAGCCAGAATCTTCTTGGACTTGCGGTACAGGGCGTAAATGCGCAGTTGCATGATCGCTAGTAGTAAGACAGAGATGCTGTCAGTACTTATCTGCGGATATGAACGAAATGGTGTACTTTGTGTAGCCCATACTGACACAAAAGGCCCATAAGATTGGAAGTGAAATAAAATACGACCTGGCAAACGAGATCAGCTTTGAAGCAAGAAAGTATGCAGAAAATTACGTACAGCTGATGCAAAGATTATTTTTAATCAGCAAGTGAATGTGGACCAGACATACAGGCCGGTTTGTGTGCACTTACGTCTAAAGGAACTTGTCAGTATTATACGTGTAGGACAGTCTCGCTTGTCTTACTTACTTCAACTGAAAATGTCGAGCTCAAAAATACTATCGTACGGTCGTCAGCAACACAAATCAAGATCGAAAAGAGGAAGTCGAACATATTGCACTGAGGCTGAAAGAAAGGTGAGTCACGTTTTTTTTCGACAGAACCGCATCTCACTTACATGGAGATGACATCCCCAACGTAGCGGTTCTACGGGAGTTGCGGTATCAGACACCTAGTCGATGAGCGAGCGACAATCGCACTGACCGTAAGGTAAAGGTATGACACAAGAGACTTCGATCTCCTCTGAAGAACCATGACATGTTCACTGAGCCGATGCTTCTACAAGCCTCTGAGAAGACATACCCAAATCGAGTCCACCTTTTCAGGAACTATGTGAATGATTCCCGGTCGAGGGCTAACGCCAAAACTCACCTCTTTTTGAGAGCATATTACTTTGAGATGGCACTGATTAGAGGAAATACTTTCCGATTTCGCGAGAAAACTCACTATGGTCGTATAAGACAACGATCGTTGCTGCCACTGCCAGTGAATGAGGTATTTAGCTCTCAGGGTGCCGAGTACTACCTACTATAAGACCCAAAAGCTGATACTTACATTGAAACATCCTCTCCATCTGAAGGATACGCACATCGTTAAACAGTATGGATAGCTCAGCTTCCATCTCGGTCTAACCTGGAGTTTTAGTGGCCACGATATATCAACACGATTAACACTCACCTATAATTTATTTATTGCACGTTGGAGGATTTCGTGGTATGCGCTATGAACGCGGCGAAATCCGTCCGTGCACTACGCACTGTTATATATCTTTCCCCCCTTTCTACGGAACCCATCTTAGCTATGCCTCAAATAACAGCGAGATATCGGATCATTCCTACCATACTTCTTATAAGAGGATTGGTCACGAATCACGATACAACCTGGGATCAATCATCCCACAGGTCCTGATGACGGAGTCGCACATCACCGTCTCAGGAAACAAGAATGCGCTGGTTTATTGATTGAAGTTGCCAGGCAATCAGAATGCCATTGCTTCGTGATGGTCTATAAATCACTTGATCAGTACTTGCAGTGGGCGTTTGGCGGCCCGGTACTCCATCACATCGTTTGATAAGAATCCTGTAGTATCAGCCTCAGAACGAGCGAGTGGGCTGGCGCCGGGAGGTAACGTTCCTGATGGCCTGTGTTGGGCCCTCAGGCCTCAGGCTGTGCAACGACTTGCACGGGGATAACACTGTCATCGTAAATTAGTGTACATAGACCCAAACTGTACATAGATGTAATTCGTCAAGCAGCGGATTTAAAGCCGCGCGGTTACGGTCCCGAGCTGTCCGGAGATATGTTGTAAGCCTTGCTGGAGTCTGGTGAGCATGTCCGTAGTGCCGCTCGGAATCAAAGCAGCAAAGTTACCCCACGTCAAATCACGTCCAAAATATATGCATATCACCTGGCACCACACACATGCACGTATTAGAGCACCAAAGACTAAAGTCCAATAAGACAACAGACAAAAGTAGAATTACATGCACATCCAAAATACCCTAGTCATCAACAAGTACTTATCTATGTAATCGAATACTTCAAAAGGAATGACACCGAATTCGAATCGGACTAAGAGATCAACTCTCGAAAAAAGTACAGATCTGGCAGATGTAGAATGGGTATTCAAGACATATTCTTAGTGTCCGAATAGTCGGAAGATGAGGTAGAGGAGGGATCCAACGAATCGGACTGCTGAAAGGCCAGCGCTATGTTTTACGGTCAGAAACGGACTGAGTTCTAATGAATGGTTCACTTACAGCGCGAAGAAAAGGAAGCTCAAGTATGGATTGAAACTTGAGCCTTGAGAAGTTGCAAAATGGGCGTTCACCCAATTCAAGAAGGCTTGTGAAGTGAAGACAAGGATCATGAGCCTGAAAAATATAAACATCAATAAAGCCTCCTCGAAGAAAACATGCAGATCAGCTTACATGTTCGTCCCCACCCATGCAAGCACAACGTTGGTACGACTGTTACGGTCGTGGTCGGCTTGCTTTGTTTCAGCGTCACGGTGCGACTTCTCTTCAGGGGCCTTCATCTTCAGTGCTGAGCGGGAAGCTGCCCACATGCGGTCGACGTCTTCGCGCGCGGTAGGGATCTCGATTTCCATCATGTCCTTCCCATTCTCGCCTTTCACTTTCTTAGCTCCACCGAGATCCTTCGCAGCACCATTGTCTCCCTTGGTTCCCCTAAATACAATCGTGAGATTGAAAGCAAAAGACTGTGGAATCCTCTTACCAAGTAACATCGTGCAAGTTACACATGGCATACATCACTGTCAAAAACATCAACATCATCTCCGCACGTGATGAAAAATGCCCATACTCAGAATATTGACATCTACGACAATATATATCAGCATCCCGACTACTAAGAAAACGACCAAGACACTCACAACTCGGGAGCAAGAACATATATTGGATGAAGGAAGTGAACATGTGCCATGGTTCCAAGTGCATGATCGACGAGAAGAGGTACAAGCCATACGTAGCAGCAAGTGAAATGACGATCTCCCGGAAGGCTTGGTTTGTAGCGACGAGACTTGAAAAGATGAGATTTTGGCGCTAAATTAAAGCATCGAAACCTCACTTGGGGAAGTCCTTCCATCCAGCGAGGGTATGTGGTACAGCAAGGTACACTGTCCATCCGGCGCACCAAAGGGTGATCACGTTACAAATACCAAAGAGTATCATACAAAGCCCATAAATCCATTTGGAGCCCTGAAAAGAATGAGAATTAACTTTGCGAGTTTGTCGTGCGTCAAGGTACATACCTGTGGCCGGTTTCCTAACGAACAAACGGTGACGACGAACAGGAGGGCGATGTAGAGCTGGAACGATAATTTGAACCCTTCCTCGTTTACAAACGACTTACTTCTTACCTTCAAGAAGACCTGGAATACGTCTTGACCCGCTCCTTGGCTCAAGAAGTTGAAAGCACCATCGGTGCTCGTGGTTGCTGATGAAACCAACTATGATAACCCACATCAGACTCGTCAACGTATGAAGGTAAATCATCACTGACAAGGAAGAAAGCCAGGTAAAAGTTCGCAAGCGACGTCCACGTGAAGATGAGCTGGACTGCGTTGTAGATGAACTCAATCTACAGGAGGCTCTTGTTAGTGACCTAGCCCTAACGGATCTCCATGCGCTACGAACCTGGAGGACAAGCATACGAATAGGATTTTGCCCAGATGTCCAGATCCTGTAGAAGAAGATCGTCGAATGGAAAGAAGCGAACAGGGACCCGTTCAGCCATCGGCGACGTTGAGAGATGAATTCGGGGACCTGAGGGGATATGTAAAAAAAAAAAAAAGCATCACTGTAGATTGATCTCTACTCACGGTTGTGGGGACATCAGTAGCAGCCTTGGCACTCTTGACGTATTTAAGACTGTCGGCGTGTTGAGGGCCTTGCAGTATTAAAGGTAATATTTAACTTACATCCAGCCTTCCCGCTTCTTGGTGACAATTTCAAAGCACAGGATACGATCCTCGGCCAAGTACATGTTTCGCTCTGGAACAATCGTTGGTGGGACAAGAAATGGGAGAGAGCGTATCGCATACCAAACAGCCCAGCACCGTCAGCACCTCCACCATGCATAGCCTCCCCTTTGAAATACGAGGCAAGAGGACCCTTGCCATCAGGACCGTTCAGAAGGGCCTTGTATCTGTAGGCGCTAAATGCACCAGGAAGCACGCTGATGTAACCAAAGACACTCTTTCGGGAGGTCAGCACCCTGGTCACGTAACCAATAATTGAAAACCTACCTCGAGAGGTTTATCGAGGATATTGGACATTTTGTACTGTCACATCATGTCAGAATCGATGTGTGAAATCAGAGCTGCAATTGTATTACCTCAAAGTTCTGGGAAGCAGCTAGAGGACTCATCAGGAGGAGTGAGCAAGCTGTGCCAGTGTCGACACAAATCCTTGATTGGAAATTTTAATCAAATTAAGCACTGCATGACGAATTTAACGCACTCTCCACAGGCTCCTCCGACGTTGGAGTGGTTATCAAAGCCTAGTAAATATCATCACTCATCACACGAAATCTCAGGCGATTAATATCCACTCACATTTCCACAATTCGTAGATTGAAGTGCCGGTCGGCTTGGTGCCGACGTCCAGAAGGACACAGACTATGGTCTAGAGTCAGTGTCAGGAACTGAACGTGGGGAAGGCAATTACCATTCGGGTTGATCAAGGGACCAAAAGCATTGAAGAACCAACGGTGGCTGTTGAGCTTCTTCTTGTTCTGCTCCTTCAAACAAAAGATGATCTGAACAGGGCAAACACCAGTGGAGACCTCCCCAGTCTCTGTGACGACAACGTTTGAAGTATATCTGCAGATCACGGATTTAATCATAGTACGCCCTTCCATTCGATTCCACTCACTCGAAGATGTGAGCAGTGACATCCCTCCCTGCCACCGAGTCCTTAGCGATACCCTTCTTGGTAACATCCCATCTAGGGAAATCATATAAGGCAGGGATGCAAACCAAACCCATCATCAGTAAGCTCACAAGAGTGAGGACTTGAAGCGTCCGCTTGTTGACTTTGCTGCGTCCGTCTGAGACAACACAGACTACGACCTTCTTCCATCCCTCGGGGCCCCAAGTTTTGGACCTGGTCCGACCACAGAGGTGCGCGATGTTCTTGATAACCCTTGAAAACAAATAAGGTACGTGTCACGACGTGCACGGACGGAGCTTACGAGTTCATAGTCTTGACAAACAGAACCTCGTCTTCATTGTACATTGTCATCACGATGAAAAGTTCAGTATGGCGGCCATAAAGATAGGGCCTGAGAGAATATTTCCTGCGCATGAATTCGTCGGGGTCGCATGTAGCAGCGGTGTATCGCATCTTGGTCATTTCCTCGGCGCCGTTCATGCCCTTTGGGACGATGTGCGTAGGGACAGCGACGTCAAGAACCAAATTACCGTTTTGAAGTTCAACATGGCGGACAGAACGACGTTTCATGAGCTTCTCCCTGGCTACAGAATAACCGGTACTCATTTCTCTGAGCATACCAGGATGTGGCTGGACGGGAGGGTAGTCTTGTTGGTATGCATGGTATGGCATTGCTGGGACGGGAGGAGTGTGTATGTTGACCTGACTCTTCTCATACTGGGGATTGAGGGCCACCTGAGAACCATGGAATTGGCTACTCTGTACGGATTTGGCAGACCTGTCGTCCCATTGGGTATCATATTCATTGTATTGTTGGGCATGATTAGTAGGCGCTGAAGGGGGGAAACCTGGGATAATTGCTGGACTCGGTGCAGAATTGTAGTAGGGATCTTGTTGGCGATATGCCATGTTTCTGCTAAAATATTTGAGGGTGTGAACGAGTGATAGTTTTACGTGGCGAAACAAAGTCGAAATAAGTCGCACAAAACGAGTGTTGCGAGTCAAAGAGAGAACTTAGAGACTAGAAGGAACGACTGCAGTAGGAGACAGGAATCTTTGTCGAAAAGACTGTCGATGCGGTTGAAGCTAGAGAAGGTACTCAGTCTCAACCGTTGTCCGCTCGACAATCAAATGTCCATAAAAGGAAAGTCTGGGTTACTACACTTGCTATCGACATGGGAATTGAGGGGGGGGGTACTTATAGCTATACTGTTTTACCTCGACGTCTTCGGAGGTTGGTTAAACAACAATTAGCCGTACCCTTACGTAAAACTGCCTCGAGCGCACCTTCAGCACATGCCTCCCCGCTTGGTTGGGGTGCACAATCACACGTCCAGACGGACACCTATGCCCATCCCTGGCAGATGCTGTTTATCACGCTGGCATAGGCTGGCACTTACTTCTGCTGAGAAAATCTGAATAGTGCTAATTACAGATATATGATTTAGTCTCGTTCTCGTCACATCGTGATCGAATGGATGAGCCCACAGAACGTCGAGAAATGGGAACGTGGGATGAAGGACTGTATTAGAATGGAAGAAGACGTGGAGCACTCATGTAGATCATCGCCATTGTGTACGAGATCAAAGAGCATCTCTCAGGTTCGGGCAAACGGAACTTCATATAGAGTACAACCAATTGGAACATAAAGACAGACTTGGCTGTTTATATACAGTCCTGCCAGGTCGGTAAGCTCTTACACAACACTTACTCATTTGGGGGTCAAGGGTAAGGAAGGGCATGCATCCAATTCTCAGACCATTCTAAAACAACTTTTCACAGAATGGATCTTGTTCGGACTTTAGTTTGTGATACGTAGTAGTGTACTTAGAGTAGGCAGCCGAGCTATCACGAAACGTTACTAGTAGTAACTACGGTTTGAGCTTCTCGAAATGATTATCTGGGGAAATTAAAACTCCGATTGACCTGAACTCCCACGACTATCCTACAATACTTGTTTGTTTTCCTCCCCTTGTTCACCAACTACCCTTGCTCTGTCCCGTCCTCTATCCCTCAAATCAATTCTCTAGCCTTATTCCGCTAAACACTTGGTGAGTAGCTCGTTTTATTACTTTACTAGCAATTTTCTATATCCTTGGGCCTATAACGAGCGCCTCGAGGATACCACGAGGGCCTTGACATTAATCCAAGCTCGAGTTAAAAGCCTGGATAGCTTGTGTGGCTCCCTATTGCCGTCAAGAACCCTCGGAACAGCATCTGTTCTTTCCTTTTCATAAGCGATTACCTCTTCCATGTGTTTCTCGCACTTCCAAGTTGGACGTCAGCCACGTCCGTTACAACCGTAATTGCCACGACCCGGAACACACTATAGCCTGCCCTTCATCACTACTTAATCCCCTTTCAAATCCCTCATTCTTTATATTGTTTCCCCGTACTGACTCGGCTTACTTTCATCAGCCCATCTCTCCTCAATACCTCCCATCCTATAATGGCAGACAGCTCAGCACACAGACTTGACCTCCGAGTCGGTGGCAAATACAGACTCGGCAAGAAGATTGGCTCCGGCTCCTTCGGTATGTTCATCGACTAGTTATATGCGCCCTTTTTTTACACTCATTTTTTACAGGTGATATCTACCTTGGAATTAACATCATTTCCGGCGAAGAAGTCGCCATCAAGCTTGAGTCCGTCAAGGCCAAGCACCCCCAACTCGAGTACGAGTCCAAGGTTTACAAGACCCTCGCCGGCGGCGTCGGCGTTCCTTTCGTACGCTGGTTCGGCACTGAGTGCGACTACAATGCGATGGTCTTGGATCTTCTTGGTCCCTCTCTAGAGGATCTCTTCAATTTCTGTAACCGCAAGTTCACCCTCAAGACCGTTCTGCTTCTTGCAGACCAACTCGTGAGTAAATCCCACCGCAGTCCCTATTACACAACTGACCCGCCACTGTATCGCCACAGATCTCTCGTATCGAATACATCCACTCACGCAACTTCATCCATCGTGATATCAAGCCTGACAACTTTCTCATGGGCATAGGCAAGCGCGGCAATCAGGTCAACGTCATCGATTTTGGTCTCGCCAAGAAATTCCGTGACCCAAAGACCCACTTGCACATTCCTTATAGGGAGAACAAGAACTTGACCGGTACCGCTCGCTATACCTCAATCAACACTCATTTGGGTGTTGAGCAGGCTCGTCGTGATGACCTCGAGTCCCTTGCATACGTCCTCATGTACTTCTTGCGTGGCGCCCTCCCTTGGCAAGGCCTCAAGGCTGCTACTAAGAAGCAGAAGTACGACAGGATCATGGAGAAGAAGATGACGACACCCACCGATATCCTTTGCCGTGGTTTCCCCAACGAGTTCGGCATATTCTTGAACTACACTCGCGCTCTTCGCTTCGATGACAAGCCTGATTATTCTTACCTCCGCAAGCTCTTCCGTGACCTTTTCGTTCGTGAGGGCTTCCAGTATGACTACGTCTTCGACTGGTCTGTCCAGCGTGGCGCCCAAGATGATGGCGCCAGCACCAGCCAGAAGGCCACCACCGGCAGGCGAAAGGTCGTCCAAGAGGAAGAGGAACACCGCGCAAGCGACAGGATGTAGGTGCCCGTCACATTTCTTATTTCTTATTTCCACATCACGGTCCTAACTCTCCTTACAGGCTTCGCTCTCACACACGCCAGCAGCAAGCTACTGGTACTGGTACGGCTGGCGCCGTAGGTCAACAACGTCCTCGTGGTAGGGAAGACGCCTGGTAAATGCATCCTAGTTCCCTTGGTTTAGTTTCGTGCGGGGCACGCCCCGGGTGCGACCGAGAATGGGGGTGGAGGGAAGGTGCAGAGGTACTCGGTCGCTGTTGGATATGGTGTCATAGATGGTCTGTCGCGGTTTTGCAAGTCCGGTTGGGTCATCTCGCGGGTTACGAGGTCGAAACGTCAGGGTGGGAGCACGCCAGGTCAACGAGCGCTGGTTTGCTTACACATCTTCCCTTGCGACGCATCAATTCCGACATCCTGCATTCATGCCCTACCTCGCCGTCATTTGCATTCCTCGATCGCTTCGCATTTTGATTACACTGCGAACCGCACACACCATCAATGTGAAGATCACACTTGCCTCCCCTTATGTATTGTACGGACGCTATTTCTCTTCACGTCGCTTCTCAGCTTCCCTGCGTGTACGCAAGGAGGTGAAGAAGACGGCCGCTTACTTCCTTACTCGCTTGATACGTCTCTTCCCACTTAGCGCCCGTTGATGGTACTCATTGGCCTCATCTTATTGAACCCCATGTTCCCAAGCCCTAATCCAGTTCCAAGCCAGTTACACTTGCAGACCCTTTTTCTTCATTTTCTTCCACCGTTCATAGATCCCCCCTGTGACCGTACCACACTCGTTGCATGTCTTCCATATTTCTTCTTTCTTTTTCCTATCACGTATCCCCCTTCCGTCATGCGTCATTTGTTTGTCCTTCTTTCCGCCCCTTCATGTAGACTTTGGTACTTTACTGCCTTAGCCTTGTGGAGGTGCGTGGACAGAAGAGGGCGCCACGATTGGGTTTATTGGAGAGGAGCGAAGAGGACAGTTTGTAGTCATGACATACATTGCACGAATATATGAAAATCCATTCATGTTCAAATCGTTTGTTTGCGTTCAGATATGTACGTTCTACCAGCACACTCTCACCAAGTAAATGATGTAGTGGAATTCTTGTCACACATGGTGCGAAAAGCACGCTTGAAGCAATTCGCAATTTCGTAACGAGTTGTATCTCTACAGTAAGCTTCCATCACTGATCACAGCGAGCGAATCATGCGCGTGTCATGAAGATGCGAGTGTCATGAAGATGCAATGTATCTTTCAATCAGTTCTTATTTCAATGCGTACGTACTACATATCATAACTTGACAAATGACATGTAGGCTCGGTCGAGACTCGAGACTTTGGTCCTGGGTTATTTAATTTGACACGATAACGGGATTGATTCAGAAGGGCCCAAGCAATCCCATGAAGTAAACGCGCGCGTGCAGTGGAATTGCGTTTCAGCAAACCGGGCAGGCAGGCGGGAGAAATCATGGGCGTTGGCGACAGCACAACTTAACATCAAAACCGTCTGACAAAACCAAGTAAGTAAAGGGACGAGGAGCAAAAGCGACAGACGTACCGAATAAGCTCCGGTGCCTTGGAGATAATATCTCGAAGGCCTAGAACTTCAATCAAGGGAAAGAGACATGGAAAGACTGAGATCGTGTTAGATCATGTTTGATAATCGGTAGAGAAAGCGAACCTCCAACCCCTGTACCCCAGCCACAAGCTCAAGCATCCTTGAGACGAGTGGAGAAGGCAATGATACCCAAGACTGCTTAATAGACAGAAATGGGGCTGCTCGACAAGGTGCTGTATTGCTTCTGTGCAGGATACATTGCCAGTAAGACCGGCGAGTACGGTAATGAAGATGTTGAGGAATTCGACTCACCAGCAAAAAGCTCAAGTCTCGCAATAGTGGGGTCACACGTAGTTTCCCAAGAGAAAGGAAGAGAAGGGCTGCGGGATTATATATACAGGTTATCGTGTTTAGGGGAGGTCCATGGGAAACAACACTGGATCCGGTTTCGTATAGACCTTTCCAAAGCATCAAATCGATGCGGATTTCATCTTCTTGATCAAGAAGGGAACGTTCGTACATTTCGACGAGAATATGGTCTCATGCGGCGCCCTTCTGTTTCGCCGAAGACCCTATCTCGACATCCCCGTTGGATGCCTCATGTCTACCCTTAGGATCAAGGCTGCCTGACATTCCCGGACGCATGTCAAACGCTATGATGTCATGCTAACGAGCGTTCGACCGTGCCGATGATGGCAAAGAATTATGCCAGGCCCTTGTCACTTTTGTCTGTCCGGTTAAACTTGAGCGTCGGTCCGAAACCGCATGTAATACATCTGATTATTGGATCTACCGAGCTGCGACAGCTAGCGGCTGCACCTTCCCGCAAGCCGCTCAGCGGCGTCCGTATCTCTCTACCTGAGCCTGACCATTGACCTAGCCATTGGTGATAAAAATGCGATTCACCTGTACTGATGGTCCATGTCAGTCGACTAATCTGCAGGCCAAGACCTTTCGCAACATGAGCGGTCGGCTCCTGGCCTGCCCTTCACTCAAAAATTAGACGACATAGTTCGTAGCACACGCATCTCGGAGGATTTGTGTTGGACTATAATCGACATGTATTATGCTTCCTGGGGCTCGCGTCGAACATATTAGTGAGATGACTTCAATGTCCGTCCGTACCATCCGTATCATCTGGAACCTGTTAGATATTCATCGCCGCACAGGTCCGGCCAAGCCTTCTTAGCAGGTACGCAAATCTCGACAGCGACTATCTGGATACTTAACAAGATTGATATACACGGAAAATGGTACGTTACTTTTCTCTCTTCCGTTGTTGTGAATGCTTACAATCAGTCACAGATCAGCAAGTCAGCGCTCGAGCGTAGCGAAGCGCGTCGAATTCAAAACACATTCAAAATTGGAGGTCAACCAGTTGGCATTTGTGGACGTTGTCCGGACAATGTGATTTTACACAACACGGGTCTTACATTGGTCGGACAAGGTCATGCAATGAACCCGCAGCTATTTAACCCAGCCACCCCTGGCACACATTGTCTTGCATTTCCACCGTTTTTCGTTTTAACTCCTGCCGCCCTTGCTTAAATTTTCTCTTTTGCCCGCAGAATCAACAACTTGGCCTTCAACCGAATCCGAGTAGCGGCGAACACATTTTCCTTGTCATGCACATCTGCCGCTCACCTACAGAAACCCTACTTGGCATATTCACATTTATCAATGAAGACAAAGCACTCTCTCGTGCTACACTTGCTTCTCTTGCCAGGACCAGTAAGAAATTCAAGGAGCCTGCCCTTGATGTACTTTGGAAACACATAGATGGGCTCGAGCCACTCATATCGTGTTTGCCTGAATGCGCCACCAAGAGAAAGATGTACGGAAAAGGTGACATTAGGAGACGGATGCACAGAAATTTGGTGAGCTAGATGTTTCAAATGCGATTTACATGGGATGGCATATTTTAAATAGACGCTCGAGAGCCTCCCTTCGCAAGCGAGTGGAGGATTTTAGGCCAATATGCAGAACATATCCGCTCCTTGAGCATCACTCCCCAGGACCTATACATAGAGGCTTCACTTGTGGATGTGCTCGTTTCAGCTATGTCACCAACTCTGTTGCCGAATCTTCGTAGGTTGCATTGGTTAGATAACGGAGAAGACCAATTTCCGCTATCGCATTATCTCCTTGTGTCGCCTATTACGTTGATGAAGCTCAGACCCGCCTCTTGGTGGACACCCTCTTCTACCAAATCTACGTTGTTAACTTCCCTTGGAACGAGTCGGTGTCCAACCATTCGGGAACTCGAATGTGTATACCAAGGAGATGATAGTGAGTTCTCAGATGTAATATGCGAAGCTGTATGTGGCTTGCGGGAGCTCTCCCATCTTCGCACAGGGGTCCTTAATCCACGAGCACTTCTTCACTTGGCATCTCTACCTTCGTTGAAGTGTCAGTACTCCAGGACATATAACTACAACAGCACACAAACCAATGCCACTCCAACATTTCGTGCCCAACTCGATCAAGTGGACATCTCTTCACCGTCACCTTCCGTTCTTGCTCGCTGTCTCAGAAACATCCAGTTTCTCTCTTGTCGATCAGTAGAGTTATACATCGGTAATGCCGATCAGATTCATTCAGCGCTACCTCATGGTCCACTGGGTATTCCAGAACTCATCATCTCCTTATCCGAGTACTTCTCCCCTACCCTCGAACGACTCTCTGTCACCCTCTTCAACAAACTTCCTGAACCCACACTTGCTGATCTCCGTTCACCATATATCTTTGATGTGATTGCCCCATTTCTGTCTTTCAGTAGCTTGAAAAAAGTCACAACTCGATTGGCTCTGCACTTCGGCCATCGACGATGCATCACTCAAGATAATAGTGCAATCCTTGCCTCAGCTCGAGGAATTTTACTTTGGAAGTAGGGGCTCGTTGGCTGATCCAGCCATCTATCACTTTCATGGGACTCGTTCACCTCATGCAATACTGCAAGCGCTTGAGACCAGTTCACATGACCTTGACGCCGACGAGGTAGACACCTTCAGTGGGCCGTTCATCCCCGACGAGAAGATCACCGAACTCTTCTTTGGGACGTCTCCGATCGACGATTCCCTCGTCATGGCATGTCAACTACATGCATTGCTACCAAACTTGACCAATGTTTACTACGACTTCGCCAGCAGACCGCCGTTGGAAGATTTCCAGGCAGAGTGGACGAGTTCCTGGGGGTGCTTATTATAGGCGCACAAATTAGAGAAAAAATGGGCTAAGGATTCTAGAAGCGTTTGTTGCCAGCCTGACGGACCAGTGACATCTTGATTGAGTGGTGTCTTGTGTAATTACATGCACTTGCTATGAAACTGTATACCTGTTTGGATCTGAAGTTGTTGACAGACAAAGTCGGATATGCAAGGGATTTAAATGAGTACAATGTACATGTCCTTACCTGCCTGCCTTCCAGAGGTATATTTCTTCCCCCCCCCCTCTCACATGCCGAGCGACGCAGGACTGGATGATCAGACTTGATGAAAAAATCCCGCATGCAAAAAATGTTAAGTCAGATTATGTCTCATTCCTACTCAATCCATTCGTTTGGCTGAAAAATCGTAGTCTGGCCGGTAATCACAAGTGAGCTCTGCTCCGCAGCCTGTACTTGCTTTCCAAGAAAGCTGCTATTTCTCGGGCTGGAGGGAAATCATCATATGAACATGAATTCAAAAGACAAAATATCACATACCAAGCTCCTCTGGCGATTCTTGTGGAATCTGAGTGACATAGCTTAGTTAGGCTTTTCACAGGAGGCGACATACGACTTACCAGATGCCCAGCAGAGTGGATTACCACATTAGATGAATTAGCAGGTCTTCGCCACACTCGGACTCTCGGTAGCTTGTTCGCCCTCCATCCTAAGACCAAAGTCAGTAGAGCTGAGATTACCACCGGGAATAACGCACCCCTTTTCTCCGGGCTTCCCTGGAAGAACCCAACGTAATTCTATTCGTTCGTCTACCCTTTCCAGCAGCTCCCATGCTTCATACGATCCCATACGACCTGCGTTCACCAAGGCCTCATGTAAACCTGACATCTTCAGCTTCACGCCCCCTCGTGAATCCTCGCACAGCCCATATGTAACATATAGCCGTAAGACATCAGGATGCCAACCTCCAAAATAACGGGACGCCTTGAATAGGCGTAATGCCTCCTCACTTATGACCCCTTACTTAGACGCTTAGAAGTCACAACATCACGACTTACCGCGACGACCAGCGTTCGCGCCTGGCAAGGGCACCGGGCAGTCTAACCGGAACAAAATTAGGGGGATAGGTGCCACTTTGGACCGCTGCTGGATCCACGAGAACCATGGAGGAGAATAGCGCAGGGAAATTGACAGCTGCTAGTATCCTGCATTGAAGTTGAAAACTGGATCAGAGTATTAATGCTGGCAATAACAACGTACGAAGAGTGGCCCCCGAATGAATGCCCGACAGCAACCAGGGATCGAGATGAAAATCCTTTAGTCTTCCGGTATTCACTAATACTCTCCGGCAGAAGATGTAGATGAGTGGGTAAAGCCTCCGAAGATGCACCTTCCGGCAAGTAGTGTAACAGGAAGTGTGCAATATCCTGCGCGTTGTCTAGCCAATCATCTGGCAACAAAGGTTCAACTTAACCTTTGGATGAAGCGCGTTATACAGACGAGGTGCCCACATATGCCACTGAGATGTATCTCGTTGATCAATGCAGCATCACCATGCTGAACAGCTTCCCAAGACCAAACTTCGTCGATCAGTGAGGCTGAGGGCGATGATAATAAATATCGCAGAGTTGTTTCCCATATCTATATCATATTCAGCAGATATTCTGAGTGATGATTTGTGTCAATCAAATGAGCACCTCCTTGGGAAAACCATTTGCATGGGTGAAGAACAACGTCAATCCCTTCCTCCCATCTTGAACTCTCTTCGCATATCGGTTAACGCAGTTCCACAAAAGCTTCTCGCTTCTGTCTCCACTTAGCCTTCCCTGCATGAAATGCTCAGTATCGCTCAATAAGTTCAACGGAAAACTGCAGGATCTCTCGCCTCCGTTCTGAGGCATTCGTCGAGAATTCGGGGACCACGGGCAATGGTATGTCCGGAGTTAGTCTTGGACGAGCAGTAGGCACGAGGTGGGTGCTAATGATATAATTGTCATTGAACAACTCATTCCGAGCAGGGGACGGTAATGGAGGCTTTTCTAAGTCTTCGCCGTGCGTGCGAGATGGCAGGAATGGCCTAGGGTTTACGGTCGTCCACTGGGGAGTTGGTTCAAAAGGATATGTCGAAGTCATGCTGGCGGTCATTGTCATTCGAGGGAAGAAGTTTACGCTGATCAAACGATCGCTGGCGACGTTCTAATGATACTGGTGTGTGGAATCATAGATTCATGGGGTAATCATAGGATAATCCCTGTAACCTGCTCCATGAAGGTTGGAAGGGCAGATTTCTCCAGCAAGATTGCTGATAAGTACATACTATTAGATATCACCTAGTGCTGTACCTTGATCTTGATTCTTGATAACAGCAAGGAAGTCGATAAACCTAATTCCACCGTATAATCGAAGAGGTGCCGTGCCAGAAGGGCTCCAAAGCGCTGGGCAGATCAATACCTACCGGCTTGCCTTCTTCGTCGAACCTTGCACCATTCTCAATCAGAGCAATGATCAGACGGGGGATGGCAGCCGCGGTGCCGTTCAAAGTGTGGGCGAATGGTATTGCAGGTGCTGATTGAGCTGAAGCGGATGAGGATGATGGTAGGGTACCTGACGACCGGCGGTAGCGGATATGGAGGCGACGAGACTGGTAATCAGTGCAATTAGACGTAGAGGAGATTTCTCCCCAACTCCCGCGACCTGGCATCCATGCTTCCATATCATATTTGCGATATGCGCTGGCGCCCAATTCCTCAGTAGGCATATCCAAAACCCTTGTTTCATAATGTCAGAGCAGGGCCTTGGTCTAGCATATCATACTTACCGAAATGGAAATTTCAAGCCTGCAAAAATTTCGCTTTGCACGATACGAAGTTCTTTCATCGCTTGTTCACTGGCATCTTCACCACAAACAACAAAAAGCTCGAGCTTCGAGAACTGGTGGACTCGGTACAGTCCGCGAGTGTCTGCGCCGCGAGCACCTGCCTCAGCTCTGAACGAGCGGCCAAGACCGACCACTTTCAAAGGCAGAGCTTGTTCCGTATATATTTGGTTCGCGAACATACCGCCGAGCGGTATTTCTGCGGTACCAGAAAGTACGAGCTCGGGATGAGATGGATTCGAAGAAGTGATATGATACATTTGCGAAACGGGTGGATCGGCATTTTGATCTCTTGGCTGGAATCCGCATCGTAAAGCAATGTCTGCCCGAACAACGTCCGGCGTCGTGACGAATCGAAATCCGTGTTTAAGAGCAATTGAGAGGGCGTAGTTGGTTAGAGCCATCTCCAAGAGTGCCGCTTCTCCCAGCAAGTAATACCAAGATGAACCCGTAACGGTTGCTCCCGCTTCAAAGTCAAGGATACCAAGAGCGCGACCAACATTCATGTGATCACGATCCCCACTGGCGGCAATGGGATCCGGTCCATGAGTAGAAAGTACCACAGCAGCTTCCTCTGGACCTATTGGTACCTCAGGATGTGTGTCATTCGGTATTTGCAATGCAAGCCCCAGTAAATCGTCTTCCACTGCCACAAGTTTCTGCTCCAGCTCTGCGACTTCTATCTTGAGAAGTTTAGCTTCCTCCAGAACTAGCCTGCTTCTCAATTGGATCTTTGATCTTTCGCATCTTTTCGCCCAAGTTCGAGCGGGTGTGACGCTTCAAGCCTAACTTGCTGGAGAGTTCTTTCTGTTCATCATAATGACGTGCAACTGACTGCAATGCACCAATCGGAAGCGGAGCCTTTCGATTAAAGGCGTTGTGGGACTTGTACACTATCGACTCTGAGATAGCGCGGTAGTCGAGGCGTGGTTTAGGAAGGACTGCAGTCACAGGGTGCACCTCTGAGGCCTTCTTCGACAGAAACCGAGACCCTTTCGAGCCTACGAGCAGATACCGTGAAATTTGATCCAATTATTAATGCTCTATACTCACCATGCTGCAACACGAAAATTGAAGTGTTGACGTTGACACGAGTGACCGAGCGATGGTAATAACAAAGAGGACATCCGAGTCAAGCCGGAATCAAGGTGGCAAGAGGTACAAGAAACGCGTAGGGTCACGCATGCTATGTCACAGCGTCACGCGTCGCGACTCTACTTGAGTATTCATACTCAAGTCGAGACTTACAATGGCTTCATCCTTAGCGAAAGGAAAGGCACCGGCTAATGTTGCTGCAAGTTCAGCCTATGAACTACCGTGGTATGTGCTTCACCTTCCGTACGACTGTTGCAACTGAGAATTGGTAGGGTGGAGAAGTACAGGCCACAGAGCTTGGACGATGTGGTCGGAAATGTTGACACTATTGAAAGACTGAAGGTCATTGCAAAGGACGGAAATTGTCCTCATATCATTATATCAGTGCGTCTTTGACGTAGGTTTCACCTTTCTTGAGGCAAATGCCATTGCAGGGTCTGCCTGGTATTGGAAAGACGACGAGTATACATTGTCTAGCTCATCAACTACTCGGCGATGCATACAAAGAGGGTGTTCTCGAACTGAACGCTTCTGATGAGAGGTTTGCAGCTCTAGTCTTCGATACCTTGATCGCTTTGACCTGCCTCCAGAGGAATCGATGTCGTACGGAATAAAATCAAGGCCTTCGCACAGAAGAAGGTCACCCTTCCTCCCGGGCGGCATAAAATTGTGATTCTGGACGAGGCCGACAGGTGCAATTACTTGCAAAAGCACGTCTTGGCTGATGCTCACTTCGTTGTATAGTATGACTGCTGGTGCACAGCAAGCCCTGAGGAGAACAATGGAGATTTACTCGAACACAACTCGCTTTTGCTTGGCATGCAACATGTCTAACAAAATCATCGAACCAATACAGAGTCGGTGTGCCATCCTACGATATGCAAAGCTGAGAGACACCGAAATTCTGAAACGGCTATTGGAAATATGCGAAATGGAGAAGGTGACGATCCAATTACTGTGCATGTCGGTTTCTTACTGACCAAACCTACTATCGACTTAGGTCGAATACAATGACGATGGTCTGACTGCTCTCATTTTCACATGCGAAGGTGACATGCGTCAAGCAATCAACAACCTTCAATCGACGCACTCTGGTTTTGGATTCGTGTCTGGCGAAAACGTTTTCAAAGTTTGCGATCAGCCTCATCCTGTCATTGTCCAAAGCATGATACGGTTGTGCTTGAAGGGTGACATCGATGCTGCGATGGAAAAACTGAACGAACTCTGGCAACAAGGCTATAGCGCTGTTGACATTGTGGTCACAATCTTCAGAGTAACGAAAACATTCGACGAGTCAGTTGCAGCTTGCTGAGTTATCTCTAGCGCTGATTTCTCTCCTGCTAGACTACCCGAGTACATGAAGCTTGAATTTATCAAGGTCAGAGGAAGTGTCCCTACGTTAAATGAGCATTTCAACGAACCGTACCATCAGGAAATTGGCTTCACGCACATGCGCATACTTGAGGGTGTGGGCACTATTATCCAATTGGGCGGTCTGCTGGCTCGACTGTGTAAAATGGTGAGTGATCGTTGAATGCTCTGTTTCCTATTACTGAACGAGTGTAATGTAGAACATGAAGCCTACATTGTTTCAATTGTAGTATTCATCATTTGCAGTGTCTTTGCCATAGCATTACCACCTGACAGGCTTCAGCTCTTCCCTCAATCGAGTATCTCAACTCCATCGGCGTGGAAGCGCTGAGACCTGAGGCCTTGTACCAGATTCTATGTTTGAGCTGCAATATCATCCCTAAGGCCGATTGTTGGACGGTGTTAGATCAGAAAAAACATAAGGATAGCCAAAGTCAATCAAATCTTGACTTGTTCCGTAGGTGCACAAGATAATTTCATTCTGACCCAGGATCTGTCTAGGAGTGACGAGTCAGTACATACTCCCAGTGAGAGTATCTGTCATGACAATATAGAATTCCCAACACAGCCACAGATTCACTTCCGATGTGACCTTGCGCTTGATCTCTATAATAACAGAACGAGATGGCTGAGACCATACCAGATATCCGCGAACATGTCATGGATCAGATACTACACCCTCGGCGAGAGGACGCAGATCAGATACTGGAAGATCTTGAACTTGCTGGCTTCCCTACTCGAGACAAGGTCCATCAGGAAATTGAAGCCAAGTTACTCCTTCCACCAGACAGGATACCCGAGCACTGGCTTCCAACGTATCAGATGTACGTATATCTATATTTTGAAACTCGCAAATTTCATTTCTCCCACCTCAGAACCTGGCAGCCTGAGATTTCCATACAATCACTATTGACCTTAGAACCCTCGCCACCGCCGACAAGTCTTACATTCCTGCGTGCAGGTCTCGAAGGACGCGTCATCGGTTATGCAGAAGTGAGTCCTTAGTTGTCTCCCCGTTTGATAGTTGTAAACTCGTACAAGACACCAAATGCACCAGTTTCGACAGCGCTCACATCGACATCTATGGACCGTGCTCCTGCCCCAGTTGCCAACTTTGTCAGGGGAAAATCTGGATATGTTCCCTTCAAGCCTGGTGGGCTTGACGATGTGATTCTGGCAGCAAAACAGACCACAGCAGAGCCGATCAAAGGGTTGCGGACCATTCCACCGGGGTTTTCGAGAGGATTGCGACTTCCGGGAGATGATCCGGAAGATGAGGCGTTTGCCTCCCTCGGTGATACCGGTGGTGCTAACGAGGATAAGGTATTTCTCATTCATCTATGCGTCATATATCTACCCAGCACGAATCGCACAGCCCATTGATGAAAGTCATGTGATGGATGAAGAACGAGACTTTTTACCCAATGGCGACAGTTTCGGAGAAATTGATGAGCTCTTGCCAACGACGGTGAGGACCTTGTCGTGCGGGATCAATCAATCCTCAAATAGCACGCTTCCAGCGGACACACCTACGACCATCAAAGGCTCCCCGACGGACGAGAAGACCCAATGTAGTCAAGCGCGACTGGGCGCATGTGGTTGATATCAACAAGCCTATGACCAACTTTCATGAACTGGTACCAGATATGGCACACAAGGTCAGTCATCACTGTTTCGTGGCTCAAATCTCATGATCTGGTGCAGTATCCTTTCGAGTTGGATACTTTCCAGAAAGAAGCGGTGTATCACCTCGAAATGGGAGATTCTGTCTTTGTCGCAGCGCATACCTCCGCCGGGAAAACTGTCGTTGCCGAATATGCTATCGCTCTCGCCTGAGAAACATATGACACGGTTCGTCTCGCTCTTTGTATAACATCTCATCACTTCAAGTTGTCTTCCAGTGCCATATACACATCGCCGATCAAAGCGCTGTCAAACCAGAAGTTCAGAGACTTCAAGCAAACCTTCTCGTCGTCATCTGTCGGAATACTTACAGGGGACGTGCAAATCAATCCAGAAGCGAGCTGTCTAGTGATGACAACTGAAATCCTGCGAAGCATGCTGTATAAGGGCGCGGATCTGATTCGCGATGTCGAATTTGTGATTTTTGACGAGGTGCATTACGTCAATGATGCAGAGGTAGGTACCTGTATTATGCCCGGAATTTGCTTGTCTGAGAGAGTTTGGCAGAGAGGTGTGGTGTGGGAGGAAGTCATCATCATGTTACCCGATCACGTCAACATTATCCTCCTGTCGGCAACTGTTCCCAACAGCAAAGAGTTTGCTGACTGGGTAGGGTGAGCAAATATGAGACCCTCTCACGTAATTTTTGACTTTGACTTGCGAATTTACCAAGGCGGACCAAGAAGAAGGACATCTATGTGATCTCTACGGCGCAACGACCTGTACCCCTTGAGTATTATCTTTACGCCGGTAGGGACATGTTCAAAATCGTAGATGCTTCTAGGAAATGGGTTTCACGGGGGTAATATTACAAACGCTTGGCTATTTGGGCATCCTGACGCTGCGAGCACAGGTACCAAGATGCGGGCGATGCTCTCAAGAGGAAACAGGACAAGGAACGAGACGCTGCAGGTCTACCTCCTGTACAGCGTGTCGGTGCTCGAGGCGCTGCAAGAGGTGTGCAGCGTGGCGCAGCACCAGCACGCGGTGGTCAACGCGGCGCAGCCCCGAATGGGTCTGCACCCCGTGGGCGTGGCGGCGGACAGTCTAGGATCATTCACACTGGAACAGACAAGAATCTCTACGTGCACCTACTAAATCATCTTCAGAAAAAGGGGCTTCTTCCTGTCGTCGTGTTTACTTTGTCAAAGAAGCGTTGCGAAGAAAATGCTTCAACACTTACCAACGCAGATCTGTGCACATCCGTAGAGAAGAGTGAAGTACACGTCGCCGTCGAAAAGGCGCTTTCACGATTAAAGGGTAAGTGTAGCCCGTAGATCACTTCACTGACTGCGTTAATTCCCATCCCAGGGTCGGACAAGAAACTCCCGCAGATCACTAGGATGAGGGACCTACTGTCACGAGGAATTGGTGTTCATCATGGTGGTTTGTTGCCCATCGTCAAAGAGGTCTGAAGAATTCACGCATGGCTTTGATCACGAATGACTCACTGCTGACAGGTTGTGGAGATATTGTTTGCACGTGGGCTCGTCAAGATTCTGTTTGCCACAGAGACATTCGCTATGGTGCGCTTCTCATCCTGTGTTATTTTGGGCGAGGGAATTCTGACGGCAAGCGTAGGGTGTTAATATGCCCGCAAGATGCGTTGTATTCTCTAACATACGCAAGCATGATGGGCGCAGCTTTAGAGACATTTTGCCTGGCGAATACACCCAAATGGCAGGTCGTGCTGGACGGCGAGGTCTGGACCCTACTGGAACGGTGATTATTGTTGCAAATGACAAGCTTCCTGAGGCGAGTTCACAATCAACGATTTTGGACACATCAGTAACGTCTCTGCGTTACAGCAATCATCCCTCATGAACATGATGCTCGGCACACCCGGAAAACTGCAGTCGCAGTTCAGGCTCACCTACAATATGATACTAAATTTGCTTCGTGTGGAGGCACTGCGCGTCGAGGAAATGATCAAACGGAGCTTTTCCGAAAATTCTTCGCAGAGACTGCTTCCTGAACATCAAAAGCAAGTTGCAGAGGTATATTTTTGTTTTCATTCTTTTCATGGACATATTGATGCAAGATGATTATTAGCATGAGAGGACACTTTCTAAAATGCCTAAACTCGAATGTGATGTTTGCTTGGGCGATATTGAGCACTATTACGATCTTTCCCTTCAGGTCGTTGGCTTAAACATCAAACTTTGCACTATGGTGACATCCAGTCCTTCAAATGCTAACCTGTTTGGCTCAGGGAGGGTTGTCATCTTAAGAGACGGCGTACGTTACCTGTCAATCGCGACCCTTGTGTCTACTGATAATACTTCCGTTCACAACCAGCACTTTAAACGAGGCAATGTCGGTATTTTGCTTAAACCAGATCCGCGGCAAGCAAGTTCATTCGCGGGGAAACTGTTTTTCGTGTTGGCTATGGTCGATCAAGAAACGAAGTTAGGTGACAAAGGTAATCTATCTGATGATGTACGATAGCATATGAAACCCGTTCATTAACTTTCCAGATGTCGACGATCGAGCTCTGCCGCCGAGATGGCCATTGGGTCCCGCTTCATTAGAAGTCGAGAACCTGACATACGACCTAAGAAGTGTCCCTCTCGACAGTATTTCTATGGTGACTTCCGAGACTATGAAGGTATGTAGCATTTGCGCCCGGAGTTTTGATGCTAAGCTGAGGCAGGTCGACGCAACTGGAATTGTCGATCACCATAAAAAATCTTTGATGCTTGAGATCATCAACTCGCTGCAATTCCTTGTCCAAAACTGGAGGTCTGCTGGAACCATACCAGAGGTTATTTGGGATCGCATACGAACACTAGATTTCCAGGAGGCATTACGCAGGAGAAATGACCTTGCCAAACGTCGCCAAAGTTTATCGTGTACGCTGTGCGGCGACTTCGATGATCATGTCAGTTCACGTCGCCTTCACGTCTTCACGTAACTGATTGGGCCGAGTAGTATCTCATTCTTCATGGTCAGAAGACGCTACGCGCTAACATCGACAAGCTCAAGATGGCAATTTCCGACCAGAACCTCGACCTTATCCCGGACTATGAACAACGAATTGAGGTTCTAAAGGAGTTGAAGTTCATTGACGAAAATTCAACTATTCAACTGAAGGGTCGCGTGGCCTGCGAGGTCAGATACGCTCCTGCTATACATATTTATATTGTCGGCTCACTGCAGTTCAGATCAACTCTGCAAACGAGCTTATCGTCACTGAACTTATACTCGAGAATACTCTAGCGAACTATGAGCCAGAGGAGGTGGTTGCTCTTTTATCTTGCTTCGTCTTTCAAGAAAAGACAGAAGTGGAACCTGCTGTGCCGATCAAACTTGAGGAAGGCAGAGATGCAATTCTTGCGATCAGTAATAGAGTGGGAGGTGTACAAGACCGCCACAAGGTTTCGACAGAAGGACTCAGATCAAGCTTGAAATTTGGTCTCATGGAAGTGGTACATGAATGGGCAAAGGGCATGGTGAGTCAACAAATGTTCGGTGCACGTTGAAAACTTATAGTCGGCGGTTTTCATAAAGCCCTTTGATCAGATAACAGCCTTGACTGACGTTCCGGAAGGTACGATTGTGAGGGTTATAACGCGATTGGACGAGACCTGCAGAGAAGTCAGGGATGCTGCGCGGGTGATTGGGGATATGGACCTGTTCAAGAAACTGGAAGAGGCTCAAGTAAAAATCAAGAGGGACAGTAAGTCAAATATTATTGATGGAATTATTTGCCTCTCATACTTTGCAGTCGTCTTCGCTGCCAGTCTGTACTTCTAACCAACACAGGGGTGGCTGTACAGTATATGTAGTTTTTAGACTCCGCGGGAGTTGAACGCTTGAACGTTGAGATTATAAGATTCCTAATAGCGACGAAGTTGATTTGGCCGAAGTTGACGCGAAACCTTCTCATATCCTGTACATACACAATACTACAATCCTGCTCCCAGCAGAATGGAAACACTCTCCACAAGCGATACCGATGCAGCCAGCAGTTCTCGACTCACCCGCCAAAATGCCTCTTCACACCCTACCTGGCATCTTCTCAATGGTTCCGGCTACCCGTCATTTGACCAACCGTCGGGAACGGAAGATTCTTCGATCATCGCTCTTCAGAATGCTAGCACTGTATTTCAGAGAAGGCGAGTCAATCCTGAGAGCCTCGCTCTCCGACTAGGACCGGATCTCGTCCGTGATCTTGAGGCACTGATACACCCTGGAAACATCGAAATGCCGTCCTTTGCCGTCCGAAAAGAGCTGCAAGAACGTTACAATATCGACAGGAGGCACGTCTATGATTACTTTCACAGCCGAGGATTGCGCGTGATCAAAGAAGATAAGAACGGTAACACAATTGTGCCAAATGATCTCGCTCCAGCGCCACGATCGGTTCGAGCCTCACATTTGAATAGATCATTGAGAATACGACTGATATATGTCTATTTTCTCAGCCGAACCTCCGCACTTTGCGCCAAGCGCCTTTGAAGGAGTCGCGGAGAGCAACTGCAAACTTGATATCGAAAATTAAAGAGGTCCGGCTTCCAGTGAGGAAGCCTCGTGGAGTTACAAAGGCCAAACCTGGCCGTCCAAGGAAATACGCCGTTAGATCCATTCACGATGACCCCCTGCCACCCGCAGTAATCTGTCCATCGTCTCGCGCAATCAGTCCACTCCTTCAACCTGACATCTTTCCTGCGAGCGATGCAAACAACAACCATGAGATTGACATGATAGTCAGTGCTGCTGACGAGTCTTACTCATTTTCACAAGCGATAGACGAAATTTCTTACACGCATTGTGGCCCACCGGTGCTAGCGCTTGAGACAAGCCCACTCCACACCCTGTCCCAATCGATGCCAGATCTGAGAGCAGATGGGGCTGAATTAGGTTTATCGCCACGCACGACTTCTGCCGACCCTTTGTCATCGAACGCCTGTACACTGTCAGCTACTGAGCGATCGGCACTTTATCAACTTCTTTCTGGAGCGTTTGGCACTCATCGTGACATCCAGGAATGCGCCGGAACATACAGAAATTACATGCAGGAACGGTCGCGCCTGTACTACGAGGGACTTCTTGCACTGCCTTACCAAAACTCTCGTTACAATGACCCAAAACCAGCTTCTTCCGACAATCGCCAATCGGTTCCTTCCAATGGCAGCGAGTATAGACGCTGGGTTAACCCGGGAGAGTTCTGCATGACGGATGACAAAGCTTCTGCCTCCAGGAACAAGCCGGTCAAACTTGGCGCGAGTACGATCAGGCGGAAAGCACCTCCAGTCCCCTCTTATACCAACTTTGGCACAGATACAGATAACGAAACCCACCCCCTGGACACGTTGTTTCCGATCCTTGATTTGAATAGGACCAGCGTCGATGATTCAATAAGGGAATCACCTGTTATCCGCACTCGGCGCCAATCCTATGTACCTCTGGATTTCTATTTCTTTCCGAACGAGGAAAGGGGTGAGGCTGAGGATCCCTTTCTGGATGCCCCACTTAACTCGGGCGCCCCTGACCTTCCCAAACATTCGGTCTCATTACAGTCGAAGATCCGTGGAGGATCTCTCCACGGACATCCGGATTTCCCAGGATCTCCGCCATTACTGCCTTCGGCTGAGCTTCAGCATGTCGATGTCAACCCTAAGCGCCCCTCCCCCCCGTTACAACAACCGGGTTCCTCACCTGAACGTTAATGAAACGGGTGCCCTCACATTGTCCAAACAGAGAAGTAGCCGGAAGAGTCTAGCCACACAAACCCGCTTCGCTCCCTGCACTCCGCCGAAGTCGCAGCTACGTGAGCGTGATAGGATCAGTACGAGGTCCTTTACGTCCCGCAGCGCTAGAAGGCGGACAACTTCTGCTGGCGGGGGAATATGAGAAAATGGTAGATATCCGACATGGGGCTTGGCATCGGTAAGTTCGATTTATACCGTGATCCATTGGACACTTTCCCTGGATTGATATAGAAAACGTTTCAAGTTTATTTAACAGTAGTTCCACTTTTGACTTGGGCTGCACAAAACGGTCAATCTCGTGAACCCCGGAATTCCCAGCGTCACCTCGTACCATCGCACGACCTGTCTTTCGGATTCCCAGATCCTAAAGACAGTTTCATATGTTCCATGATGACTTTCTCTCTACGGTACTTTGCGACTTTACGATAATAATAATCAAGGTTATACTCAAGCACCAACGCTTTGGCTTCACTTGCCTTATTGTTCAGCTCTTTTTCGTCGCATCCTTTTGGTTTGACTTGTTCACGTTTTGTTTACACCTGTACGTTTCCACAATGTCACTAGGTTAAGTAAGTATTAACGAGCCCTGAAATGGAATGAAGACATGCGATAAACTATGCAAGGTTGAATTATTATAGTTTATTTAGTAGGCCCGATCAAATATCCAAGTGAAACCTTTCATGATCACAGCACGAACAATTGACATGGATATTAAAAAAATCACCGCCAACTCCTTTTCCTACAAGAAGACGTCTTAGTGTGCGCGGCTCCTGAGCAGTTTCGGGGGTACGCCGGATTAAAATGATGAGTTTGAATCACGGGAGCTCTAGGTGACGGCTCCGCCGTAATCTGATGATCATATGACTCCTCGTCACCCTGAGCGATCCTAGAAGTTGCGCTTAATTGATACCTCACGGCATCGGAGACTGGTTGGCAAAGAAGAGGAAGGGGCGAAAGACTCCGCTCTCGAGGTCTATGAATGCCTTGGTCCGGAAAGACAGACTCATCAACCTCGGCAGCGGACGATGCTAATTCGTCTAGAGGAATGGGGGGGATTGGGCGGATGGGTTGCGGTTGTAAAATGGGCAGACGAGTGGATGAATTTCGTGTCGCTCCAGGTGTGAGGCCTAGTGGAATTGCATCGGCTAGAGAAGATGATGAATTTTGGTACAATGTGGAAGTGGGTGCGAATAATGTAGTCGTGCAACTCGTACTGTCATGGGTATACGAAGAGCCGTGATGAGGGTATGAAGGTGATGCTGGTGACGAAGTATTATGTGGTCTTGGGGAATACATATCGCTATCCTGCCGTCGTTGTGCTTGGGAAGGTATTGGTCGGTGAGATGATGTAGGATATCCAGGAGCATGACACGGACATTCGCCGGTCCGAAACAATATATGACGATGATGGCTGTGGCCACCAAGGGCCGGATGAACGTGAACCATCCCCCAGCGCTCCTTCAAGCGCAGAAGTAGATTTCATCACTTGGGGTATGGCGACACCGTAAAACGGCATGGTTTCTTCTTCGATACCGTCCATCCCCTCAATATCAGAGTCAACGTCCTCATCTTCCGAGTCGGATTCATCAAACTCCATATCATCCCGACTGTCAGGATACTCGTGGACAAAGGGAGAGGACGGTGTCTGTATTGACTGTGTCGATGCAGATGAAGGTGTATTGACCTCAGAGGATAGGGATGGTTGTGTCGTTAAAATCGTGACTTTAGGATTGATGGAGGCAACATGGTGCGGAGCACGCAGAAGGTTCGAAATATGACTAGTAGGCTGACCATGAGTTGAACCTTGACATGGTCGCAGGAGACCCGTACTTCGGCTGGTAATGTTCCGAAGGGGAGTATGAGTCGTCGGAGGAGTAGACACTATCAGGTGAGTGGATGTAGGGACTCATGATTTGTGTATGGGGGGACTGGAATTTGGGATGGCAATATATGTATGGTTGCATAGTTAAATGATGAGGCAAGTCACATTCAGTGTATGATGGAACAGCGACGAAAGCTGCGCGCGGAAATCGATTCGGAGATCATATACCCCAAGATCAGCCGTAAAGAAGCGTCAAAATCTGGATGTCAAAGAACACAAATAGAAAGGCTGGGATGCCAGTAACGAATCAAATTGGAAGACAGGCGATTTAAAACCAGGTCCGTATCGCTAAGCCGGCAGCTGTAGGCAAGTGCTTACGGTGGTTGGATTGCATAGGGTCTCGAACATGATTAACTCTTGGGGCTGCGCTACTTCCATTGATCAGTACCGTAATTGACCGATTGCAAACAAGACAATCGGGGGTAAAGTGGCTTACGAACACGTTGAAATCTGTACTAAGTGATGGCAAGAATGGACGGAAGTGAATAGGCGACCTTTGTTGTCTAACGTTACTAGTAAAGAGGGTCAAAGTAATCAACCATGTGATATATCAGGAAAATCACCCGCGAGGAAGAAGACCGCATGTATAGCTATGGCAGTAACTTGAAGGAGAAGTGGCCATGTCTACAAGGAGTTGGCTTGAGAACCGGATAAAGAATACTAGAGAGTTAGCTCTGATTGTGAGGGAAAGACGCACCTGAGCCTCGTGTTATTGACAGCGGCATGAAACCTTGACTGACGCGGCCGTCAATAGCTACAAGGCATTGTACCACACACATTTGGCATTACTCCCTTTGTTTTCTCTCGTGATCAGAAAAGTATTCCCGGAACAGGGCGGCCTCTGGGCATTTGTCAAGCCCGTGTAGGAGGTTCGTAACAAGATGCGCTTGAGATGCGCTTGCGAATATCAATCAAGGTTGAACCATCTATCATGTGCACCGAATAAGGAACGTTACCTGTTCCCATGTAATTCAATCTTCCGTTTCATCTTGATCTGATGAACCTCATGATGCGGCTGCCACTCCAAGATGGGCCAAGGTGACATGTAGCTTCTCCGTGATGTCGTAACAGATGGTGCGTTATCGCTGAAACTGCGCGCGATCATACAGCAAAAAGCACGGGAGCCTCATCAGAATCTAAAATAGTTAGCCCGGACTCACAGCTGGCTGGAGCTGTGCTAGCGCCAAAGTTGGGGATTGGCAGTGATCATCATCCATATTGTCGCGTCACAGGTAGTGGCACTGCCAAAATCAAAATCCTGTCATGACTAATTTCTAACCATGCATAGGCAACGAGGTTGGCAATAGGGTGATTTCCAAGGTTTTGGCGTGAGGAGGTTGACGACAGTTTACTCTCAGGAACCACTGGCAATTGACTGCGGGCATAGACCCGTACTAATTCTAGACTCGCTGGCACAGATCACACAAATTAGGATGATGGCCTAGGTGCGGCACTAGAATGTGTAGTAATTGGGCTGGCTGTACAAAAACATCGAAAACGAGGGACTGTATCGTGACACGAGGACTGCAGGAACTAATAGCACAAAGAAACAGAGAACCGCCAATTATGCATCAAGGGATGCGTATCAGTCACGAAAACATCGATTACACGCACTCAATTCAAACACCAGGACGCGAATCGGAAGAGGCATCCTCGGACATGGTGGATTATTTACTCGGCAACAGTCAAGCCTCCCATTACCCTCTGCATGTCTCTCATGGTAGAATCGAGTCTGGGACTGGTACCGGGAGCTGCACCTCCCGTGATGTGACTTCCATTAATGACCCGCGGCCCCAGTGCAGGGTGCCTCACACCCAATGCAGCGCCCAACATTCTCTTCCCTGGATCTCCAATCTTGGGTGGTCCTTCCGCGTGAAGAATAGCAGGATCCTCGTGTGAGACGGCGGAATTGATGAGGTCATTCAGAGAGGGATGAGAAGGGAGTGAAGGGAGTGTTGGAGAAGGCTCACGCCCGTTGAGCCTCGGGGAATGCTCCGAAATAGTAGTGTTTAGCACGTGGCCGTTCTGACCGCGTAACAGGTTGCCATTCTGACTGTTGTTGGCACTGCGAGTGGGGAAAACAGAAATAGAGGCTGCACGCAAATTGTGACCACGAGAAGCATTGCCGGTGTGCTGGCCACGAGTGTTTACTGTCTGAATAACGTTCTGGGCGTCAGGCCCATCATACGGTTTGATGGTAGCGGGAATGCCGGTAGTAAGGATAGCAGGAGGGAATGCGAGCGTGTGGAGATATGCTCGTTTTGCTGTTGGCCACGTGGAAATGTACTCTTAAGACAGTGTTGGTGTAAATCTGATGGACCAGTTACTTACCGACTGATGCATCTTGGAAAACTATCAAGAGGCTCGTGTCGTCTCTCCATTTAATCTTGAAGCCTCCACCAATGTTCTCCCATTCCGCGAATGCAGCTTGTATGTCTTTTGTCTTCAGCTCCTTTGGAAAGCCTGTCAGAGACAAAATACGCGTGACGGAAGCCGATAGACCAGAAGTTGAGGCGGATGACATGTTTGATCGGAAAAAAAGTGGAAAATAAAATTGATATGGATGAACTGAAGTCGAAAAAAAAGTGGTAAGGCTGGGTGTCACAGTAAAGCCGAATAAAAGAAGAAACGATGATTAGCGAGGATGTAAAGTCGAAATTGCCGAAGGAAAAACGTGTACTGAATGCAAAGGCGATAAACGAGTTATGGAGTAATACCGCTAGTATTCCTTGATTATTATCGAAGAAGCGAGCGTTTCAATTGATGTTATACAGAAAGTACTGAGGAGGAGGCGGGACTATAGGAGAGAACGAGAACAACCTGAACCCATTCAATCCTAAGATACTTTCCCACGACCTCTCTCCCTGAAACTATACCGCAGCAGCCCTAGTTGTTTTTTTCGCTTTAGGTCAGTGTCAGAGCTCTAGCTAATCTTCAATACTAATATTCCGCAGCAACGTAGAATCGCCTTTGCTTTCAACTAAACGTTTCAAGTTCAACCAGTGTACTTTGCATTCTGGACAATCCTTCCTATTTGGGACAAGCACACATCATTGTTCGACCGTCTTGAACATGATCATGGATAACGACATTCTACGCGCATGGCTGCTCATTCATGAGTTGAGCGACCAGCTCGCTCATAACCAGAAAATATCAACTACATTACACTCGCAAGCAGCCTCACTTAAAGTAAGTTCTATCACTTGGGTAATATCCGTTCCTTTCACAATACTTCACTAGGACCAGGCTGTACACGTCGGTTCAGGTTTTGCTCTGAGGCGATTTAATACCGATATCTCGAAAGGTCTGTTTGCATTCACCTCCACTGTCCGAAGTAGGCCTGAACCTTGTTCACAGAAATTTTTGATTCCGAATTGGAGCGCTTGAACGCCCAATTCATTATCGAGAACCAAACCCTTCTTCATGAGAACAAGCAATTTAGTCTCCTTCTCAAAGAATATGAAAGCACTATGGAAACCATTATGTCAAAATTCAGGAATCATGCAGTGCGTTCTGATACTTCATTGTCAACTCATCCGATGATGACGTGCCTCAACTTTAGTTAGCAGCTCAGCAACACGAACTCACCCTGACCCGCCACTATGAAGGTTTACTACTCGCCTGTGACTCACATAATCAGTATGCAGACCTAACTTCCGAAACTAAAACCGTTATCGGCCTTCAGCGCCTCGCCCACACTCTTCGTGCATTGCATCGTTCCATGTCTGGCGAAGAGCCCGAACTAACCGACGATGGCTCCCCGATCGACATTCCTGCTCTCCTTCAGTCGTTAGACCAACAAGCAGACTCCGAGATTCGGGACGATTGGGCGTTGGAGCGTGAAATTGAAATTTCCCGCCTAGAAAAGGAGAACGAGGAGCTGCGTAAGATGCTGGGCATCGACTCCGCCTCGTTGAGCGAAAAGGGTATCACACTTGATATCGAGCGGGAGGAGGGTGGACGGATCTCAACCTCAATTTCGGCGGCAGCTCGGAAGCGCAGCGGGTCATCGTCTTCTTCTGGTCCCCGTCTGAGCCCGTGGGCGTTTGACGCTGATATGCCACCAGAACGGGAGACCAACCCTTGGAGTGGATGGGAGTCGCAACTTTTACCCCAGCCCCAGCCCCAACCCCAGCCACCGCCACCCCAGCCTCAACGACAACAACCCCAACAGCGTCTCCAGCCGCAACACCCCCCTCAACTCGGTAGTGGTATGCGCATGCAAGACCCCATATACTCCAACCAGCTTCCATATGCCAAGACCATGCGACGGCCCGCAAATTTATTCTCGCCAAATCCAGGGCCTGCGCCTCCAGTAAGCTCCAGCGTGGGTTCAAGTTGGGCACAGTCAACACCATCCAACCGTTGGGCCTCGTCGAATATAGCAGATTTTAATCATTAAACCGCGGTAGTTTATTTTGTTGCAGCATTGTATGCCTAGCCTTTTGATACCCTTCTTGCTTTGACAGTACTCTGAATCGGTTTACTGCGACGCCTCTTCGATGACATATGAACTGCCCTGCGTTGTTACGCTACGCCCTGGTGACCGCACGTCAGTTCGAATGAGCAATTTGAAAATGTCAGATAGCGGCAATGCACGATTGGTACCTGCTTGGATTTGAGAACAGCAGCCGCAGCTACTTTTGCAAAGGGTTTACTGCCCAAACAAAAATATGACTCTTGTGCTTGGCCGCCTGGCAGATGAACAATAGGGTATCACACACGAGCTGGCATGACCTACAGCCAAAATAATTGATCACTTGACCCGAATAGCCGATAGGCTCAGAGGGCATAACGCAACATCGCGACGGCTCAGATTCACATTGGTCGGTCAGGGGCAGCACGACCAGAACAAATGCAGCTGTCTAAAATCTACACGATACACATCGGTAAAATGTACATTCTCTTCCCCGGTTTGAAATTTATGAATATAGCGCTGGTCGAGGGAACCGGGAATTGACAACCCGAAACCGAAGTCGTGTTTCACCTCATGGACACTCGTATAAAAGGACTTGACTCGATTGCAGTATGGACAACATGAGATCGATTTCTATGGCAAAGCAGATACGAGGTACGTAGGTGGATCGAGGGATCGCATTGGCAAAACAAGGAAAATGAGGTACTCTAGATAGATGGGTGACGCAAAACGAAAGGTATATATATATGTACCAGGAAGAAAAGAGAAAACATATGTACGTGCTCGACATGCGAGGGTATCGTCAGCTAACGTTCTATAGATACAGACAACAGATGCTACTAAATCATCACCACTCACCCCTCCCCACAATATCCTACAACACAAGGAAAATGGAAGGTCCCATTCCAAAAATTAGGATTAAAGAGCGCATAAACTGATTATAAAGTCCAGATACCACCACAGACATAGATCCAACGGGCGAGGAACCTTCATGCGATAACGAAACGCATCTCGCACCCTAGGCCGCTCGGCCCTCGGCCTTCAAAGGCGATGCCAAGCATACGCTCTTTGCCGCAGCCGAGCCCGCCTTCTCGTCCGCGGCCTTCCCATTCTTTGCCCCGCGCATACATGAGATTCTGTAGCGCGCGTAAACGGAGGGTTTCGGGGTTCGCGACAGGGCGCATGCGATAAGCAAGCGTAGTAGGTGGAGTACGGGGGCGAAGAGGTGAGGGGGTGACAAAAGTGTGACAGGACGTCGAGTGATGCACAAGTGGCGCAGCGCCCGGCGTCGCTGGAAAAGGAGACACGAGAGGAATGAAGTGGATGGGTTCGGGAGAGGTAGTGGTTGGAGTTGGCGTGGTGAGAGAAGTAAACTTCTTCACGTCTGCTGGGTGAGCACGGTAGCCATAGCGTCGGAAACACCTTCTGCTGGAGTGCACTGCTCGAGGCTGTGGACAAGCCGTAGAAGAGTGGGAGGGTGCAGCGCCAACGGAAAACATAGTTGCAGAGATGTAGGCTGACTGAAGTCCTTTCGCTGCGTCAACTATCCCGTGGACAGAACGACTAACGTGTCGAACCAGTATTTTCCCCACACTCTCGACCTCATGAGAGTTACCTGCTAGAGAGGGGACATCTACAGCAGGTCGAGAGGATTGCACCTCCCGAGCGTGTCTTTGAGCCTTGGGTGGCGAGAGAGGCGTCTCATCAAGGGAAACGAGAACAAAGGAGGAGCGCGGACTGAGATCACGTTGACTCTCATAGAGAGTAGGCAACTGGAAGGAGGACGTAGAGCATTTGGGAGAGTCAGAGACAGGTGAAGACGCATCAGGAGATGTAATGTCTGTTACAGATGAGCGCCAACTCCCAAAAGACAACCAAGAGTTTGACCGAGATGTGGAAACAGACGACGACATCGCGGGTATCGAGTCAGTCGAAGGGATCGAAAGTACAGGGGTGGGAGTACTGCAGAGCGGAGATTGCTCGAGAAGCTGCGCAGGCCGTTCCACACCCTTCCCTTTCGCTTTACGCCTCTCTCCTTCTTGCCACTCCACAACCTGCAGCAGGCTGTGGAGTAACTCGGACCGTGCAGAGGTATGACGGCGATGTCGCGAAGGGCTGGTAACAGGACTGATGCCAGCAATACGCCTTGCCTCCTCCGCCCGCTCAGCTGCGTCGAGGGGGAACAGCTTACCGTCCATAGAGGACACGACCTCCTTGAACGACACCGTACGCTGCTGGCCACCTGAAGGTTTCAGCATGGCGTCATTACGCAGCCCCTTCGGGGAGGTGAGACCACGCTTGGGTGGGGTGGTACTCAGCTTCACGGGCCGCATGAAGCTGTACTGAAACGCATCTTCGTCACGTTTCAACGAGCACCTCTCGAGCCGTGCCTGCGATAATTTACCGTAAGACACAGTCTGACGTTTAGCCATCGAGAACCCCACCCGCGTGGAACGCTGTTGGAGAGCGAGCTCTGCCTCCTCACGCTGTTGAACCTCTGCAACCCGTCTTCGCTCTTCCTCTATAGCAATCTCCTCCTCACGACGGCGAATAGCGCGAAGTCGCTCGGTGTGCAGACGTTGCTTCTCTTCCTCCCAGACCTTTTCGCACATGCGCAGGCGTTGTCTTCGCTGAGCCTCCTCCCACTTTTCACGCTGTTTCTGGCGAGTTTCTTGGACGACGCGCCTTTCAGGTTCTTCAAGTTTGAGTGGACCAGATGGTACGAAGCACATGTCAAAATCTTCGTCGCGTACTTCATCGATCCGAGGATCATTATCTGAGGTAACATCGATCCCTTTGAGCTTAAGAAGCAGGAATCTTGGCGAGACGGATATCATCCAATGCGTAAGCCACCTGGACTTGGTCTGCGAGTGATCGAGGGGGCGATGGAGGGGAGTCGTAAGAATCAGGGGAAACAGAAGAGGGTGCTGATGATTCAGCAGACCCTAGTGACCCTGATGGCGTCGGGGACGAAGAACGGGTAGACGAAGGAGATCTGTTGACCGAATCCATGCAGTCGATCTGGAAATCTGTAGACTGCGAGGCAGAACGAACTATTGATGACGCGTCTGAAGTAAGACTTTGCTCCTGTGGATGCGTGGATGGAGGATCCGCCTTCTCCAACTGGAGTAAGATATTGGCGGGAGGTGACACAAAGAAGTCAGGGTGTATAGTAATATCTTCTTCTCGCTGTTTCTCGAGATATAAAAGTACTCTCCGTTCTTCGGATGCCTGTCTGGCCAGAGCTACGGGTGAAATCTGGCGTGAACGACCACGTCGTTGCATTGGAGGGGGGGGACGGGAATACCAGCCACCGCTGGGCGGGCGAAAAGAAGCAGTAAGCATGGGACGGGGAAAAAGGGAAAGGAAATGGATTGACCGACAGTTAAAAGGGAATTGTTCCACGGGAAGATCTCGGATCTGATATATGACCGTATGTGAGATGATACCGTTCGGGAGTTGCCTCGAGGCAGTAAAAATGAGCGTCTACAAGTTTCGCGATATGAACCAGTGACCCAGGCCACTTAACGGAAATGGCCCTTGAGTGCCCAAGACTTGGAACGCAATTGGCCTTTGATAGGCAAGTAAACCTACAAGATAAGTACACGCCTTCTGTCAGTGCCATCTGCACAGGAAGTTAACTTGAACTTACCGAGTAGAAAGGCAGTGCTAGTAATCAACGTAGGTCTGGCCGTTGTATCGCACGACGTCAAGCGAAAATGTTGTAATCTTTTTTCACATTTTCTACTTAATGGCTTGTAGGAACAATGGGTCAATCGGCAACGTCCACAGTTTCACGGGGGGTCGGGTATCCTCCAATCACATTTACCCGACTGTGGCTATGTTGCCGTAGTAGGTTCGTAAAGTACGACGTTCGGTCTCCCTTGACTCGTTAGCCCTGACTTGTTCCAATTAGTTACACTTGACAGATTTTATCCCATAAATTTATGCTATCCATGCCTCGAGGCTACCCTCTTACCAGTGAGCAGTCCAATAATTGCCCAATTGCCACTCCATGCAAGGCCAACTCCTTGTATTCGTGATCAATCACCAAGGCCATGCCTTGCAACGAGGCTAGCTACTTCGTCAGACATCCTCTTTTCTGGGGGGATCCAACACGCTCCAGTAGCCCAGTATTCATATTCATTTATACAGCGTGCCGTTCCTGAACTTTCCCGTATCACACAGTGTCATCAGTCTCGGTCCTTCTCTCGTCACATTGCAATTGGACCTGCCCCACGGGTACCACTCGTCCTACTTATGTTCTAACTTCCCTATCCAACAGTCATCTATGATCGTCCCACGTGTTTCTCGTATTCAATTACTCGTCCCTCCAATCAACTGTTAACCCTTCCCTGTCTTTCCAGATGACCCAAACTATCTGTCCTCCCTGCAGCACATATAGAAATTTGCCACGTACTATGAAATGAAATTGCCGGATAGAAGGGTAGGTCCTTCCAAGTCAACTCGAGAAGGCCTTCCTATGGCTTCATTCAGTGACCACCAAGCATTCCTTTACACGTATTATCCCTTCTCTTGTCATCGATGCGTACTAAATTGTCATCACAGCCCTCATTTTCGTCTCTTGACATTCGAAATTCTCCACGTAAACTGATTATCAGCTTTACCATCTCATCAATCTATTGATCCTTATCCTGATCTTAATCGATCTCTCACCACTGACTTTGATGTGTCTGTATCTCTCAGATAAAAACAGATCGATTCAAACAGCCCAACATGTTTTCCACCTCAGTATGATCAGTAAGCTCGGTCCTACTAGCTATGGATCTCACGACGTCATTTTTGGCGCACATCTTCCCTCACCGCCCGCTCAAGATCATGTATGTGGCGCCTAGATATCATCGTCTTTCCAATTTAGGGCATCCTCGCCATGGCACGGACGCCTCGAGGTTGCCTCGTGTCCAAGCACTGCGCGCCAGCTTTGATATAAGAACCAACGCGCTGCTAGTCTATCTCATGTGGCAAGTTCAACCTCTTTTGGCTGTTCGGGCATATCTGCCCTTGGTCTCAGACCTAAGTTGGTTGACACACAGCTCATATCCGCGTCTCCGGCCTTGTATCAGCGTCGCCGACCTTGCAAGCCTTATATCAATCATGACTATTGCATTGGCTGATAGTGGCGCCGCGACCTTCCCGCGTAGGCAGTGGAGCTTGCTTATCGGTCGCGAAGCTGCGATGGTTACAGCATCGTTTATTCCAGTAATAACTTAAACCACGGAAGCTTTTCGCGCTCAATGGCTCATTGCCATCGTCCTCGGGTTCGCACATGATTTTATAACGGGCGCAGGTCGTTGATAAACGTCCATCAATTTCCACCAACATATACCTACATATGTTCGTTTTGATTATCATCGCGTGGAGCACCAACTTAAAACAGCCTGTTCCTGTTGGATTATCCCGCCTCACACGGCTAATACCGACGGTCAACTCTCCGACCACAGCACTCCAGCCGTCTTACTCACAAGAACTTGTGCGAAGCGGACTGGCACTTTGGAGACTTCCGGTGTTCGTGGCTGCATCTGGCTTATTGCCATAGACTACGGACGAATCAATTTCTCTAGATTAGTATAACGAAGCAATGCTTTTGCGTCTTGACACAGCGTCCTAATATCATGTGCCTTTTTGCCTCTCATTCTGGGTTGCGTCGATATGAAGCATGGCGGCCTGAGCAAAGCCGAACTGTGGCCAAAGTATGTAAGTATGCAGGACGGGTCGTTACGTCATTCTGGGACTGTACAAAGCCAAGCCCACGAAAGGCAGCAGTCTGACGCCTGAATGTTAACCTTTGTGCTCGTTTAAGGTGCCACAGCCCATTACCTCGTTGTGGAAATCATTAATGCACGGAGGAAGTCCCCCAAGGGCCAACATTCCTTGACTAGGAAGCGGGCGCGAACACCCCAGGGGCCCTGGGGAGTCAATGCGATTTAATCCTTGCTTCCCGGGGTTTCCTTGAAGGAGCTACCATACAGCTCAAAGGGCTGTTCGGTGATGTGGTAAATATGCCATGGGCATATATCTCGGTAAAAACTTCTTGAAGATACATCAGGTCCTGTTCTTTAATTTCCTGGTTTCTGATCCGTACTAGTCGTCGAGGGAAAATCAAGGAAGCAGAAAGATACGACATGAGCTGCAATGCTGGCGCTCACTGCTAACTTATATCGGTCAGAGGAGAGGCTTGCACAGGGGCCTTTTTAGGTTAGAACGATAAGTTCTAAGTTTTGTCATTACAAACATAGACAAGACACAGGCGACCATGGAACTGGAAAGCTTAAAAGTATCGTATGTATTACATGATTCAAGGGGATATTCAGGTTAACAAGGCCATCCCTGACTCCAGCAAGACTCCAATGTCAGTTGCCTTCGTTACCTTGCCTGTATTGTTTCACGAAATCGGGGGGGATATAGATTTGAAACGGTGTATGTATTAGGGCTTCTGCCGACGCAGTCGGACAGAATTTGCCCGGAGATAAATACAGAACACAGAACAGGCTCCTCTGACTTGTTCCTCGCGTTCTAGATTTTTCTGGCGGTGAAATGCGGAGCCGAAAGTAGATGGGCGCAAGCTTCGAGATCAGAAGACCTGGTTCGAGTTATCGCTACATCATGATAAACAGCAGCGCATAAAGTAGAGGAGTCAGTCGAAATCGAAATACCACAACCCGATGAAGTTTATCACCAATCCATCACCGACCTATACCAATAGTTATAAGTAATACGGCAGGACCCGAGAGAGACAACCGTAGGTCCCCAAAGTCCTGAGCGGGGTCCAGAAGATCCTATACATCAGATCAGAGATAGTTGTCGACGTTCTGTTTGATCGTGAGATGATGCAGTTATCGCAGTTCCGCTATCCACCAACTGGAAAGAGATTCAACGTTGTAACTTCCATCAAGTTGCGAGGTCAGTCTGATGCAATCGTATCTGGCGACGGATGAGAAAATGCACCTACAGCTGTAGTCTAAAACACAGCATGCGGAAACAACTTGTCCACCATGACCGCGGTCTGGGTCGCAGTCCCGACGTGTTCAAGAATCATGCGTTGTCCGCCACGTGTCGTGGAGTGTAAGTAGCACAATAACCTCCTCTAAGAAAATACCTGTGTCCGTGAGTATTCGTTAAATCCAGGGAGCTCATACATGTACTGTTCACTACTATCATGGTGTTATGCTAATCATGACTAGAACCTTAAAGTCTGATACTACAAGCTATGTTCCCACGATGTACTTGTCCGCCGGCTTCGGCTTCTTCATGTTGCCGGTGTTAAAAGCACGTCCTTTCTCTTCGTGTCATGTGCTTCCCCCCGGCCCATAGCCAGAGCTTGCTCCTATGTGTCTTCCGCTTCCGCTTCCTCTACAGAGACACCTGAAGTCTGTTCAGCTGATTCTAAAATCCGCTCTCTCTACAGAGACATCTCTGCATCATCTACTTCACTCACACAGCTATATTAGGGGCCTCGGTGTCCCGTATATAACTTTTTTGGTGGACTTAGAGTGGGACTGACGGTATGTTTGCTCGCTTGTCGCGCCAGTCTGCCCGGTGGGTAGATGTGCGCGTCGAACACGCATTATCTAGCGATGACGATGCCATAGTGAGTCTATTCCACTGTATTTACCTTTGTCACCTGAACGACGCCTCACGTTCAGTCGATTGATGTAAACGTGCTCACCTGCCTCGACTTGTCGTGGCGCGGGCTGTGTGGGCGAACCATCGAGCCCGTGTATCGTGGCTTGAAAAGTGTCGTGGAGGAAGACTTAAACACAGTTGTTAAGTTGTTGTCAGAACTAGATTCCGTCGGTGAGGGGCTAGAACGGGTATGTCACACTTTTGCATATTTGATTAGACTAACTTGAAGAATAAATTCGTAGACGAATGAAAATGTACAAGTACCACCGCAACCGCAGCCTCCATTACCGCCGGGCCCTAGAGTTTATGTGGCAGAGGACAGCGCATTATCGTGTGCTGACGTTTCACTGCCAGAACGACCGAGAAGGAAGCGTCGGCGATCCTCTGCTTTAGTGTGTATGATCCACGTCATGTGCGAATTAATGTTCATGTTTGTTCAAAGGTCGAACCGCTTGTCATCAAACCTACCCATCCTTCTGCTCCGACGATCATCATTTCACCTTGTCCATCCCAGGCTCGTGAAACTTCGTCTTGGGTACCATACCAAGATGCGTCATTTGGCGCGCGCCTCACAGTGCCTACGTACGCCCCATTCAACGGCGCATTTCCGCCCCTTGTAACCCCATCCGATCTTGACAACCGCGTCGATGATTGGATGTATGTCGACGGCCATTGGTGTGCTATTCTCCCGACACAAGATGAACAGTGCAGAAGGGGGCTGTACTCCAGGAGCGTATCTAGGCGGCGTTCAAGGCTACGCCCTCCTTGTCGGACGGACGTCTGAATCATTTCTGTTGCGTCATCTACCTATCTACTTGACAGTGACTTGCACTGTCATCCGCAGTTTCATTCGCCGTCTTGCGCAGTTCATAAACCATATCTTGCATTTACCTGCAATGTATTTATCATATTATCTAGCTTATATGCACTGTCTTCACCTTCCGTTTAGCCGAGTCACCGAGGTATTCGTTCCCCGAGTTATGTTGAGCATTCACAACATAGCCTAAGCCCGTTGCGCCTTTGGCACAGGCGCCTCAGGCTAGCCCCTTGTCACTCATCCGTAATTGCTCGTTTCCCCGCTGACTTCACCCTTCCGTGTTCAGCAATATCTAACGGGGACGACGGCGTGCGGAAATTAAAGGCACGAATTCAAGTTTGCTCTTCGAGTCCGGTGCTCTGTCTAGTGAGCATCAAACCAACAGTCTCGAAAGGCCTCCCCGTCTACTTATAATTATGCCGCAACAACAACGGCACAAGATATTTCGTCAACCCACGTCACCTCTATACACTGATCTAGCCTCGCAGGACAAATTGGATAATGCAAGCTGTACATCCCGGTTTAGGTTTAGGTCTATCTCATATCTGTCGACTCGAGTCATGACACGAACATATCCTAAGCCAAGTCAGCACCATGACCCTTGCACATACGCTGACTCGTTGCGCTCGAGAGTGGTGCGTTTAGAGTCAGGGAACAGATGTGCAGAATCCACGATCTATAGTCATATTCCTCCCACTCGAAATCAACTGGGCACACATTTAAATTTCATTAGTACTTTGCATGCGGCTGTAGAGCAGTAAAATGTGATACCTACCCGGTGGGTCAGTTTTTATATAAATGAATACATGCGATGCCCGATATCTAAGTATTCTGATAAAGACGCGGACAAGTCTAGACTCCAACTCTCAGGCCGAAGGTGCCAGCTTCGTGATAGGCGACGTTCCACTACTGCGAAATGCGAGGGTATACTGTAATCATCGTCACTCGTCTTGCGGTCGAGAGAAGTATCTTAGAGTCGAGGGAGGGGGAAGAGAAAACCGCATACTTACTACTTAGTAGGCCATTTGGAGGGCTCGCTCGGAGAGAGCATATCTACCACAAGGGCGGCTATGCTGGGGGTGGGAAGTGTAGAGACTAGACTGAGCAACCTGGCGATAGTAGTTCCAGGCTATGTAGTCTGAGTATTGATATGACATGACAGTTGATGTCGAAGGGGTGGGATTTGTTGGAGCGGTGGGCGCTGGGTTGAGGCATGAGATGTTGATAGAGCGTCACACAGGCTTACCAGCATGTAGGGAACGATTATCGGTAGATGTCACCTAGCATTAGGACTTCTCGGGGTCTCGCAGAGCAAAGATATCTGCTCGGGCTTGAAAGTTATGCAGCTTCTGGCAACCGAAGAAGTTCGGAAAAGTAACGGCGACTTCCATCGGCATTAAAATGGCAGGATGATACTTATTAAAATGAGACACAGCGACCTACTTTTTGGTGGCCTTTGAGTGGAACTGAAGGTATGTTTGCTCGACTGTCGCGCCAGTCTGCCCAGTGGGTAGAGGTGTGCGTCGAACACGCATTGTCTGGCGATGACGATATCATAGTAAGTCTATTCCAAGACTATTTACCGTTGTCGTTTGAACTGGCGGATGCTTTGCGTTCAGTCGGTCGACGTAAATATGCTCACTTGTCTGGACTTGTCGTGGCGCGGGCTGTGTGGGCAAGCTATCGAGCCTGTGTATCGTGGTTTGAAAAGGGTTGTGGAGGATGACTTGGACACAGTTATTAGGCTGTTGTCAGGGCTAGATCCCCTTGGTGAACGGCTAGAACAGGTATGTCGCACATTTGCATGTTTTGTCAGACTAGTTAAAAAGCGAATAAAAATTGTAGACAGTTGAAAATTTACAAGTGCCACCGCAACCACAGAGTGCAGTGCCATGTCCTGATGTTTCACTGTCAGAACGACCGAGAAGAAAGCGTCGGCGATCTTCTGCTTTAGTGAGCATGGTCCACGTCATGTGCGAATTGATGCTCACATTTGTTCGAAGGTTGAACTGCTTGTCATCAAGCCCACCCACCCTTCTGCTCCGACGATCATTATTTCCCCCTGTCTTTTTCATCCCCGTGAAACTTCGTCTTGGGTGCCATACCAGGATGCATCTTTTGGCGCACGTCTCACAGTGCCTACGTATGTCCCATTAAACAGCGCCTTTCCGCCCCTCGTAGCCCCATCCATCCTCGACAAACACGTCTGTGATTGGAATTATGTCAACGGCCATTGGTGTGCTATTATTCCTACACAGGATGAACAGTGTAGGAGGGGGGTATACTCCAGGAGCGTAGTTTCTAGGCGACGGCCTCCTTGTTTGACGGACGTTTGAATTGTGTTGCGCCATTTGACTTTACTGTCCTCCGTAGTTGCATTCGCCGTCTTGGGTAGTTCATATCTGGGATTCTCCTGCACTGTTATCTGGTTCATATACGCCCAATACCAAGTTGTTGATATCAAGCTTACCGTGTTGTGATCGATTGATGTTGTACGGAAATGAATGGACACGTTTATTTCACGTGGGAAACTTGTATGATTGGCCTCCTCAGCTCCCCCAGCGGACATCCAGACTCTCTGAATTGTTCTTCATCTCCTTTCCTTCCAAGCAGACTGTCTACTAAAGCCAGTTTCATTAGGTTCAGTGCTAACCATAAGTTAATTCAGTGGCACTAGCACTGTTATGGTAGTGGCCTCTCCTGGACCACTCACTGAAGTTACCATGTCATTCAGAGCGCTCTTCTATGCATACGTCTTGGGTGGCCTGACATTTATCCCCTTGGTCATCCTTATCCTTGTTGCCATCGCCATATACACCTCTGTCCCCGTTCAAATCGACTCAGCCAAAGATGCCAAGCCTAAGCTCCACACCGAGTCGACTGAACCACAAGCAGAAACCGAAGAGCCTGCATCACCGCTGGAAGTCAACGACCAGCCCAAGGCGCGCAAAGGCTGGCTTACCATGCGCAGAACATTTGAGGAATCCACGTTCGACGGCTCATACGTCACACTCGTCCGCTCCTACCTTGATGCGCGCTCCAAGGACCCCAAGCGCTCACGGCCAAAGGACATGTGGTATGTGGTCCTCAAGGGCAAGGTGCTGTACCTATATGAAGACGAGAACATGACGGAGTGCGAAGCTGCTGTGGAGTTGGGTGGACACGAGGTGTCCATTTCACCGGAAGGACTTCTGGATGGAGAGCTGTACACGCGACGGAATGCCATATGTCTGCGCCCAAGGCAAATTTCCGAGGAAAAGGCAATGCCGAGCGTGACAAAGGAGATGACACTTGAAGAGATTAACGTCGACGAGAAGATGGAGGAGGCAGGTGGAAGCCTGAAGAAACGGACGGATGAACGCGAACGACTTGTCGAAGAAGAGAAACATCGGGACTTTGCGCGACAAGAGGCCTTTAGCACCTCGACACCGTGGTTCATCTTCGTGCGCTCCTGCGTCGAGATGGAGGACTGGTACCTTGCACTCGTGCATGCATCTGAAAACCCGACTGGCACACCCACTCTCGACCCACTCCAGAGCGTCTTCCTCCCTTCAGAAATGAACCAGCTCGTCGTGACTCTTGATGAGCAACCCGATGTCATCCCCATGCGTTGGTTAAATGCGCTCCTCGGGCGCATATTCTTTAGTTTCTATCGCACGCAGAGTTTAGAATCGTATATCATCGGTCGTCTCATGAAGAAGCTTTCCAAAGTCAAGCGCCCTACTTTCCTGACCGACATTTCTGTCACCAAGTTCTCAATTGGGAACAAGGCCCCGACGCTTAGCAAGCCGATGCTGAAGGAGCTCACGAAAGAGGGCGACGCGTCACTCGAGGTGCGCCTTTCATATAAAGGCGAGATTCGTGCGACCGTCGAAGCTACTGCCACTATCAACCTCGGTGCTCGGTTTAAGTCGTACGCCGTTAAGCTGGTGCTGGCGGTTATTCTGCGGGAGATAGATGGAAACCTCCTCATCAAGGTCAAGCGACCGCCTAGTAGTCGGATATGGTACGCGTTCACGCAGACCCCACGCGTGGTCATCGATGTCGAGCCCATCGTGAGCGATCGTCAGATCACGTGGGGCATGATACTTGACACCATCAAGTCAAGAATCATTGAGGTGGTGAGTACGCGTGGTTTTTGTTCAATCGATCACAATCTGATTTTTTTGTATTAATTAGATACAAGAGTCTGTCGTGATGCCCAACATGGATGATATTAGCTTCTTTGACAGCTCGCAATATGAACACCGTGGCGGACTTTGGTCAGACGCTGCCCGGCGCAAGGAATCAGAGCCTGCCTCGACTTCATCAGAAGCTGAAGGCGTAAAGCCTGCGGCATCTGAGTCAGACCTCCCATCCATTTCCGCTACTTCTGAGGAGGTCACAGCACCGACCATACAGCAGTCACTGTCTACCGAAGGTCTGGGAGTTGAAGTATCATCGTCTAGAACTGTGCCCATCATCCTCTCCGCAACCGCTGAAGCCCCAGAAAGCAATACGAAAGCCTCTAGGCGGCGGTCCTGGTTTTCATCTGGTGGAGATGACTCTGATGTGGGTGAGGAGGAAGTCGATGAGTCTGGCGTTCGTGGACGGCAGAGCCGGGCCTCAAGCTCTTCGACGCCAAAACAAGAGCTTCCTGCAAACTCACCAGACAAGCCCGCGGTCGAGATGGAGTTGGATGAAGAAACACCTGGATACCTGTCGCCGCAGTACCATGGTCGGTCTTCATCAACACACTCCCAAGCACGTTCTCGGTCCTCTCGAGCCGATTCTATTTCATCATCAGTCTCGATCGGTGGTGAAGAGTTCTCAAGTAGTCTCTCCGACTCTGGCACAACCTCCAAGAGTCCCCAGCACTCCGTCGGTTCGAGTACAACAAGCTCCTTCCTTTCTACGCTCAAGTCGAAGGCCGCGGACAAGCAAGCCCTGAGCAACTCTGCCAAGGAGACAATGCGCAAATGGGGGGTCAATTGGGGTAGTCTTAAGAAAGACAATAGTGCCAACTCCCAGGAAGACGTGCCTGACGTCGGACCTTCGGATGCTCGTATCCGGACAGAGAGTCCACATGGCCGCCCCAGTTACGCAGAAGTGCGTGCTGCTGTTGCCGAACGAAGGGAGCGTAGGGATGACGGTGGGTCTGCTCCTATTCCCATTCCTAATGGGAACGGAAAGAGATCCAAAAGCCCATCAAGCAGTCGTATAACATCATCTACTGGTGCACCTGCATCGCCCTCGCATATGATGCAAGGTGGTTCATCAGAAGGGAGCTCTAAATTCGTTGCACCTTCTATGTCAAGGTCTACGACGGAAAATGCAATGAGTGATCCACTCAAAGACCGCGACTTCACGGATGTCACAGAAGAGGCGCGCAGGCCATCTATCATCCATACCCAACCTTCGCAAGCGCGGACGATGACTATTCCAGGGATCCATGCGAGCCATCGTGGGGAACCTATGTCAATGGGGAACATTGCGCCATCGTCATCACCCCCGGAGAGCAAGTCGAAGGGGCCTGCTATTCAAAGCATGTACCGCTTGTGGAAAAGTCCGATATTGACAGGTCAACAGCAAGGCTCGGACAACCAGTCGACCCCTACGCGTACAGACACAGAAGAACGTAATGCTGATGTTGCCCCTCTCAGTCTTTCTGCCGATATCGCTTCACCACCTCCACGACCCGTTCCTCCCCCCCTTCCTCCGCGGACGATATCATCTGCCGTCGCGGCGGCACGCACGCCTGATTCTTCCAAGGATTATGCTGTTCCCTCGATATCAGAAGAGATGGGAGGAGGTTCGCCGGTGCAGGGATCATCAGTACAATCTGCAGAGCCAGTTGAAACGTCACCACCTGTTGGCACGCCTGAATCAGTGATAGCCAAAGGAGGAGATAACAGGCCACCATTACCCCCACGCAAGGTGCCAGCTCCAGCATGATAGATCGTCGTTTGAAACTTTTTTTTCATGTACATCACTGATCTGCATTGCATTGTCCGTATCTCTCGCTCCGTACTATGTTTTCATATTCACTATAATCAACACACGTATCTGCATACTAGCTAGTACTATCGCTCTGGATGATGGCACTCCGCAAAAACTTGCACCCTATGACACAATCATGTGTCACCTTCAAGTCATCTTAGTAGTTTTCTTCAGGTACAATTCACTGCCTTTGAGTCGAGATCGTGAAAATTGTTGACTAGTTGAAAATTTATCTTAGACAATTTGACGTGGCAGTTGCGCGCCAGCAAATTGTTCAGGCCGTCCAGCTGTCCAGGTCCAGGTCCAATTTGACTTGGGCCAGTGCTTGCTATAATTACACTTACTTTTGTCCTACTAGGTCAACTCTACAGTACTTATTATGTATTAGCGCAGGCGGGTGTCCGCCGACGCTTGAGGAATGGTTCATTTGGTAAAATAAAGTGTTTCGCGACTTTTTACTTCGGTTCGGGACGCCAAGCCGTGACAGGAGGTTCCGAAGAGGTGGTCGTCAGGGTGTTCCGTCACCGTAACGGAGGGCGTGCCAGATATGACCCTGACCTGACTTCTTCATTACTTATTGTTTTTACAGTGTCTGAAGACTGGACCAAGGTCTTTTGCTCTGCTCTGTGATCATCGTCAAGTTCAGCTTGAACAGAGCTGCGAACTCAAGTTTCAAATTGACATTCCTGTCAAACGCGGTACCGTACGGGTGCCACATACACACAGGTATTTAGTCTAAGCGGCGGGAGGAACTAGTCTGTTTTTTTTGGGTTCGAACTGCCAACAGTTGACCTTGCAGCCCCTTCCTTCTTAACCACCGTCAGCTCATTATTTATGAGCACGAACATGTCAAAGATCATGGCCTTCCCCCCTCGCAAAGATTCTTCTTCATCCTTCAAAGTCGTTTTACCCGTCTCCTCACTCCAGATATCTCCAAATCTCGAGGCCCTTCTCCAACATGACGAGCTTACACGCCGTGGTCATAGCGGCGGGTCACCAACAACTCTATACCATACCATCTCCCATTCGTCGGGGTTCGCTGTCAGCCTTCCACCACCACCACCCAGAAATACCGCGAAGAAGGCATTCAACCCTGAGAACCGCGTCAAAGAACTTCGGCGGAAGAAGAGTGTTAACGTCAGCTCTGATTCTTGGCCAGACGCTCTACCTGCAATGAATAGTCCCGTCGGTCATTCAAGCCCCGCTTCCTCGAGATCTGCTACGCCCAATCCTTATATCAACCCAACCCCCATCGTACCGACTATTAATAATACATTTGACGACAGAGAAGCAGGCAAGTCCTTTTCTCGGTCATACCTCACGTCAACTCACACGATAATAGGCCCGATATCACTCCTGTCAATACAGAATGACCGTGCTAGTTCTACCGAGATCGTACACTCTCTTGCCCGCAAGAGTGAACCAGATATCCACAAGACTTTACCTGATCCACCCGTCCTGTCTTCCCGCTCCTCACCTGCTTTGCATAAGGTTGAGAAAATGTTCACAAAGGGACGCGAGTCTTTGAGCATTCTCACAAGTGCTGCTATTCCCAGCAGTATGAAGCCAAAACAGGATGATCACGTTGATTCCCGGCCCCACCGCACAGATTTGGTAGAGTTAAGCGCTAATCAATCATCTCTTTCGGGTCAGTTCCTCCCTCGAACTTGTTGCGGTGAAACGCTAACATGGCTGTAGTACCCCAGACGCGACAAGGAAGAGGATCAGGATACCGAGCAATTCCGCAGCAACCATCCGCGCTTGGGGATGTGGATACAGCAATGGTTTCTAGCGCATCATCTTTGATAACGGAAACGCGCCAATTCTCACCAGTGCGAACAAAATCTCCCCTCTCGACCCGCCCAGACCCAATCGCCAACTCGCCTTCGGGTTCATCTACCCGCTCCCTTTCCCCTAATTCACCATTAGCAGCGGCCCTATCTTTTAATTCACCACGTACATATCACGCATCTTCATTGCCCCATTTACCCCCGATATCTCCGATCGAGATGTCAACTCTGCCTTCCCTGCAGAAACGACCAAGTAATGACCAGCAATCATTCATCGATTTCTTCTCGCCTTCTTCCCCAATTATTCAGCATATACAGGACGATACATCTATCATAACCGCTCGTCGTCCATCTGCACCAGCCATATTATCTTCAAGCATATACTCTAGAACTTCTTGTAATTCATCTTTGAATGATCTTCCTGGCATGGTTTTCGCCCCACCCAGTCCTACTTCTGCCGTTCACCAACGTCTCGACTCCCCAGCACACTCGCGGCCGAGCTCTTCGTCGTCGTCCTCGTCCTCAGACGTTTCGGCAATGATATTTGCACCCACGAGTCCTACCTCTGGCCTATATCTGTCGCCTGCTTTCGCTCGAACAGGTTCACCGTGTTCTTCGGCAACCTCGCTTGCAATTCCTGAGTTTGCACCTTCTAGTCCGGCATTCCCTGATACCATAGATACCTTGAAACCGCCCGTTCCAACCGTTTCGAAGCCTCTGTTTGAGAGAAGGGGTCGCAAAGTCCGTTTGAAGAAACGTTCTGTGTCATCCTCCCCTCAACCACCGCGTCTCAAAATACCCCTTCCGCCGACGACCAATACCCTTGATGCCACCGAGCGAGCTGATCTCATACGGAGAAATCGCAAGTTGGTGCAACTGCTGGGAGAAACACCGGGGACTGAAATGGCTACGTCGGAAGTAGAGGAACCACGCCTATTTAAGATATTACCACAGCCTGCCTTCTCTGCTTTACTGGGATCATCCAAACAAAAACATCATCGCCACGCGATGTCTGTTTCTGTCGCTGTGAAGACCCCCGGTTTCAAATCGGAACCGTCATCGTCATGGCAAATCCTAGACCGTCCGTCTTCGCCCAGCGGTCGCAGATTTTCGGCTCCCTTCACTCCAAGTAGCTTCACATTCTACTTTGACGATCCGCCGGAATCACCAGCCACTCACGATCATCACGGCCCGCACCGCCATGAGGATCCGCAGCACAAACTTGGTTCTCCAACTTCTTTCATTGATCTCTCTGACGAAGATGTATCACATGACGTTTCGGACGCGGCCAGTTTGGAAATGCCGAACACGGCAGATGGTCGCCGAATCTTCCATCATTCATCCTCGACACCATCTATGGTGGAGACCCTTACACCCGAAGAGCAAGCCGAAGCCGAGAGAAGAAGAAAGCGTGACAAACTGGCTAAACTCCACCGTTTTCTTGGCTCTCGCGTTCCTACGGATTTGGTTATTGGTCATATAGCTGGTCCATCTTTGCCTCCATCGTCGATGCCTGAGGACAGTCGCGACATGTGGCTGTACAGGCGAAGGAGCGGTTCATCTGCTCCATCGTTTGAGCGTGTCAAGGAAGAGCTCGATGATGAGGAGAAGGCGCTCAATGTCAGACGTGCTCAGAAGATGGAAAAGGTTTGTGTTCCTTGTCGCCTGTCATCTAGAAGCGCTGATCATTTCAAACAGCTATTCGGGATGCCCCCTCCACAAACATTGTACCATACTCGCCACGCTCCTGCGACGGTGGCGCACTCTCAACCGACGTCTCCTGTATCGTCCCTTATTACCCCGACTTACCTATCCCCCATTGGCACTGGTATCCCTCATCGTAATCCCAACCAGTCTGCGTATATGAAAGGGAAGAGACTACATCGCCCAGGAACTTCAGAGTCGACTACGTTCCTACTACCGTCCAACTCCTCCTCGTCCTCGTCCACCTCTCCAGAACGCCAGACGCCTGGGTATCGGGATACTCTCGCACTGTCTTCTGTGTACATGAACTATCAGCATTCTATCGCATCCCTGACGGACATCATCGACCGAGTGAGTGAACCGACTTGGAGTCATGTAATATGACACTGAGATTGTTACAGGATGATAGGGCGTCTCTTGCGGAGCTTCATCGGTTCATCCACGGTGATCTGCTGGAATCTCCCATCGAGGACCCACAGCCCCTACTAGACTCCCGTAGAATTTCCGGCTCGTCATATTCACACAAGTCTGAACGTAGACTCTCGTTACCGGCGCGGACATCCATGACGTCAATAGCAAACGAGATGACCATGCCCTCGTCTAGGCCAGAATTATCTGATTTCCAGTTGCGCAGGCGAAGAGCTGCTAAATTGACGCATTTCTTTGGCGTGGATTATCGCGAGCTTATTCATGATATTCTGGAGAGCATCGAAAAGGGTGTGGAAGAGGAACGGAAGAGGGGGACGCTTCGGCCCGAGGAAGTTGAAGTGAGTTCGATCATGCTTTTTTTGAGATTATCCGCTTATAATTGTTGTTGCATCGCCAGTCTTTGCTTCATAAGCTTCACGACCTTCGGACAAGACAGGATGGCTTTTTATGAAACTACTTAGTACTATTGCACTCGCTTATCGGGGTTTTTTTTATGTCGCTTTGTCCTCACGTCTTGCATATGACCATCTTCAGTTTGAACTTGTACACGCGCTCGCCTTGCGGTCCAGATAAGATTCAGATGCAGCGAATGCCAGCATATGACGATCTTCAACACACGTGCACACTTGGCAGTCGAACTTGTGATCCAGATGTGTAAGATGTAAACGAAATAACAGGGGGGATATCATAGAATAACTAAATCTCCACGACACGAATGACACCAGAATATATGAGACTCATCCATGAACTGTGGTCGCCGGTGTATGTGCTCTGCATCTTCGTTGCCTTGCGGAACAGGAGAAAGCTGTCGTGACAAAGGATAACCACCAGCTGAGGCCGCCACCTCGCTATCAATACGCGCTTTTAACATGCCAAGGCTGACTTGACGCTTGTGGCGAGTTTCGGCTGAGAGTCCGACGTCGAAAACAGTCCGTGGGGATGGCGGGGCAAGATTACTTGGTTTGTGGGTGAAAGACCCACGTCGTAGATCCGTATTATTAAGGTTACGACTGGAGGGTCTGCCCGGCAATCCAGGAGAAAACGCTCTAGAGGTTGCTCTGGACGTGGAGCGCTGTTGTGCGAGCTGGTCTTCTAAAATGTTGATTTGCTTCTGCAGATTATGAGATTTCGCCTGAGCTTCGAAGACGGTGGTCTCCAAGGCACGAATTTGGGAGTGGGCATTGGAAAGATCCATAGCATGTTGGACTCTGAGTGCACCAAGCATCTCGTCATCCAGTGAACGAGGAGCATCCTCGTCAGATGAAGAGGTTCGGAGGTGCTCTATCTCATCATTTTTAGCGCTCAACTCCGCCTGAAGAGCTTCATTTTCGTAGTTGGATCGTTCAAGTTCCTCTTCAAGGTTCCTGTATGACCGAAGGTCCGACTCCAAACGGGACATTGCTTGCGAATGCTGGTCGGATTCCACGGAGAGGCGGTCAATGATTTCTAGCTGACGTGCCTCGATTTGCCGCAGCTGCGTACGGTCCCCCTCCAAAGTGAGCACTGCCGCTTGCGATGACTCTAGTTCAGCCTGCAGCTCGGCATAGCCCTGCTGTAGCTCAACGATCGCTTGTTGCAGCGAGACTTTGTCCTTCTCCTGCGACGTTCCCGACTCTTTATGAGCCTTGGCTGCCTCGGCCTCCCGCTCCATCGCCTCGTTAAGCGCGAGTTCGAGCTTGGAGATAAAAGTATCTCGTGAATTCATTTCATGCTCAAGCTTGTCGATTCGTTCCATCAACTCCATTTTGGTGGAAGTAAGCTCCACAAACTTGGGTCGCATCTCATCCAGAGACTGCATCAACCTTGTACCCTCTGTCTGCAGATCTTTCTGTGTCCTTTCGGCTTCTTCAGCTCGCCGAATGGCAGCTCTTAGGTCGCCATGAGCATTCTGGAGGGCACGGTCGCTCGACGATAACTCCGACGCAACCTCACCAAGCTTTTGCTGAAGCTGCTTAACCGCGCCTTGGTTGAAGTTGACCTGAGACTGGAGTGACGCGCGCTCTTCAAGCAACGCATCACGATCCTGGTTGGCAGAGTGGATATGCTCCTGGAGGGAAGAGTGTTGCTCCTCGAGACCTGCGTGCTTAGCCTTCCACTCAGCTTCGGCATCAGTCCGCAACTGAAGCTGAGATTGTATCTCATCCTTCTCGTGTTTTGTACTTGCGAGAGTCTACTTGTTTGTAAGCACAAGCAGACGGATAGGTAAACAGCTACATACCTGCTTGAGCTTAGCGAGCTGAAACTCAAGCTCTTCGGCGCGATCCTGAGTGTTCTTGAGTGACTCCTCCAGCTGTTCGGCACGATCGTCGCTTTCGATTTGCTCCTCGAGTTCGCGAACACGCTGTTGACGCTGCTCAGACGCAGACCTCACTTCCTCCAGAGAAGCATTGAGAAGCTGTAGTTCTCTCTCCTGATACAAGGTGAGGGGGTATTCGTGTCAGAACTAAATTGCTCACTTGGTCCCGGGACTTTTCAGTCAGGTCTCTTTCCCGTACGAGGGCTTCTTGTAGCTGCATGTTGAGCTTAGAGGAACTGCTCTCCAGTTCTTGGACGCGTTCGTCGAGCGACTGTGATTTATTGCGTTCAGCCTGGAGTAATTCACCCTTCTCTTGTGTCTCTAGTATAAATCATCAGTTGGGCGAGAATGAAACCATCGAAATGATCAACATACCGGTCTCGAGCTCCTCAAGGCGAACAACTGACGCCAGTAATGATGTCTTTTCTGAAACAAGGAGGGAAATAGTCTTCTGATGGTTTTCATCCTGCTCGTTCTGACGTTTAGTGGACTCCGCCTCTTTAGAGTGAAGGTCCTGTATTTCAACGCGCGCTGCGCTGAGCTGGTCCGAAAGCTTCTTGGCCTCTTCCTTGTGAGAATTCGCTATGCGTCGGTGATCGTCGAGTTCCCCTGCGTGACGTTCACTGACTGTGTCACTATAAATAAGCGTGTTGGATGAGGAGCCATCCGACTCGACGTACTTTGTGCATTCTCAGCCTGAACCTCTGCATGACTTCGTCGAAGCTCGTCGGCCTGCAATTTCAATTGCAGAAGCTCTGCCTGACCTTGAACGGTGCGTGTCCTCCAATAACCGCTTCTGTTGGGCAGCCGCCTCTACACGCCTGCAACGCATCTTGAGCACGCTGCTGTTCCTGCTGAAGATGAAGCTGAAGTGCGTTCCTTTCTTCGTCGAGCTTCTTTAGCTGGGCCTTAGTGCCTGTGACAACGTATGAGACCCAACCGGCATCAAAGGAATGGACTGGCATGCCTGTCTCAAGTGCTTCTAGGCGACTTAACGAACTCCGTAGGCTGCTATTCTCATTTTGAACAGAGGTCACCGTCTTCTGCAGGGACGTCAACTGAGACCGCAACTCCTCATCTTGCTTCCCAGAAATAACTGATGAAGTACGCGGATTTGTTGGCATAGCGTCGGAAGCCACCGAGTGCGGGACGTCTACTCTGGACAGAGACTCTATCCAGTTCACGTCAGAATCTGCCGGTGTGAAGCTGATGAATAATGAAATTAGTTTTAACGCGACAAATGGGTCAGAGATGGTAGACATACAGGTCAGCAACATCATTCTTGGTGTCTTCCGTGGAGGGTGCAGACTCCTGGGGAGCTGGAGTGAATGATCTTGACGGAGATGGACTTGCCAACGAGCCGCTGCCAGCAGTCTTCTTCTGCTGTCGCTTCCGGTTGAGCTACAAAGAAATGTGAGCCGATGAAATAAGTAACATTGCGAGGATACGAACCAAGGCCTTTGCCCGAGCGGCCTTCGCGGCGCGATCATCATCCTCAGACATTTGTGAGAGGCTGAATCAATCGTCGGTACTTCAGTGGTCGCCAACCTCGAGTGACGATATAAGCAAGGAAGCAAAGTGAAACGTTTCGTGTTTGAGGTGTCTTGGCCGCAGTACACTCAATTGCAATTGTAGACTTGGTCGCGACTCGGACACGTTTATAAATTACACGCCTTCTACTACGACACCGTGGCACTAATACCGACCACGTTACATATAAATGAATCTCCTACTACAGCACATCCCAATCTTCTCCTTCTCCCCGCTGTATTCGTTCTGTCAGACCCTCACTGTAACACACCCCCTCGACTTCTGCTCCCTGTGGATCGTCATATCAAGATTTAGACATGGGTGTGCTGACTGTATATACAGCTACTAGACTGTGTCGTGGCATACCTGCAGATTTGCGCACAAATGTTGTATGTGTCACACTTGCTCAGTGGGTCACTGGCAGAGCACGACTACCAATACGATATAACACCGTAAAGCTGCTCATGTAGTCCATGTAACAACGGCAGATCCTGCACAAGTTCTATAGGTAAAGAGTGCCGTAATCGTTTCGTAAGTTGCCAAGCCTAGGCCTGACCATGGTCTTTCAAGATCATGTCAAGCGCATAACCAATCATATCATACTTGGTAGTGAACTCACTTGGAAGCCGGCCACAAGCGGGGGCACATCGAGCAGAACATATTTGAAGGACACAAGCTCCTGAGAGATAATGAAAGAGCAGCGAGATTTGAACAAGCCTTCAGACGGACGCCGCCCCTGCGAATAAAAAGTGGAGGAGAATTTAGAAAACACGAGAGCGAGCATCGGAATGATCAGAGACATCGAACAGAGTAGATCCGCCGACACTGAATGAATCTCGAACAAACATTCGGATATTTCGATCTTCATCACAATACTCAGTATCAGCCTCGGTGAGGAAACTGGAAGAATCAACCAATTCAAAGATGTCGCCTTCTGTACTACACCAAGCTGTCAGTCAAACGGGATCTTCATTACAAAGGCCCACACACCTCCTTAGTCCCGACAAAGGAATCGTCGAACCCTGACGACTGACCGCATCCCGACAGTAAGCAAGTCGGTCCCGACCCAGAACAATGTGGTGAGATCGCGCCGACATCACACAACGAACGGAAAATCCGTCATCAAAGCGTAAAGATTCGCCGTGGATGTCGTAAATTTCTTATTTGGGTTTCAAGGGTGAATAGTAACGAGCGGGATGGGACGGGACGCTGATAGAAAACAATGTATACCTCAGTCTCTAAAGGAGCTCATTGTACGAGTCATGTACCTGATAGAAAACAATGTATCTACGACTCGTTAGCAATGTAAAGTGAAGGAAAAATAACTGGGGCTTACATCTCAGTCTCTGAAGGAGCTGAGACGTTCGTACGAATGTAAACGCCGGGTCTTTTGGTAAGTTAGCATAGAGATGAAAATATACGTATCGTAGCAAATGAGACATTGCAATATGGACGAGCTGGAGCCGAAGTCAAAGCGTCGATCGCTCGAGCCCTTTTCGGTTACGCTCGTATCCTACTCTTCCGCGGTCGTCACTGGCTCGTACGTCTCGGACTCCAACAGGGGTTGCAAAACCTCAAGACGAACTGCTATTGAATAAGTACTGTCCCTTTGTGTATGGAGGCAACCGTAACGCGTCACAGGGGCCTTGGTTGCGTTGCTAGTGTACAATGTCACATAAACACAATTTTTTTCTGTTGAAATCCTGCTCCTCCGCAAAACCAAGGTTGAGTCAACGCACTCCACATATCATGGGCACTGAAAAACACTTAACTTGTTCACATGTCACGCCTCACAGTCCAAACAGGTGAGGTTGCTAACTGAGCCTAACTCTGCGCCTGTGGCGGTCTGTCACGCGCAATCCTTGGTTGCCCTGCATACACAAAGGGACAGTACGTTGCAATAAAAGAGTTTTGGGTATAAATTGTTGCTTCAAGCGGGTCGCAAGGGGTTCCAACGTCATTTCAACGGCATGCGGAGTGAAATTCAGGTTCAATGGTAGTCTCAAGGTGTCTAAACGTCACGTGGTTGCAACCGAGGAGCGAAATTTCCAACAGATTTGAATCACAAGAGACGAACCTTGGACGAACCATTTTCAAATTCTATCCGAATTCCGGAGTACGATTAAGCAACTCTCCGAAGAGGGATCTCGTGCAAATCACCACATAAAGACATAACCTACCAGGTAGCGGGAATACTGTAGCTACTAGTACTGTTTGGCTATTGTGCTCACTAGGACAGCCACAAAGCAATTGTATGATATTATGGGGATCGCCCGCGATTCCCATCGACAACTTGGCAATATCACATCACCCAGGATTGCAAAATGTTCTTGGGGGTATCATAATTTAATGCGTATTAGTCTCGGATAGATATATAGATCCGTAAGAATGACATCCATCAATGCTGTCGATAGATAGGGAAGACATAAATGGGATTCAGCACCTCTGGGCAGATCATCCACATTACGAACAGTCGTGATGCATGTTAAACAGGAATGCCTTGTTTCTGGTCATCATGCACTGGCTGGAACTGCTGAGGCTGCTTGTAGAGTGATTGGGCAGGCGTGCCACTATAACTAGTATAATTGCCTGGCTGTTGAACAGGGGTTCCAGTGTACCCTGCGGTAGGAATCGGAACGCCCGAGTACTGGGTCAAAGGAACCTGTTGAACGGGCCCAGAACTCGCAAAGAACGCGGACGCCTTGACAGAGGACGTCCAGACAGACCTGCCGTTATTGGCTGCAATGATGGACAACACCAGCAGTGTGCAAGTGTAGAAAAGCACTGAAATGACATTCTTTAGTAAACGCTTGACCTAAATCTCGAAAAACTTACACATGATGAAGTTGAGGAATGCGAAGGCCTGCACTGCCTGCACCTCCATGCAATACGTATTGTAGGTGGGATCTGGTGATCACTGAGCATGATACAAAATGATGTCTGAAATTTGCGCACCGTAGGTTGCATAAATACAACCCCGAGGGAAGTAATAGTTAAAGGCATAGGTAGCTTCGCCAGCAGTGGCGACCCACAGAACCCAAAGGATGACTACACATCAGAAGGATTAGACCAATACACATCATCTCCAAATATAACTGCGTACAGAGCCACACAAGTTCGACAACAATCATGGAGGTGAAAGCCCCACGTCGCAATGAAATCAACAATCAACCTGTGGACAACTGAGACCAATGAAAGTGACTAGACGATGGCATACTCACATGATTGGAACGGTAATAATCGTCAACAGCGCAGGTTGCGACGCCTAAAGCACTGAAAATGAAATAAAGCGGCTCCGTCAACGAGATGAAGTAGGCGTTCAGGCCTATTTCAATGAGGGAGAAAATGATGGAGAGTGCTAGATAAACACATTAGAACGTCAGCTTCTAACTAAAAAAAATGAGAACCTACAGAAAATGCTAATACGAACCACGGAGAAGAGTGTCATCTTGAAAAAAGTCTCAAGAGGGAGGTAGGGACAGTGGGAGGTAGGCAGGATCCTAGCGAAGGTTGAATCTTATACTGGCCAACTCGCTTTTCGGAGTCCGTCGACTTCCTCGACAGGAACAAAATCAGTGGGCCTGAACCACAAAGCGTCCGATATGGGACTTGAAGCTCTCGGATTAAATTGAAGCGGTAGGAACTTGCCCAGTTGCTCAGTGGCCCTTGACCCTGCATAGCCTCGATATCAATCTATCAGGAACAAATTTTAGCGATAATGGTGATAATGCTCCTGATCATGAACGTGGAGTCACTGACAATACTTGGTATGTGTCACCCCCTGTCACGAACACTGCTTGTCACGGCAGCAGTACTAGCGAGAGCTACGTCCTCTTCGCAGGAACGATACCCGAAAGATCGGTACGTGCGCGATTGAATGGCAGACACGGAATTAATTCTAGGTATCATTGTATCCCGCTAGTGATCATGTGGATGTGTTAATTGAAGTATGTTCTCAGCGCTCAGCATGGAGGGAAGATAAAACCCGTCTCGGACTCTCAGCTGCCGGGGAGAGCTTCAATTAAGCAAGTTTTTAATGCGTGAGAGCTCATGAAACCTCTTGCCATAGAAATCATCAACCTTTGGATTGGGCGGGCCCAGACTCGTCCAGCAGTCGCTAATAAGACGACAAAGACCCAAATTCGCCTACGAATCCGATATCCAAGTATCGCGGGGCGCTCCGTGTACGTGAAGGCACATTTTCCCATTTGTCCTTTCTTGCGTGTGGTCGGTATGGACGCCTACCAGTGTTCCGAGTCGTCCCAAGGATCGTCGACATTGTAGTCCATGTTCCCAGCAACTCGTCTAATATCTCTTCGTTCGTCGGGTCTTGTACTTCTGTCTAGGCCAATGCTGTTGCAAGTCACAACACATACTGCATGCCATATACGAGGACGACTGTCTTCCTTCCATATGTTTGACTAAGGGATGGCTAACTGCGGCCTGTATCTGCTGCCAGTGTCTCAGGTTTGGGCTTCATGTAACCTACTGCGTTGCTAATAATAGTCCCACTTATGCAGCAACCGTCTGGCCAACAGACAATGCACATGTAATAACGACCAAGTACTCCTGCTGTACCGCTTCACCCAATGATCAACGATTCCCTAGTACACTGGCCGTTGGCTAGCTGTGAAGCACGGATACAGAGTAAGACTCGGGAAGCCTAATGACCATTTACCGCTTTCCTCCGGCATCGCTCGACCCGCCAGTCACAACAATAACAACCCCGAGAACAGGTATGATCAACAGAGCCCGCCTCAGAGTGCTCCACAGGATACAATGCATGCCGTTCCTTTGTATGATCCTGCACCTGCGGAAGACTCGAAGTGAGCAACTCTGGTTTTCCGACTGCGGAGATCATTGCCTGTGAAGTACCTTTGGCTGCGATGTAAGTAATTGCTGTATATGCCCCATCGATATAAAAAAGAAGAATAAAGTGGCGGATTGATTCGCTACGAGCTCAAGTCCGAAGTATTGATCACCATGTCGCGTTACCCCCATGGCCAGAATCAGAATTCCCGCAACGGTGGGAGCCGCTGGAACGGCCAACAACACGGGAATGTTCGAGGGGAGGGGTATAACGCCTATCATGCACACGAGGAGCATGTCACTCTTAGCCAACAGAGCGGGCAAGTCCAACCTGCCGCTCGTGTGTCCATTTATCTTCCGTGTATGACGCCTTTTGATGTTCTTTTCATAGACCACTGCATGCAGTTGAACAATTACCTGCAACATAGGTTCAGATCTACGCGAGACCTCCAGTTGTTAAAGTCAGCAACCGGTCCCGAGCACGCGCCACGGTGGACCGTAGTCGTCCTCTGTCAGTTTTTTTAGCTGCTTCTTGATGCATACCTAATTGATTTTTTAGTCCGAAATGTTGAATATGGCCGAGGTGAGGGGGCAACCAAAGCGTCTGCCACAGAACTTGCTTGCCAGAGAGCCCTGCACGCCCTAATGCAACCAGGAGTTGGCCATTAAATTTATATCGTTGCTTTCCTATCGTAATTGCTTTCGCTGCTATGCCGTCATCTTCCCTTCTCATCTCCAATGCTGTTCTGGCTTTGCCTGATAATTTGCTTACATAGTTGTATTTTCCTTTCCAGCATAATCCCCTGCTGGTGCTATGTTTCCTTGTAGTCATCGAGGTGCTATCAGAGTTTACAATGAATTGAAATACCTATATGATGGGGTCCGTGATGGAACACGTGTGGCTGTGCTGCTCCTCGGCTTCAGGTTGGTCGAGAACCACCGCCGTGGCTCGCTTCCTGTGTCCGTACCAAACTTATGTGCAACAACGTGTAATCGTTATAAAGACATAAATGCGTATTCCACATGTCTGCTTACCGCAGTACAGGGAGCGCACGTCTGCCTGTTGCCATTTTTTGATCTCGTCACTGCACCCTGAGCACTCACTGTGACTTACAGGCGTAACTTAAATGCGCAAGAGTTTTGACGACAGATCCAATCGCACAGGTTCCTGGTTAGGTCTTCCAACACCGTCGCGCCGAACGGGATCAACTGACCTATCACCGGTTCGTAAGGGCAGTCTAGATCTCTGGGATATAGACTATGTTGCTCCAGTTTATGATTGACTACGCCCCACAGTATTTCTCGAGCTTCTCCCGGTCCAAGAGTGAATGTGTATCCTTCATTCCGAGCTGGGTTCTAAAGCCCTTGGAACGATCCACTGCCCAAGATACATGAGGGGCACATGTCATCTAGCCCCTCGCTTCTTCTCACTGAGTCGATCGACATTGCATGCAGCGCGCCCTATTTCATGCATCTTGGGAAATTTCGGTTTACCGCGTATTATTCTCCTCAACGCCGCGATCATGAAAGCGTTACTCTCCCAGCTCCGTCGGGCATTGCCTCCAATCAATACCGTCTCTCTGTTTATACAGTCTCATGAAGCGTAGTGTTTCAGTCGTATAATAACTGCCAGTAAGTTCAGGTATGGTCATCAATTCAAGCATTCGCAATGTCTCGCAATCAGGCTAATGGTTTGTTACAGTCCTTGCGGTGTTCTGCCTCAGCTGACGATGTTTGAAAGACGCTACGAACGAGCTCAACAATTGTTTGTGCAATTTCCTTGGTGATTTAAAAGACTTACTGTGTATTTTAGATCTGCAGTCCATCGGACAGGGCTCTTCTTTGAGCTGGGTCGACACGCGACAGGGGCTTACGCACCAGTATGTATGGACCTCAACTTGCAAAAGTAAGTTTTTTGCTTTCTTGAATCCGCTCATCAGACGTCTCTGATCCGCTTCAAGTCTCTGGAATTCCATATGGAGTCGGCTCGGGGACTCACAAGCATCAGGCTAGAAATGCGGCGGCAAGTCGCGCGCTCACTGCATTAAGGTCTAATCAAAGCTGAAGTACAAGTCACCGCTGCGGAGACTGTGTTTGACAAATTCATGTTGCATTATGTTCATCTGTTCACACTTTTCCTATTTTCTTACAAGTTGCGCACCCCCTTTGCATTCATCCTTATGCATCTTCATTCATCACCATCCATCACACATCTTTCTTGAACGGACGTTCCTGTACCTGCATCGTTCTCGATTAGTACACGTCACCCGCCTTATCTAATCTGTCTCATTAGAGGCATCAGGGTCTGAAATTATTTTTGCCTCGTGTTTTCAACTCTTTTGCTCGGTTTCTACTCGCGATTTAATTTTTGCATGATGCATCCAAGTTAGACGACACTCGCTTACTTACTGATAATTTTCGGCACATAGAGATCCCTGCTTACCACAAAGCACTTGTTGCTGATCTATACCCCGTCTCTCATCCAGATAGCACGTGAGACGAGTTTAGCATGTTGTTTTGCAGCTATTCATTAGCTTTAGACCCTGCCATGCTGGAGATCTACTAAGATACCGGAAGCCGCTATCCTGACTTTCGATCACGGTGATGATACTTAGCTCCTTCCGGTTATTCATCTGATTTCCTATGTCATATCAAACTCGTCGCTCAGATGGACTACAACGAAGGTACTTGCTGCACTGCGGTTCCATGTCTTGGATCGACACTCACAAAAATTAACCTTTGAACGTTCACAGTTTAGAGAAACTCTTCTTTGCCAATGATTTCCTATCGACCCTGATCGACCTCCAGTTCCCGGATTCGTCACATCTCGGTGACTAGACTTTGGCCTCAAGTATGATCGATCTGCTGTCGGACTTATGGCGAGAGTGCCGACCATAAATCTCCGCTGTATCTTCCGACCCTTGCTCGTGTGTCATATGGCCACGCGATAGTCAAGCTTATCTACACAAAGCCGCCGTGCCCAGGAATTGTTATTGCGCTGCGCTGCAGCCTAGTGCGGCCCGCATATCAGTTGTAACCCCAATGTAGTTTGATAACCAGATTATAGATCTTGGCCTCTTAGCGTTCAGACCGGGTTTCAAACTGGCCCGGGGCGCTGCCGTGGATTTCGCTGTTATTGGTTTGACACTGATGCATATCAGTCTTGGTGCAGCTCCGTCTTCCAGCCACTCTGCCTTCTACGGTGGAGACAACAAATGAGCGTCCTTGAAAAAGTGACGTTTATATCGGTCTTCAAGAGTACTCCCCTACGGCCTCTGAAATAAATTGCAGTTATGTTTATCTTGCGCAGTTTTTCTGATTGAATGCAACGGGACATATTTTGTTGTGGCTACGGAACCGCGTTCATTTTGAATCCGAGGCCGACACAGACGCTATCGGTATTCACTTTGGCTGCCTTGTGGGATGTTGTTGAAACTGCAGGTTTAAATACGCATGTAGTTGGAGTACGAGACAGGCGTTGGATTTTTCCTCACTTTACTAGCCTCACCTGATCGTAATCTGCCGTCTGCACATAATGTCGCGTATGTTATCGTGACTGGATTATTACTGAATGATGCTGACATTTATCCAGGTTACACTGTTGCCCTGAATAACTGCAAGTCCAGATATTTTTCAGGTAAAGCAATGTGATGCTAATTCTGAGACTGTGAAGACTACCAATCCCGCCAAAGAACTCACCTTGTCAGTTGGGTTGAGTTCTCGTCTGGACCGCCGCATGCTCTCTCATGGACAACAACTTGTAAAGGCACGTGTTGCCCATCTCTTGAGGTTGAACGAATTCGTCTGAGACGTCATCATTCGTAGTGGCGGGCGAAACCGTCAGTACTGCCACTGATAACCACAAAGCCGCCGCCAAAGAGAAAGCGGCGCAGATTGCTTGTGAAAAATTGGGCATTAATGTTTCTACTTGACGCTACATACAACGGCTTGCCTCTATGCTTAGAACATTCGTCTGGGTTTATAACACAACGAAAAAGACCTACTCTGTTCGTTTTCGAGAGGTGTACTTGATGTTATATTTTTGACAACATAAATTTACTTGTTTGCCTCTTTGATCTGCAACGGACCTCAGGCCTCAGGCAGGGCAAGGTGAATCCATATTCGCCAAGTGACCGGAAATCTCGAAAGTTCGCGGGGTCCATCCATCCATTAGACCACTTGACTGCTGGCTTTTTGCATGTACAACAGTCTATCAGAATCAGTGTTAGCTCAGTTCCTCGTCAAAAATCTCTAAATCGACCTATATACCCTTGTCCGCGAAGTGAACTTTAAGACTGGGAATCCTGCACCGCGAGGAATTGAGGAACAAACGTGCTCACTGCCACTGACCTTGAAACTACACACTGCCTGTTCTGCAAACCTCAGGCTCGCTCAGTGCCAGAATTAGCTCTGCAGCAAATTGAACTACCTAGCTCATAGCACCCTAGGCCGGGTTACCAACCACCACGACGTAGAACATGCAGTCCCTCTTACTACTTAGCATCCGAAATCCCCGTGCCCCCGTGCCCCCTGCCTTGCTATATTGATACTTAATTTAATATCTATCAGGCAAAGTAAGCTAAAATGCTCATTGCGCATCGTCAACCTCACACCCCTTGAGTTCAGAGCCTCCCGTTCCCAAACTAGATTACTTACGCCCGATTCATATATAGGTCTCGTTGCTGTGATCGAGATGCCACCGTTGTCACGGTGGAGCTTGCTCCTACACTGCCCTGCTTGACTCAACCTGGGCAGCTACTGTTATTCGTCCGTCCGTGGGATCGTTATAACCTCGAGTTGCCTGACCTTACAGACGAAACGGAGGGCGCGGACGATTCGCTCAGCGAGTTTGCTCGAGATAACGAGCCAGCTGAATCCTGATTGAATATTCGAAGCCGCATTTGCGAGCGTTGAGGTTGCTCGTTTGACTTGGACAGCCCGTTTCTCGAGTGAGAGTGCACTGATGTTTGAAAGTGTTTGCATTACACTTGCAACCTGCAAGCTCAACAATTGTAATAATTGATCAGTCTCGAATCTCGATAACTATCAGAATGATGCATGGCTGTTGTAGTAGGTCGGACCGGACAGACGGACAGACCGGACAGACCGGACTTTCGAGAAACCCGGCGCGCTCATATTCGCTGAGTTTGATTTTCTGAAAAATGAGGTTGCCGTGCTTGTTTGTGGCTTGCAGACTGCTTCACGCAAAGACATCATCATGTTACGGCGGCTCATGCCATATGTATTCGCAGGTTTAACAGGTATGAAGTAGGGGGTCGACCGAATCGCTATTGCTAATGCTATCTCCGCTGTGAAACCAGGTGTTATTTCGGGCGTCTACATATTCAAACCTCTTTTCGAAGAAGCCGCTGCGAAGTGAGTTTGCCATGCATATTGCGCGATCGTATCACAACGACATTAAATTTTGACCCATCAGTCAAAAGCCGATTCCCATGAACACATCAACAGCATCACCTCCCGAGGCGCCAGGGAAACCCCCTGCTCCTTCCCCGTCGCCGCATCCTTCGGCAAAGTGACATTATACTGCGCTAGCACAACATCGAGTAACGTGCAACAGGGTATGCGCCCCTAAGGTGTGCCGGTTTCTGGTCACCGCGGAGAGCACGGTCGAACGATCTCCTTGTGCCCGGAAAAAGGGGCATTAACAACTTCATACATTTTCATGTGTTGTCCTGGACGGTGTAACGCGTAAGCTTCGCTGAGCTCCATTCACATGCGCTGGTGTGTATCATGTCATGTAAAATGTATGTTTCTATCTCCGGTATTATGGGGGGCCGGGATGTCACACATTGTTATTTACGATACTCCGGTATCTCCTCAGTCTAATGTCTAACCTATACTTCGGTATCACCGTCGATCAACATCCATTTTCGTTGACGCGTTACCGCTGTTGCCGTTGGCGTTCGCAGCACGCCGCTCCCATATCTAATATTGAACGCGTAAGATCCTATAAACCATAATACATGCATGGATGCGCACCTGCAGTACAGTCTCCCCAAGGAAGATCATCTCCTTGCGTGTTTCTTCGACGATGAGGTCTTGGATCTGGAACCATTTCTCGCCCTCGCCGCCCCCACCAGCAGCGCGGAGATGAACTTTCCAAATCGTGTTCTCCTTGTCCCGAGTGGTTCCCGCAACTGATTCATGGGTTACATTGGCGATCAGATCGTATACGGTCGGCGGATGCGTTGGAGCTGCATCAAGATCTAGAATATATGAATTGTACCATCAGTAATCATTTACGCCGAGGCGATTATCGCGTGAGCACGGCTACGAAACGCTCACATTCACGGAAATCAACTCCTCTGAGTGGGAATGTGACAATCGTCGGGTTTTTCTCCTCGACGAAAGCGTTCTTTGTGAATCGCTTGTAGTGTAAAATGATATACTGTGGGAGGCGTTGGCACTTGTACCTGCGTAATTGGCCAGTAGACTCCTACGAATGCACATGCATTCATAATATATCAGTTCAGTTTAGTGAAAAGAAGCGGAAAGCAAGGGTTAAACTTGCCTGCGTGGTGACACCATCATATTTGGCGAGCACCGAGTGGATGCTAACTTGTGGAATGATGTTCTTTTCGATTGTATCTTGAAAAAGAGGCGGTGGAGGTAGATCAACTGCTAGGAAGAGAAACGGCGATACAGTAGCCTTGATGTCTGACATGCACTCTCATGAATAAGGGTCCAGGTGACCGTCCAAGTCGAGCCCACCTCTGTCAATATCGAACTGCGGCTTCTCCGAACCGGTAGAGTCCGGACGGACAACAACCTGCTGTGTCTCCACGCGGAGTTCTCCTTGAAACGTCGAAAAAATAATACCTGTTCATTTCATGCATCAATTCGCAGGCCGAATGCGGGTAGACAGCAGGCCAGTCGATCTGCACACAACGCACTTGAGTTTTTTTTCTTAGTTCCACCCATGTCTTTGTGTAACCGGTTGAGCAACCAGCCAAGAAATTCGACAGGATCCCCTTGTTGCTCGAGTCGGAACTTGCCCGCACTAGCGCGATTAACCTCCTGGAGAAACTCGTGAGGGCTAACCTGGCTTTTGAATAGTCGGGGATTCCATATTTTCTTGGCGAGAGCGGCAAATCGCTTGACAAGTTCAGATTCTTTGCCACGAAAGGAGGACAGGAGGAGGTAGTCCCGTAGAGGAGGGATGTGGAGGAGGGAATGTATAATAACATTCATGTGGTCGTTGCGCTTGATGTTGTTTAAGCCAATATAACCTGACAGATAAGGTTTTGACGAGAGATCATAGGAAGGTTTCAGGAGATGGGACGGTGAGGAGAGGGTGGATGCGGAGGCTTTCGTGAAGGATGGATTGAGGACAAATGAGATGTCTTCGAGAGATGGGTCAGAGACAAGATAACCATCTGGAAGGACATACACCTATTTGACGTGAGTCCATATACGCGTAACTAACATTCAACTCACTTTTGCTGTCTCAAGGTTGATAAAAACGTGGTGGTCGTCATGAATGGAGTGCGCATAGGCATACGAATTGCGACCTCGTCCTTGGAAGTACTTCCCACAGACTAAGCAGCCGTATATATTGATGTTTGACATAGATACGGAGCACACTTTCTCAAAGTCAAAGTCGAGCAGTGCTCGATTGATCTAAAGGTCTTGTAAGCGAACGCGGGATAGGTTTCATTGAATGGCGCACTGTGTCGAGGTAAAGGTCTGACGCTCTAGGCTCATTTTTCGATGGCCCTGGTTCAACTTCGTCTTCTAGACCTTACTTCATCATTGTCTGATAGTCGCGCTGGTCCAGTAACATCCTCCATATTGTTCGACGGTTCCGCGGAAGATATGTTCGCCTGGTACTCATCATCTACTTTGACCCGTTTGGCAGGACGCTCACCAAAGCTACGAGAATGGTTTGGGATAGTTTGTTTCCTGCTAGTCATTAATGGGATGGACGCGTCTGTGTAGTAGAGTCTGCCAGGTCCGTGAACGAACCTAGTAAAGCTTCAATTACATAATCGCAGAATTTCGACCTTGACCTGAGTGGGTCACCTCCTCAAGGCTACTAAGATGCTTCGAGGTACATCCGCTACTCTGCGCATCCTTGCGCACAGTACTCGTCATGTTAGCCCCCCATTTTCAACGTCAGCGGTTGCGGCGTCAACCCAGCCCAACGCAGCTCTGGACATCGACCCCTCGCTAAAGGTGCTTTTGCAAGACATAGATATCTCTTTGACAAGCCATAAGCACATAATGACAAAGAGACCCCCACGCGAGCTTGAAACTGTGGCGATTGAGGACCTGGAGGAGGCTGAGGACGCGGAGGACTTCGTTGAAGATCACTCTGAGCGTAGCGAGCACCGCAAGTCTCCTGCAGCACGGTTTGGGAGCAAAAAAATCGGTGCTGTTGTTATGCCCACTGAATTGCAGAAGTCGATCACTGCTCTGATAGATGGTTTGTCGAATGAAATGATTATCTACACATTCTAATCACTCAACAGCTTCTGACAAGATACAGCTGCACAGTGATGCAACGCGTCTCTTCTTTGATGAGAGCGAAGGATGGGATCACTCGTACGACGTGAAATATCGCTCTTATAAGCAAGGGGCGCGACACTCCGACCGTGACGGGACAGCATTCGCGTCGGTCGTTCTTCCTGCACATTATTCTGCCATTTGTGCTGTGCTTCATCAAGTTAAGCACAGATTAGGTCCGGAATGGAATGTACAACGCGTCATAGACTGGGGCGCAGGTACAGGCAGTGGATTATGGTACGTCTTATCTTTTTGCAACTTGCACTTGCTGAAGAACATCAGGGCATCGATGAATACCTTTCAGAAGCCCAATATCACTTCCGAGGAACCGCGCCTCTCCACATCCAATATCTTTATATACCTCGGTATCGATAAACGCGAGGGACTTGTTGCAATAGGCAAACGTCTACTGAGAGGTAATGTATGCATGCTGCCCCTCGCTATGCACTCGCTAAATTAATGAAACAGATACAGACTTGGGCGCCCTGAGCGCAACCTGGCAAAAGTCTTTCCGGGAAGATGATATAATTAAGCGAACAGAAGGGCGTGATACTCTCGCCCTGTCTGCTTTCATGCTTTCAACTCTACAGACACCCCTGGCGAGGAAGAAGTTCGTGAAAGAGTTGTGGGAAAGTGGAGCACACACCATCGTGAGCTTTCGTTTTTGTTTCATTACTCAGTCACCGTCTAATATTCTTGAATGAAATCTAGGTTCTTATTGATCACAAGACCAAAGCTGGGTTCCAGAACATTGCAGAAGCACGCGAATATCTCCTTGAGATGGGGCGTAAAGAACTCAATGACCCCGAAACCGCAGATTGGCCTGTTCGCGGTGCCCATGTTGTTGCTCCTGTGGGTGTTGGACTCCACTGCCCTCCAATGAGCTATACTGACGTTCCCGTCCTCCTGCCATAGTGTCCGCACGATGGTTCATGTCCTCTCTATTCTGGGACATCTGTGAGCCTAGTGTGTGGCTTCTCCCAACGCCTGCAACGTCCACCCTTCGTTCGTCTCACGAAGCATGCACGCGAGGGTCATGAAGACATCGAGTATTCTTATGTTGCGATTCAACGCGGGCCGCGCCCAAGTACAGTGGGTGAAGGCCTTGCCACGCAGATGGGCAGTATAGGACGCGTTGGTGCTGTCGGCCGAGAGGAGGCAGAGCAGATCAGACTAAAGGAAGAGAGGGTGACGAAGGAGCTTGTGCTCGACACAAATCATATTGAGACGAGACATGAAGTTGAAACAACTGACCGCACTACTGCGGACATTATACCAGCTGAAAACTCAGAGGAGGTCGAAGCCGCGCTGCGACACGAGGCATTCCATTGGCCACGACTTGTCTTCCCACCTTTGAAGAAGAGCGGGCACATCATCATTGATGCATGCACTTCGGAAGGTTTGTTCGCCAATCATTATTTTTGATCTCGAAACCAGTCTCACATGTGGTACAGGCAAAATCATGCGTCTCACTATTCCGAAGTCCCAAGGTAAACAACCATTTTATGACGCACGGAAATCATCCTGGGGTGATATTTTCCCTCATCCGCCAAAAAATCGACCACAGGAGAGGATCCAGTCTACACGGGCAAAAGGTGAAGGTGGGTCAAGGGGAGATGATATTGGGAAGAGGTCAAAGGGCCGGGACCGTCCGAAAGGCGAGAAAAGTTATTCAAATGTGGGGGAGGCATTGAAGGAGAGGAAGAAGGCTTCCAGACGCGATCGTGCAGTGCAGAAGGAAGACTTCGCATTGCTTACTGAGCGATAGTGGAAATCATTTTTCTTGTTTGGATCTCTTGCATTTGCTCTGCTCATCTCCCACCAATCACCCTCCCACCAATCACACGTTACTTACGCTACTTCAATTTAAGTAATGTATCACCAGTATCATTCTCATCGAACTTAGTGTTGCTCCACTCAGTCAGGGAAACCTAACGAACCGTCACCTAGATGTGACCAGTGAAATATAGGTTTCGTGGTCTACTACAAATATATGCTACTCTCGACCAATCAAGCATTATCGATCACGTACAAGTCAGTGCTAAACACGCCATCTCAACGTGTTATGCGCTACGGCGAACTTGTACCAGGGGTCAGTTAATATTTGGACCTTCTGGCATGTCTAAGCTTCCTAGTTGACGGTCCGAGGGAATGAGAAGAGCCAGTAAGGAGCCCTGAACAGAGGATGGTGGTGGGACCACTTCGTGAAACATCTAGGATATGGAAGCAAAGAAGGCACTTCAATATTCCAATGGTTAATGGCAAGGTAAAGGTTATTTTGCAAAAATGCACGAGTAGCGCATTGCTCCTCGAGCAGACTATTTGAAATTGAAACTTCCATGGTCTAGCCTAGTACCCGATCAACACTGCTCTAGCCTCCATCAAATGTCCGATATCTGAATGCTGGGTGCCTGCGTTGAGCTCAACATGACCCGGGTGATGGCATTGACTATTCGCTCAGTCAGCAATGGTAACAGAAAAGGTCAAAATGTCGGAGAAGACTGCAAACGGTAGGAACTCACCGGGCTTGACGCTTTTGCTCTTCCCCTTCTCTTCGGTATCTTTCTGGTTCCCGGTCACCCGTTTGACCGCAGTCACGAATTGTCTGATGTTTTTAACTAAGTCTTCTATTGGGAAGTGGAGCTATCGGTAAATAAATATGTTAGGCAGGACATCGCGGCGAGCGAGGGAAAGATGCTGACCTTGCCAATGGGCATCCGAATGACGCCGTTCTTGTCGCCTTTCCACTCTGCCGTGCCAGAAAGACGTCGCAAGTAACCGGTAAAATCGTCTGTAACCGTTCCTCGACGCTCCGAAGGCATCAAACCGCGCGGACCGAGGATACGTCCGAGCTTGGGGGTGATAGTCCGGATGAGGGCCGTGGAACATAGAATGGTAGTTGCTTGGTGTTTGCCGCTGATTATACCATCCACCAGCTCAATTCCACCGACGATGTGTGCACCTGCGCTCTTTGCCTCGTCTGCCTGACGGCCCTCAGCAAATATGAGGATGCGGTCTTCGGGGCGAGGTTTAGTTTCACGATGGAGAGCAATACGACCCTTTGGAATAATAGAGCCACGGGTCATGGCAGTCTTGATCACTAGTTCGTAGGTAGCATTTGATTTAGCAACTTCGACCGCCTACCGAGATATTTGGTTAATGAGTTGTAATATGGCCGAGGGGACATACACGGATCACGTCAATAGCACTTTCAAGAGGCATCTTCTCATTTTCGTATATGTGCTTGCGAGCCTTCGCTGCGCGCTTTCTTGCTTTTGCTGCTAGAGCTTTCTTTGACAGCACAGGGATCTTTTTCGTTCGCCGTAGGGCTACGACGGACGTTGAGGAAAACTCTCTAACGAGTGCTGGACGCTGCACAAATTCAGACCAGAATGCTTCAGACGGGTAGATACTTACTGGACTAAGAATTGAACGACAACATTGCCGACAGAGCAGCCCAAGGGAAGAAGACATGTTCAGTCACCAGTTGTGCTCTCAAGAATTTCAAGTAAAGCAGCCGTGGGAAAATGAATAACGGTATTGAAATTTGTTGGCAACCTTGCAAGGCCTCACCGTTCACCGCTTACTTTCATTGTCGCTACAGGTCATGTCAATCTCAGCGTTGAAACCGAACGGCTTGCCGTTGCCAATGCGTGGGCTGTCTGCGCGGCTTTACTCGACCCACAAGGGCGAAGTATCAAATTCCGACCCACAAAAAGACATCATCCGCCGTTACTTGTACCCACCGAATATCCGCAACAAAGCATCTCCTACTGGTACATGGCGCCCAGATGTCGCACGCGCTCTCCAGCGGGCCATTCCCTCTGTGCAAGCGCACGAGACCATTGAGCGCGCTTGGCTCCTTCATCAAAGACACCTACGCAAGAAACGGGAGGCGGAGCTACAGCGCAAATTCGAGTGCATGAGACAGGCAATGCAGGAACTGGAGGAGATTGACCCGAGGCTGTTCAGGGAAGCGAACAAGCAAGAGGATCCAAGAGCGAGGAGCTTGGCTGAGGTGGAGGCTATGAAGAGTATGTCTGAACCGGAGAAGCGAGCAGTCGAGTCCAGAGTGAGGGGTTTGTTCCCTAGAGAACTTCGCATACCAACAGATACACCGCCAAAGAACGGCTGGCCTAATGAATGGAGAGCATTCCAAAGGCCATCGGCATGAGTATGTCCATTACTTTTGGTGTAGGTTGATACTCATGGCATCATCTCGCAGTCACAGTTTCATTGTTATCCAGAGGTGCATACGTAGAGGATCTACAATCGGACTTTGTTTGTTGAGGCCTCATAATGTGTTAGATATTGGCCGACAACCGCGCTTACAATCTTGTCAGGTCTTGAGAACGTTGCCACAAAGCTTGCGATTGCTGTCAACGTCTTGATCATGACGTACTTCTCACATCTGCGCGTTGCTAGTCATGCCGAGACATGTCTTGAGGATGCAATCGGCTTCCTTGACATTGACGGGAAAGCTCTTCGCTCACTCCCACTGTGATGTGGTGGTCTTCAAGGGAACACGCGTCGACCATCGCATGTCATTGTTGATGCGCCGCTCATCCACCTTCATCCACGTGACTATGAAGCTTTCTAAGGTCTAGCGATATAAGTGCCAACCATATTATCCTATCCCATCGTGAACCAAACGTCTTCCAGAAGAGTGCAAATATGTCATCTTTCTGGACAAGGCGCCTGGTTCATGATACTATGAGTGTCTCTCCGAGCGTTTCAGTTTCTGAATCTATCATAGATATTTGACCTTCTCCGCGATGCCTGCACGTATCTTTACCACAGTATACCCATTACGACCAGCCTATTCCATTATACACGAGATTGTGATGATGGGCCCTGAATGTGAATGTACGGCTGTGAACCAACGAATTCGAATCTGTCTCCAGGAACTAGGATATCAGCCTGTTTCATTCACAAATTGCCATGCTGTGCACTTCATCCAACAGGAGAGAATTTCAAGTTGTGTGGCGCGCCACCGTACTGAACTCCTACGTGAGGCTGCACGCGTTCATCATTTCATCATTGATATTAGCCAAACGTCTTCGTTGTTAACCGCATAAACGCACACACACGATGGATGACGATGACGCCGATTACATGCAGGGCAGTGATGATGAGGTCGCACTCTCATTATCAGCCCCTTGGACGGTTGTGCTGACCCCAAACAATTTTGCAGGATTACGGCTTCGACTACTCTGATGGTGACGAAGCCAATGAATCCGGGAGTGCTGATGTAGAGAACATGTACTATACTGCAAAATGTGGGTATTCTCAGGCTGGTGTTTGGCGTGAGTCATTGATACATTTCTTCTCCCAGCAAAGAAAGAAGATAATCCAGAGGAAGCACTCAAAGACTTTCGCGCTATAGCAGACCAGGAAACAGAGAAAGGGGACTGGTATATTTTCCCTGCCCATGAACCAACTGTATGCTAATGGTTACCTCCCAGGGGCTTCAAGGCTCTGAAGCAATCCACCAAACTACTCTTCCTGCAGCTGCACAGACCAGCAGAAGCGTTGAAGACCTACACTCAACTTCTCACCTACACCAAGTCTGCAGTCACACGAAACTACTCTGAGAAGACCATCAATGGCATCCTTGATTACGTGGGTGGTGGGAAGAGTGGTCCGGTCGAGGTAGATGTGCTAGAAAGATTCTATCAGGCGACCAAAGATGCGCTTGAGGAGGCGAAAAACGACGTGAGTACTGCGATGATGAATTAACGCTCTTGGATTGACATCCCCTGTAGCGTCTGTCTGTCAAGACGAACTTGAAACTTGCGAAGCTTTGGCTAGATCGAAAAGAGTACGGGCGTTTGTCAAAGGTACCCATCATCTTTCTTCATATATATAACCTCAACAGCCTCTGCCAACCAGCTCATCCGCGACTTGCACGCCACGACCAAAGCTGCCATGGATAGCGAAGACCAGTCGCAACGGGGTACCCAGCTCCTCGAGATCTATGCACTCGAGATTCAAATGCACAATGAGATGCGTAACGTCAAGAAGCTCAAGGTACGTGTTCTAGCATCTCCCTCAGCCGCTCAGTCATAGTCAAAATGTCGAACATAGGAAATCTATAATGCATCCAATAGTGTGCGCTCCGCAATTCCACATCCGCGGATTATGGGTGTCATCAAGGAGTGCGGAGGGAAGATGTGGATGGGCGAAAGTGACTCTTGTTCATCCCCTGATCTCCGCTTATGTCTGACGCTACCATGCAGGACAGTGGAACCGTGCTTCAGAGGACTTTTTCGAGTCCTTCCGCAACTACGATGAAGCCGGCTCTCCGCAACGCATCCAAGTTCTCAAGTACCTTGTCCTCGCGAACATGCTCACCGGATCTGAGGTCAACCCATTCGACTCCCAGGAGACAAAGCCGTACAAGAATGACTCACAGATCAAAGCCATGACAGATCTTGTAGACGCCTATCAACGTAGAGAAGTTCACCTAGCTGAGAAGATCTTACGAGGTTGGGCCCTTCATTTATCCAATGCACGGTGCTCAACGCGGCGGCAGATAACCGGTCAACAATTATGGATGATCTATTTATCAGATCGTATATCGGCGAACTTCTACGCAGTCTGCGCACGTCCTACTTGATTGACCTCATCAAACCCTACACGAGACTTGAGCTCTCGTTCCTCGCCAAAGTGATTGTTTCGATCGTTTGTAACTATCTTTGACGCTCACAGTCGTTTAGCAACTTAACGTCGAAATTGCCGAGGTCGAGGAGCTCCTTATTGGGCTTATCCTCGAGGGAAAGGTTGATGGCCGGATCGACCAAGTCGGCATGCGCCTTGAACTGGATCAAAGGTGAACAAACCTCTACCGTTCTGTCTTACACGGCCCCATGCTGACTTAAACACAGCCACGCACTGGAGAAGAAGCGTTATGCCGCACTTGAGAAGTGGACAGAAGCACTCGAGGGCTTGCATGCTACTGTGGTAGCGAAGACTGCTGCAGCAGCAAGAGGAGAGCCGATGATGGGCATGCCACCTGAACGATACCCCTCTGACTTTGTGACGGCGGGGGGGTTCTAATCGATACCTTGTGGCAGTCCTCCTAACGTTGTGTCGTGACTTATGATTGCATTTTCCGATGTTTCTCGAAGCCTTTCAACAAGAAGTGTGCAATATCCTGCGCGTTGTCTAGCCAAATATCTAGCAACAAAGGTCCAACTTAGCGTTTGGATGTGACACGTTATGCAGGCGAGACGCCTAACATACGTCACTGAGATTTCTTTCGTCCATCAATGCAGTGTCACCATGCTGAACAGCTTCCATAAGTTGGACCGTGCTTCAGGCTGTCTTTGACCAAAAAAATTGCAACCCAAATACAAGGTAGTGACAAGCGGGGAAATAGCTCGCGTGTCAGATCAACCATTCATTCCCCCGATTTGCACATTTTGAAGGAAACACAAGCTTGATCTCTTTTCAATATTGACGATATGGTACGAGTATATGGTATGGTACAAGTGTATTAAGATGATAAGTAGCATCGAGAGCAAACGACGTAAAGCATTTTAAGAAGCGAGTGGGTACATTGATAGCATGATGCGAAAAAGTTGACAGAGAATCAACAAATGGTGAAGAAGAATGTGAACCGGGTGTGACTTGCGAAAGCGGATCCGTTCGCCCGTTTTAACGAAAAGGCCTGACCTGCGCGGCTATGCGAACCAACCGGTTGCGAAAGCCAGCTTTGCTATCAACAACGTAAGGACCTGGCGACGTAACGTGCGAGTGAGTAAACGCAAATGAAACAATGCTAGCTAACATACGACGATTAACGTCGTCAAGCTCAAAGGCCTAACGCGAGGTTCACCGCCTCCTTCCGCGACATTGACAGCTTCTGGCAGATCTGCAGCATGTGCGTCCTGCTGCTCCTCAGGAAGTTCAGGTTGAAAACTAAGTGGATGTGAACAGAGAACCTACAAAAACGAGAATATTGGGTTCAGCGTCGTCTTGTTCTGATTCAGTGCCGTCCTGTTCTGGTTCAGCGTCGTCCTGGCTGAGTCGAGTTTGCTTCGTAATGAATGCATCAAAAATACAGTAATTAAATGAGGTTCGCGTAGCTCACCATCATCAAGATGTGATCATCTTGGCTAGTTGCCTGACCGTGACAAGAAGCATCAAAAATAGCGCTCAACAGAAGTTCACATAACCCACCATCAACATTTCCCGTGTGCTTAACTTCACCCTGGGATAAGGGTGATACCGAATCATATATGATGACCTATAACTTGGCAACCTCATGTTACTAGTCAAACAGAGACTTAGAACAAGTGAAATCAAGGAAAGAAATGTCGTTTGTTCTGGGTCGAGGCATTCGGGTTTAAATACCAGGAAAGCGGAAAAAAATAATTGAATTGAGAGGGCACTAGAACCCTAAATTCGCAGTTCCGACAGGGCTGAGCTTTAGTGCCAAATAACTGGTGGGCGCCTGTTCCAGTGTGGCTGGCGCATACCCAAATATCGAAATTTGTTTCCGTGGGATCAATCTTCAAGGGATAATCATCGACAATGTCCGAATCCAGAATTCGCCGTCGATGGGGCCAAACAAGAGGCACAAGACTGGGTGTAGGAGGGACAGCACGTCTGTAAGTGGGCGTCTGGTCCAGTTTTGACACTCGTGGATCTTCAACAGTACAAAATTAGCTGCCGCGGGACCAATTTCCAGACCTGATCGTTGACTGACCATAAACGACGACGACGTCCATCCAGAGCCAGCCCTTGATAATGCGAAACGAGAGGCACTGGGACAGCACGACAGCCCCAGCCCCAACCCCCGCCTCAAAACGCAGGCTCTGCGCAACAAAGCGGACAGCCAGCTCCACCTCCATCAAAGAAGTAGCGTCAATCACAACCTGCGCCTCCATTACCAAACATTACTTGCTTTTCGTGCGGTCAAACAGATGTAGGTTGTCCCATCGAACTACAGACCAACATTGCAGGACCTGGACGTGCAAGCTCCACAACACACCATAGACCTCGATGACCTGTTTCAACCTCTTAGGTCCAGTGCGGCATCATAAGGATGCTGTACGGGTAGACGCCTCATCTGATCCCTGGCTGAAAAGAAAAGTCAGTACACGAGGTTCGAGTGCATGGACTCCTTTATGAAAAGATGTCGGTGTGTTGGTACACGATATATCCGCAATACACTGATAACTCATTCTGCAACTCGCTGGAAACCTACCCTGAGACCCTCGACATGCCCCACGTCGAACTGTGCATTGAAGACAAAGAGCAGCGTGACACCATAGCATTGTGACGTGCCATGTGACCCAAAAAGGGGCGTCACGCTACTTTACGCGCACGCTCGCACGAGCCAGGCAAGTCCGCAACCGCCATCATAGCATGAAGGAAACTCAACAGTGTGCCATCAAGCCCGCAAGATATTTCAAGCAGCATTGGTGTGAAGATATTCACTATGGCTGCATCAAGATCGCCCTCCAAGTCTCAACTGGTGCAACCGCCCTCATCAACATCAACAGGTGGCAACCATTGCCACTCCAGTAGTGATATGCCAGAAACAAACATGGTTGGAGTGAACAAGACACTCACAATGACTATGATCCGGCTCAGCGCCCCCCATGCATCGTAAACTGCCTCAGCCTTGCCATGAATTCCCGCGTATCCAGGCGGAAAAAAATGTTCCAGTCCGATGATTGAACATGAGAACAAATGTCATCGAGGTGCAGAAGCCATGAAGACCCCCAGTTCCGTTGGTGAAGAAAAACCCGCAATTTTTCACCGTCATGCAGTCGACTGTTCGGTTCTTGCTGTTGTCGACGCAGTTGGCGATGTTGAGCTGTGATCACCTCACTCGACATGCGACCAAGTATTGCATGTCCTCGTGAACAAATCTTTTAGGCGACTCCGAGGTCCATGGATGCGTGAGGAAGGGGTATTGTAATCGCTCGCGTCCAAGACATCCTTCAAGATCAGCGTTTCCAAAACAAAAACAAAAACAAAAAAGCAAAAAAAACAGTTGCGAGTCGCCCCTCTGCGATACGGCTTGTGAGGTTTGAAGCTAAGTCGAGTATTGTTTTGCAGGACGATTGGATTAATATTGTGGCTCGCGTCGGCGTACATCGAGGTCGCTCGTATGCGAGTCATTCTTCAATCAGCGATCCAAAAAAAATCAGTTGCGAGTTGCCCGTCTGCGGTAAGCTTGAGTGGTTTGATGCTAAGCGAAGTGTTGTTTTGCAGGACGAATATTGTGGCTCGTCGACGTGGGCGTCAGGTTTCCATTTGGTTCAGTATCATACTGACCCTGAAATTGAAGTGGGCTTCGGATCCCAGTGGTTCTAAATCCACAACTCCGCTCGACAATTCAAGCCACAGTTTTGTAGCCTCCTTGAATGAACTCATCTACCGCCTCAAACAACCGAAGCTTGAAGCCATCGATTCTTGGAGTCTAAGAAATCCATCGATTTTTCCCCTTGAAAGTTTATAAGTGAAAAGTCGCTGCTCGCGTGCAGCCACTATCGCGTCTCCTACACAACTTCAAATAAATTGACGAGAACAAAATTCATCGGCACGGCATTTGAACTTCGTCAGGACTACCCTACCTTACAGATTTTCTGGCTTCTCCTTCACCTATGTGACAACGTTTGGCCCTTTATCGAGTTGGCTCGCGTTTCAAACTTGGACAAGTCAGTGCTCTGTCCCTTTTTCGTATGTGACGACCTTCACTGATGCTATCGCTCTTGATTTAAATTAAAGGCCTCAGCAATAGCCCACTCAGGATCGCTTGGGTTAGTTGGTCGGTTGTTTTTCCTCATTGTAGGTCGTGAATGAGCGATCAAGTACGGGTCGAGCTGATAGTGCTGCCAGAACCTTCGACACACATGAATATCATTTTCCAGGTTCCTGTCAGTATACCAAGAAAGCACAAGATCCATAGAGCGGCGGGCTACTTTGTTCGAGTAGACAAACACGAAGTATCAGGTGAGTGCGTCGTTTGTTCTTAAAACTCAAGATGCTCAACCTTCCGGAGCAGGTTCGGTTTTAGCATGATATATCTTGGACGATGGAATTGCTGTGAACGCGTAGGACGGACGTTCTGCATACTCATGAAGCGTCCATGCGAACTGAAGATGAACCCAAGGCAAGACTGATTGTGTTTAATTATATGCTGGACTTTGAACTGACACTTGCGTTCGTGACTGTCTCAGTATTGCAATTGTCGCTGCGCTCCCAGGTCAAGCTCAAAGGGTCGCAAGGTCAAGACACAGGTTTTATGAAGGCCCCAACTAGCAACTACCTACTGTGCGGTTGCTGCTACAACGTACATGCAATAGTTCGACTGTCGAATGCTTTCTGGTTCTCCGTTGGTTCAGATCCCAGTGAAAAACTCCGCTGGTCTTCCCCGGAAGCAAGCCGTGCAGTAAGCCCGTCCTTCTTGCATTCGGAGTTGGCTGATGGTCGCCAGTCGCTCTTCAGGCCATAGGGTACCTGAGTATGTATTGAAGTGGATCGAATAATCGCATTTACTACTATTATTATTTTCCTTGTGATGTCTATGGCATGCTTTTCCGTGGCTTGATGCTGTTTATACACACAACCAAACAGATTCTTGCTCTGCTGCAAGATGTGACACTTAATTTACACGATCCCCAGTGCATTCACTCAGATGCTCCCAGCCGTTCTAATCATCCCAGGCTGCCACTTCGTTTCTGCCTGCCTGGCGGCCCGTTCGACGCCGTGGTCAACTTTGGGTGCAACAAATAATCAACAAAGCAGCCCACCACATGTTGGTCATGAACTCGCGGAAGGTCGTTCCATTTTAAGACGATTATTTTTCAGGAAGTTCACCGACGTACGCGATTGCTCGTACAGACATAACGACCTTACCTCGAGATCTCAACATCCGTGCGCTCGGATTTCACTCGGCGTCCTGGTTCTGTGCTAGCCTCCGAGTGAGGATAGCGAAGCTTCATGGTGGGTCATTAACATTGCCCGTCAGCGCTACGATGCAGCCGCGCGTTCTGTCATGATGCATAAGACGACATCGGTGCAACCTTTGTGGCCCTTGGCGCCGGAACCTCCTTAATGGACACTTTCGAATCTCGTTCATCAGTATCAACGCCACTCGGGTCTCTAACTGAGAAGTTTCTACTTTTGATCCCGAAACTCAAGATACTGGGACCTCTGCGGGACCCTCCGCACACACTGCCCTTCTCTGAGTATCTGGGCGGGACTTCATTTGGTCAAATCGCACGGTATGTAACGCGGTGCGTGTTTTTTTCTATCGTTAGGACATTAAACATCATTAGACAGGTTTGCATCTGTAGCGTTTTCTTGACGAGATCAACTAACAGAATCAACATCAGTGGGATATTTCGAACTATATAGTTCTACGTAGCAAGCCGAAGCGCAGTAGCAAAGCCCTGCTACAGTAGTAGTCGAATGCTACAGGAGCTCGGGTAGCACGTCATAGCAAATCAAACTAAACCATTTGAAGTTAAAACTATAATTTTGACGGAACAAGTCCCGGAGCCAGTATGGAGGCTTTAGTCCTTTCAGCTACTACTGGCTGCTACAAGCTGCTACAGTCGATTCAAAAGAAGCGCTGTGCTACAAGCTGCTACAAGTCACTTCGCTCGGCAGTGGGTTTCCTGATGAAGATTTAGGCGAGGATGGACTGCCGTCCGACTGCGCACTAGTAGAAAACTCGTCCGTTGCATTACTCCTTTGATGAGTGCATGCGAGTAAAGAGAACTCGCATCATTACTACTAGTACTTTCTGTCCGCAATATACGTTCCTGATGCTTTTCTACAACAACACATTTCATGTCCGTCCATGGTAGTGATGTTATGAAGTGTCGGCGCAGCTGTTATCAAAGTTTTTGCACAGTGGTTCCTCATGAACTCTATCATATCAAGACGTTCAGGGTGGTTACATTCTTTGCTTAAGAGTCTTGGCTTAATGTCTTTCAAGGTTCTGGATTCTTATCGCTCGCATCCGGTCGCACGATATCATGACTGAGACTCCAAATGGTCACCCCGCATGCCGTACTTAATGTATTGCATCCGAGCGCGCCACGGCATAGTCTAGGCCTGAGAAGCATATCAGAGGGAGAAGTCATGTGGTTTCATTCGAGCCTAATAAGGTTCCGAGAACAAGTCTATGTCTGCAGATAGCTTTCAATCTCACAGGTACGCTTCTTTCCCTGTCCTCAAACACAGCTTGCGATGTCCATATCTAGGAGACTAGAACACAATAAGCTCCCTAAATTTTTAAATGAGCGCTGGCTAGCGGACATTTGTGATCGGAAGCACAATAAGGTTGGCGGCACTAAGTATCGACTCTCCTATGGTCTGCCTATGTACCAGAGTGTAAAGCTTAGCTGCTGCTTTCTCGAATTCACTGACCAGGTTGCAAGAAACCTTTCCACTAGATGTATTGACGGGATGATATGGCACAGGTATGCGTGTATGTAAGATGATATAGAGAGCAAGGGAGGGATAGATCGAATAGTGCAAATTTGAGTGGTTTTAACGAGCGATCGTATGGTACAATGACAGCGTGGGCGATATACAAGTTGAAGGAGAGTCAACAGCATGACCGGAATTAGTAGATGGGTACCAGCTTATTAAAGCATAAATTTTAGCGTCGAGTAACGCCTGTGCGGCTACTTGGTTTTCAAAGTTAGCGTCCTCGCTACTAGTGATGCAAGGTCCTGTCGACGTAACGTGTGAGGCTACGCGATCAAGCAAGGCTAGCCAACGTACGATGATCAGAGTGGTCAAGCTTAGACGCCTGACGAGAGGTTGGGCGCCTGCCTCGGCATCTTTCATGGCTTCCTCCAGATTCACGGCATTGGGATGCTGCTCCTCAGGGAGGTCAGGCTACAAATGAGGACTAAGCAAGGCTGCAAGACAATTTAAAGAAAACGCATACAAAGATGAGAAGCGCGGGCCCAGCACTGTCATCATCTTCAACAGCGTCGTACTCGCTGCTGAGACGATCATCTATAGTTTGCTTTGCAACAAGTGTCAGAAAAAGCGCTAGGATCAGGTTCGCGTGGCTCACCATCATCTCACGCTGGCTCAACTTTACTCTCGGGTAAGGGTGGAAACGCAGTAAATAGGAATTCCTGTAGCTCGGTAGCCTCATCTTGTTTGTCGAATACTGACTTAACACAAGTGAAAAGGAAGGAAAAGGAATGTCGTTTAACCTGCGTGGAGGCATTGGGGATTAAATACAAGCGGAGGGTCAAAGCGAAAATAAGTAAATTGAGAAGGCGGGGACTAGAACCCAAATTCGCAATTCCGACAGGGCTGAGCTAGTACCGAATGCCTGGTGGGCGCCTGTTCCGATGTGGCACTTGTGGATCATCAAATATTGGTACAAAATTTGCTTCCGCGGAACCAATCCTTTAAGCATCGTCATGGGCGACCTCTATCCAGAACCAGCCATCGATAGCGCAAGTTGAACGAGAGGCACAAGACGGGGCAGGAGGGACAGCATGACCATCGTGGGCACCAGTCTGGTTGCTCTGATCAAACCTACGGACCACCGTCGTAGGACCTGCACATTCAAGCTCCACAATACACAGCACCGGCCTCGACGAACCGTTCAACCTCTTTCTTATGTGTTGCTTAGAGCATCATAAGGATTACGTCCCGTCTGATCCCTGGCTGGCAAAGAGAGTCAGTGTCAAGCTCAAGTGCGTGGAGACTCTATTATGGAGAACTCTCAGTTGTATGATACACAACATATCTGCAATATGCTGATAAACCATGCTGAGCGACTGCATCCCCTCGAAATGCCAGAATACGCAATGCCCAGTCACTCCCTCTGCGAGGACATCGTGACACAATGGTGTGACGCGTTGCGTGACCCAAAAAGGGGTGTCACGCTACTTTGTGCGCACGAGCCAGGCAAGTTCCCAACCGCCATCATGAAACATGGAAACAACTCAGCGTGTGCCCTCAAGCCCTCAAAATGTCTCAAGCCGCATTGGCGTGAGTCAAGATAGTCACTATGACTGCATCAAGACTGGATCCCCAAGTCTCAACTGGCGCAACCGCCCTCATCAACATCAACGAGTGGCGCCCATTGCCACTCCAGTAGTGATATGCCCCAAAAACACAACATAGTTTGAGTGAACAAGACACTCACCAGTGACTATGATCCGGCTCAGTGCCCCCCAAGCATTGTAAGCTGCCTCAACTTCTCCAAAAATTTCCGCGCATCCAGATGTGAAGAATGTCGAACCGAATGATCCAACATAAGAAGAAATACCGTCAAGATGCAGAAACCATGAAGAACTCCAGCTCCGTTGCTGATGAAAAAACTGCGATTTTTCACCGTCGCGGTGTCCAGTTCTTGCTGTTATCAATGCGGTTGGCGATGCTGAGCTGTGGCCAATCTAACTTGAAGTGCAACGCCGTCTTGCATACCCTCGTGGGGAGGCACAATACATCGTAGGCGACTCGCATTTGCGGGGTCCATGGGTGCGTGAAGGGGTATCGAAGCTGCTCGAGCCTCTCGTCGTTCTTCAAGATCAGCAATTCAAGAAATTCGGTAGCGAAAAGCCATCTGAGCGGTTGAAGCTGAGCCAAGTTTTGCAGGACGACAGCGGATCGTGAATAGTTTATGGGCGTCAGGTTTGCGTTAGGTCCACAGCTGGAAATCGAAGTGACTTTGGACCCTGGTGGTCAACTCCGCTTGCCAATTCAAGCTAAAGTTTCTGCAGCCTCCCTTGGATTCTCGGGTCTAAGATTCAGAAACCTATTGATCGGCTTCCCCCCACAAGCGAGAAACTTTATATATTGGACCTCCATGAAAACTCTGGCAATAGGACGACTGTCTGATAACATTTGACCCCAATGGAAAGGCGATAGTGTGGCACCTGGAGTCTTGGATGTCGCACATTACTCGCCAAATTACAGCGGTACATACTTTTGGGCACAATATTATTTTCCTGCGGTTTCAACTGCCACCTGGGTCCTGATCTCGCCACTGGGATTACCGAGATATCGTTGTTAGAACTCAACCGGATCGTATATCGTTGCCACATCTCAGCCAACGCGAAAAGTCGAAGACTGAGACTTTTCTGCAGCCAACGGGCAAGTCTCCATCTCCTCTGAATGGCGCACGCTGAGTTTCACTTTCAGAACGAGTCTATACATCCTCAAGCTTCTAGTTCATATGTATTCTCTCGCACCACGGTTCCTACACGATGAACATGCTACACATATAATACATGCACAGGTTGTCGTCGCAAGCCATTGCCATATCTCCCGCGCAGCGTCAAGTCATTGAGGAAAGCAAGGTTCATCGGCACGGAATGTGAACCTCAGTAAAACCTACTTGCAGATCTTAATCCTTGCAAAATTTCTGTTGCCTATCTCACAGCGTCTGGTCCTTTGACAAATGTACTCTATTTTGTGTTTCAGATTTGAACCAGTCAGTGTCCATCCCTTTTTTGTACTGGACGACCTTCGCTGATGAATCGTAGGCAGCAATCAGTCGGAATGATTGGGATCGCGTAGGTTGGTTGATTTCCCGCATTGTAGGTTATCACGGGTGACTTTTTAAAGTTTGAGCTAATAGCTCTTCGATGCCTGCGACCGCTGGAATATAATCTTCTGTCAGTGTACCAAGGAAGCACGAGCTCCATAGAGTGCTGGTTTCTAGGTATACACATTAAGCATATATCGATCAATGTGAGTTTTTTTTGTCTGTTCCGGAATCCAAGATGCTCAGCTTTTTGGAGCAGGGGAGGCTCTGGTCGAGGTGTCTTTGGACGATGGGTTGTCAATTGACTTCGCTCATGAAGCGTCAAGCACGAAGAAAAGCGAATACATGATCGATCGCGCTTAACTTTCAACACGCGCCTCATGCACTTTCCTCCCATATATTTTCTTCAATTCTTAGCTTTCGTGATGCCCCTACTGTCGAATCCAAAAGTTGACATCTCCGTATAGTGAGCTCGGTCGCTCGTTGTCTATTGTACGACCGTTGGAGGTCGGTTCGCTCCATACCCCACTGGAATTCTCTGTATCGTCGTCAGGATCACGACGGTACCTTGGTGCCATATTACAGTCTACTCGGTGCTCTAATGAGCTCAAGGCTTCATTTTTTCGATTTGCAGGTTGTTTCTTCTCAATTAAATGCGCCCTGCAAAGCTTGTTGTATCCTTGATAATAACGTATCTCATTGTCCTCCTGTTTATTATCCGCAACGCTCGCTTCAACCTGTCTGAAGCAGGGCATTTCTTTGAAGAACTGTGGACAGTTGATACCTAGTCGTCACGGTGTCCTCTAGAGATCGAACTGACATTAATATTGCTCTTTCACCCAAGTCAAAATATTTTCAAAAATAGTGCTGGGATAAATGTTCCCTTAAGCTACGAAGATCACTCTGGAAGCTCGACATCATGCTTTTTGACTATCTGATTTTGAGTGCCGGTTGGAAAGACTTCGACAGCAACGAGATCAGTTAAAGTTGAAATCGTTCAAGTTCAGAACAGCAGATTGTGCACCAATCAGCTGCTTGCAAAGATGCCTCCGGTGGCATTTTTGAAAAGTGTGCGTGCCACCACAACAATACAGATACAGCGATCTCTCATTTTTGAGATGTTGAGGATTTCGAGCATCCGTGGTAGTACAGTCAGGCTAGTCTAGAGCCTACTCATCGATATCATGTATTTCCGCAGTGGGGCGCCGATCCCAGCTACAAACGGGGGTATTGCGCTCTACGACGGACACAGTACTCGAATCTCTGCGGGGGATTTTTCTCGTGCATAGTGTTACACTGTTAGTACTTCCTGCTGGTCTCAGACCTTTATATGGATATCCTTTCACGGTCTCCTAGTCCCCTGTCGTCCGTTCTCATCGCCATCTAATCCACATCGTCATGCATCTCTGCAAGTGCTGCGGCCATGGGCTTGTACAACCCATGTTCAGTGCCGAGTCCATAAGTGAACGTCATGTGCTCGAGGATGGAAGGGCCATCGTCAGGGTCTAGTTCGAGCTTTGGAGGCAATGAATAACATACATCAGCATGAGATTGTAGGACAAAGGTAGGGAAACATGACGTACCAACGAAATGATATCATCCAGTAGGTGGGCTTGCCCCACCGCCATCCCGTTCAGCCCAACATGGACCAGTGTGGACGATATGCACGTGGAAGTGGTCTGCGCAATAGATTCACATTGATTCTTGACCACCGAGGAACAACTTACAATAACTCGGCTGATAATGCACGTACATCCTGACGGCTACCACGGCCAATGCCCCACTTATCCTGCACAACTCTCCGAGCATCTCTCCTGAGGGTCTTGAGCATGCCCAAGTGGTGCTTCTTACGGAGATCACGCATACATGATACGTCAGAGTGCGTATAGAGTGCAAGGAGGTAGAGGGTGGAGACATTAGGTCCTGTCCCATTTCATATCGGGAAGGATGAGGAAGTCCGGAGAGGCGTTGAGGATACTAGATGCTTCGGCGGTGCCTGCGAGGATGTCCTGAACCCTGTGGTAGTGTCAGCTTGTGGACAGGGATAGGGACAGGGACAGGGAGTACCATTGTGTGCGTGCGGGGTCGAAGGCGAGTATGTAGGGTTGGACGATGGACTGGTAGAGAGCAGGTGTCTCGTGCACCATGAGCACGTCCTGCTTTGTATACTAGCGCATGGCAATCAACGTGAATGATGAAAAATGAATGAATAAGACGAACCTTGCGAATGTGGACGTCTGTGGCAGGGCAGATGACATATATCTTCATGTCGGGGATGTCATCGCGCTTGTGAAGCCAGGCTAAGAACCATGAATACTAAATGGCATCGGACGGATTGATCAGCGTTTGGTTGGCAGGGAAAAGGAGGGACGTGCAATGTCGGTGCTTCCGATCTGCTTTTTGGATTCGAGAATGCCAGATGAAAGCTGAGAGGCGAGTGTAGATGGTAGTGCCGTGCGCTCGAAGCGAATTATGGCACGGAGGGGCGCGGAGGAAGTCGATGGGGATGGCAGTGTGCCCAGAACAGCGACAGTATGTGCGAGCGTGTCTAATGCAAGAACACGAAAATTGTTGGCCCGTCAAGTAGCTGGGCCGATACATACGTACTTTCATCCAGAACGCGGTCAAAGACGAACTCTTCCAGGTCAATGTTCTCCATACCAGTTATGAGTCCAGCTAGGTCGTAGCAATAGACGACACTGAAACACTGATCGTCATACCCAAGCAATATCAATTCGAATAAAGTAACTTACCGATAAGTATAGCCGAAACATCTTGCAACTACATAGACCACTGAGACACTTATAATATAGAATCAAGACGGTATGATATGATACTGGCGAGACATACTCGCAGCTAGTACTACTCGCACTGTCCGATTTTCACCGGGGACTCCGATGATACATATGATGATAAGATGATACGCGAGGAGTTCTTCCTTCAAGTTCTTCTACAGGTCTGATAGAGGAGACTACTATACCTGATAACCTAACTAACTCATCCATCACTACTACTAGTAAGTGGAAGTTATTGATTCAGTGTTCTTCGAGGTAAAGGTGAATATGTCATTGAAATTCGATTGGGACAGTACATAATTCTAGGTTTAGGAAGTCGAACGACGCAGCTCATTCCAACCCCCCTCCACTCGCGCTCAATAATGTAGACGACACCGAGATACCACCAATCCGATATGACAGCTACAGGAAGCATTGCGGGGATGCGAGACGTGGCATCACGATGGCGAATTTAAATAATGACTCTGCAGATCTGGAGAATGATGGGACTCCGACGGAGTTAGGCGCCAACAGGTGACGTTACGAGAAGTGCTCCTTCCTTCTTCTACTTACTATGAGTCGAGGCTAATAGAACATTCTAGACTTAGGCAGCGCCCAGTTGCTCACGTTCCAATTGCACCCATCGCCAAGTACTAGTAGAAGAAACATGCGTCCTTTGATACACAGATTGCGTACCGGAGGGTGCTCTACGGTACGCAATCTGTATACCTAACTCACCCATCACTAGGTGGAAGTTGTCGATTCGGTGTTCTTCGAGGCAAAGGTGATATTTCGCTCCACCTAATATGAGCCCGATTCCGGGTGATTCATGATGCCCCGGCAAGCAATCAGCGAGTTCCATCCGGACGTGAAAGAGCTCCACTTGCGAATGCGGCTGTGGCAGGTACTTGCGGGCTGTGTTGCGATCGTCCCTGTTGTTGACGCAGCGAGGATCTGTCGTTATATTGATGTATGATGCTAGTTTTCTGCGGTGGCGAGACATACAGGGGTTGCGGAACCGATCAACAGTGGAAGGTAGAGAAGGTGAACGAACGAATGAACCCTTCTGTCCTACACAGTAGCGACCGAGAGGAGCACATGTGGCTGAGACGCCGAAAAATTAGTGTCTCGGCGGCCATGACTCAGTGAGGTGTGGGCGAGCGGGCATTTGGAGATGGTGAATCGTAGGGAGGACAGAGATGCAGAGAATACTGGCAGATTACAATGCCGGTCACCTAGCCTTGCAGGCTCCGGCCGATCGGTGACAGGTTTGGGACATATTGACGAGGTCGCCAGAACTAGGTAAGGGGACGCCATTGTCACGCTCTGGCCACCGCTGATGTCATCCTCTGCTTGTTGGATTCAATAGAACAGCTGCCCGTGGTCAACAAAGACATGTTCGATCAATAAAATGTCTGCACACTTTCAGAGGTAGTTGCACCATTCCACTGTATAGGGGTTTGCGTAATGACAGTATGCTTAGGGGCGTGAATTCTTGCTGCAGCTCACCTGATCTGTCCTTGATTGCAGTCATTTCAGAATCCTTAGAAGGGTGGAAGATGTGGCGTCTTTCACCACAGGAGGAGTCGGAGGTTGCTGGTAAGGTCAACATGAGCCAACTACATGCGAAAAACTGCCTTATGAGACATACACCGCCGCATCTTCGATGTCGCCGGCATGTAGAATGGCATCGAATCGTCATCTGGCGCAAATTAAAGGTCAGGAGGCGCTATCATCGACGGGTTTTACTGTATCATCCAAAACAATGAACTTGCCGTCACGCAGCTGCTTTCGAGTTAGCCTGACCATCCAGTCCGACGAAAGGTACAGGTTTCCCCGCACCACTTCCCTTGTTTCAAAGGATTTTTCTGTAGTACGGGATGAGCACCATCCCACCCTCAGCTAGAGCTCGAGTATCTCCATATCTCCAATGAGATACGTAATACTCGCCTCGGACGTCGTTCGCTCTCAGTCGGTGCTACGTGTCCTCTTCATCCACATCTGGCGAAGAGCGTACCTCAGTCTTAGCGGTCGCTAACCACGCAGCTCGTGCAGTATGTGAGCAGTGATTTACTGTGGGTAGGATTCGTTCAGAAAAAGGCTACCAAACGACGTGTGCAATCCAGCAAAGCTGCTCAACCTTGAGTATTGAATAGCGGTCATAAGTTCGGGGGAGTCGCGATCTGAGGCGTTGTTCGTCACTATTTGACAACAGCTTGCCATTCAAACAGCCCCTGAATTTTGAACTGTCACTACGGCTCCGCAACCTCTCCGATACAGGCGCCTTTTGGGCATTGGTACCTTTTATCGAGCATCTGTGATCGATTAGTAAGGACCACTATATAGCGCTCACCAAAAATGAATTCGTCACGGCAGCTGCGGCGGAGTTGCTTGTGATGAGAGTTCGATGTGGCTACCGCGAGAGCAATTACATAGCAAAGAATAGCGAGTAGTAATAGATACAAATGGATTATTGCAGTAATTTAACATACGATCCTCAGACGAGCTTCACCTTCTTCGACGGCTGAGGTGTCCCTTTCTCGCCGTCCTTGCGTTTCTTGGTCCCTACACTCGCCTTGACTCCGCCGAACAGCTCCTTGACCCGGTCACGCACGGCCACCGCGATATGCCCGACTTCAGAGTCCGCACCATTGAAGGTGATGGCGTTTCGGATCATGAGGTCGATGTCTGCCTCAAATCCTTCCACCGAGTCGTACTTGTCAGCGTCCAACTTCTGGCGGATCGTCCTCAGGTCTCTTGCATCCCTCTTCGGTATGACGTCAAAATACGTCGGGATACCCAACATGACAGGGTCGACAGGTTCTCGAAATACCCAAGAACTACGGTAAAGTTAGCGCGCTTGAACCACCATAGACGAAAAAAAACCTTACACGTCCTCCTTCACCAGTTGGGTCATCAGTGCTTGTAAGGTCCTCTTCTCCGTCCAAGAAATCTTCTTCTCTATCACCTTTGCCCATTCTTTCCTGAAGACTTTCTCCACCACATCCGCACAGTTGACAGGGTACGTAGTGGGTGGGTTGAATTTTCGACAGTTACTGAACACCAGTTCGACGTCTTTTTGGAAGTCCTCCATGGTCGAGTACTTTCCCTCGTTCAAACGCTGGGTCATAGTACCAAAGTCCATCGGGCGTTTGATCTCCTCATAGTACCTATACCAGTTTCAGGGTTAGTCGTGATAGTGCAAGATGTCGCTTACGTAGGACAACCGTCTCTCTCAGGATCTACAGGCTGAGCGAATATAACGCACTCTGGCACCTTCAAAATGACCTTCAGAATTTCCCGACACTTCTTCTCATTGAGTGGAGCGGTCGCCTGCATCTTGCGAGCCTTCGATGGCGTCGGTGTATTGTTAGGCACAACTTCTTTCTCTTTCTCTTTCTCTTTGCCCTTGATAGAGGTGCGCGGGGGTTCGGAGGCAGATTCTGAATCGCGAAGATTTGCAGGTTTATCTTTCTTTGGCTTGCTAACAGACACTCTCGGAGTAGGCGTAACGGACGGCTCTACGGCTGGCGTGCTGGGAGCGCCAGGCTTTTCCTTCCTGGAAAGGGATGGGGCTAACATCAGTATCTCGCTATCATCGTCGTCACCACTCGTCTTCCTGCGTTTCCCAGGTGGTCCACTGCCCGAAGCTCTTGCAGGGGGTGATTCCCGAACAGGATCTTTGGTCTTTCGGGTACGCTTCTCCTCATCCTTTTCTCGCTCAATAGCGATGACTTCTTGCAACAAGTCATGGGATCCATCATCAACGTAAGGCGGAGGTGCATCGTCAACGGCTTTGGGCTTGCGCGCTTTGGGTTTCTGCAAAGCCTTGGGCTCCGCCGCCTTCTTTGAGGGCTCTGGTTGCGGTGCTTTAGCTTGCGAACCACCAACCTTGAGCTTGATAACTGGACGTGCTGGAGCCTCTGCTTGCGGAGGTGGCGGCGGGGCTGAGACTGCAGGAGGCTTTGACGAAGTAGCTGTGGGTTGTTTCTTCACTATGATGGTGGGCAAGTTCTCCACAGGTACAGGCTCTGCATTCTTGCTAGCAGCTTCGAGAGTCTTCTGAATGCGGTTCCAAACTAGCCAGAGGTAAGGGAAAGCAATGTTTCTGTGCTATTGAACTCACGTTTTTCAAAGAATGTCTCCAAGAAAATCGCCTCGGTATGGGCGTATGTTCCAGACGGGTTGTACTGCTTCGCATTTGCTATCATAAGACGGAAGTCTCCCTCGAAGGCAAAACGGTCCTTGTACATGCCCGCCTCGATTTTAGCGCCCATGGTACTGAGATCCATAGGATTCTTGATGACCTCATAATAGCTATATCACAGCGTAAGAGAAAGTAGAAGGTCATCATCAAGATACAAACTTTGGAGCATGGTCTCGAACGGGATCCACGGGTTGCATGAAAAGCAACGCGCTCTTATGCATCTTGAGTTTCTTAAGCGCATTGCGGGATGCACGCAAATCGTTCAAGCTCATTCCAGCTGACTGTGCCTTCGGGAGATGAGGGGGCCTGACACCATTCACAAGCTTGGGTTTAGGTTTGCCTTTGGCTTTTGCAGGAGCTGGGGGCGGAGCCATGGTGCCTGTGCGGGCTGGAGGCGTTGCAGCAACGGATGTAGTAGCAGATAAAGTGTTGCTTCGGGCTTGAGCACCGCCAGGCATGATTTTGAGCTTAGGGGGAGCAGATGGAACAGCGGGCGCTCGAGCAGGTGGACCCCCGGTCTTGAGAGGCCGAGAGGCTTTCGGCAGCGCCTTCACCACCGGTAACGGGGGCGGCACTTCAGCCACAGGCGTAGGGGGCAGGTGAATAGTGACCTTTGGCGGAGTCTCTTCCACTCCCCGAAGGACAATGTCAGCTAGCTTGATGATACCCCAGCGCACCTCCTGGTCGATATCAGGTGCACTTGATGTCAAATGATTGCATGAGCGGATAGTCACGAAAAATATCTCAGAACTCACAGAGCAATGGACATCAAAAACTCTCGCAACACCTCGTTCTTGCCGATTTCTCTGTCTTTCCTGAGAACCTTGATCATCAAGTCGACCTCACTCTTCTTCGCTTCTTTCGACTTTTCTGGCAGAGTGCCATCTTCCTCGATGAGTAGAGACTCTGTATCCTTGACGGTATTCTTCATCTCCCCCATGGACACCAAGAGAGCTAAACTTTGGCATGCGCTACGGGCCACATGTCTCCGGACCACGCGAGACGGGTCATTCGCCATGACAGCCAATACGTAGCGCATGATGGCGGGAGTGTACCACTTGGACATGAAAAGGCCATCGAAGGCGGCGAGACGAACTTGGGTATAATTACCCTCACTGAGAGACAATCAGACGAAGTAGAATATACAGCCATTATAACATACCGGGTAAGAGGGAAAAAGACCCTGAGATCGTTCGGGATGAGGTTCGCGGTAGTGAGAATCAAGTAGAACTGAGGTCAAAGTCGTTAATGGGAGATGCCCTCACATGCATGAAGCTACTCACTTCCAACACTGCAGTGGTGACAACATTCTTCGGTGACGGGATGAGTCTGTCCATGCTCCGATACCTACTGACCTCGTCGATCGCCTGCTTCATTAAGCTTGCATCCTCGGTGGTATGCTCCGACCGAATTTCTTCGCGAAGGAGCTCGCCACGTTCTGGAGGAGCAGTCGAGATAGTAGCACAAGCAACGGCGGAAATGAGAGTGCATATATAGAACGCGTCAGAGCACTAAAGAACATTTAGACCGGTAACTATTTGTGACGGAGTTGTACTCACCGGGTTGGCCGTGTTGTCGTTGTAGCGAAGCTGGTCGATGAGGAACTGACGAACTACTGAGGGCGTCTTGCCGTTCTCAAAGCGCACTTGAGATATTGCATGAACGAGGCTCTGAAAATTTGTGAGTCGTGAATAGAAGTAGCATTGTGAAAACATACCTTTCGAACAAAGTATTCCGCCAGGTCAGAGAAGTCATTAGGCTTTGGGACATAAGTATGAGCAAACAAATCTTGGTTGGGGTCTTCTGGGTCGTAGCAGTAGCGAAGGAATAACTTGAACAGATGAAATAGTCCTAAGAAGTCAAGTCTCCGAATAGCGCACTGATGTTTTCACGTCAGAGACAACAAGTAAGAAATATAAACACACTAACATGCACTAGGGCCATCGCGGCCTCACATCGTATGCGATAGTAGTAATTGGAGACGAGCACTGTCTTGGTGAACGTACTCGAAACGATGGCGGTGGATTGCTTTGCAAGAGCATTAACAGCCTATGAAAGTTTAAGCCAGGAAAATATATTGCCGACAAATAACTTACTTCCAGTTGCGCGACGACATCACGATCTCGCTGTAACTGCGACACCCACATGAAGTCGGGCTGTTCGAAAGCGATAGCAGCGATCCATTCAAAATCGGCGTCCATGCGGATCCATTCGTACGTCGCACCCGACATCACCTGCTCATCCTCCTCTGTCCAGTCAGCCACCTTCCAGTTTTCTCGTTCCTTCTCCTTTTCCCAGATCTCGAGTCCAAAACCCATGTCGATTAGACCCATGGCTTCAGCAGCTTCGGCATCACCTTCTGCTGCAGCCTGAGCAGCCGCTTGTCGTGCAAGATATCGCTTAGTATTTCGTCGAATACGTTTGTATTTCGTGTTGAAAGGAACTTCAAAGCGCTTGAAGGGCGAGCGAATGTCTAGAACGTGCTCATAAGGAGTACCGTCCGCCTCATGGATCCGAACAGTCATTTGGCCCTTGAGAGGCTGATGAGGGGGTTAAACAGGATGTAACCGCTCGTAAACGTACCTCAAAGAATGGAACGGGCTTGTTCAACAGTTTCGACACCTCATTGTGCTCAAGTGCCTTATACGCAGGTGAATCCTGTCGCATCGTAATTTCCACTGCCATCTTCTTCCTGTTGAATGAAGCAGAGAATCCGAATGCCGGACAACCGCTACCGTATATCCACTGCTCAGCGAATGACCGAAGATCAATTCCGCTGACCTTCCTGCAGGTACGCAGGAACGAGTGCGTCGATAGAGCATTGTTTTGCAGCTCTCCGCTCATTGCAGACAAAAAAATCTTCGGCAGAACACGAGGAAGACCAAGAGAGGTACCAGACTTGCCGAGACGGCGGTCCAAAATGTGCAACACGAGGGGCGCCTTCAAGTTGACAAAAGGTAACGTCATGGAATCTGGAGGATCATGATGCTGAGGCTGGCAGATGGGCGGCATTGATCCGTTGTCCCACTCGACGACTCGTTGCATGTCCCGCTTGAGTCTGTATCGATACTCGTTATTTCCCAGTAGCTTGCGGATGAATAGGCCGGTGATATACAAGGCAAGGCCGTTGACGAGCCAGGTATCTGACCATGTCTTCTGTTGGATGTTAATTCCCATCCACTGACAAGCCAGCGCATGGCTAAGTGCTTGCCGCGTTTCCAAGACCTGCTCAATCGCGTCCTCGCCATGAAGAAGATCCACAGTGATCAAGGAAAGTGTCGAGCTGTCGAAGCGCTGAACAGGCATTTCGTCGACCGCCACCACTTTGTATGACCCAAACGGGTAGGAACCGAATTCTGTGCTGTAGAAGTTCATCGCCGAACGCAGGAATGAAATCGACGAATGAAGCATAGCTTCATGACCGGGCAAGCAAAACGCATGCATAAGAGGCTGTGATATGCCAGACGTATCTTCTGATGTAAGCTCCGTCGGGATAAGATGCACATGAAATGGGCCAGCAGCAAAAGCGACATGCTGCACAGACGTCAAAACTGTTTGAGAAAACAAGAATATGGTTTTGTTCGAGTTGTTGGGATGCGCAACCTGTGCGACCGTTGTTAGCTCGCCGAATGGGAAAGATGCGGATCACATGCCTGTTCCACGAGGTCGCCACTGCAGACAACTACTGTTGGTATAGACTCCTGGGACTCTTCGAAGTCACCATTCTCTCCGCGCTGACCGGGATCAGGCTCTTCGAGATACCGAGGAACAACAAATTCGAACTCCCAAGTGCACTTCTCCCACAAATTGTCAATGGATGGAACCCAACATCTCGCAGCGTCAGGAGACGACGGTGTCGTGTATACATGCGGTACGCGCTGAAAGACATAAGAACTTCTTAATCATGAACATGGAAGTTGCTCACATATGGGTAGGAGTCGGTGGGCAGTACAAATTGGATGCCATCCACTGGGTTTCTCAGGCTGTAGTCAATGTGGACCACTATAGGCATGAATTCTGGACTGGGTGCGGGGGTATGGAAGGGGCCAGGGGTCTGAGGCTCAGGTGTGGCAGCTTATCCGGTAAACAGTTTAAATACATCCCATATAACCCTCGAACACTGAAATTTACCTTCACTGAGATGACCGTTCGCAAGCGAGTGATTTGCATGACCAGTTTGTCGAAGCGAAACTTCCTTTGGGATCGTAATCGACAGTTCACCCTCATCGCCTTCGGCCAGTGCAGAATATATTTTCCGCTTCAACTCTGGATAAGTATGACAGTCCTGAGGGTTTGAGATATTGATCTGAGCGAGCGGATCATGGTGAACGAAATCCGCTGGGTGTGACGCGACAGAAACCGAATGAATCGCTGCGGAAAACACGTCAAATAGGATATTCAGAATTCAAACGCAGCACATACTGCATTGCCTGGAGTGTAAATGAATAGTTCTCAGGTTGGGATTGGTTGGAATAAGCGTGATTTCTGTGTAACCCTGTTCAAGAATGCTGTTGTGTGAGCGCCTGCATGAGTGGCCTATGTTACAACGTACCCAGAGAGAGCCGGAGAAGTCAATCTCCAGAACAACTTTCTGATGACTAGTATATACGAAAAAAAAGGTGTCAGTACTGGAGAAACGCGGGCGAAAACGAAAACACGTATATAGAGAAGCCACGACGACTGTGCTCGCGCTGCATGATTGACTGCCAGTCGAATAAGGGCAATGACCCGAGAAATTGGGCTTGTATTCGAGAAGTCTTCAATGGGCTGCACGAAGATGAATGCAAGAGGTAAAGGCGAAATGGACGGCTGAAGGTGAAGACCGTTGGTTAAGGTCTTCACGGGTGGGATTGGTGACGGCGCAGGGACAACCGACGCGATTACGTAATAACCTGTTGAGACGCGGTGGCTGTGTATAATTTGTGCTACCTCGAGGACAAGTAATCTCACATTGATCACTCTTCCTTTCAGCACTAATCAAAAGAAACAGGTCATTGTCGTTTGGTTGCAATATGCCCCAAAAATCAATTTTTAGACAACCGGGAGCACAGCACTTCCAGCTTGTGCACCGATCTCAGAGAGATCCGCTTATTCACGATCCTGACGCCAGTCAGCATGTCCTGAAGGCATTTGTACGAGCGAATGACAAGAAGGTGCGCAACTATGTCGATACGTATTTTTCCTCGCTGCTCATTCAATCCCCGCTCCTAGGGAAAGACTCGTGCCGATCTTGAGTCCCTCCTTTCTCCCGATGATATTGCCCATGACGCTCGTGTCGGCGAAGCGGCATCATATGGAATTTATTTCGACGACACAGAGTATGACTACATGCAGCATCTACGTACGGCTGGTGCAGAGGAAGAGGGCGTAGAAAGCATACTCATTGAAGCACCTACTACCTCTCACAAATCGAAAGGCAAAGGCAAATCAAAGGATCCGATATCCTTGCGCGATCTGCCGGCAGAGGCACTACCATCGGCATCTGAGATGCCCAGGAACTATGAGTCGCAGGAAGCCGTTCCCTCATCGATCGCAGGTTTTCAGCCGGACATGGACCCCCATCTCCGACAAGTTCTTGAGGCATTGGAGGATGATGCGTTCGTAGATGATGGTATAGAGGATGACTTTTTCGGCGATCTGGTAGCAGATGGAGAGCGAGATGACAATGAGGAATTTGGGTACCAGTTCTATGAGGACAGTGATACCCCACAGGATGCCCCTTCTACGGAGGATCACGGGGACCCTGACAGCTGGGAAGCGGCCTTCGCCAAGTTCAAGAAAGATCAAAAGGAAGCACCTCCACCCAGCGATTCCGATGACGAACTCCACTCAGAAGGAGGGGACACCATAGGAAATTTACCGAAGTTACCTGTCATCGGTGGAAAGCGCAGGCGCAAAGGCACTTCCGATGCCTCTGGGTACAGCATGAGCAGCTCGTCAATGCACCGCACGGAAACGTTAATGACATTAGATGAGCGCTTCGATCAGGTAATTGTGACCGATTTTGTCAGGCTATTTTCTTTGATCACTTGCAGCTGATGGAGAAAGAGTATGGCTCTGATGAAGGAGAAGAGGTCGAGGAAGAGAATGATGACTTTTCGTCTGAACTTTCAGATGAAGCTCCTGAGCTCATCACCTCGCGAGAAGATTTCGAGGCCATGATGGACGACTTCATGGACAACTATGAGTTGCTTGGCAGAAAACTAAAGCCAGTGCTTCCGGGGGACACAGGCCCGGAGAAACTGGACACCTTGCGTCGGGCAATGGGCCAGGATGAGCGGGTACGGATAAGGTCGGCAGATGATGATGACGATGAGGAGTTGGATGACGACCGACTTTTCGTCGGATATGATGCCACGGAGAAAGAGGATAGATGGGACTGTGAGACTGTACTGAGTGAGTTGGGTCATCTCGTTCACGCAAAGTTGAATCTAAAGCAGAATAGCAACGTATTCCAACCTAGAGAATCATCCCCGCGTCATCCGAGCGCGAGCATCGAAGCCAGTTCCGAAAATCAAACTTGACCCCAAGACTGGTCTTCCTTTTCTGGATCCTCAAGTCGTGGAGACGCAAGAACGTCATCATGAGTTGCATTTTGTTGCCGAAGGGGAAGAAGAGTCCCGAGGTACACATCTTTCCGATTACGCGAATGATGTTTCGCTAACGTTCCACCGACTAGTGGTCAAGCAAACCATATCTCGCCCGCGCGACGAATCTAAGGAAGACAAAAAAGCTCGCAAACAAGCTGTCAAGGCCGAACGTCAAGTTCGTCGTGTAGAGAAAAAGGCGACACAGGAGCAGTTCTCCGCCGAAATGAAGCACCAAGCACAGGGCCTTGCAAACAAGGCTCAGAGTACTAGAACAAGAAAACTGTAGTATACAGGTCGCTCTATAACAAAATGGTGTAATGTACAGGATTTAGATCATCGAGTATGTACTAGGCACGTATCGTATGGTAGGGTTACAGTGGAACGGACATGATGCATGTGTGTTGAATGAATGGACGTGATATGCTTCACCAGTCTGGCCAAAGTTCAGCCAGACTGTTCAAACTGTACGGGTCTTCTTCTGGAATGTCTTTCTGCTTCATCCATCGATCAGGGACCTAGAACAAAAGGTCATTAAACTCATGCGAAAAAAACCTTGTGTCCACTCACTAGTGGGAAATATCTGTCCATAGCGCTAATGAACCGTTGTCTATACTGCTTGGGTGTAACGATGGTGGGTTCTCCTCTACCAGCCCCGCCAAGGAAGGCAGACTCCTTCACCCAGCTCTCGAGCTTCTTGTCCCAGGTGTAGGTGCGAATGTAGTCTAGCACGAAGTGAATACATCGCCAGAGACAGGAACGAATTACAACTTACCAACAATACCCACCACCAATTCATGGGTCTGAGCATCAATACCGACGAGAAGTGAATAATCCATGACATTGATGTCGTCCAGAAACTTGGTATCACTGTATAATGCTCCTCTCAGTATGCGCTTCGAGTGTTCACGGAGATAAAACGGTGAGAGATGAGCAGCTGCGGAAGTGACGTTCAGTAACTTCATCGTCTCGAAGATAGGTTACCCACTTTCGACGAGGTTTTCATCCAGCAGTACTTCGTTTTCCCTTCCAGTGGAGCGCACGTGACGATTGCGGGTTGATCCCTTCAGATCATAGATCTAAACAGGTCGTCAGCAACTGTCTATATCGCAGGCAAATGTCGCACAGTAGAAAACCGACGATCGTAAAAGAGGTTCTCCATCACAAGCAGGTTCATATGTGTCAGTTTGGCCTTGCTCGAACCCTTGTCTCTCGTCTTCTTGAACGTCAATTTGTAGCACCCAAACACCTTGGCGAGTAAAGTGGGACGCTGACGAAAATCGTTTAGAACACTTGCAGCATAACAAAGAAACAGCTTACGTTGCCAGAGATCGCAGATGCCATGTAGTCAAAGTATGCCGGACCGAACGTCTCCATCGTCTGAAGCTCTGCCTTCGAGAGCTCTTTCGCAATGAAACGATCGTCTTGTGGAAGGTTCAGTAACATTAACACTGGGGCTAGAAATCCAATACAGACCTCTTGTCTTCAAGAACGCCGAGCCAGACTTGCCTCCATTGGCGTCCCACTTGACACACCTTGCCAACGACTCAACCATACTCTTCTCACAATCATATGTTCTGCGCAAAGCATCGAACTGTTCTGGATACAATACGGTACAACTGATTGTTAAACCACCACTTTCAAACGCTAAAATGAAGTCAACACATTGCACACTGGCTCAAGTACAATACACTCACTAATCACCCAAGGCATCTTCGTTGACGCAGATTTGAGCTCCTCCGCGGGGTTACCGGATTCTGCAGTCTCGACGTTGACTACTCCCCATGTCGAGGACGACTCCGCGACAGAATGATCGTCGGGCATGAACGCTTCCCCTCCATCAGTCAGCTTTGGCTCTCGAGCAGTGCGTTTCTCGATCCGCGACTTGGCCAATATTTCTCGGTATTGGGGAGAACTGCAAGTAATCAGTGATAAGCAAGATGACTGATCAGAAATGACCTACTTCAACGCCAATGCAATGATAGATGTGGGCTCATCCGTCCTCACGACCATTGAAGAATCACGGAAAATGTGCTCCGGATCATTCAACGGATCGTCAGCCTCTGGATCTGGTTTGCGCGGTGGGATCTGAGACGAGAACAATCCTTGGGATAGTCCCTGGAAAGCCTGCTTGAATATCGAGTTTCTCCCGGGTTCGTCGAGCAAAATCGGAGGCGGGGTTGGTGGGATATTCGCTCCCGGGGTCTCGGGTTTAAGGAAAGGAGATGGCGGAAATGATTGTACTGACCCGAGCTGTTGAGCTGGCGGCGGAAGTGGCGGTGTCGATGATGGAGGAACTGAGGAAGGCTCGTCTGCAGGCACAGGAACTGATGCAATATCTACAGCGTCCTGCACAGTGACGGTAGGAAGTGTGACAGATTGTTCTGGCGACGACTCCATCGTGGTTTTATCTGCCGGTTTTCGTGCTTCATCCTCGTCACCACCCTCATCGTCTGCTTCACTAGAGCTATCAGAACTCTCCGACTCGTCCTGTATCGCATCTTTGATGCTATCCAAAACCTCAACCGTAGCACGAGCAGACGCAACTGGCCGTGCCTTACGACCCCTGATGACCGCATAACGTCTATTTGCTCGCTCGTTATCCCGAGTTATGCGCTCAAAATGCCGTGCAATATTAGACACCTTGCTTCCAGCACCTTGAGGGGGTCGTCTGAACGGAGGCTTTGCACTAGGCACGACTGAGGTAGGACGAGAGGGTGCTTTGTCTTTTTGGAGGGTTCGGGCAGATGCCTTCCGCCGCAGGGTGCGACCACCCGCGGGAAGCGGTTTGGATGTGGTGGGCGGTGATGATGGCACCGGGTCAGTGTGGAGAGGTCTTACCCCACGTTTATCTGGCGACGGCCGTCGAGATGCCGTTGAAGACTCGAAGGAGGACCCAACTGTTCCAGGTATGCGTGAATTTTGAGTGCCGAGGGAGCGACGGTTGAGGTACCTCGAGGCTACATTCGCGGCATAGCTAGACTCGAAATCGGAGACCGAGGGCTTCTTGACGGGTTCATGTCTGTTCCTGCGTATGGTAGACCGTTGAGGCGGTGGTTGTGCGGGATATTCTGCTTCGCTTTCGGACACAGGAGGAAATGGAGCGAGGGCGGTCTTGGCAAGTTCCTCAACACCCTGTGGGGGCAGGTACTCCTGGTACCGAGCCACTAGTTCTGCAACACTAGGGTGGGCCTGCGGCCGTCGAGGCAGCCTCGAGGCTCTTGTAACAACACGAGCCTCAGTTTGCTCCGCCTTGATAATACGGTAAACTGGGGATGTCCAAAGAAGATTGGATACACTTACTCGTGTCGTCGATGATGCATCTTGGTCTGACAATGCCCCGTCGTCTTTAGATGCACCAATAGTCGAGTCACTGTCAGGGTCCGATTTGCGTTTGATAGCCACTTCGGGTTCAATAACTGAAGGACGGGGAGCCTCTGTATCAGAAGTGGCCATCGTTGTCTTCTCTGCAACAGTTTCAAGCTCAGGCTCCGAAGCCTCTGACGCAGACGATACAAAGGACTCTCCGGTAATCCGCCTCCGACTCGACGCTCCCTCTTCCGCCTCTGACACACTGGAAAAAGGCTGATGAGATTCGCCAGGACTTGCAACATCGGGTTTCTTCGGCCACATCGCCCTCACAGACCCAAGGGCAGCAGATACCCTCCGCGTGTTCCTGTCCAGAGTCAGAGTGCCTCTCGGCTTCGGGAGTTTGTCAAAGTCCTGTTGCCATGCTACAATCTTGTCCTGTCGGAACGATCGAACTTGGTTCAAAGCTAGCGTATCAATCGGGGTCGACTCTTTGTAAATCTTGTTGATCAACTGAGCGATCTCCTCTCTCTCATCTTCAGCGCGTGTAATCAAGTTGTTGATGTCGGCCGTGAGTTTCGCATCCTGCTCTTCATCACCAGTAGCTGCATCAATGCTGATGAGTTTGAGATCATCGACGAGGGCAGTGTACCACATAGTGTTCCGACGGTGCAGCCGTTCGTAATCTGCATTCTTGAGCTCCAGCTGCGACTCCGGACGGATGCGAATACGCATAGCGGGGTAAACAACCTCATGGACGACGACAGGATCTGCCTGGAACCGCACCGTCATTCCCTTCGTGGCAAAGTACCGAATGTGGTGCTGGTAGATGTTGTGTTGGCAGCCAGCGCCTTGGACAAGCTGTACGTCTGCGGGATAGAAGTGCAATTCCAAAAACTTGGCAAAGGAGTACCGCTGCATCTCTTCGGATATGGGAATAAATGGCGTCGCTGAGCCACATACCCGACAAGCGCTCCAGGTCGTGATCGTCTCTGGGGAAGGATAGAGATATGGACCCTTGGCCTTGATCTGCCCATCCCACTGCTCAACAGCAACTGCAAGCCTGGTCTCGTTATGCACAAAGACCTTGCAATGCCTTGCGAGCGGTTGGTTACATCCTTTCCCAGTGCAGTTCGCTTTCGGGTCGAGGAACTGAACCAGCGTCTCATTAACGCTCTTCTCAATGAACTGACCCAGCGTGCAATCATTCTCGCCATAGAACTTGATGTACTTCAATCCAGGAGCGAAACAGGCGCGATGAAGACCAAATTCTTCGATCGGGATGGTGTATTCCCAAAGGCTGATGCATTGGTACTGGTCGATCACGAAATCGTCAGCGTTCTTGCGGAGGTACCATTCCCAAATACGTCGCTGTTCTTCGTGGCGATACTTGACCATACCGAGCTGGCTCTCCAAGGCAATGTCGGCAGCGGTCTTCAGGGGAATCGTGTTCTCTTTCTCGCCGGGAACGATAAGGCGAGGCGAATGGAAGAACGACGACCCTCCGAGGACATGCAATAAGGAGCTTGGCTGAGGTTCGAAGTAACCAGCGGGTTCCTCGCCAAGGTCAGACAGACCGGAAGTTGGCGTCTTCGGAAGATCAGGGAGTGGAAGTGCTTCAATCTGGGCTTTTACATCATCCACATCTGGTTCAATTCCGGAGATAGTAGCCGCTGCTTCACTGGCAGGCGTGGGCGTGCCCGAGGGGGCCTTACTCTCATTTTTAACTGGGCCCTTCTCCTCTCTCCGCACAATCTCGTCCTCCCAAGCGCGTTGTGCACGGGTAAGCTCGTCATCCAACTCCTTCATCCTCCTGATAGGCTGGGGAGGAGGGAAACGCAATGTGGCGGAAACGGATATGAACGTCTTGGTGTACGGCTCCAACGACTGCTGAATACGCTTCGAAAGACGAATGCGCTCGGCATCAGCATCAGGAAGATCATCTTCAGCTTCTTTGATCTCCGCCTCCTCTGCCTGTTGCCGCTCCTTATCCTCTGGAGTCACAAGATGCACCAGAGATACCGATGCAGGCACAAGAGCACCAGCGTTCGAAGCCGTGCCAGATCCTTCTGCATGGCGCTTCATAGCAATACCTGCCGGTACGGCCTCTGCGCTCAAGCTAGGGAGCGTGATCACAGAGTCCTTCCACAGGTGGGTCTCCAGTTTCAAGTTCCTCACGACAAACATCAAGAATCTCGTCACTTTCTTCACCCTCTTGAGCGTATCTACATCTCCTCCTCTCAGAACGATGGTGCACCCCAATTCACGGCTACATCCCTCAAACCGCATATACGTCTTCCGTCGCCCAGGAATTAGGGGGTGGTCGAAAGTCTGTACACGGAACCGTGCGCAATGACCTAATCGAGGTTCTAGAGCGAGCTTGTCCATGGACGAAAAGACATCTCCCTGAATCATTCGGGCCACGAATTGGATCGCGGTGGGCTTTACAGCACGAGCGACGGCGATATTGTGCTGCGCGAGCGCTTCGAGTGCAATCCTACTCACTGACTTCTCCACCAATACTACATGCGGCCTGAGCGCAGCAATCCTGCTCGCCAAGTTTCCGAGATACTCCTTTTCCTGCCTGAGAATCTGGCCAAAATGGACGTATTGACCCTCAACTCGGTGAAACTCGAGTGGGAAAGTCACAAGCATGACGCGGGGATTACGTTGCATGCGTGACATTTGCTTGTGGGCAACGTTCTTCGTAATGACTGCGCCATCAACGTACTCGGAATCGCTTGGTGCGCCACCAGGGATTTTCTTGATCTTGACATATCGCCGGACATCCATGTCCTCGCCTTGGTGGTACGGAAGGGCAGTGAAAGTGAGTTCTCGAGCAACGCGAAGGGCAAGTTTGAGCAGAGTTTCTTCCCATTCCTTGATATTTGGAATCTGCTCGGTCGTGAGCATTTGCCGCAACATGACGCGAAGATGGAACATGGAAATTAGGTTAAGCTCCTGAGCATAGCTAAGCCCGTAGCATGAGATCATGCAGGATGACACATATTAAATAAAAACTCACGCGGTGGAGTCGCGCCTCGTGCGCCAACCTTCAATGGTAGGTAAGTTATCGAGTCGACTCTGTGCTCGGCTCCTGATAAAGGGCGTGGCAATATCAAAGTCTCCGAAGCTATTGAATCTGGAGCGTATGGAATTATAATTTCCTGGACTCTCTGGCCCGTGTTGCTCTGGAGAGCTCAAGGGAAATTGGATTGTGCTCATGGTGCCCTCGACATTGACTGGCACAGTGACCGGAAAGTCAACTGGGGTCTTTGACCGAGGAACCATAGCGGTTTGTGCAGTATTTTTGCTGAAGTTGGATATTGCGAGTGGATCTTTCTCGTCTTCTGAAAGGTTCCGCCGAAATGGTGCACTCTCGCGGATGGGCTCCCAATCATGTATAGAATCGTTGTCGGATGCTGGTCTCTTTGTCTCAGCGATGGAGTACAGATTGAACGGTTCGTCCGTCCTTCCGAACAGCTGGGAGGCTGCGAATGGGGATTGGGGATGGTGACCAAGACTGAGCCCGAACGAGTCGCCGCCAAACTGGTGGGCAGGGAATGGAGAGGCCATGGAAGAGACGACAGAACGCCTATCGTCATCATCTTCGTCTTCGACCTTTGCGAGTTTCTCGAGACAGAGATTACACACTCGAACCATACCGTCGTGACCAAATCTCGAACCCTTGATAATATTAGATGCACAACGCGAACAGAATATTTGACCTGCTCTTGGATGAATGACAAGTCTTGATTCGAAAGTTAGGATGCGCACCACATATACGACAATGGTGTTTGCGTCGCCATGTTGTGAAGACGCTTTTGCAATCATAACACTCCCTTGCGTTGGAGTCTTCCATCCAATAATCGCGAGAAAGACCTTCGGCAGGATTAGAAACAGTGTAAGAAAATGTCAGTATATTTACCTTCACCACGAATGCGGCGTATGACCTTGGATACAGAGGCAGACCGATTCAATGAAGCGGAAGTGCGTATGCTACGAGCATCATCCTGGATGGGGAAACCAGGGATGGCAGTTCCAAAGAGACCACCGTCTTGAGTCTCGTATACAGGAGTATATTGACCACTACGTGAAGGCGAGCGGTCTAGTTCTACACCAAAAGATGGCGGATCTGATACAACTGGTGTCAAGGATACGAGGGGTGGAGCGGTCCTTGATGGCACGACAGTTAGTGACAACGGGCGCTCAGGCGCAGAGGAGCGAGAGGAAAAGGCGGAGGTATTGTTTACAGAGACCGTAGATGGGCGCCTCTGTTCGCCTGGAAGGACTCCAAAGGTACCATTGGGGGGCGGTATGAAAGTCGAAGAAGTCAAGGGCGCAGCGAAGCTATTCTTCATTCGGGAGAATAAAGAGGTTACGAGGGCATATGAAGAATGATCGTTTTCATCCTCTTCTGAGAACGGATTGAAGGAAGTCAAAGAGGTGACATCGTCCCCAAGTTTTGTGCTGCTCCGCGACCTCGACGGAAGACCCGAATGAGTACTCTGTACGGGAGAATAGGTTAGTGGTGATTCCATTTGAGAGCCGGGAGTAGCTCGGTATCCCAAGCTAGATTATCGATAGCTGGCTGTCTACAATGAAGTGCCTTTGCTGTCTTTGGCTGCCCACTATCGGACGTGCATGCTGGTTCTTGGTCAATGCAGTAGTGACTGCCTTCTTAGGTAGTTCAATTACCAAATCAATCATTATGCGCTTTTACTCTTACACCCGCTGCGCTGCTTACTCTAATATATATACACGTCTAGCAATCGTTCAACGTTCATGTCCAAGGACGTTTGCAGCATCTACCAGAAGATTTTAAACCCCACGTTTCCATATAATTATGTACGCTGCAAGAAGTTAACACACATCTACGATTAAAGGTGACGGACGGGAAATATCCTTCAAGACACCCCGGATCTCATATTGCAGTGTCCCTATCCTCAGATCAGGGACATGCTTATATTGCGGTGTTCCTGTCCCCAGATGCTGGAACATGACAAGTTCACCAGCGCAATCTGACTACCCCAATTCGCGTCAGTCCCGCAGTCATCAATAACCTATTATAACTCATGACAGATTCTGACAGAAGCATTTACGAGCGCGAGAATATGACTGCATGCTGTAGACGCTCTCACCTTCAGGGTCGACAACGACTCGACTCGACTCGAAGTGGCCTTTACATGTCCCTGGCGGATATGATAGGCGTCTTTCAAAGGACCGCGGGTCCTCGCCTCTTCTTGCAGATACGCTGTAACTAACGAATTGACAAGGAGAATATAGATGAAGACGAACTTTAAAATCTAATGATACGCCGTAAAAATGAGACACAAATAATATTTACTTACTTCGCCTGACTGCGCTATTAGTGGCCCATCACTACAATTGCAATTTGACTAAGTTCTTCCTCCTCATGTCACACCAAGAACCGCCTATGGACCACGATCCGTCTGAGATCGATCCTATATGGACATCAAGCCGTACAGCACGTCAGATATACGCTCTAGGTGAAGTCGAAAAAGTAAGCCGTAACATACACCGCCTGGCACGCCGCACGCTGCTCACAGTCCAGGTTTAGGACATTACCCGTCTCCTATTCCTTGCAGCATCATCCGTCTCCCTGCTCACTCTCCCGCAGACGGATGAGCCCGAGGATAACTACCCTCAAGGAGAAGAGCGCTCAGAGCAATTCGTTCTAGAAGTGAGCGAGTACTTTGAGCGACTAGACGTAAGTCCAATCCTCCGGCGTACTACAAATCTCAACTCAATCTCCACAGTCAATACAAGTCGCCATTCGCTCTTCACTGGCTCACATCCGCCAGTCACGAATTGCCCCATCCGCAATCACAGCCCCCCAACTCGGTTTTGTTCCCCCTTCACTTGGTGTCGGTCTCCCACGAGCTGACGGGACCAGTCGAGGTTTGCAAGAAGAGCGCGTCGACCGAGACGCATGGGTGGGCATCCTTGACGCTCTGACACGCCTCAAAGCAACACAAGAGCACGAACGACTACAGACTTCCTCAAGCCATGCAATGGATACATGAGTCCAAACTAAACCTAAACTACAGTGAGCTACACGTTTTATGCCGAGGCCTTCGAATCCAAGTGTCTATTATAACGCAATCGTAAGTCAAGGTCGTGTTATCGCGTCAAAAGCGAGGATAGCGCGGTGAGAGCCGAAACTTACACGCTCGCCTCCTCAAGTGCTTCCTCGGCATGCAGCAGCTCGACATCTTCCGCAAACTCAGTTTGAGACTTTACCCGCAGCTTCCAAAAGACGCGCACATAAACAGGGCTGGCGATAGATAGAAAAGACGGAAATACGCACAACGAGTTCACGTAGATCTTGTACCGCCTTGCCCAGTCGGTTATCAGAATCCTTGATCATTCTGTGTGACTCTTCCAAGATCCTTCTCTGATCGGCGTATTGTCGTAACATGAGCTTCAGCCTCTCATGAATGTAAAATGACCTTGTCACGCACGGCACTTCTAACATCCCACTGTTCAGCATTATCCGCGATAAGCTTATCAACTTTCCGCTGTTGTTCTTCTGCTTCTTTTGCATACAGAATATGTTCTTTTAACAGCCTGAGAAGTCGTGTTAGCGCTTCGACCATTGAGTCGCTATTCTCACCTTTTCGCCACGCCCGACTTAATGTTCAGCTGGCGGTGAACGGCTGGCTTATTCGACATAATAGTGATTAATAGAAGTGGCAAGATGGTCTTTGCCTTTCAAGCGTCGTGAATTTGAACTATCTTATCGATCCGCTGCATCTGGATCGACCTCATCGATAAGGTCATAGTGGCTCTTCCGCCGCTCCAAGGACCCTTGATTCAAATCCACATGCATGTCCTTAGGATTAAACAATCGATTGAGTGGCAAATAATCGATCGAATCATTCGCAAATGCATGTTGACCGCATAATCTCAGTATCACTCCAGAAATTCTGTTCGGAAGGCGGAAGAGTCGATTCATTGCTTGAGATATAGTATGACAATTCTACAGATGCAGTACAGCACGCGCTCGCCAGTACAAGACAAGTACAACTGATACCTACAAGAGCTTGATGAAGAATCGACAAAGAGAATGCGTGTGGAAATGAAGCGGCAATGAGACATGATATCAAATCGAGTAGTGCAAGTGATGTGCAGCAGACCAGTGGCAGTATGAACCAGAGCGTGAGGATAATCGAAGTGTCAGGAATGTCGACGACCAATGGATCCAGTACCCGCAAGCGAGAGTGGACGGAACGTCAAGAACTGCAACAGTGACCAACTCCAATATCGCCGTATGCTTCCGGCGCTCAAGTCTCCTCAGCGCACGCTGCATTTGACTAGCAAATGAGGTACAGAGATGACGAGCTGCTCAGAAACGTGGAAACGTTGATGTGGAAAATGTAGTCGTTGTTCGTAAACACCCTTCGAAAACAAGACCCTCGCTATGCCAACCCAAGTGGGCGGTAACCGACAATTGCTGCACCACAGACATGCAATGCTGTGGTCACCATGCGTTATCCGCGAGATAGCTGGATGATCTCGCGAACAGGAGAGGAATCATGAAAAGCGGTGATCAGTCGCCCGGATCATGACAAAAGGTGATAATAGGATGATAATAAAACATGCCGAGCGTGCTAGATGCGGTATAATCTTCATAGGACGGAGATGAATGATAACGTAACATTCCAGAAAGGCATAGGATCGTAAGAATGTTGCCAATGATGATGTGCCTGTGTATCGGCGCGCACGAGGCACGTACCACAATGAAGTGGTCGTTCGTCTCAGTGCGAGAAGGATGAATGGGGACGGAAGGGGGAGAACAGAGGATGATGGTGATAACAAGAAGCGCACGCAGAGGCGGCGAAGCATGCACACCACTCGCAGAAGGGTGTGTCCAAGAGCCTCAAGCTGCCCTGCGGTCTTGTGTCAGTATCGTGTCCTCCACACATCATCCGTATCCAGTCGGTATCCGATCTTCATCGTCAAGGTCCATCGATGCATAGCAGTCGACGAACAAGCGGCGCAAGCGCCACTAGGCGATCCTAGAAACCTGTCCAAAATGGAGAGAACGTCACTGACGCTCAAGCACCATCCATGCGACGCAGGAAGACATAACGATGCGTAAGAAGTTCATGAAATAAAAAATGCGTGCTAAGTGTCCATTGTGTATGCGTGAAACCTGTAGTCCAGCGACAGGCATTCCAGTGTCGTGTGTGATCATGCGAATAAACAATGCTGATAATGTAAACCGACGGTGCTTTTCTTTGCGGATTTTCGAGCTTCTCCGTGTCAGCGCAGCAATCAGAAATTTGACTGTGATTGCTGGGATACTGCTGCAACGGCGGCAGCAGCAGCGGCGTGACGTTGCTCGGCGGTGCCAAGCATCAATGCCTCATTGACGCTAGGTACAAGGTCAGCTTGTGTTGCAGTTGCAGCAGTTGAGGATAAGCTTACGAGCGAAGTCGCTGTACTTCGGCCTCAGCCTGTTGGAGTCTCGTCTGGAGCTGCTGAGCGGTCATCTCGAGGTACTTGACGTGAGTCGTAGCGCGGTCTAGGAGCGAGACCTTGCTAGACTTCTGGTTGGAGACCGGAAGAGCATCCTTGAGTCTGCGGTAGCCGTCCCGAAGCTCATCCCGACGCCTCTGCTCTGACTCGATGCGTTGACGACGAATTGTCTCGCGGCGCATGTCAGTGCTAGCGTTAGCAGGGATGGAGGGCTGGAAATCGTCATCTTCGTCATCAGAGTCGTCGTTCCTTGACTTTCTCCGCGTAGCCTTGGTAGCAGAGCGCGTGGTAGGCGCCGCAATTGGGTTGAAGCGGTGCGACCGCGGCACGGCAGCGGAGTAAGGAACAGAGTGGACAGAGGAAGGGGAGTGAGTCCCGCTTCCGCGACTGCGCCTGCCAGAAGTCAGGCCATCTGACGACAGCTCGCCACCACTGAGGGAGTACACAGCGGGAGGCGAGATGCCATTGTCGGGGGGCGTGTAGGGGCGCCCTGGCGAAGCAGTTGTGTATGACGTGCTGGATGAGTAAGAATACTCGCCAATGGAGTTGGTGAGATTCAAGGAGTTGAAATCCAGACGAGGAGACGATGACGAAGGTCCAGGAACTAAAAATAGAACACGGTTAATTATTGTATTCGTGTGATGTATGAGTCATATTATACTAACGGGACATCGTAGAAACACCATAGGGGGACTGAGGGTACTGCAAGTACGGCTCGAGGTTGGCAATCGAGTCATATGCAAAGGGTCCGTCCATGAAGGGGCTACGGGGGTGCTCGAGGAGAGTTGATTCCATGACAAAAGTAGGCTTGGGTAAAGAAAAAAAAAAGTGTGTCGGTGTACGGAAGGCGGGTGCTTGCACTGCAGCTAGGTGGAGATGATCGTCAAAATAAGCTGGCACTGAAATACGCTGGGATCCTGTTACTTTTCGTTAGATTGAACGACCAAAGACAAAAAGGCGCACAAAGAATTGCTGACTTACGTGAGATGCAGAACAAAAGACCCTTGAGCCGACTGCACAATAGGACAACAGAGCGAGTAAGAAAAAAAAAGGTCGGGGAGGAGGAATAGGGAAGGTAGTCGGATTCGAGGATTTGAAGAAGAAGGGAATGGAGGACTTGTTAAGTTTTGATTCCGTCTAAATATCCCTGGCGTAAATTGCTTGGTAGAACTTGATTTAGAATGTAAATCACACGTTACTAAATTTGGAAGTTGTGGTATTCCCGCTATGCCTCGTGTTTGTGCCTTCAACCCTTCATGGCCAAAAATGATTTCGGTATTTCTAGTCCCTGTATTCTTCTCTGTAGAGCGGTTCCTATCTTTTCACAAACGGGGCTTTCATTGACAAGCATCTCTTCCCACTCTTGCCTCCTTAGTTTAGAAATTTTTGCCTCGTTGTCCGGATCCTTTCCTGAGCCAATCCTAATTCAAGGCTAGCCCCCCACTTGCCATCAGATCAATTCCAAATCAGCATCAACCCGCTCAGGCTCTTGCATGTAATTTGTAGCATCCATTTCCCTCCATTGGTCTATTGGTAAATTGTCATTCTCCATTCTTTCACTTCTTGCCCGTTACCCAACCCTTCCCCCCGAGCGTCAGTCAAACTCACCCTAAGCTAACTTTTTTTTTCTCTGATCGTCTAGCCCATTCGCTACCCTATTCACTTATTTCATGTCGCTTCGTCCTTCCTTCGGGTTCCCCCTAGTCCCCCCAGAACTCCAAATCCCGATCGTCTCGTTCTCAACCCTGACGCATTGCATCATTATCTTGCCCGCTGTGCCGCGGATTCGGCCAATATTATTTTCTTGTTAGACCGGTATTATTGTTATCTAGATCCGGCTGGCCAAGGAAGGAGCCTTTCGGTGACCCCAGTAGCCGCCCCTGCTATCAGACGCATCTCTGCTGTTTGTTCCAGTCTGGTCCTCTACTTCGGCTCAATCAACGTTTTTTTCTTGACACGAGGATCACAAACCTCACAACGTTTTCGTTCATCCCCCCGCTACTCGCGCTAACTTTATAAATTGAGATCCATACTATGCTCCGATCAAGCACCGTCTTTCTCGGCAACTATTGGTATAATTTAATATGTCCTGTCACCCAGAGCTAGTATTTCACCTACTTGGCCATACTCAGACTGATCACATGAGCCTCGGAATGCCTGCTGTGCAATTATGATCACCCAGCCGATGTAAACGCACCGCTGAAACTTATTATTCGTTGAAATCTATTATTCTCCCAAGGGCTTAAGGCGTTGCTAAACGCGATGAGCAATGCCGTGATTTCAACCTTCCCTGACAATATCGCGGCGGTAAGTCAGAGAACTTCATTATAACATGACACCACAGAATAATTACCCCTTTCATGTCCATAACGAGGCGCAGTTATTATACTCGAATTATGTTACGCCGTGGGTCCGTGTTTGGTCCGCCGGTCTATGTAATCGAATACCTCATCCATAGCCACGGTGGGTCTGAGCGCGCGTTCTTTTGGGGATAGTCCAAAAAACATGCCATGTCTGGTCACGACAGAGTCCTTTCCGCCAATGAAAGCTCGCATCTGATCATACGAGTGAGTTTGACTTCAAGTGAACTGATGCGTGCATGACTTGAGAAGGGCGGTTGATCAATCACATCAGATGACGTTAGTGAGAAAACGTAATTAGACTTTAAGGAAAAACACGCACCAGAGGCGATGCCCGCTTGACTACACAGCTATCAGCTAGTCCGAGTGTCTCGCACAGACCTATGGGACACGACTAGAGTCGTATGCTGCGGACCATACCGATAGAAGAATTCCGTTATGCGTCATTCATATCCCAGTAGATGCTGAGCCCTGCACAAACCTCTACCGTTGTGGAATGGACGGGTGAGAAACCTTTCCCCTGATCACAGGATCACAGCCACAAAGGTAGGAAGCATGTGGGTGTACATGGATATTCCGGGTGAACGAAAAGACGGCCGGATGAGTCCAACAAGAACAAGCAAAGTTCAATATGACCACTTTGTAGCAGGAAAGAAGCGCAAAACTGGTCACGCAATCCACTGAGAATGCACTGCATCGCTCCATAAGCATCTAGCCTATCCTCGGATCGGAGGATTGTGAGAGGTTTCGCTCGCCGGTGATCTACAAACAGCTTCGCCCGCGTACTACATAGACCCCGCCGCGTATCATGCAAGCAAGAAGCAGGCAAAGTCGAAGCGAAGATAGGTACGACGTAAGCAAAGCGCATCAGCTGCGAGGCCCAGTCGATAAGACTGACTGTCAGCCTATCAGCAGCCTCGTTTTGACTGAACGAAACCCATGTAAGATCGACGGTTAAAATTGTTGATTCTAGTGCACGGAAAAAAGTAAGCGATTAGTTTCATGAGTGGTGACTTATCGTGAGTATCAGACCACAAGTGGTTCTGTTCCATTCTGGAAGCATAGAACAAACAATGGCGATATGAAGTAGTAAGCCCCTAGATCGGACATTTACTATATCGCAGATTGAGCGCAGTCTCGAGGGAGTCGAGTCACAAGTAAGAGCCGCTTCAAAACAGCTCCTCGCTGTGTTCATAGCGAATCAATGAAGTGGTGGAAGAGCAACTGTATTCCGTTTCGCAGGACCTGTGGAGCAAGTGTTCGGTTAGAAAAAACTCAACTGGAAAGAGACTGAAAAGGCAAGTGTGATAGTAAGCGTGTCACGCCTTCTCGTCACACGTGTAACACAGAATCTTGCCTTGCCCCCCGCAATGCCCCCGCGTCACTTTCAGCTCGAGAGATCGCCTTTCCGATTTCAAGCCAGGAATATTTACGAACACGAGGGGATCTGACCTGATCTCCCTAGCAGGAAAGGTGATATCCGCCCTGCGCATGGGTACGTGATGCGGCCTCAATCTTCACCGCTAGCTAGTCACTTAGGTCAACCTAGTCCCCCCATCTCGTTAAAAGCACTCGGTCTCACGCGCACGATCCAATGCCTCGCATGACGGCGTGTTCGAAGCTCTACTTGCTGAACTTTGTAATGAGCGCGCATTTTAAGCTCATCCTGTCACAATAGTCGAAGCAAAGACTCGTTTCAGTGTTCACACAGCTCCTAAATCACTCAATTGTCCGCTGTGCGGCAATTCTTGTGATCCCTCCGGGAAGGCCGTAGGCCCCGGTACACGGACGATGGTCATTGATCTAGTCAGTAGTGCCCAGAGGTTCCTGATCATCTCCTTGTCGATATGGACGACATCTCTTGACTATGAAACGCTTTGCACGGATCAGGATGTCTTTCGTCACCCTTTCACGTCTATGAAAAAACACCCGTTCTCTCTGCGATGGAACTGCCAATGGCACTTCTTCGCTATCCAAGATTCATCTCCGCTGAACTTATCGAGAGTGGCGGCCCATTCTGGAAGGAGCTAGCACCTACTATTTTGGTAGTGCTTCTTCCATCGGCGATGAATGTCTAGATTTATGGTTCGGGACCGGTAAAGCTCGACGTTTGGCGTTGAGGACTGCATTTCGTCAGGTACATTCTGCGGGCAGAGGCCTAGCCCTCATAGGATGTTTTGGTAACAACTTTACTTGCCCTCCGCGCACCACTAATACTACCCGCTGTCTAGTTTCTGAGACGTGGAGCCATTGCTTAAAATCATATCCGCATCAGTGGAGAAGAGCTCCACCTCTATGCTAAGAATATGAACCCAGAGTGCCCAATTCTGACTATACCTTATCCGAGGACTCAAGAGTCTAATTGACATGGATGTCAGAGCCCGGAGCCCCGGCTCCCCGGGGATCATCTTCTTTTCTGTGCAGCCAATCGTGAGTCACTAGAAGTAAGCGAAGCCAGAGGGCATCTTGCTTATTTCCCGCCGTATATGCTGTCGTTGTAGCTCGTCTGGGCTGAGTGGGTCAAAATCCGAGGGTTGCAGCGAGGCATTTCGCTACCGGTGTCCCGACGACCGTGCACTACATGATTGTCTGGACGTCGAACGATCAAGTATGAGATCGGTCGATCACACATGCTACTTGGTTTTGCCCTTGGTCAAGGTCTAGCCTTCGTACAGGAATGAGGACAATAGAATGATATAGAAACCAGAAAAGCGCGAGGTGTTGAACAAACTACTGTACTGACTACAGATGATAGATCATATCTTCGGGGGCTGTTCCACAACTTCCTTCGGTAGGCACCTTTGTATCCAGCCCTCTCCTAGAGAGGGCACCCGCGGCAACAACAGCTTTCATCAAGAAAGCCAATCCGTCTGCCTCAACTGAAGAGACAGCCGACCATCCGGTCGAAATGTGCTTCAGCGAGTGGGTAATATAATTTGGTGAACTCTTTCCGTCGGTTCCCGTTGAGTGAGTTCGTGCAGTATTCGTCAAGAATGAGTTCGTTCAGTCGTGGGGGGTTTCGTAGCCTGCGGTCGTAGCAAACCGCACCTATAGCGTATAACGGTGGATGTACGCGTCACGTGATAGATGATGGATGGATGAATAGATGTTTAGATGCAGTCGTGAGAAGAGAATACATGTTAGTGATAGAATGGGATGAGTGGGCCCGCATACTTGGCGGTTTGAGGTTTAGCTTCGACGGTCCACTTGGGACTGGGACGTTACGAGGTGATGTGGGGCGAGCCAATATCTCAAGCGCCTATCGATCAACGAGACGAAGCACGATTGGAGTAATCAAGCGCTTCCTCGGATCAACAGGGCGAGAATTCGGATCGATCCTGCGACATCAAGTTGTGTGGGAGGTCAAACGAAGGGCGAATTGACGATAAGACAGCGCATAGCGCCGAACACGTCCCCAGCGCCTATGGCTCGACCTGCAACGTCCAAAGCTAGATACCTCTCAACAACTCCCACCGCTGAGCCGCAAAACATGAATAAGAAATACAGGATGTGCAGTGAAATAAGATGCGGAAAATGAAAATGGATGAAAGCAGCGTCCGTTGGAAATGGTGTGAGCCACAGCACCTCAGTAATCTGAGGCAGCAGGACTGCGCGAATCCTCTCGCGGAGGTAGTTGACCTTGAACATGAGCGAGAGAATGAGCGGGCATCCCAGGTTCAGGAGGAGGTGACAAGGGTCGAGCATCGACACCATGAATATTGCCAGGCGAGGGGGAGTTGCTAGTGCCAAGCGAGATTTTCTCGTTGACTGCACGAAGGCGCTGTACCTCCTGTTCCAACAAAAGGAGACGAGCCTGCATCTCCTGTGTCTGCTTGTCCAGTAAGATGATGTGATTCGTTGCTGAACGCCACATCGTCAACCATCTATTGTGGAAGAGATTATGATTGATCGTCTTACCTCGTTCGAGTAGCGACACCTTGCTACTCTTCTGGTTAGAAACTGGTAAAACGTCCTTCAATTTGGCATAGCCATCGCGTAATTCGTCTCTGCGCCTTTGCTCAGCCTCAATTCGCTGTCTGCGTGTTGCCTCCTTTCTGGTGTGAGCCAGGTTTTCTACGTATGTAGCGCCCATGTTGTCTTCGTCGTCTGAGTCGTTTAAGGAACGAGCACGGCCACGTCGCCCGGAAGAGCTAGTGGTAGGGGAAGGGGTGGGGTTGTAACGAAGAGATTGGCGATGAACTAAACTAGGTCCTCGTGATGACGACGGGGATCCTGTCCCGCTGCTGTTTCTCGAATGGTGGTGGTAAAGGCCGTCCGCTGATGTGTCAGATCCTGAAATGGGTGGGGACAAAGGATCGTACATGTGAGGGGAGGGCGGAGGGGGTGAGCCAGCAGGCAGATTCATTGACACATGTTGTGGCGATGAGGTATACACGGGTGGCGGATATTGATGCGTTTGATGCGTGGGCATGAGGCTAAGATTATGGAACTGCAGGCCTTGATGCAGGTCTGGCGCGGATAGATGGCCTACAAAGAATTGAACATGAGTACATTATCAGATCAACATGTGTTTTAGGTGAGTTAATGGCCTCGAGGAAAAGGTACCCACGAGGATGATGTGGGTTAGGATGCTGCACGACAGGAAAAGACTGCTGGTGCTGCATCGCGTGGTGGTTATACGCAAGGCTGTACGATGATTCTTGCTCGGCTGGGTAGAATCCATAAGGACTTGCATGTCCGAGATTTTGGTTGTGATCATCGGTTATGTGCTGCTGGTGCTGGTGTTGGTGCTGATCCATTGGGCTGCAGTGAAAGTCGTGGATGGGTCGTGGTGTTAAAATGAATCCTGGAGCGCGTAAGGAATATATCGTGAACTAAATGGCAAAAAAAAAGGCTTCAAAAAAATGAAATTGAAAGAAGAAAAGATGAAGCAAAGAATCAAGTAACAATGGTCACCCCCAAAGTCTCCAGACGGGCGTTCTTCAAACCAAACCGTTCACAATATTTACAAGGGCGCTTATTCTTCCCTCTTTATTTGTCTACCTCTAGCAACAATACACTATAGAAAAAAAAATCGTTCAGGTCGTCTCCTCAACCAAACAACCTTCTCTTGTGCTCCCCATTGTACCTGGACTTCACCTAAACACCACTCGGCTTAATCCAAGCCGGCGGGACCGTTAGGTATTTTTACCCATTCTCTGATGCCTCGAGGCTGCCGTGTGTGCGTATATGTTCTACCACTGGCACGATCTAAAGATGAACGTGCTGCACCCAACTACGATTGCACATCAGCTGAGACCACTATGAACTTCTACGATGTTGAAGAACGAATTTCAGAATGTTTTTTTGATTCATCAACTCTTCGGATGACTCGATTGAATGGAAGAAAAAAAAACTACGGCTGCCGAGCCTCCGATCGTTCCTATCGATAGAGAGCAGTCGATAATGAATTGATAGACACTCCAAAGGTGCAACTTCCGCCGACATTTCATTTCCGGTCGTATGGAGTTATATGGTCGTGGACTGGGTCACCTGCTAAACACATCAAGGTTCTGACGGTTCTTTAGCGTCAACGAGGAGTTGTCAGCCTTCCAGATTCTACGTCGGAATCATGTCGGATGTCAAATACTCCAAAAAATTGGAACGGAGATGTTCGGCTCACTAGAGGTCAAAATGCGCCAACTTGATCGATAAAGTCTGAAGCCAGTCAAGTGACGAATTGTTTTCTACCTCATGATTATTGCGGATGCTTACCATAATATCGGTAGTAAACAATTGCAAATGGGGAACTGAATGACTATTCTCCCGTATCTGAAGGGCAGCCATGGGAAATCACTGTCTTAAGAATACGATTACCTGGAAGCTCTATGTCACCATATCTGAAGCTCGATTGATAGTTTCTTCCACTACTCTGCGCACGTTCCGCGATGGGGATGGTTAGACTTCGTAGTTGAATCGCGTGGTTTTTGCAAGTTCGAGCACCGTAACGGATGATATGCTGAATGTCCATTGCATATCGCACCCGCCTCGCCCCGAGCGAAGTGTGTTTTGAATTCGATGCGGGCTTTCTTGTATACGTGGATTGATATCCTATCGCCAAGAACGTGGCCCACTACCAAACCATTAGGACCCTATTTAGGCGTACTCTTGGCCCGGCGTAGCAGAACCAAGTAAATGTACGCTTCGCTGTTCCAACCGGGCATCCCGCGGTCAAGAGCGTCCGAGAGCATCAGCACCAACGAAATGAGAACCTTAATACCACCGGTCAAGTCCACGGGGAAACGAATCTCCCTTCCAGAAGAGTAGTCAAATGTAAAGTGGTTAGGGACGCCGATGACTCAGGGGCCAGGGATGAGGTGGCGGCGGCGGAAGATTATTGCATAGAAGCAATGACAACTCCATACGCAGTTCTTTTCCTATGTTAGCGTGGGCGTACGCGACACAAACATACGGATGGCTGTGAACGTGAGATTTGTGATCTGAAAGACGTCCCGACCATTCTCATCTGTCACAATTCAGTAGAACGGGTATGAAAAATTCTACCGCGGCTGCCATGTACGTCATCTGTCTCCGAAACAGCGTCGTTTACTGGTGCGTCGGCATTACCAATGTCGTGCGACATTGAAGATGGGGCGTAAGTTGTGGGCGCGTGCTGTTCACTGTGACCACATCAGTTTCAACGATAATTAAACTCACAAATGACCGTTGCTAATTGATGCTGACACGCGAAATGATCTGTGTTTGAATAGATTATTATTAGCATGTAGTCCACAATTGAGCTCGGGGAAGGTAAGTGAGAGCCTCTCTTAGGTATTTCAAGAAATGGGGGGGAATTCAGGTACGACTGGGAGGGGACAAAAGATATCCTGGTTGCCGTGCGGCCTCAATTCTTAGATGTTATTGTAGTCGTCGAGCACGGCGAGCCGCGACACGGACAAAGATACGTCTAGGAGTAGAAATCGTTTCCCACAGTTGTTGAGGGAAAGTTTGAAGCAAGCTTGAAAGTGCCTCACAAGTCTTAAGGTACGACTTAACCTTTATCTCCAGCGAGGTGATACTGGCGACGGCGACGGCCACGACGACGACGAGCGGTTATTTCATGATTTTCCCAGAATAGGCGCCCCAATGTTCGTTCATATGTTTGACTTCACATGTATGGTCGCCTTGCTGACCCTGTGTACCATGATGCATGCAGACCATTTCATTTTATCACCTAGGCTACTGCTTCTAACACCGCTCAGTGTGGAGCTCCAGCACTATTTCGCTTTACTCGCTTTTGTTGAGTTGCCAACAGGTGTATCCAGTTTATTCTACTCCGTGTCATGTCAAAAGTCACGCCCACAGAACGGGATTCCCGTGTCTCAGGAAGCCCATCTAGTATTCAGCCGGGATGGGCCCCGCCTCGTTCACCTTTACCCCCGCATCGTCTTGCAAAGATAGCTAATGCCCTTGGAGTCTCTATGCCTTCTCCTGCTACGCCTAATTCGTCTACTCCATACTTGTCTCCTTCCTTCTCCGGCGGATCCCCCTCCGCAAGTAATGCTGATCTACCCTGGCGTGTCACGACCCCGTCTATTGCATCTACTCATAATATCGGATCTTTTGCGTCTTCATCTCAGTCCAAGTTCCTGCTTCATGTCATTCCACCTCTTCACCTCCTTCACGACTTCGATGCATCTGACCCCTCGGAGCATGCGCTTCCTCCTTCTACTGCGTCAGGATATCACACGCAGTTTCGACGCGGTACTCTCGTAGCTCTACAGCCTTCGTTGCAAGCGCAACTTATTGCCATTGCTAAAGAATATGCTTTACCTAGCACAATTGGCCTCATCCTTTACCTTATCACAATTTCCCCGCAGAGCCGTCAGAGTAGTCCGATGCCTTTTGCGACCCCTGCTTCGGGAAATGAGGATGCAGAAGAACCAGGTCCCCGTCTCTCCGAAGAAATCTGGAAACATATTTGGGGCCGAGTTCTAAAAACTGAGCGCGACGAAGCTCTCGTACTTTCACGGGGACCAACCCCCAGTCCTTACTGGTCTAGGTCTAGGGTTAGATTCCTCGGGCCATTCCAACTTACGCCCCCTGCTCACCCCCTTGCGGACGGAAACGCCGCAACCGCAACCTCTCGCATATCCAATTACTCCTTCGTCCACCGCTTCTTCAGTGTCCGATATTCGATCTCACTCTAAATCTGCAGCTCTATCGTCGTCATCAATTACACCCTCCGAACCAGATACCCCTGATACCTCACGTTCAGTCCGATCACGAAATAACTGGGATTGACCTGCCAGGTCTTAATTCAGCTTCTATTATACCTATACTCGCGAAAGTGGAGTTCGATATTGACCGACGGAGAGCAGTGTGGTACGAGCCATGGCTGCGTGGTCGTCGAATGACGCATGCTAAACGTGCCGAGAGTCGTCAAAGTAATCGAGCACGCTCTCAATCACGTGCGGAAGGAGATGGAGATGGGAAGCGTATGCCGTTCGACCTAAGACTAGTGGAGAGGATGCAGAATGCAAGTTCTGTACTCAGCTTTACTGCGTCACAGTCTTCGAGGGAGGAAGGCGGCACTGGCGGGTATACTCCTCTGTCAGATTCCACGGACGAAGCAGTTGGAGAGGACGCTGCAACACATGTGACTGATGTCTGTCATCATGACCCGCTGGTAGACGAGGACACGGCAACACGTGTAACTGATGTCTCTCATCACGATCCTCTGGTAGACGAGGACACGTCAACATATGTGACTGATGTCTCTCATCACGATCCTCTAGTAGACGAGGACACGGCAACACATGTGACTGACGTCTCTCACCGCGATCCTCTGGTAGACGTCTTCGGCACCGATGCAGACGCCTGGGCTGACATGCGCGCTGAATCGCCGGAAAATCAGCGCGAGGTCAATCCCAATGTAGTCGAGCTTGCGTTGGATGCATCCGCACTTACTGCTTTATCTGAACATGAAGTATCGGGAGATGAGGTGGATGATGCGGAAGAGGTTTTGGACATCATGCGCAGGATGTCAAAGCCCCCATTGACCCTGTCGATACCACCCTTACCAGGCTCGCAGCAAATATCATCGACACCCTCCTCACCGAAGTCGCAGCAGATATCATTGCCCACCACGACAAATGCTAAGAAGTCGGTCCCCCCTCCTTTAGTCTTTGCTCCTAAGGAAGCAAGTAATGACCTCCTGCTGCATATTGGACCGAGCCCAATGCTATCATCTTCCAGTGGGCGTGACAGCACGAGTCTGCCTTGTGCGACTCCAAGAGGAATGCCGATTACGGATGAAACGGGTAACGATGATGGACTCTCCCTGGCCATGGAGCAAGAATATATGCGATCACGGAGTCCTACCGAAGAAAAGCGCGGTGGCGCGGTTTTTGAGGACCTCAATCTTGGTTTAGATCTTGGAGATGAAGACGAAGAGGTGCGTTTCCGCTATCAGTCCCATGCGTCCTGACTGGAATCTGTTCGTAGTACGACGAAAATGATCCGAACGATCGACGTAGAAGCCAGTATCTCATGAGAGCCAAACTTGATGAGATTGAGCGGGTATGCCAGTAATGTACATGCTCATCTCGTGATTCTAACATCTAGGAAACTAGACTTTAGCACAATTTTCTCCGAGACAGCTGAAAACCGACGACTTAGACGACGAAGATATCACGATAACCCATGCCCGATCTAAGTCACTCCTCGCACTTCATGCGGGAGTAATTCCGAAATTATCAACTGACCATATTCGCGACATCCCGGCGAGAGGGTGAGTCCAATCACAGCTCTCATTAAATTTTTTCGGCTCAAGCAAGCCCCAGAAACTCCAATATTAATGGGCGCGTCGATGCAAGCGAGAAATCGTGGCCTGCTGTCTCCTACTCATTTATCGCTAACAAGGTATCGCAATCCCCAAGCTTGCAATCACATCGGCCTGCCGATCTCCCTCCGTCACCACCTCGGCTCGCTGTCAATGGTGTGTCGACGGGTGCCCCAAAATCGTTCGCTCCACCCTCGCGATCAGCCTCACCCAATTCTTTCTCCACAGAGACCAAGATCCGCAAACGAGATTTGGAGTCGTCCATTTACCCGCCACCCTTGCTCCCTTCATTTGGAAGGCAATCGGACATGTCGTCTGACTCCCCCATACCGTTGTCTCCTGATCCCTTTGGGCGGTACCCCTCTTATCCCGAGTCAGAGTCACAATCTACCCCAACATATTGGGATCCTGCAACCGGACAATTCACTAGTATTCCTGCTGAATCTAGACCATCTGTGGATGAGGGCTCTGTTGCTTCCACAACACCCTCCAGTCGGTTCTCTGCTGACTCAGCGAGTTTTTCAATGGATGCTGCAGTAAACACTGCAAAAACTTCTCCTCTTGTCAGCGTCAAGACCTTCAAGAAACTTTGGCGTAGAAGCAAGTCCACGTCCGTTTCACAACCTCCCACGCCAAGTGCTGGACGGACTTCGTTCCAGGTATCCGCGCCGCCAGTTCTCCCGTTGCATGATCAAACCGGGCCGCCTCCACCGCCGCAAAGAGTATTACCACCTGTGCCTGCGACGGCTATGTCACGACCATCATTAACACGTACACCGTCTCCGACAACTCCTTCGTCAGAGAAGACAAGCGTTCGTAAATCCATTCTCAAGACCTGGAAATCGGTATCAGGTGCCACTGCATCTTCTAGTACTCCTTCAGAACCGAAACGGGATACTGAAAGACCTGTGTCTAACGAGACTATAAAGCCTCGAAGACCGAGCATCTTGGACGCTGGGGTACCGCCAACCCCGAAACTCGCTGAACATTACCTGCATTCCAATCACGCCCGAACGGGCAGTGGTAGTGGTATTTTTGAGCGAAGGAAGTCTGCTGGACGTTCTAAGATGGGACCTTCATCGAACTTTTCGACGTCATCTCAAGATGTTGCCTTCTCAAGGACATCATCGTCTATGCAACCTCCATCTCCTGCTCGCTCCCTGCAGTCTGCTACTTCTCGCTATTCCCAAGTAGATGGTAGTTTTGAAACGGCACAGTACGAGTTAATAACCCCGCCCAGAGTATACCCAAACTTGTCTTATCCCTATCAGACACTTGATCAAGATTAGCCTTCGTTCTTGACAGATAGGGTCACAGTTACTGTGATCGATTGATCGTCAGTCGTTGCTTGGTTCTTATTCGCTTTCGAGTCAACGTCGCATCCTTACATTACAAACATATTGTTGCTTTGCTTCATTATCATATTTTATTGCTTTCGTTGCATCATAAACTTCACTGGGGCAGAATCAAGAACTTGGCAGTCTGACATAGGTACATGCTAAGCATAGCTCTAGGGAGGTATCTACACGATCAAGAACTTCAATGAAATGCAAGCAACCACAATGCTTGTGAAGAGCAGTAGAAGCTGAAACACCGCAGACATAGACCAACGGTCATCCAGTCTGAGGATGTTTTCTCGTCTGTCATCATCATTCACAAAGACCCTGTAGCGATGGTTGACCATGCTCCATTCAATGCTGCCCCTAATCCAATCTACCAGACCATCTGCGAATGCTGCAACTTGCTTATCTCCTCCTTCGTCACCAAAGCTTGGGAGCGCATCTCTGCAGGCGTTGAAACGATCCAAGGCAACCTGAAATAGCTTGCCTGCGTGATCAAATCTGTCTTGAAGATCGAGATGCTGAGTAGTCGGGTCCTTCTGAATAACGGTAATGATATTATTCAGAGCTCCGTTATCGCCACGTTCCTTTTTAAACGAATAAATGTCCTGAAGCAATCATTAAATCGGTTAGCATCAGCAACGCGTCGAGATATCTGGGGAGACAAACATTGGCGAGGTACACCATATCGAGGGCACTATTCTCCATGTCTGCCACAACAGGATGTTGCAGGACATGCTCTGGCAAATATAGCCGACGAGTAGACCGTATCAAAACAAAGCAAGGCCGAGTACCGACGGTCTCTCTTCGCATGATCATGTACGAAGCGATGCAGCGGGTCGCTGCGATGTCCTTTGATGCTTCACGATCGAGCGCTTCTTGTATGGTATTCTTTGCGAATTCAGCATTAGACTGTATGAATTCGGGCCAGTGGTATGGATCTACAGCATCTTTCAAGCGTGCTACCATTTGTCCTGGAACAGTTCGTCAGAACGGTATAAACATAGAGTTGTCAAGCTACTTAGACATGAGTTTGATGAACGGGTGACGGTGTCCCTTGCCAGCTTGAGGGTCTTTGAGGACATCCACCCACAGTTCAGAAATCTTCTGAGCCACTTCGCTCGAACATCGATCGCTGTATCATGCAGTCAGCACAGAGTCAAGACACCAGTGACATCCTGCAGCTCACGTGAGTTCTTCAAGCATAAACGACATTGTCATGTAATCGAGGATTGCTCTTAATTCTTTGGAGCTGGCCTCAGGCCACGCAAGTGCCGCAAGTAGAGGCATCTCTGCATTGGCAACTCCCTTCGCAAGTCTAGTCAGTACACCCTTGCGTCTGTACGATAGCGAAACTTACTTTTGAGACAAAATAGCCAATAGTATCTCTGACCCATTGTTCGTAACCGTCCTTTGCTTTTTTGAAGCCAGGACTGATGGCAGGTCCTGTCCTCTTAGGACATACAGAGAGCATGTCTGGAAGTTGGTAGACTCCGGAGGGCATTTTCGGATGTGTTTAGAGAATGTCTCCGAGTCATCTTGAACCATCATCTTTATACTCAAGCTTCTGGTGACAAGATATCCTTTTATCAGGCCCTCCGACTGGGGAGGATTGAAGTGCAACCAGACCACTGAAGGAGATGCGAGGTACAGAGCAACTATGTTGAATCAAGGTGAAACATTGTTGGTTGCCTACCGATATAGAGCCAATATTGGCATTCCCGCCCACCGATGGTGTACTGCAGTTACGATCTGTGTGGCGAATGAAGCGTAAACACCAAAACACACCACATGCACCAGCTAGCCCACATGAACGGATGGTGGAAGTAACGGAAATGCTAGCCGCTCAGTCGGACCCAACTGCCAATCTTGTATCGTTGTGTTTTCGTGTACGAGCCACTTCGGGATACCCACTGGAAGGTCTTATTCGTGAGTACTCTGTTTGATGGGGGAAAACTTACGTTCAAGTAGATCATGCATGGCCGTTTAGAACAGTCACAAACAACTTAAAACGTGTTTCAAGTATGCCAACGATGGCCGAGGATCTTTGTATGTACCCTGATGTGAGTACTCGCTGTGGTCGCTAGGTGAAGTCTGTATTAAGAAGTATAACTCAACAACATACCGGAGAATTCTGATATCTCTCAAAAACTACAAGGCTAGCAGTAAGCATTAAATATCAAATCAGTACGTGGAAGCCTTTGCCTGCGATGACACAAGCATGCGTGGGCCAATACATAGAACTTTGCAAGCCTCGCGGAAACAAGAACGATCTCCGAAACATTCCAATTTTAAACACGAACCTGACCTTCAGTTACGCATAGCACCACAAGAATGAAGATGTGTCAGCCTTTCCCGTATTGTAGGATCAGGCATCAGCTGTCGGCATCTAAACGATCCCGAAGCTGCCATGCGCTGGCATAATCAAGAAGGAACTGTCGTCCTTCTTTTACGGTCTGGTTGGAGGAGACTAATTGTAATGCGAACAGCCCATCGGCAATATTAATGTTCAGCATGGATACGGTCCAGGCGGAGCTTACTACCTAAGCGACGGATGCACTTGAACCAGCAGACGCAACGAGGGAGGCCGCCTATGTAATGTTTGCCATTTTCATAGGCACTCAGTCAGAGCCAGCTGACAACCTCGTATCTGTAAATGAGATCTGGGGTATACACACTCTCTAATTTTCGTGCCCATTGGAAGGTCTTGTTTGCGATAGGCTCCCCATCGAGAACACGATAGTCATTCCTTCGTCCTAGTTCGTGAATAAGTACTCTGAGACTGTTTGACGGAACAAGGCTTACGTCCAAATATACCGTCACTCGATATGCATGGCCCCTTGGAACAGTCGTCGCTAAACAAGTTAAAAGCCTGTGTTTCAACTTTCGGCCATCGGCTAGGCGGCATACTTGAAAGTAGCGCATCACAAGTATGTCAATTAGTCGATGGTTGTGGATCCCTGTATGCACCCTGATGATTGGGCGCTCGCAAGTCGCTGTGGCCGCTAGTGAAGTATGCATTAGTGATCCAAGAAGTATATCACTGGCCCAAGAATCATGATATCGTTCAAGACAAGAAGTTGTCAAGAAAAGAACAGTCTTGGTTCGAGAAGTTTTTAAACACGAACCTAACTGAAGTTCTCCGCCTTCACGCATAGCACCGCAAGAATAAGATAGTCGCTGGTGTGACTTGAAAAAGAAGGAATTACTATCTTCCTTCTTTCAAGTTCTGGCTTGGGGAGACTAGGCGTGTAAGCGCTTGAGCCTTTCATGTATTATGCAGAAAATACACAAACGACCCAAGCGCTCACACGCCTACTGAAAGATCTCGAAACCGCCACTCGCTGGCGAATGCACCAGCATAAGTCATCCAAACATCGTCGTGAGATTCAATTCGAACTAGAGTACGGGTATGCTCAATACTAAACTTGACCATCAATTTGACGGTCAAAAATCATGTTCTGTCGAGTCCTTCCCAATAGCAGACGTGCTTGACGATCCCGCAGACACGGTCTGGATTATCGAATCGATATAGTTGGCGCCACTCCTGTATTATGAAGATAAAGGTCGACAACATATGGAAGCGAGTTGGGAAAGGACGAACCACTTTTGATGGGTGAGGACGTCGCAGCCTATTTCTTTCTCTTTGCGTTGTACGAGTTCTACGTATGCGAGCATACCGTCATCTTTGAACCGTGCAGCGAGCTCAGCTGGGTGGACATCGGTAAACGACAAGTCTTAATATCCAAGAGGAAACGCACCAGTAGCAGCTGCATTGCTGTGCAGCCCAGCCAGGGAGACTAGTTGGAAAACAAACCTAGGTTCGTGGATAAGCTAGTCTCCTTTGCAGTAAAATGCTCATATCGTACCCTTCCTTTGCAAGATTCCATATGAAGTCCTTGAGATTTGCATCTGCTCAAGCCGGTCGCGCGCTCAGCCGAAGAACGCTACTATTCGGGAGTGACCTACCGCTGAAGCCTGCCTTCCCCCAGTTAAAGCTGGGGCTCAAGTTGTACACAAACCATTTGCCGGGGTACTTCTCCCTTATCTTTCTCGCAAAACTCCTGGCCTCCTCCAAGTCTGGCGTCCCTGTCTCTAGCCACAACAGGTCTGCATACGGCGCATACGCAAGGGCACGGTCAACAGCTGCCTGAATGCCACCAGTAGTTCGATAGAAACCTTCAGGAGTGCGAGGGACTGCAAAAAATGAGTGAAGACCTCAAAGTGTTGACAGTCGTACTCACAGTCCCAGTCCCAGTAAACATCATGGCCAACAACCTCCCGAGCAATTTGACGTGCATCGAAGTTCGATTTACCGACCACTGATTTCTTGTACTGCTCAAACAGGCCTTGTGGGTTTGAAACACTGCTAGACAATAACACTCGTTCAACAGCTATGTCGCATACTCAATGTGGTTGAACAGAAGATGCGAGTGAAGGCGTGCCTTGATCGAAAGTGAGCAACTCGTTCATGGAATCCCATTCTTCCTCGATTCTGGCTGCATCTGTACTGCTTGTAGCTCGGGCGAGAACTTCACTGAGAGGCTTTCCTTGAGTCGTAGTACCGAGGATATATCTAAGGTGGCGTATTTCAGACTAATATCAAGCACCAAATTAAGACTCACGGGTGATCGATAGGGTCAATGCTAGTGGAAAGAAGTTTACCGCTTTGAGCATCAGTGCGAGCAATGAGTAACATCGGAGAAAGAAGCATGTCAAGCTGAAAACGAGCGGCTACGAGGCGGGAGATATGGGTGCTCGGGGGTACAAGGACCTTCCCTGCAAGGTGACCACATTTCTTTCCGCCGTGAAGTTGATCCTCGAGATGCACGGCTGAGGCACCTGACTCAGCAAATAGTTTGGTGAGTTTCATGACAGCAGATGTGCCTCCATGGCTAAGATATTGTGAGTTGAATATGAATATCAAGTAAGTGGGGTCCTTACCCAGTATCACCGTCGGCAATTATGGGTCGTAAGTAGTCGATGTACGGAATGTCTGGACGTTGTTGAAGCAATGCGGACATACGTTCATCGTAATGTTTTCGGTCATGAAGTTGCTGTGCACGGAATAGACGGTGAACTTGGTTTGGTACAGTTGTATAAGGGTAATCTCTGGGACAGGTAGATGAGAAAAGGTTGATTATGGATATGATCCAGTAGGTGATTACCCGAAATCAGGACCAACTTCGTTATTTCCAGTAGTTAAGAGAGAGCTTGCGGCCCAACCAGAGACGTAAACGACTTGTTGATGGCTTGCCATTTGGGTCATTTGAACTGGGTCAATAGCACCGAGGGTATGTATAGGTTGGTTATTAGCCGCTGCCTCAGTGAACAAGGCAAATAGCTTGTTAGAAACCAATGTAGATGGAAGGGGAAGAACGGGGGCGGAACCCTGCTTTAGTGCTACATCATGAGCGGTATAGGGACGGGTAATAGACGCGAAGCGATTCGAGGAAAAGAAAGCAGAAAGGTCCTGAACGCGAGCACGGAAAGTAGCGCTTTGCTCTGCTAACGATGGCGGGTGGAGTGGTAGTGAAGGAACGGCCGAGCTCGACATTGAACGTGTCGTACTCCAGAGTCTAAGTACTTTGCCTGTCGATGGAATCATTGCAAAGGATGGTGTGCCGTGAGAGCATTCGTTGAACACACCTGAAGTACTTAGTACTGTGAGAAGCCGAAGAGGCTTGTGATACATATCACTCCCGGGAATCTGCAACTGACATGTAATATGCAAAATGTTCAAAACACCTCAATACGCTGCTTGAATCACCTCGAAAAAATTCAGGTGCATGTAGGCTACTTAGAGATGATGTACTGTCCAAGTGGAATAAAAATTTCTTCAGTAGTTGCAGCTGCGAGAGACGGAATAGTGGTGATTTGCAACCTTGTATAATCATAAATGATCCAGATCCATAGATCCTAGAGATATTCAAAAAGGAGCATATCAAACACCTTGTCAGGGTGTCAGAACACAATTTTGATAGAGGTCATTCTCTTATTTTAAGATGCTATAGACAGAGGATTGACGAGTGTATCGTATGAAAGCGTGACAGCAGATAGGAGAGTGTGTAAGAAATTCAATCTCCTCTTGTATGACATCGGGGGCTCTGGTAATGCAGGCCGTCAGCTGTACGAGTCAGGACTCTATCAACAGTACCATTATAATCACGATAATCAGTATATGAGCCACGATCCTCAATGGTATTCATTTTCAAAGCTTCGCACAACATCGAGATTCGACGCGCAACGTCGACAGAGCTCAGAGTCTTCGGAGAGTGAAAGTTGGCGGTGCCGCTACTGTGCCGATGTGTGACACGACGTGACCATGTTTTACCAGTCAGACCTTGAATTTTCTCGGCCTTTATCCGACACTCCACCACAAAATCCTTAAAATCGGGTTCATATAGAGCAGCTACGAATCTATAATGGTGCAAATCCGTAGAAGGAAATATGATGTGGTTGAGGAGTTACAAAAAATGTTGCAGAACTCCAGGAGTGATAGCCTAGTAACTGTGGCCAGAGAGGATAAACTGGTCCCGGCTCGGTTTAGCTTAGCTCCGAAAACCCGACAACGGGAGATGGTCACGTTCCGTTCAATTCAACACCGTTCGGCTAAAATCGGTGCCTGGGATTCTCAAGTCTAATTCACTGAGTTCGGTCCTGACGCGCTGACGGGACAAGCATACACTAGGAGTGTCATAATTAAATTTTTGGGATTTACCGGTTGCAAACTACTTGCTTCTTTGCTTCTTGGTTCCTCTCCTGACATCGATATCCTGTCGTTTCTACCTCCTCGCCGCCGCCCACTTTCACACCTGCCGCCCATCATTGTGCCAGCAGACAGCCTGATGATGGCCCGGTATTACCTCGCAACATTCAGTGGCAAGGCTCTGTCGGTATGGAAAAAATGGCACGGCACAACCGTTAAACTAGACTCGTTACTCGGCTAAGCACTTGCTCGGCTAGGCACCCGTTAGGCGGCCCTGCCACGACGCATGTTGAATTCAACAGTCGAGACAGGGTTTTGATCACTTACGCATCGACGAGCTAGACTACATGCCTAGGCACACTGTCAGTCGGCTTCTCTCCTTCTACTCGCTTTATGCACTATCCAGTGACTACAGTCGGTCAAATCCGTATTTGACCAGAGCGCTCTTTTCATGATAGGCTGTACCACTAATGGTGATAGTGGTATTTTAATAAAATCGTATTCTTTGATTCCTCACTTGCTACTACCCTTGAATACACAGAACAATTACCGTGAAGCTCCTTGCCCTGTACCCTGTACCCTGTCAAACCCTATCGGACGTTATCGCAAATTCCTTCACCTTCCAACATCCTTCGATTGCCTCCGACCTCCGTTCCTCACAGATCCACACTGCCGTGGTTGGTTTGGTTAAACAGAGAGAGAGAAGCTGGAGACAAGGCCAGAGAAAAGGGCCTCAAGCGCCAAAACCTAGATTGAGGTTAGGGTTATATATTAGGGTTACCAATGGGGATCCAGGTTTGAGGGTCAGCGCAACTGAAGTTATTCTCGGATATCTCTTCTGTGAAAGAACTTCTATCACCTTACTAGACAACTGACTCACCAGAACAGAAGCTGTTTCCCTCCCAGAATGACTGATGACTCGCCGTGCCAATCTAGAAAAGTTGGTCTAAAAGCGTCCCAAAAGTGCTTTTGTGCCTTTCTCTATGTAGGCTGAGTCCTCCGAGTTGGTGGTCGTCAGGCTTCCTCCAATCAAAGGTTCACATGGACCATCATGATAGAGACAATGTGATAGAGAAGCCATCATAGGTAGTTGATGATCAGTGTCTTCGAATCCCTTTCGCCCGAAGTATGTCGCGGGTGATTCCTCCTTACTCTCCCTCTGACTGGCACATTAAGTGTCGAGTCAAAACACCGTCGGGTGGGAACTTCGCATGCACTGTCTTGTGACGCATGCGTGGCGGCTTCTGCGATGTCCGTCTCGAAGAAGGAGATATGATGCTTTCGTTGTATAATTGTTTTCTGTCTATACAAACCACCTCGTGTCCCTTCCTCGAGGCTTTATATCCGCATACTGAACGCCGCATTTGAAGGGCGATTGTTCCCCTGGGTTTATATTCAGCCGTTCTCACTCGATTCATCGCCCATGGAGTCCCCCACCCCTTGCTTGCGAGTCACTCGACTAGCACTCATCCACGCTGTCCTCGCATACATTTCACCTGAATTCAACGTGATGTCATGTCTCCCTCTCGCATTGCCCACCGAGATCCGCCTTCGTATTCTTACCTATCTGCATCTCACGCTTTCGGCCTCCTTGATGGAATCGCTCAGCCGCAGCCTACAGAACGCCCTCGACGACATTTGTGATAGTTGCAGAGCCTACAATCTCCAGGTCTACGGTGAAAACATGTCAGAGTGGCCTGAAATCAGGGTCACTGGGGGTTGCTGGTGTGCTAAAATTGGCGTGCACCTGCGGCCAGAGATCGCTCGTGATCGGTGTAATTCCGACGTATGCGTCGATGCCAAAATCCGCTCTCCAATGGCTGACTCCGATCCGCCGCCCTACTTCACTTTTCACCTCCGTCACATTGCCGTAACCTATCTATCGACAACCTCACCCTCTCCTTATATGCGTGAAATAGAGGGGGTGGTAACGTCGCATGCAGGTGCCAGGGAGATTGACGCCTTAGTCTCGAGGGTGCTGCGGCAGTTTCATTGCTACATCCCTCCCTCAAAAACCAGGGCATGGAATCTGGAAGACGAGCTTTGCATCATTCCGGTCTCTGAAGGTCGGTCTAACGACCGCTCTGAGGATGAGATATTATGCACGCTGCAGCTCAGCTTGGAGGTTGACCGGCACCGCGATTTCTCATCACGTTCAAATCTTCATCCGAGGAACATGAAGTTCTCACTCCCCTTAATATCCCATTCCTCTGGTAAGGGCACCACTTCGTTCCTGTTTTCTAGGATGCTGATTAATGTCTAGATTCAGATTCGAATGCCGCTTCTAGATACATCTCGCTCTTATGCGGTGTGGGCCTGGCCTGCGTGCTATTCAGTATCAGTTATGGCAGTCTGGCTGCCTGGTCGTATTGACCTCCGCACACTCGCATATTCCATTTCCGCGCATACTTCCACATCCGGCCTCTCCAGGAACGTAATACCATTTTCTGCTTTGGAGATCATATTCTTGCAACTCCCAGAAGACCGTCCTCCTCCGTCTTTACCGCGATCGACTCGATGCGATGTATTCATTAGATTCGTTGCAGTACATTAACACATATGATCATCCACTCTCTGTACGCTATATGGACCGTAGTTAACATGCATGCCCTTACCTGTACTTGTGATAGACAATAGATTTGCCTAGTCACAGTAGCGTTGGCGGGGCGTCTTTCCTCGTCTATTGCCCTGTAGTCGAGAAAAGTTTTAACGTCTGAAAAACACCTGTCAACTGTGATAACCCCGAATAGGTACTCCTGTAATCGATCACCTTTCTATTGGGGTCGATTGTTGCAGACAGTCGCCCTATTGCCAGACGTATTAATACGTGCCGGCGGCTTATAGATCTATAGTATATTGTTTAGATAACCCCTAACTTGCGCCACCATGATGGCTATACCAAGTCCGAAGTCTGACGATAACGAGACCGTCCTCCCCGCGTACGGCATAATTTCTACGTCTGCAGATTAATATTCCAATATGCTTCCAATGCGCACGTTCATCTGCACCGTCCTTTTTATGGATCAAGCCGACGACACCTATCCCCGTTCTATCTCGCGTCCGTGATATCGTCTGCGCTCCCGATTCCACTTCCTATGACACCCAAAATGTTAACGCTTGCGTTACTGCCTTCTCAGCTGCAGAGTTCTCCAACCTCTTCCAAAGCAAACATGCGATATCGAGAATCACACAGCGCTGTATTGGGCAATTGTGAATGAACGGCGAGATAGCTTTTTCGGCGTCTGCTGGATTCATTTCTCAAATTTCGTCTCTTTGCGCTGACGTGCATGGCAACTAACGACACGCTTTGTCTGCGCAGCTGAATTTGGGAGATAATATCAATCGTAAGTGTATAGTATGCCCACCCGGCAAGAGAGCGTTAACTACTTTATTAGGTACCAATCAGCCAAATACGAGTAGGCTTTGAGACACCTTTTGGGTTGTCCGCCAGGTAAGGTTCAGGTGTATGATGAGAGGAACGGGCTGTGCAAGAACATGTTCGTTGCTTGTCTACGCATCAGGATGTTCCAGAAACGCCTGCGCATTGCACAGTAATTGGGCGTAGAATTTGTTGCGGGGGGTGCGTGGTCCATATCTTTTGTTTTTCGTGCTGATATGATCCCTGCAGGACGCACACGGTTGTCGGACTTTGATATGGGGGTTGATGAGAGGTGGCGTTGCGGATTAAGTCTTTCGCAGCATAGCTTTCTGGCGCATCCAGAAGCTTCGATTGTGATCGAAGCCCATAAAGGAGACCTTGCTGTGAAAACCAACCCCAAGGGTTGTGAATGCGGCATACAGGAACGTCTATGCTAGTTCCTCGGGGGTAGGTTGAAATTTGTGCCGACTCATTAGATGCCCAGGCATACTGATAAATTCAACATTCCTATGGGACCTATGCTTCGCCCCTTCTCTCCCGTAGACCATGCAACTCCGCGGCAAATACAAATGATGCGCGGAGAATCTTCTGGCCATTGCGCGACTGGGTGATGGATGTGTAAGTCTCTTCTCCCACAGTCCTCCGATTTATGTCATAGAATATGTCTGGGAGCGGTGGTTTTACCAACCAAACACATTCTGTGACTGTTCTCCTTTGACGACTTGAACTGGCTGTGCTGTTGCAGTAATACCATGTATGTGGACTGCGGTGGCACCCCGCATGCTGTATGTAAAGCTGGAAGTCACATTGACATAGTGTTAGGAAGTTATGCACCTATGACGTTTCAAGATCTGGAATCTGATCTTCATCAATAAAATAAGATTGAAAATCATCGTCGGTCAGATATAAAACTCCGGATCACTAAGCTCCCTAATGTTCATGCCACGTAGCTGCACTGTACTCACTGCTTTGCAAGATGTCAGTCACAACGGAGATAATTGTACATCTCAACATTAGTTGCTCAATATTTATGGATAGTATCACCGAAGGTAGTCGAGCTATACCTACGCGTTCATTGAACTTCGGGATTTTGACGATCGATCATCGACCGCGGACTCCTGCTCTCGAACACGCCACCTTAGTAGTGCCGCCTCACTATTTGGTGGGATGCGTGACCTTACATATGATTATATACTGCAAACGAAACATTTAACCAAGGAGGGAGTTGTGGAGTGGTTCCCGTTCGAAAGAAATCAGACCAAAAAAAATTGGACGCTCAGGGGATTGAACCCTGGACCTTATACAAATCGGATGCTAATGCAAAGCATACGCGCTACCACTGCGCTAAGCGCCCCTTATTTATCCAGCTTCACGTCGCACTATGCGGTATCCTTCTGCGTCCCTTGCTTTCCCTTTGCCTAATTCTCGAGTAGAAACAGTTGTAGAAATGCAACACACATTCGATTATGACGCCTAATTGCGGGGTGTGAATTTGAATATCTTTACATCGAGACCGATATCCACTCCAGCGGTATCCAGATCAAAATTTGTAGCTGAGGCGAAAGCATGCGGAACTTCCTCCACACACAGTTCTTTTACTAGGTAACTTGAATATCAGATTCGCCGCACTGCACAGGTCGAGGGTTGCTCACCAGCCTCTGTCAAAAAACACGCAAGGGTTCGCTCGTTTCTCACTGTCAGTGCCACCAGTGCCATTCGAGTACTCTCGAAGGAAAGCGCAAGGCGCAAAGTCGCGACCAGAGGCGAGACTAGACTCGGGTCAAATACCTGCACAGGTTAGTGGCAGTCGGCGGGGCGAATTTGACTCTTACTATATCAGCACCAATCACAACACCCACGCTCGCCTTGGATAAAAATGTTGTCATCGCGTTCTCGCTTAGCGGTTGGGAAAGGGCATCGAACCAGTCAAGAGTGGAGAAGTAGATATTTGGGTGGTTTGAGGACAAATCTATGCGATAGTGAGCAAGGACAACACGTAGATGAATACGGTTTGAGTCGATCAAGATCAACGAGACAGAGCACAGTTAAGATTGCTGGGGTGTAAGGCGGAGTACATCGAACCGATCTACCGAAACATTCGAAAGGGCTGCGAGGATGAACCGAGATCACTCACTGCAACGAAGTTGGACATTGTCGCGACATCTTGAAAGTACTCCGGCATTAACATCTGTCAACACTACCGCAGGTAATGGTTGACGATGTGACTCGTTAAATTTGTGTTGCAATGTCGCCACGACAATCCCAAGAAAACCGGTCCCACAGCCAAGTTCGAGGATCGTTTGATCACGAATCATTTCTGGGAGATATGAAGGCTAGTCAAGGTACTAATGACATGGTACGTCACCGTACCGGCATTTGCAATGAGATAACTGGCAAGGACAAAACTTGCGCGCCAGGTCCTCAGTCCTGTCGTCCCGCTCTCGATGGTGGTACGAGACTCGAGCAATGTGATGGTCTCGTGACTGTTTCGATCAGCAGATCCAAGTGCAAGTGGGCTTGGAGGCTTCCAGTAATATGTCATGTACGAGTCGGGTGGGGGACCGCTAGGATCGCTGTGCAGCGTGGATACAAAATGGAGATTATTACAGGTATCTTCCCGTGGCAAATGAACCTACATCGAACCCGACATAAGCGACAAATAACGATCATAAATTCGTGAGTCGATCTCGCCGTCCTTTATGTGCAATTGTGAATGAGTCAGGTTCTCGGGTGATACTATAGCTAACCTCGTCGTCTTTGTCCATTTGTTCCAAGTGTTCAATTGCCCACTTCCAAAATGCTTGCTGGTATCTCCCAGAAGGCGCATACTGCTCCAAGTGCGGGTCGAGCAAAACTTGGTGCAAAAGAAAAGCGTGCATGTCAGTAAATGAACAACGGAGAGGAAATTTAAGGTGAAATGGGGGAATCAACGCAGAATATCCCTTCAGTAAAGCCAATAGTCCGTTGTCATTCCCATCATGATAGCATACATCACTGGTGAATGACATGCTGCCTAGATCTTCATGTTGTCGTGCCAGACCTACTTGCAAGTATATGAAGCCTGCCCTAGACTGTTCACGTGATGACGACCAGAAATGCCTCAAATTTTTTGCGCGTTCTGGTGCTCAAATGTTCACTCGTTTGCGTATATCGGCTTCATCATCCCAGCGCACCCTACATCTGCCATCTGCTAATAGATGTCAGCGTAGAACATTTTTCCAGTCTTTCGTCGCGAGAAAGGATGAATTTTTCGAGGCAGATGAGGAAGATGATGCCCTTGGCCAAGCTATCCTAGAGGGTCTCAGCATACCCCAGGATGCCGATGCCCCACGGACTCCGACATACGAGAAGTGGATAGCAGGTGCTGGACGCAAGTACCGTGACCCCGCACCACGGAATTGGCTTGGCTCTGGAACGGTATGCTCAGTTAGCTAGTACCGCAATGATGATTATGCTCACTCCTCTTCAGCCTTTTCCTCTTAACCAATCATTCCGTCCGCCTCCACCTGTCTCGGACACTTTACGCACTTACATCTATAGGTCTTACATGGCTAATCCCGAAGCTAATTCTGTGCGCGCTTTGGCTGTCAGACATCATCTCAGCATCAAACGTGTCGATGCCATTCTACGATTGAAAGGTTTAGAAGAATCGTGGAAGAAGGTGAGAAATCGCTCATTCCTCCAAGTTCTTTCTCTCGAGAACGTGATGAGCAACGTGAATTCGATTAGTCTTATAGACGCATACATGGTTAAATCTACGCACCTTACTGATCTGCATCTTCTACTACCACTTGATGTTCAAGTATACTAATCCTTTCATATTTCGCAGGTAAATTGCAACGTCTCACAATAAGGAAATATCCACTAACTCCGCCCCGGAATTCGGATATTTCATGCAGGATGTGAGTATCATTTCCCTTCCTGTCTTTGGAAGACGTCCAGGCGTGTTGCATCGTGTGGGACTGGTTACACATTTCGACTCCTTCTGAACCTATGCATTGTTCCTCTTGTGACACGAGCGCTCATACGCTTAGCAGGGTAAAAATATCCAGACAGGTTTTGTGCAAGGCATGGAACGTCTCCTTGGCGTGCATCAAGCCAAGGTTTTTACCACCCTTGATGATTCGAAGCCTGTACCCGTGCAGTACGATACCAACCAGCAGATGGCAAAAATACAGAGCGATAGATACGATGTAACGGAAGCCGACCGAGAGGATGACGAAGCCGGTGGCTTTGACTGGGCGCGACAAAGGTATCAACGGATGTTTTGGGAGACAGTGCCTGAGGGCAAGGTTTGTTAACTCTTTCTTTTGACGTACCAGTGGACTGACTTATCCACTAGGACCCAGTCATGCCAGGGATTCTGGACGCTGCCACAAAGTCTGTCACCTCTACTTCCGAGAACAAGACACAAATGAACATTGTCGAGCGTCCTGGACGCCCAGCAATCAAATTCATTGACGTCGGTAACATGTTCTTAAATGTCAAGGACCAGGAGCGTCGTGTTAAGGAAGGCGAGCGCAGGGCGAAGGTTCGAGCAAGAAGAAAAGAGCGTCAACAGATGGCCAATTAACGTAGTGGGAAATTGTTCTCTTTTCATCGTTGTTCAGAGTTAGATCACACTGAGCGGCATTCGCTTGCGCACTTGAAGATCTAAATATATATAATAATCTACATACAGCACTCAGTAGCTTTTTATGGGAGTGCCTAGAACTCCGAAACCATCACTATCACTCAAAGATTGCACCGCATCTGCAATGTCCGTGTGACTAAGATTCATCATGGGGAGTTCTATATCGCTGGGACCATTTAGCTCGACGAAAATCTCGCCTTCATGGTCCCCTTTGGTCCACTGGACGCGACTGAGTTCCGCGTGATTGAGAAGCCATGCTGGATCTACGTGAAGTGTCGCAGATATAGATCGAATGCTAAGTAACGCGTGACAGACGGATACGAGGGTTGCACCGACGACGAATCTGAGCAAATCGTGAGTTTATGATTTTATGCCAGTGAGCTACGAGAGCGACCCACCCCCCTTGTAAGCCTGTGTAGTAAACCTAGAGAAACATAAGCTATGTAGGACACGGGTTGGCACTACTCACATCCAGGTGTGAAACATTGGTGAATGATGAAATAGTGATGATCGTGTACAGAAGCGATCCTGCGTGATAACATGACAGATGCTAAAAGCCAACATCAAACTTAAGCGCTTACCCATTGCGCATGTATACATGATTAAGCCCCTGAGAATGCATACAGTGAGTAGGTAATACCAGTAGCTGCATAGTGAAGGACGTACTCTTTCAGAAACCCACCTAGAAGCGAAGAGCCTCTCTGAAATCGGTCGCTCGCCATATACTTATATGTCGTGAGGGCAAAAAGTACACTATGGTTTACCAAGGCAGGGGCGTAGACGAAGGCGAATATAGACGGGTTCCTGGTAAAATTTGGTTGCTCAACTTCCTGAAGGTATCGATCAAAGAGAACGCCGGTTGACACCCAAGTCGAAGATATGCACACGATGTAGAGCAACGCAGAAAATCTTCGTATTAGCTTGTTCCTCGAGAAGAGGTACCAAACACGCAGAGCGATGACAGCTTTAAAGGCGGTTGGAAAATGCATCAAAGAACTTCAAGTTGCGTACCTTGACACAGCGCAACGCCCACAGTCATCAATACGACATCCGTAATAAGCAATGCCTTGAAGCTTGGTCATGAATCAGCGTGGAGCCTTGGGCGAAGATGTGAGCTAGCAAGGCTCACTCCTGCGAACTGGTCTGAGCGACTGCCACGCCCCAATACATCTCGTCAATAATCACTTACGGTAGGTTCGGAGACACGAAAGTGCTCTGAGACGACATGAAATCAGCGACCGCCTGTGCCACAAAAGCCTTCCTTACGGTAGATTGCAACACTGAGAGATGATGATAAGTGACCAAACGAAGTCATCAGACGCTCAGCGCTCACATTGCTTGAGTTAATCCTAGATATCGTATCTGCGGATTCAACAATCAGGGAGATGTTGCGCTACGGATTGGGATGTAGACTACGCTAAGATAGAGAAACCTTGAAGTATCCCATGGACCAGTCCAAAACAGATTCACCTGCATGTGTCGTCAATCAATATCCTCCTGTGCTACAAGGAGCACGACACTGACCTCCTGATCAAATGTTATTGCATGGTCGTAGACAATTAGAGTCGCTGAGGCGAAGGCGAGGTCTGTAGAGTGAATCAATATTGATTCAACCTCGATATTTTCATAATCAACCATCAGGGTCGACCTGGCTGAAGAAGTCGTGGAGAAGGAAGAATTAAGCAGGAGATCTTCTTATGTATTCCAAGGGATTGCCGATGGGCACGACGTTTCGCTCACGAGAGGCGGTGCTCATGATGGCACGCTACTGCAGTGGGAGCTCAAAATAGAGTTTCCCTTACATTGCAACAGAAGTGATTATTATCATCCTGATATCAAGAGTTTTTACCCGCCCTTTGACAATGTGAAAACAAAGCAAGAATACCCTGATGTATTTTAAGGAGGTCGTGCCCAGACCTGAGAGAGCCTCTGAACAATTTAATTCCACGCTTGCCATTCAACTTGTCGTCGCAGGATGTTATGACCGTGTGGAGTACTTACCGTGAGGTAGTGAGGGCCGTACTCAGTACTCAGTACTGACAGTACGGTAGTGGTTTGAACTTGTGAAGTACGGAAAGTCGCACGCCGTCACCGAGGTCGCGTGTCCCGAGAGAAACAATTATCTTCCTTACTACAAGTAATCCGTTCGCCTTCGGACGTGTGGTGTGTAACGGCGTAAAACAGGAATACACTACGTTGACCATCTTTTTTGTTTTGCTTTGTTTGCAGAGCAAATACTACAGCTTGTGTCATTATGTCATATTATGGCTGTGCTCTATCCACCACCGCACTTAAGGAAATCAACGCATCAAGGAAGAAAAGGTGATCTACATAACCTACAAACAAGCGTACCACCAGTATGGACAACGCTCTATTACGACTGTATGATGCTTGTAAAAGTATGAGCAATTGAACTATGTAGACGTCGAAAGAGCTTCATGATGAAAATGGGAGTATCTTAGATGAAGTCGTCGTGGCTGATGGACGGGTCGCGTCAGGTCAACCTTTCGCGTCTCAAGTGATCACAAGCCTGCTGCGCAGCCGAGTCCTGAGCAGCGCCTCTGGTGCGTGCTTGGGCGTAGCCGTACTTCATATCGTCGACTGTCGTATTCGTTAGAATGCGCATCCTTGAATTTTCCAGTAGTCAAACGTACCGTAGATGGTCGCAGACCATGTTGGACAGTTGGGAGGGCCTTTCGAAGAGACGTCCCATTGGACATGGTCAGGGGCCGCAGGACCGTAAACGGCCTGCAAGAGATTGTTCAAATTGGTGCGGGGGTCTGGAGGGCAATGAGCGAACAGATCATACGTGTCGAATGGAAGACGTACGGTCAGGCCTAGTAGACATTGTGAATTAGAGTTTAGATGAGAGAATATCAGTAGGAGCTCTTAGATAGTGAGGAGAATCACGCTATCCTCCTTTATATCTGTAAAACACGCATAGCTCACCAAGCTGGTGCTGTAAAGGCAAATAAGGATAACTGAAAACCAGACGGATTGGGTCGTTGGCATGTAGATTGCGCCACGTACATGATGTTCCCGGAGCCGGCGACGACGGGAAGTGACGGTGGAGAAATGAAATATCGCCAAGATGTGTGTTTGATACACCAATTACCTTCAGGTAACAAAGACGGATCTGGAGGACCGCCTGTCATGATGGGCAGACACTGGCCAATGCTGACCTGTTACGCCTGCGGGATTGCGTATATAGGCACTAGAATACACGCCAACTTGGCAAGCTGTATAAATGAAAAAAAAAAAAAAGACGCACTGGCTTCTCTATGTCTATTCAGGGGTTTTGGAAGGCCTTGTGGAAAAGTTGCAACGGTTCCTCGCAAACCATCAAATACCGATTGCCAACCCGCAGGCGGATTTGTCTAATGGCAGGTATATGAACGCGTGTGACGCATAAAAATACGCCTTGATATCTGGATGAGGCAACGCGAGTCGTGACATTGGATTTATCCATGGAAGGAGAAAACTGAGGCCTGAGGGATGGCAATATTTATTAAATCTAGCAGAGCGATTAAATCTGAAACATGACAGAGTGGTGATAGTCTGTCAATGATCGTGGCTGGCTAGTGGCTCCTCGCAGCCTGATTGTTATGAAAAAATAAGGCTCGGTCATCGCACAAATGCGTTAGTCTTTGGATCTTCATCATGATTAAAATCCGACGAGTTCGTGGGCGTGTGTGGGTGTATGTGCTGCATACTGGAAGACGCGTGGTGGATGGAATTAATTAATGGCTTGTTTGTCTGTGTTGGTTACAAAGCCTAGGCCTTAAGTCGTAAGTTACTCGTACTGAGATGCGAATTTGAAAGTGAACACTGCGACGCTTGATATCGGGTTGAAAATCACGGGAAGTTCACAATCTCTTAACAAATCTCTTGACATACTTCACGGACAGCATATACCAATTTTTCTTCCGATCAAAGTTTAAATGAACTTCGAGCACAGAATGCATAGGACTTGATTTGGAAGTAGAAGTAGTAGAACTGCATGTTGTCAAGTACACGACGGGATGTCTCTCGCTCCGTGATCAAAATTACAGGAGGGCAAGTTGGATGGGGTACAATATTGAAAGAAACTAACTAAAGAAGAGAACGACGTATTTGTGGCACACAACTAGTGCAGCAGATGAGCCCACTGCCTTCGAAGCTGCCTAAGGGCAACTCCTGCAGCCATCTCCTTCGCAGTCCCTTTGTTGCCACCGGACCCCTGCCCGTACTCAATATCGTCGACTAAGTATATCGAACCGTGAAAAAGAACCTAGCTAGCTTGAAAACTGAGCACATACTATAGGCAATAACAATCCAAGTAGGACTATGGTCAGTGCCATTTCTGACACTTTTCCATCGCAAGTGAGTAGCAGCACTTGCGCCATATCGTTGTTGCAAGAGGTTGTTCAAACCCAATCTATTTTCTACTATTGTAAACATAAAACAGTCAGTTGTGGCAAGTTGCTCCAGAGCATCACGTACGTTCTACGTTTGTCATTGGTAATATTTTGAAGGGGCCAGAGGAAGTCAGCAAAGAATATGGGGAGAATCATTGTTATCCCCTCGACTTTTATATCGGAAAGCTAGCAGTATGGCAAGATTGTGAAGAGTAGCGTCTGGCAAGCACTCTGATCGAGCTCCAGTGCCAGAAGGGACCTGTGGAGTAAGAAATAATTATTTCGACGGTAATCGGAGCGCCGGAGATTGAGTATATCTTGCCATCCTGTGTCCTGCCGCATGTCGCTTCCATAACACGGCCGAACTTGAAATGCATGCGGGTAGGAATCGTGGATGGCATGACTGGCCATCTGCTTTCGCGGTGGTTCGTACTCTTTCGGAATGGTTCCACAGGCGGTAGTTTGGCGTCCAGAACGGCGCTTATGAGTTGTCCACAGGAAGGGCCTCGATGAGAGCAGATCCATAAGCTCCGTGAATGATTTCAATTAGCACTAATCACATAGCAACACCCTGTTGGTTACTGCGACGCATTCAATGTCCTCGGTTACTGGCTTTCCGACGGTGGCTTAGCGAAGCGGTTCTCAATCATGTAAAATCTCTGATAGCGCTGGAAGTCACTTTCTGTAACATCATGAACATGATGTTGTTCCTGTGGTAATTCCGCAGGTGGCTTGTATCGGGAGGTTACAGATCTGTGGGAGGGCAGAGACACCTGTACAAACAATGTTAATCGCGATGTTCCGAACAGATGTTCAAATCCAGGGGCTATTTGAGGTTGTTAGGATGACAAGCTATTGGCAAATAATGACACACAACACCTGGTATTGCCACGCCAGTATCTCCAAGTCTCACACCACTTTTTCTGTTGCATCATAGCGTCCAGGGATGCTGTATTCTACCATTGGCAACATGTTTTTTTCCATTAATTGGAAGAGGGAAAAACTGGAGTGCAAGCATCACTTATCTTGTTGGAGATAGGACTTCGAAAGACGTTTCAAAGATCTAACCGGCTCGCGACTATGAGATAGCGCTCATCTCAGGATTTACAGACAAATCCTTGAAGAAGTGGTGCAGAGAACAACTGCATCTATCGTCGGACCCGACGGTCAGGCCAAAGAAGCTGCATGAAGGCACGTTCGATTGACTTGGATGACGCCAAATGCGTCGGTACTACAGTACCAGTGTAGCTACTCCTATCTGAAGACCTGACCTCTAATTTGCCCCAGATCAGTGAAGATGTCAAATTCTATATGAGGACGAGATCGGAGATATTGATGGATGTAGCAATGATTATCTTTCGCATGCATTTCGCTCGTGTTGACCCTCCCCGGCAAATTGGAAAGGAGCCATGCATGTCTTCTGCCAGCGCAGTATACACTCGACAAACTTCATTCACGCGATGCGACTGTGGAACCAAAGATGGATTAGCCTGCAATGAGAATTGACACCACTAAGCATACGAACACTGCGCACACTCCCTCCGGCCCCTAGTCCTCGCTGAAGTCCTCTGAAGTCGCGATCGATCGTCACCAAGACATCCGACCCTACCGATGGAGCGGAAAACCGTGAAGCGTCTCTAGTTAACGAGAGATTGCGTTTCTTGGGGCCAACGTCAGCTAACATACACTACAGTATGGCACAAAGGATACCATTGTGATCTTGACGAGGATGCTAGGAGGGAAACTATTCTCCTGATTAGACGCACAAAATATTAAACGCGCTCGGTCTTGTTTCGCTTTCATCCTGTTGATTGTCCTGAGCATAAAGGACGTCACCAATCGTACGTGTCCACAACAATTCAAGAACCCTGAATTCCCTTTTCCGGAATGCTTGATATCTTGGGTCCCAGGAAGAAACGACGTACTCACCTTGATCGGTCCATACTTCGTGCGTCTACCCGGACATAGTAGCCGGGCATTCTGTGGATATTGCGTTTCTGGTGTATTGAGAAAACATTATATTCCTGTAGTGGCAGACACCAAACGTTTTGTCACTATCAGCCAGACCAATCAGTTGCTCGTTCGTAACCCACAGTGCGGGGGAAAAACTGACCTATGCGATCCCAATCATTTCAATAGGACGATTACTGCGCCCTGCAATTCAAATCAAGAACAATAGCATCATCGAAGGTAAAATGGGCGGGGTATTGACTTCCTAGTCTAAAACACACAAAAAGCACAGTAAGTCACAGTTCGCTCAATGGCCAAGGATCGCAGCTCTGAGATAGGTGAAGGAGATGCCAAAAAAGGTTGGCGGTTATGACCTTAGATGCCGTGTCAATGAATGTTGCTATCCTCAATCTCTTGATGCTGCGCAGGAGACATGATGGTGACTTGGGACGACAGCTCATGTAGGTATAGTGCGTATGGCATGAATTCACCACGTACAAATGTAGTACATGTCAGGCATTACGTGTTGTGGGGGAAGACAGACCGAAGGCTTGAGGATGTACGGACTCATCCTGAAAGCGAAATTAAGCGAGCGCCGTACACAGGGAAAGAAGACTTGCCTCGCTGGCTTGGAGGTGGCAACGACACAAGATCCAGTTGCGTTCGAGCAGTAACTTGTCATTGCCTCGGCAATCCCAGGGGCGAGATCAAGACAGTGGTGCTTCAAGCTTCAGAACCCAGGTTGAAACCACTGAAAATATTACGCGTCCGACTGCCTCTGCGGACTGCCCGATTACATTGGCACGGCTGTGATTTGGCGAGATGTACGAGGCCCAAGACTCCAAGTGCCACACTAAAACACCGCCTTTCCAACTGTTGTCAGACAGTCTTCCAGAGCTTTGATTTAGGTGAGACGAGAACTCCGATGAAGTTTCTCAATAGATTTGTTAGACCAAGAAACCAAGGGAGGCTGCAGAAACTTTGGCTTGAATTGGCAAGCGGAGTTGTGACCACTTGATTTTAAGCTGTGGACTCAACACCAGCCTGACGCCCACAAACTATTCAAGAACCGCTGTCGTGCTGCAAAATAAGACTAGCTCAACTTCAACCGCTCAAACATAACGCAAGGGGGCTTTTGCAACCGATTTCTTCAATCGCTGATCTTGAAGAACGATGAGAGGCTCGAGAAGCTTCGATACCCCTTCACGTACCCATGGATCCCTCGCAGATGAGAGTCACCTACTATGTATCGCGCCCCCGCGAGGACATGCAAGACAGCATCGCACTTCAAGTTAGATTGGCCACAGCTTAGCATCGCCAACTGCATTGACAACAGCAAGAACTGGACACCGCGACGGTGAAAAATTGCAGTTTTTTCGTCAGCAATGGAGCTAGAGGTCTTCGTGTTTTCTGCATATTGAAGGCATTTCTTCTTATGTTGGATCATTCGGTTCCACGATCTCCACATCTGGATGCGCGGAAATTTTTGGAGAAGTTGAGGCAGTTTACAATGCTTGGAGGGGGACTGAGCCGGATCATAGCCACTGGTGAGTGTCTTGTTCACTCAAACCTTTTTTTTTGCTGGGGCATATCACTACTGGAGTGGAAATGGTCGCCGCTTGTTGGTGTTGATGAGGGTGGTTGCGCCAGTTGAGATTTGGGGGGGCGGTCTTGATGCAGACATAGTGACTATCTTGACTCACACCAATACTGCTTTAGACATCTTGAGGGCTTGATAGCACATTGCTGAGTTGTTTTCATGTTTCATGATGGTGGTTTGGAACTTGCCTGGCTCGTGCGCACGAAGTGACATGATGCCCCTTTTTGGGTCATGCAATGCGTCACACCATTGTGTCACGCTGTCTTCGCAGAGGGAGTGAGTCAGTGACTCAGGCATTGGGTGTTTTTTTCTGGCATTTCGAGAGGATGCAATTGCTCAGGATGGTTTATCAGCGCATTGCAGATATATTATGTACCATACAACTGACAGCTCTCTATAATAGAGTGCATGCACTTGAACTTGATACTGATTCTTCCTTGCCAGCCAGGGACCAGATGTGAAGTACCCATGTGGCATTCTTATGATGTTCTAAGCAGCACATAAGCAAGAGGTTGAACAGTTCGTCTAGGCCGGTGGTGCGTATCGTGGAGCTTGAACGTACAGGTTCTGCAATGGAGGTCTGATGGGAGCAACCTGGTGCCCATTGATGTTCCTCCTGCCCCATATTGTGCCTCTCGTTTGGCTGAGGGCTCGTGCTATTGATGGTTCTGGGTTGAGGTCGCCCATGAAGATGCTTAGGGAATTGGTTCCGTGGAAGCAAATTTCTTCGAAGATTCACAGGTGTCATGCTGGAACAGGCATTCAGCGCTACCTCAGCCCTGTCGGAATTGCGGATTTGAGTTCTAGACTTCCGAGTCTAGTCCCCGCCTTCTCAATTTATTTATTTTCGCTTTCCTTCCCTCAAGCCTCTGCTGGTATTTAAAACCCAATGCCTCCACGCAGGTTTAACGACATTCCTTTTCCCTCATTTTCACTTGTGTTAAGCCAGTATTTGACGAGCGAGATGAGGTTGCCCAGCTACAGGACTTCCTATTTGCTTCGCTTCCACCCTTACCCGAGAGTAAAGTTGAGCCAGCGTGAGATGATGGTGAGCCACGCGACCCTCATCCCAGCGCTATTTTTGACACTTCTTTGTTGTGAAGCAAACTATAGATGATCGTCTCAGCAGCGAGTACGACGTTGTTGAAGACGACGACAACGCTGGACCAGCGATTCTCATTTTCGTACGCGTTTTCTTCACATTGTCTTGTAGCCTTGCTTAGTCCTCAATTTTAGCTTGACCTCCCTGAGGAGCAGCATCCCAATGCCGTGAATCTGCAGGAAGCCATCAAAGATGCCGAGGTAGGCGCTCAACCTCGCGTCAGGCGTCTGAGCTTGACGACTCTGATCATTGTACGTTTGCTACCCTTGGTTGATTTCGTCGGCTCACTCTTATACGTTACTTCGGCAGGACCTTGCAATCTTAGTAGTGAGGAAGCTACCTTTGAAAACCACACGATATTGAGAAAAATCCTTATACTTCAACAAGCCACCTATCTACTAATTCCGGTCATGCTATTGGCTCTCCTTCCACCCGTATATCACACACGCTATCATTCATTGTACCATACGATCCCTCATTAAACTATTCAAATTTGCACTATATCGATCTATCATTCCCCCGCTCTCACATACACGCATACTTGTGCTATATCACACCATCAATACATCTAGTGGAGAGATATCTTCTCAACCTTATCGATGAATTCGAGAAAGCAGCTACTAAACTTTAGCCAGACTCCCGTACACAGGCAGACCACAAAGCGATCCTTCTATGCCGCCAAGTTTATGCTTTCGATGAGAGATTTTGCGATCTCGCCGGTAGTCATTTTGGAGATAGTATCAGTGTCCTGGATATGGGTATTTTCCGGATTGCTGCGTCCGATAATATGGAACTTGGAAGAAATGTACTTGAGTGGCGTTCATACCGATGATCGAGAACCAAACAGTGGAATCCAAGGCTGCATCAAGGCTGCCCCAATGCCATCTACTGCACCGAACACGCGAGATGACACTGAGAGGGCTGATGGGCAGTGGCCCGTCATGAAGTCTCACTGTTCTTACTTGAAGGTTACTACAGAACTCGGGCACTGAGTGAAACACAAGTGCGTGCACAGAGATCTCGAGGTGTGGTCATCATATTTGTGTGAGCAATCGCGTACGTCGGTGAACTTCTTGAAAAACTTGGCATGGAATAACCTTCCGCAATTCCACGACCAAAGTAAGGCAGCATGCGGTTGGTTGGTTGATTGATTTATTACATCTAAACATGACCATGGCATTGAATAAATATTGAGCGCTTAGGCGAACCAACCGGAGGTGCCAGGCAGGCTGAACATGGTGGCAGTCTGGGAGGATGCATTTCAAAACAGCCGGAAGTATCTGTACAGTTGCCCTGAATGCACCGGTGGTCGTGGAAATTAGGCATCACATCTTGCAACAAAGCAGGAATCTCTTTGGTAGCGTGTATAAGCAGCATATAAGCATGCCACAGACCTCACAAGGAAAATTTGGAATTATTCGAGCCACTTCATTGCCCACCAAGGCATACGGCCTGAAGAACGACTGGCAACCATCAGTCGACTCCGAATGCCAGTAAGATGTGCTTACTATATGACTTGCTTCCGGAGAAACTAGCAGAGTTGTTCAGTGGGATCTAAACCGACGAGGGACCAGAAAGCCCTGGGCACTCAAACTATTGTCCTAGGGCAGATGCATCATAGCAGCAACCACACAGTAGAGAGTTGCTGATTGGGGCCTTCATGAACCCCATGTCCTGACCTTCCGAGATATATCATGTTAAAACCTCACCTGCTCCGGAAGGTTGAGCATCATGAGTTTCAAGACCAAACGACACACTCACCTGATACTTCGTGTTTGTCTACCCGAACAAAGTAGCCAGCCGCTCTATGGATCTTGTGCTTTCTTGATATACTGACAGGAACCTGGAAAATGATATTCATGTGTGTCGAAGGTTCTGGCAGCCCTATCAGCTCGACCCGTACTCGATTGCCCATTCACGACCTACAATGAGGAAAAACAACCAACCAACCCAAGCGATCCCGAGTGACCATTCCAATACTTGGGCTATTGCTGCAGCCTTCAATTTAAATCAAGAGTGATAGCATCATTGAAGATCACCACATACAAAGAAGAAAAAAGGGACAGAGCACTGACTCGTCCAAGTTTGAAATGTGGGCCAACTCGACAAAGGTTCCAAACACTGTTACATAGGTGAAGGAGAAGCCAGAAAAATCTGTAAGGTAAGTAGTCCTGACAAAGTTCAAATGCCGTGCTGATCTCTTCAATTTATTTGAAGTTGTGTAGGAGGTGTGATGGAAGCTGGATGCGAGCAGCAACTTCTCACTTAGAACCTTTCAAGGGGAAAAACCGATGGGCCCCTTCGATTGTTTGAAGCGGCGAACGAGTTCATTAAAGGAGGCTACAAAACTGTGGCTTGAATTGGCGAGCGGAGTTGTATATTCAACAATTCCATTGTGTTCGTGAGATCTGACTGCATCATTCGCTAGGCCAACACTGTCGGTGTTGACGACGGAACATGAGCATGTGCTCATATGAAACATTTGGGCCACCCAGACACATGGCCGTCTTGGTGGGCTGACGATATTGGGTGCAATGACACACAGTTGAATCACCTCTTAACAGCATTTGCTAATTTCCAGTTAATCCCCCTCAGAAATTCAAATGTGATTGCGTACTATGAACATTCTTATTGTTGGTAATTACAGGATAACAGCTATGAGACACCAAGCTACCATCTCCTGGTTCTTTCTTGTACACACAATGAAAAATCAAGCATATTGAGCCTTCTTCCCTTGATTTTGTGGCAGAAGTGATGTTTCATCCCCTGATCTGGGCCTCTTCTGCTTCAGGAGGTTGCAGAGTGGATAAAGTTCTATACTGCTAGCATGTTGTTGTGCATCATTGAGATGTTCTGCAGCTTGTTTGTGCACATCTTCCAGAAGAGTGTCGTAAAGCGCTAGTGAGGGATAATTTGCCTCCACCTTTCGATATCCATTTTGGAGAGCTGTTGCGAAACCAGGAATGATATACTTGCAAACATCAAAGCATGTCTTTGTAAGGAGATGATGGTCAAGCTTCTTTCTGAGTCGTCCAGTGCGGAGGAAGCAGTCCTGGCATGATGTCCGGCCGATGAAACCAGGGAAGGCCACTTGGTATTCTTTCCACTGAGCATCAAAGGAATGGTCGACGTTCGCCGCATCCATGTCTGTGTGATAAAAGAAAATCCAGGTAAAAGCCCACCATGCAGATTCAATGTCGTGCAGGAAATTCATGCGAAATGAAGGTTCGTCCAGGAGGCATGCACCAGGTGGGAAGAAAAGGTAGCCTTGAGTTTCTACTTCCACTGCCATGAAATGCATTGTTCCCTGTCAATGAATTAACAGCGAAAGAGATCATCTTCAAAAAAATCTTACCGTTCAAACATCATTAGAAGTGTTTGAATCTATCTTTTTCACATACTTGAAGTCACCCAACTTCCCCACACCCCCGACCCAAATTGTGTTCCCAACGCTGAAATCACAATGGACCCAGCCTGCTTTGTGCATATAATACAAGGCTAAGTTGAATGAGCGACTGAGGAAAGGAGAGTGATAGTGGTTCGCTCACCCAGAAGTGCACCGGACATGCAACCCAGGATGTCGACCAAAGTGGTGATATCCTTGAGAGCTACTCCAACATCATGGAAGATAGTGCGAGTATGGACTCTGCATGGGATGCCAGTGTCTTTTCACGCAATACTGCCCAATTATGTGGGAAGAAAGGTAGACAGCCGACCAGAGTTGGGTATGTCGCCTGTGCTAGGTAAATGTGATGTTGCTGAGAGGGTGCGATTGTGGTTGATGGACACCCACTTCCAGGTATGATCATGCTCTTCTGCAACCATCAGGTCTAGTGTCTCATCTAAAGTATCGTCGATTATGACATCCTTCCAGAGCCGGACTCCAATGAAGTGCCTCCTGGCGTCCGCCAACTCCTCTGCTCGCAGCTTCTCTGCACAGGAAGCCAAGATGTTTTCCAGGATCTCGCCCTCTGATTGATGTCCAGCATCTCTCCATGAATCTTTGACGACAACCTTGTTTCCCTCGGCATCCGTAGCTTCATTCACATGAGTTCCACGCCCAACCATAGAGTCTGCGCTATAGGTTGCAATTTCATGTGTCATGGTGAACACTTCGTCCCCAATAGTGAACTTGTATTGGAAACCCTCCCCATCACAGATCCGCTCGACGGTGGGGTCCCATCCGAGCTCTTTCATAGCAGAAGACGCAGATGCAGATCCAAGAGCATAAAAGAGCAAAATAACACCATCGATGTTCTAGATGTACCATGCCTGTCAGCACCCTGATACACAGCGCAATACCTTTGCGTACCTGGAAGAAGTCGATAGGTTCAGTAACTGCAAGGAACGCACGATTGCTGAGCCACAGTCTCACTTGCATGTCCTCCATTGTGATACTGAACGCAAAACGACGAAGAAGATCCTCGCGCATGATACTGCGAAGGCTCCAGACTATCTTCTCTTTGCCCTAAAGCAGGCTTAGTGAGTGGACACCAACAAGATCTGTAACAACTTACATCTCAGAGAGACTCTCTATCCATGTCTTCTTGAACTCGAATGGCACAGCAATATCGAACCAATGTATCTTGCGCTGGGTTTTTTCGTTGTTAAGTACAAGGAATCCATCAGGCCTGAAAGTATTGTTGCGCTGCGAGAGGGGCGTTCTGTTTGAGTTTGCTAGGAAGGACACTCCGTGATTTGGGACTTCTGCCAAAATGTCAGCAATGATGCAACCGAGGGGCTCAAACACATTCTCTTCAGACCCTTTCAATGTGGCAGGTGGGGTAAAGTCCATCCATCGCAAGCCACTCTCGTCGTCGGTGAGAATCTTGCTCTCTGTCAAGTTGTTGCATATCCGCTGCAGATCCTGCAGGGAGGGCATGGCACCAACACATTTCACTAGGCAATTGAATGGAACCCGCAGATACCTTCCCAAATCAGCGAGAACAGCAGTGTGGCCTAGTTTCAAATCCCCCATGCTATAATCAGCTCCTGAGGTATGACAAATGAATGGAACTGTATCTGGTGGTAGCATTTATAAATTCTGTGATGGTGGTGTATGAGGGGCTTCAGGTTGCAGTGATAATTCGATGAGGCAAGTAAGGACAATGTGGATTTGCGAACTGAAACCGTGATTATTCCACAAGAAGAGGATTGTTGCTGCGGCGTGATATTTAGAACTTGAAATCCTTGCCAGTAAATGAACTCGCAAGTGTGGTTACACACCTTGCAAGGACCAAGAGGAAGTTGTACTCTGGTAGATCGGTACAGTGGAAATTTAATTTAATTTAATTTTCGCTTTCACCCTCTGCTGGCTTGTTCTAAGCCTCAATTCGACAAGTACATGAGCTTGCCCTGGCTACAGAACTTCTTGTTTGCTTCACTTCCACCCTTACTGAGAGTAAAGTTGAGCCAGTGTGAGATGATGATAAGCAGCTATTTTTGACACATCTTGTTACTATAGATGATCGTCTCAGCAGCCAGTACAATGACCCCGCTGGACTGGTGGTTCTCATTCTCATGTGCATTTTCTTCACATCGTCTTGTAGCCTTCCTTAGTTCTAACACGCAGCCTGAACTCCCCGAGGGGCAGCATCCCCATGCCGTGAATCTGCAGGAGGCTATTGAAATTACCGAGGTGGGCGCCCAACCTCGCAGTCAGGTGTCTGAGCTTGACAACTTTAATGATCGCACGTTTGCTACCCTCGCTTGACTGCGTTGGCTCAATCTCACGTGTCACTGTCATCAGGATCTAGCGGTGCCGTTGGCCAGGAAGCTATCTTTGAAACCGAAGTAGTTCTCCGTAGCCGTGCAGGTGCCAGGATTCGACACTGATAAATCAGACTGTCTTCTATTTCAACCACCTAAGGTAGGGCTCATGCACAACCAACCAACCTGTGACACCTTGTGATGCCATGTGACCTGAAAGAACAACTCGGGTAAGTAGTAAGTAAGTGTGTATCATATGTATCATATCAACTGCTATGAAGTTGCATCTAATTAATGAACTGGGAGATGTTGTATATGCCAGGTACAATAGATTATATGAAATGATAGGTGAATGATACTAAGTATTAAAGCCCAGCTTTCTCGAGCTCAGCAAGAATAGAATAAGGGAGGACTGGATGACCTCTGTATTTTTTGCTTGCCCACGCCGCTTGTTTTCCCGTTAGGCCCCTTTTTTATAAGCATCCATGAATCTGTGAGAACGGCGTGCATATCTAAGTCTGAAGCTTACCTGCACATTTTTCTTCTTTTTTGCTCGTGCCTGGTTGAGCCTGGTTCTCTTGGTCTTCCTTGTAGCATATTCACCAAGATCCTTCAGGTTACACAGTGCACGCTTCGGCATTATGCACAGCCTGCGGTGCAGTAGTCTGAGGACGCGGACGCGGAGGTGAAGGTTTACCTTTTTCGTAGTGTTACCCCCTAATTGTCACACACAAAGATTTCATTTCCTAGCCCATAAGACTCATTTTTCTAATGGCACTCGCAATTCTCAATTTTTTTAAAATCCAGCCCCACAGAGTTGTTCTAAATACAAATACGAAGAAGACTGCGGAATTCTTTTCGCCAAAAAATGACATTTACGACGGCTATTAGCTGTACACTCCAAAGTCACGCAAAAGTCACTGTTGGTCATGTGATGTTGGTTGGTTGTGCATGAGCCATTACCTTACGTAAGGGTACTGGTCCGACATCTGCTCATTTCGGTCATATTGGTCATATTGTCGGCTCTCTTTCAACTTGTACATCGTTTTATGCTATCATTGTACCATACGATCGCTGCTTAAACCACTCGAACCTGCTTTGAGTCGATCTATCCCTTTGATACACACCCTACTTGTACTATACTGCCAATACAACACTTAGGAAAAGGGTTTTTCCAGAGACAATGAATTCGAGTATGCAGCTATCAAGCTTTTAGACTCGTGGGTTTTGCAGACCAGCCCTGGGCCATTTTTAAGGGCTCCCACAGATAAGTAGCACCCAAAATTACTTCTCTGGTCTGGAAATCTGCAGACGTAGTCCCATGCTCGATCGATCATTCCGCAGCCAACTCATGATTGATCATGCAAAGTCGCCTGGTGCTGGATTTACTTCCACTTCATGTACACGAAGCAGAATCAAAGATATGCATTAGTTTTCCCACTAATATGCAAATCTAAAATCCAGCCTCTTATTTCCTTGATCTTTTGTTGTCTCTAAGTACGTATCTCGTTCCTGTTGAAGGTGTCAGGTCCGATCCATCATTTTCCAGAAGTATCTTGGACAAACCGTGACGGTCATCGTATTCCACTGTTCCTCTCTGTGGCGGTTTATACCACGATAGAAGAAGTACGTCAAGATGTATATCATGAAGTTTGCGCTGCAGATAATGATCAAAATGAGATTTCCCCGCTTGTCTGCAAATCTTGTCAGAATGTAAGGCGCGAAGGGGACTAGACAACGCACATAGAGGCTTATTGCATGCGGTAAATCGATTGATGAGCACTTCATTGAATCGGACGAGGTCAAAACCACTCACAGCATCATCCGCGCGATATATATTCGCCTGAAAACTGTAAACATGAGTCCTCCAGACGGTTCCGATCGTACTCACATAAACAATCACTCCTGCCTGAACAAACATATTATATACACTGGCCGATATCGTGCGTGTTCGTACGCTGCCAGAATTTCTTGAGGCCCAGGCTACCTGGATCGGGTGGACATACGGGAACCCAGTGATCAGTGTGACCACCGTAAAGTAGTCCCACTGGTCAGTGCTGGGCCCAAAGCTTCGAAGCGCGACGAGCAATGGCAATGCCCATATCTGAAGTACTAAGCAGGCGCCGACTCGTGAGTGCACAAATTCTGCCAGGTAGGAAGTAAGTAACAGTGTGAGCAAACCGCACGCGGTGCTAGGTAACGTCAGGAGGTTGGACTGAGTAGTTGTGAATCCAAGGTTCCTCAACGAAAGTGTCAGGTACGTCTGCGGCGGTCCGACGGGAACTACGAGAACAACATAAGTCATTAAAATCGGAGTGAGACAATGAACACAAACTCATATGTGTAATACCAAGGACATATATAGGCCACATTCGCCAGTCACAAATGGCATTCCAGATCATCCCGACCGTTAAGCCCTCTCGATTGTGCATGTCTGATTTGGTTGGGTCATCTCGCAGAACCCTACACCATGGTCCGTCAGAGTGAGATAAGAAGCACCAAAAACAGACATTGTCAACTGACCTATTAACCATGATGACCTCCTCGCGCTCCGTGAACCAACCTTTTGGCCTAAACCAAGCCTTCGTTTGCGTCGGTCCGGGAGGCATCAAGAAGTACGAAATTATGCCAACGGAAAGAGTGATCAAGCCCTCTATCAGAAAGAGATACCGCCAGCCAGCGCGGTTCCCTGAGCGAAGAGAAAGGATGCCAGTGGCCAAAAAAGCGCTGAACATCACGGTTATGTAGTTTGAAACCCAAAACCAGGCAAGGCGAATCGGCACTACTCAAAAGATTAGGTGCACGAACAATATAAGAGGATAAAGTCTCACGTTCTCTCTTTGTGTAAAAGTAGGATAGGTAGAGTACAATATCGGGAATAAATCCTCCTTCTAAGAACCCGAGGAGAAACCTGAGTCCAATATGTGAAACGCTCAAAATGATGATCAAACATAGCATACCTTGTTGCAAGGAAGGATTTTCTATCAGAGAGCCAAAATTGCGAAAGCGCAACCATGCTCCACAGAGAGATCTAGCAAGTCATGTTTTGTTCAATTGCACAGAAACGGTGCGAAGGGAGGTACCTGTATCGGTACCCAAACATCTGGCCCAACCCTCTTCGAAATCAACTGCGATGGAAGTTCGGCTATCAAGAAGGACAACCTATACAGCGTATTTCCAAGGTTAAAATCGTTCGTGGTGAGATGCAGGTCTTGCAGGAAGTTGTCGGTATTGGCCTGAGAAATATTCGTTCGGTCGAGGTCCAGCGCAAAGAACATGACGCCGGCCCAGATCATGATGCGGAGGTCAATCTTGCGAACAACTTTCTGCCATCACAGGCAAGCCATTAGCACACGAAAGTCCTGATTTCGCTACACTTACCTTCTCTTCCCTCCAAGTCCACCTTGCGTCGGGATCGAACCTGTGAGTATTCTCATATTGGGGAGGGGGCCGATGTACCTCCAAGGTCAGGGGGTCATCAAAGACAGAGGGCTGGGTTGCAATGCTATCAAGATCAATACGGTGTCTTCGAAAGAGATGCCTGAAGCTGCGAGGACCCTGATGATCACTATGACAATCACCTAGAGAAGGTTTCTCGAAGGCAGTGGGAGACTCGGAGCTCGACTTAGCCGACTCGGAGCTTGACTTGGGATGCATGGTTCCTACCTCATTGGAAGTCTCACCCTTGCCCTTTTGAACTGAAGGATCAGGAGGCTAAAGCTGTAGCCTGTAGTATCCCTGTGAATTATACATCAGAGATTAGATGAAGAATGAGAAAACGAAGCTCAGAAATGACGCCCTCGTGACAAGGTGTCTCATTCTGCCACATGATGGCGCAATGGTCGGGATGAGGAGTTCCTTTCCCTGAGGAAGCTTCTATTTTGGTGAGGAACCAGGTTTATGTCAATACAAATACCATGATTGGCACTTTATTGCTGAGAACAACTGGTACGATAGGCTTCATTATGACGGTCACGATTCTCCCTTTAATCTGATGGCGCCGTCTCCTTCACCGTCTGGGCATGCCCCTGCCCCTGCCCCTAAGAGCACGAGCTGCTGCACCAGGTGGTGCTTTTGGCCCCGGGTTTTGCTACAGGACGTTTCCGTTCACTCAGTTCTTGCAAAGAGAAATAGAAGAGCCCACGTACTGCTTCGCTTTGTGGATTTCTCACGGTCTCGTCAACACTGAGGATGAGACATGCAGCCTCGGTTGCACTGCTAATTGCGTTCAACTTGACGAGCGGAGGCTCCCAAACGAATGCCTCCATATTATCGCGAACACCTTCTGGACCGTCAACGTCTACTCCGAACCATTTGTGGCCAGCGGCATGTCGCATGCGCAGTTTGTTAAGAATGTCAGTAGAGTCCAGACCGGCATTGTCGCAAATTTGCCGAGGAATGATTTCTAGTGCTTTTGCGAAAGCAGTCAAAATCAATTGCTGCTTCCCGGGAATAGATAGCGCATGCTTCCGGATGTGCGCGGATAAATCCATCTGATTCACACACCGAGTTAGGGAGGAGAAAGAGCGATAGGGCATGACTTACCTCGACAGCTCCACCTCCGGCTACCACCTCACCATTGCGAATCGCTCGCTTAACGACCATGACGGCGTCATGTAGACTGCGTTCCACTTCTTCGATGAACTGTTCTGCGCCACCGCGAAGAAGTAGTGTGCATGTCTGGGCTTTGGGGCACTCCTCGAAGATGTTGTATCGTTCGCCACCAACCTGACGCTCTTCGAACCGACCGCAAGTTCCGAGATGCTCGTGGGCTATGTCTGAGCACGTTGACTGTACCGAGCCTCCCACTGCTTGACATACTCTACGAAGATCAGCAGCTGGCACCCGACCAGCACAGAAGATGTCCCGGTCGGCGAACCACTGAGTGGCCAGATCACCGATTGGCAATTTGCTTAACACCACCTTGGCACCAGTCTTTTCGATCGCCTCCAACTTTCTGTAGATGATCTCCCACTCTGCATCGACGATCGCCTGGTAGTCCTTCACTGCCTCAACTCGAACCTCCGCATTGTCTTTCTCAGCTTTCAACTCAAGCTCTACGTTCAAGCTGAGGATAAGCGGATTCCGGAAGGACTTCGGTTGTTGCTCAGCACCAGCATACGTGAAAGTTTTTTTAAAAGCAACGCCACGGATCAACTGAGAGTCTTGCATGCCGCCTCCTGGGATTTTTTTCACCCCGATGAGTGACTCGTCCAAGTCATTTGGATCCAGGCTCTGAACAGCGTCAACAACCATGTTTGAGAAGAATGGTTTTTCCGAATGGATCAATTTTGATGACATTGACGTCGATGCGCATTTGAGTAGAAGAGATCGGAATTGCCTGTGGAAGCGTTAGGGACTAGCGTTCAAAAAAGTTCGGGGCGTACTCAGGATCGGACTTGTCAACACTAATCTGGATTGCCTTGATGCGCTCGGTAGCCTGATTATCGTTGATATTATGATTCTCGAACAAAATCGCTGAACAACATATGATACGTACCAGTTGTGATGCCTTCCTGAACCCCTTCATGATTATGTGCGGGCTGACACCCTCCTCGATGTATCCACGAACTTCTTTGAGAAGCTGGGCAGCCAAAAGTACCACACTGGTAGTACCATCACCAACTTCTGCATCCTGGGCACGCGCGATATCGACTAGGGTCCTTGCAGCCGGATGAACAATGTCAAGAAGCTTCAAGATCGTCGCGCCGTCATTGGTGATCTGTGCTTCGCCACGTTCATTCACGATAAGCTTGTCCATTCCACGTGGTCCAAGTGTGCTGGAGAGCGTCTGTGATATGGCAAGGCACGCGGATATGTTAGATAAAAGCTGGGGGTTTCCTTGAGACGTGTCTGTGCCCTCCCGAAGGAGCACGACAGTGGGTTGCTAAAATCAAGGATCGGTTATGATGAAAAGTAGACACGGAAAGAACTCACCATTGGTAGACCGCGCTGCATTTTGTGCTAGTGGATCGCGCAAGACGATGGCAAGAATAGTCAGTTAATATTGCATCTGCAGTTTACTCTTGTTTGGCTAACGCGTTCGTCGTCGCTAAGTCCGAATATATCACCACATACTTAGTAAAGCTCCAACAACAGCACATCCGAGTTCCCACTGAATCATAATAGAGTATAGAAAATTGTGCCGACCTGTCGAAAAAACGGCGCGAAAATGTGATGTGCTGGAGGAGCTACACGCAATTCTCTGACGAGTTTCGAAAATCCCCAGCTTAGTGATCATATTATTACAGACTTGTACAGGCATATCGTTCGAGTCATCCCAAAGTCATGCCCTCAACGATGGCCACCATCCACCTCCCAGCGGACGACGAGCACCAAGTCTATGTAACTGTATCTGCAATCGTTGCCGGTACTCTCTTCCTTCCTCATGAAGAGGTCTTCCAGGACTGTATCGGTGAATCCGAGTCTGATGATACTCCGGAAGGGACCAGAGTCCCCACCTTCGCATTCTTGATACAACACCCGAAGGAAGGGAAACTCTTGTTCGATCTTGGATTGAGAAAGGTGTGCAATCTTTCGAGCTTTGATCATTCCGTCACCGACTGTCATCCAAGAACGGAGAAGGTTATCCCCCTTCGGTGATGGAAGACGCATTTCCTACATTCAAACCAGAATGCAATGAAGACATCGTGGACATCATTGCGAAGGCAGAATCTCCTATCAAACCTCAGGACATAAACTTCGTGATTTATAGGTAAACAATTCCGATACGATCTCGATCACTGCATTTCATGCCGAATTACAGTCACCTACATTTTGACCACGTTGGGGATCTCACACCATTTTCCCGTGCAACGCTCGTGATGGGTCAAGAATCTGAAATTTTCATAAGGAATCCCTACCCTGATGATCCACGAAGCAGTTACAATGCCTTGCCGGCTGGTCAGCGAGTTTGCCTCCTTGATTTCACTGCGGATGCATCTCCAGCGCGAGGTATCCCCCACGCGAGACTCATTAAACCAATTGGATCATTTGAACGCGCCATTGACTTGTTTGGCGATGGTTCACTCTACCTCATCGATGCACCCGGACACATGAGCGGACATGTGGCTGCTCTGGCGCGCATCGCAAGTGACGCGTTTGTCCTCCTTGCGGCCGACACCTGCCACAGTCGCCAGTGCTATGTTCCATCCTCCTCTGGCTCGGTGAGGGAGATATCTTCGCTGAACCACCAACAGTGGGATATAGCCAAGGTGACAGTCACGAAGCTCACAGAGATGAACCATATGGCCAACGTTGTTGTGGTGCTGGCTCATGAAGCAGATAGACTGCAGGAGAAATGCAAAGAAGATACGATGCCTTTATTCCCGCAGCCGCTGAACGTCTGGGCGAGTCAGCAGCTTGGTAAGAAGTTCAGGAAGTGATGAATAGGACAAAGTAGACTTAAGTTGATGGAAAATGGTTTAAAACTTGCAAACAAATATTTGGAGCTCTTGAGGAAAGTTGGATTCGAGCCGGATTTGTTCAAGACTCAGAACTCTGAATTCTAAGGCGATTTGGAAGTCAGAGGCTTGGATCCTAACACGGTTAAACAACTCCAACGCGTCTCATTTAACTCGCGTTGGAACTTGGCGCGTCAGCATCTATCGTCTCCGAGCACCACCATTCTCGTTTCCTCGTAGACAAAGGATTTTGACTATGACCCAAGACTTCCAACCTCGTGATGGTCTCTTTTTTGCGGGTTCTGACGATGAGGATGAGGATACGAATTCGACAACGGCTCAGATTGGCGTATCAATCCCCGGGCCAGCATCTTCACAACTAGCTCCACCATCCGGACTACCTTACCCCTCACGCGAGAAGCGTCTTTTCTTTGCCGACAGTGACGATGAAGATATTCCACGCTTTCAAACTCCAAGGCCAATTGCGATTAATCCGTCATTAGTTATGAATGGTGATGACAGTGAAAGCGACTTGGAGATACCTTCTTTTGAAGAGGTCCCTCGAGCTTCCAGTGTCAGTAGTATGTCTTCAGGGCCTTCTCTCAGAACGTCTTCGCCGGTGCCAGATCCCTCTGGTGAAGAACGACCCGTCAAGAAGAGGCGACTCTCACAGTCTTCCAAGGTTCAGGCGCATACGGGCAAAGCATCATCGGATCATCCTGCATATATTGGATCATTTCTTGTCGGGAACGCCTGGAGTACTGTCAAAGGCAAAGGTTATATCAAACCAGGCGACATCATTCGCATAGAAAGGGATGATCCTGATGATTCAAGGTCTGGCCCATCAGTCTCAGCGAAAGGAAAGAAAAAAGCCCTTCCCGATAAAGGCAAAAAGAAGCAACTCACCCTCGGCGCTATGCTGAAATCGCAGCCACCCAAGACGACAAAGAAAGCTGATACGGTAGTTCGGCTTACGAATGATCGCGGTTTCGGTGAGCTCTTATGCAAAGGATGTAAGGATGCTCTCACATTTCAACCAGAGTTTGGTCGTCTTCCGCAGCATGTTTCATCTTGGGTTTCGAGGCTCCTTGATTTTGGTACTTCATCTTCAAAGTGAATTAGCCTTGCATTTACCGCAGCATCTAGGGATCGTCGACTTCGAAGGCAGCACAATGGTGGACTGTCCAGCCACTCTGCATTCTGGTGCAGACTTGATAGTCTCGTTGTCTGTATATATCCGTACATCTGCATTCAAGCCACCAAGTACTTCCGCGGAGAAGCCACCGAAAACGATGTTCAATCAGAGTCAAGAAACACAAGATGAACAAACTCTTAGAGAACGCAAAACTGCGCTACTATCTCTCTTCGAAGCTGTTAACCTCCGCCCTTGTAAGGGGGCACGTGTCCAAGATAATGGCACAGAGAATGAATCTGATGGTATGAGCAAACAACTAACGCAACATGCCGGAGGTTCCAAGAAGAAGAAAATTGAAATCGTTGGTGACGGCGAGGAGGTCGAAGTAGAAGAAGGTGAGGAACTGTCTGACAACGAGCTGGATGTGATCTACAAGAAGTAGGTATTAATTCGTGACATCAGCCATCGTGTTGACAGTCTTTCAGAGCCCAGAAGAACGATCGATCAATGGCTGAGATGGATCCTCCTGACACGTTTACATTAACACTGAGGGGGTACCAGAAACAAGCACTTATGTGGGCCAGATTACCGCCGAATCTCTGCCCTACTGACTCATACAAGGTGGATGCATCTAAAGGAATCGGGCGAAATATCTGCGAGAGAAGCTGTGTCTATGCACCCTCTGTGGAGCGAGTAAGTCCCACAACCATGCTATAGGAGCAGCAGTCAACTGTTCTTATAGGTATATTTTCCCTGCCGAACCCCGGGATGGTATAATAGACCTAACTGAAAACGAGAAACCGTTCTACTTCAACCCTTACTCTGGGGAACTCAGTCTTGACTTTCCTAAAGCCGAGCGCAAACTCAAAGGAGGGATCCTTGCGTAAGTAGCAAGAATTCGTCGATTGATAAATACTTATGCCTTGTTTAGTGATGGTAAAGTGCATTTCTCGTCCGATGTTACCAAGCTCATAACCAAAATCTTTGAATCTGGCACACCACGCAGAGAGTACGTCCATGCGACCTTTGTGTAGAGGTCGGAGCTGATTCATTATCTTAGTGGGAATGGGGAAAACCATCATGTTATCCGCTCTCATCCACACAAACCGAGATCCAGAACCCATCCTTCCTGATGATACCTCCAGGGATCTTGCACGCGCTCGTCAGCAGAAACTTGACAACGCATTCCGGTCAAGGGCCCTCGGACAGAGGAAGAAGCGTACCAAAGGCCCTTCTGCAACACTAATAGTTGCTCCTACCTCACTGCTATCTCAGTGGCACGATGAACTCGAGCGATCAAGTGTACCCGGGACCATTAAAGTCACTGTCTGGCATGGGCAAAATAGGCTGGACTTGGACGGTATAGAAGATGATTCGGATGACGATGCGCCTATCACCGTGATTGTTACATCCTACGGCGTACTCGCCTCCGAACACTCCAAACTACTCAAGTCTGGTGGCCAATCCTCCATCTTCCAAGGTATGTTCTGGGGATCAACCAGAATTCCTCGATTGACTGCTTGTGAAGTGGAGTGGCTACGAGTCATCTTGGACGAAGCCCATCATTGTAAGTCGAGGACAAGCAAGACCGCGCGAGCTGTATATGCTCTTCGTGCCAGACGTAGATGGGCCGTGACAGGTGACGATACCGGCATTTACAATAACCTAGATGCTGAATCACGACTAGGGACTCCAATTGTCAATAAACTTGAGGACCTTCATTCGCTCCTGTGAGTAAAAATAGTGCTCTATACTACAGTTTGACTGACTTCGTGTCAGGCAATTCCTGGAGTATACACCATGGTCATCGTACTCATTCTTCCGCTCGTATGTGTCTACCGCTCTTATCAATTTTCGATATTGCTAAGGCTGAAGCTGTTTGTCAGCTTCATTACTGTGCCATTCCTCGCCCGTGACCCGAAAGCAATAGAAATAGTGCAAGTGATCCTCGAGAGCGTCCTTCTCCGACGCGAGAAGAACATGCGTGATAACTCTGGAAAACGCATCGTCGAGTTACCTGCGAAGGAGATCACTGTTGATACACTGCACTTTACACCTGCAGAACAAAAGATGTACGACTCCATTTACAATGCGGCAAAGCGGAACTTCGATCAGCTCAATGCGAAAGGACTAGTGGGCAAGAACTACACGCATATTCTGGCTATGATTATGAGGTGGGATTTGCGACGTCTGGCGTATCCTAATTCTTACCGCACTTTTAAGACTTCGTCGGGCAGTGCTTCACCCAGACCTTGTCGCTGATGCTAGCGATGGAACGGAGACCAAACCCGCTGGAGACTCCAAAGATGGAGCGATCGATGTGGATACCCTTATGAAGGACATCTCAAAGAATGATTTGTCGAGTGGCTCGAAAGTGGCCTATGCTGAGAGCGTCCTAGCTAGCATTGACACGTCCAGTGATGCAGAATGCCCAATCTGCCTTGATGTGATGCAAACGCCGTCCATCATCCCCCTCTGTATGCATCAATGGTGCGCCTGACGCTGCCCATTTCATCTACTCATGCTGACGGTACGCCATAGTTGCAAAGAATGTATTGTGTCATATCTTGCGACGTGCACGGACAAGGGAGAGGTGCCACGATGCCCGACATGCTCACAAGGACCGGTCAAGGAACAAGACCTCGTTGAGGTGCTCCGACCGTCTGGTCAAAATAGCCTACTCCAGGAGTCCACAGGGGGCGAAAATGAAGGGACGTTGACATCAGGAGTCTTCCTGCGCCGAAATGATTTTAGGTCGTCCACGAAACTGGATGCTCTAGTACAAAACCTCAGTGGGTGCTACTCTGCATTAGTTTGTTCCGCTCCCCTGTGAGCTAAGCCGCTTTCAGGACGACTTCGAGATCAAGATCCATACTTCCGTGCTGTTGTCTTCTCGCAGTTTACGTCCTTCCTTTCACTTATCTCTGTTGCACTGGACCGTGAACGCCTATCATGGTACCGTTTTGACGGATCGATGGACATCAAGAAGCGCAATGCTGCCATATCAGAGTTCAAGCAGAACGAGCGGAAGCCCAAGGTTCTCATTGTCAGCTTGAAAGCAGGCGGCGTTGGTCTGAACGTAAGCGCAAGCTTCCTACCTCTCGAATTTACTGAACGTTACTTCTACGATAGCTGACGAGCGCCAACCACGTCTTCATGGTTAGTCCTCTCAAACCTTGTTCCCCTGTCATGCTAATTAATATTACTCAGATGGACTGTTGGTGGAACGCCGCCACGGAAAATCAAGGTCGGCGTCCGGGTATATCCGTCTGTGGTTGATTGTACTGATCTTCGCAATAGCCATCGACCGCGTACATCGAATAGGCCAAGAGAAAACTGTCTATAGTCAAACACTTTATAGTGAGGTCACCTTGAACTTTCTCCATCATATCCGTTGACACTGCTTCGAGGTTGATCATACGATCGAAGGCCGGATACTCCAGATCCAAAAACGTAAGACCGCCATCGTGAAAGAGGCGTTCCGGGGAAGCGATCAATCGGGGAAGGCAGACCCCGAGAGCCTCGAGAATCTGAAAGTTATATTCGGTGATGATTAATGACAACTCTTGTATGAACGTTGCATGTCCTCGTTCGAATGTCATCGATCAACAAGGATTTATTCGTTGATTCGAACGATGCGAAATGATATGATTGAACAGGAACTTTAAACCCACGATTCGGACGCTGAACAAAAGATTATCACACACATCCCCGATACATGACCGAGCTGGTTGGCTTCTGCATGCTGAAACCGTCAGGCCTTCGGGACTGTGACACAGCACAAGTGCGAGCCAAAGATCATTTTATCCAGAATTATTATTCCATCGTGCGACATGTACTATCTACATAGGGCAAGAGGACAACATACCAGAGGGAAAAACTGCGCATCGAAGTCGAGGTACCATGTCAAACGTCACAGTCAAGGTATTATGAGATATAGTAACGTAAAGCACTGGAATCCCTTGGGTGAAATCACTTCAGGAGACATTCAGCCGTACGTGCTCTCCGTCTTGATCGCGCCACAAAATCGACATGACCAAAACTGGTGGGGCATGTCTGCCCCACCACATGTTGTACATGTCCACCCCATAGAGGGATCTCGGGGACGCCCTGTCAAACATAAGGTGCATTGGTTTGCTTCTTGGTCGTTGACGAGTGTGCAGACCGCACAAGTCCATTGTCCACCGTCAGCGGATGTCTTGGCTGGTTTGCGAGGATAAGGTGTAGGGTGACTAGATACCTTGGTATTGCTTGGCTGCTTATCCGAAGTGACTCTGGACCGTCCTCGTGCATCAGACGTTGATCCGGAAGCATTACGCTGTATCCTCGATGGTCCAGCAACATGTGGTTGACTCGCGGTCCTAGGCGAGTTATGGGGACGCACAGTGAAGCATGCTGCGCACTGCAGCACGATCGGCTCATTGTGAAGTGTGCACGCAGGACAAGACCACGGCTCTAGAGGGGAATCATCGGTAAGGTCGATGATGTCTTCGATGCTTTCTTTCGCCGCTCTCTCGGCTTCGCGTTGGGCAAGTGTACCCGATCCACACTCAATTTCATCGCGCTTTCTGCGCTCGGCAGCCTGCGAAGATAGTATTAATATATATTTTCAGGCAACGGAAAACGGGCAAGAAGGACCTGGGCGGCCAGTTCACGGGGATTCATGCCTTGTAGCGCAGTAATTCTGCCTCCTAACCTGCCGCCACCACCGAGCATGCCATTTGTGTGGCGCCTCTTATCGGCAGCTTCAAGAGCTTTGAGTCTAGCTAAATGTAGCGGAAGATCGTGTGATATCCCTGCACCCAGCCGGTGCCCAGGAGAAAAGAAGCCTTCTCCAGCGTAGCCAGAACGCACTAGCGCATCATATTCGTCCTCGAGCGCAGCTAGAAACTTGTAAAAACTTTCATCGTGAGGGCCATGGACATTATGGGTAAGCTATCGAAGAATTATCAGTGAGTATGAACACATTAGAAGAGACAAAGGTTTCTTTGCCTCATGGAGCATGACTCGAACAACCTGATCTTCCTCATAAAAGGTGTCGGGAGCCCATGAAGGGCGCAATCTCAGAAGTATCTGCTCCCCTCCGTTTACATCTGAAAGTATGTCAGAAAACGCAATGAACAGATAATGTGTCCGACGCTCACTCAACCCTGTATGATAAGTGACACAATGAAGAAGCTTCGATTGACGCTGGGAGGAACTTACCAACTAGATTGGGGCTCTCAGGGAAAAATTCAGACAATAATGGCAACATCCAGCCATGTTTCCTCATGATCGGCTTTACTAGGGTCGCTACCCGTTGAAGCATGGGCAAGGCTCGATCTGCATGTGGACGATCTTTCAAGTGAGTGAACGATTTCACGAAAGTTTGCAACATGTATCTCGGAGTGGCTGAAGAGAATGGGTCAGTACAGCTGCGCCACATAATGTTGCTTAGTCAGCGCTTAAGCAGGGGAACGTACTTACGCCCGACTGTATATACATACTCATTGTACTTACATGACACTCCATGGCTATCAGCGACCTGCTGCAATCTCTGATCAAAGTACCTGAGGCTCCCTGGGACAAGCATGTCTTGGCACAATTGTCAATGAGCGGTATTAACTCAATACTTAATAACTTCGCCCCGCCCATAAATGATGTGTCCCTCGATACTTTCCTCACTGCTCAGGTTCTAAAGGCCGCCAGCTGGCTAAATCTCCAGTCGCGGAAATTTTTTCGGTCACCTTTTGGGTCATCGTGGGCGTTCCGTCATGTTCTGGAGCCTCGACTCTGATAGTGAGGCTCCCGAAGTTAATTTAACGTAAAATCTTGTCAACTTGAAGTCTTTGTTGCAATCAAGGTTTTAGCGCTCACGTAACCTTCCAGCATTATCGAGCCTTAGATCGGAAGGACCCTAAACACATGTGCTTCTGGATCCTGACCCAAAGCCTTACATATAAGCCTCATGCGATTATGGAGCCGCCGTTTCCGTCGTCCTCCGATTCTGATGAGCTTTTGCCCTAGAGTTCTTCTGCCATTGAAAGCAGCTGAGCAAATTGCTTCACATGATCTCCACCGTCACAGCAGCATATAACATTCGTTCGTTCGCTTACGTGCAAGGTTAGTTCTTGGGATGTGCTCGACGTCCAATCTGATTTTATCCAAAACCCGTCATTTTTCCAGTTGCCGTGGCCGTAGCTGTTTTGTATGATCACGGTATGTATAGAATCCACCAAGTTTTATGACCGTACACTCAGGTATCGCATATTCAGTATTGACCTTCAGCAGTGAAGTGAGTATTTGTTTGACCAATCCATCAACGAGCAAAACTTGATGACGTCGATTGATTCTCAGATAGATTATATATGGGTGCGTTAAAAATCGAAATGGAGTCCGCTCGTCATATGCTGATATCACTGGTGTTCAGCGGAGGTCGCCTTCATTAGTGACCGCCTTGTATCTGTTGGTATGTGCGCGTGGTATCGATTGGTCTAGTCTTCATTTCTTTGCAGGACCGCTACTTGGGCGATATCATTGTGATGTAAGCCCTTATGTCTGGCTCTCGTCGGTAGTCTGATATATTCCTAGCGTCGGCGCTTATCGTATGTCAGTATTCACGTTAAAATTCGTCTTTCTCATAGTACGCATTAGTTTGCCTCACTGAGGATGCTTCGACAGAAGTAAGCTTGTTTGTCTAAACGTCACAAAAAATTCTTATGAAATTTTGTTTATAGGTGTAAGATCTATAACGTGCTTTATTCGTACTTCTCGTTGATAGTGCGCATTCTACGCATTTTTCAGATGTAAGTAATGACTTCGTATCCCAATTGATCAATATCCAACTATATCCAAGGCTTTCGACTTTTCCAGGTCCGAGCTTGGGGTACTCTTCTGATTTCATGGCTGACTCAATGTAAATCATATCTCTGTGTGTATAATTCGACACTTACATCACCCACACAGGCATCATGCAACTCCGAATATATGCCATGTACCGGCGGTCCAGACGGATACTCGTGCTACTAGTTCTTGCTTTTTTCGGCGAGGTCTTCGCTGTTGTTGTAATCATCTGGAAAACCATTGGTCCAACAAGTAAATTTGTCGGTGTGTACTTCAAAGAGACTTGGTGCCACACTTGTTCACTCTAATTCACCAGTCACCAATGAGGCATATCCTGGAAAGCACTTGTGCTCCTTCTCCGGAATTAACACCAACTTCACTTACTTGTTCATACCCGTCTTCTGCTTTGAAATCTTGCTCTTCTCCCTTGCTATCAGAGTTTCCCTAAACAATATCAGAGACAAGAGGAGACTCCCTGGCGCTTCCATCTTGTGCGTAGACTCATTCATGAGCATACTCTTACGAGATAGCATCTTGTATTTTTTCATGTGAGCATGATCTTTTCGTACGTCCCTAATCAAAGCTAATAAGCAACCCGTCTAGAAACCTGGCAATGTGCGCTATCCTCATGGGCCTGTGGCGCAATGCCGCTGTGAGATAATTTTTTTCATTTTTTTTGTGATGTTATATTGATTGATGCCTTCAGGAAATGCACGCAAATATATCTATCCCATTCGTCATGCTCGTCGAGACCGTGATCGGTAGTCGCATGGTCATCAACTTCAAGGAACACTGTAATCGCCGTTTCAGCTCAGAACCGATCATGATCGCAGGGGGCCCCGGATCAATACGTTTCGCAGGCGTGAGCCTAGAAACCGCTCGCCTGGATACCATCCATGAAGAGTTGATGAAAGGTGATGAGATGCAGACGATCAAGGATGAAGAGAGTGCTGAGATCATCACGTTTGAGGCGTTATGATGGATGCTGCGAATCAAATGAACAATGTATCATTGACTTTGGCATACACCAATTTCTATAAATGCTGGATATATACAATATAAAGGACTGACCCAGCCCACCCTGTGCGGCGTAAAGAAAAGAATGCAATATAAGGTACCGGATATTACAGCGCAAATCTATGTGTGACAATCATATTACAATAATGAATGGGGGCGTCTGAATGCAATAATGAATGCAATAGGCTACAGCGGTGATACAGCAAATAGCAATAATCAATAGCGAAATAGCAGAGGAAGACGAAGGACAGTTGGGATCCGGATCGAGGACGTCGGATAAAGACAAAATAACAAAAGTTATGCTACAGCGAATGTGTTCGTTACGTAGCGTTGCTACGACAAAATAATATCATCGGTGGCGATTTTGCTGGCAGTATACACGTAGATGGAGCGCACGAAAGTGAGCTCGTCTTTCACATAGCGGGACGACTCCGTGCTGGCGTCTGAGCCCCCTCGGGGACGTGACCGAATACTCGCGTCGGCTGAAAGTCGGAAATTGGGAGTGACGGAGGGCTCGTTATGAGCTGACTTTCTCGTTTCAGAGGCTACTGATGGCCAGTTGAAACGCTTGCGGCGGAAGCTTGAAAGCAGGGGGATTTAAGGCTCCGAAGGAAAATATTCAGTTAAAGGTACTCACCATTCGTAGTCCCAAATTAGATCATCGAACACTGCGTCATCCAAAAGGGAATTGCCGTCGGCGTCTCGGTACAATTCCTGCGCATACTCATGTAGCGCAGCTTTGCACCCGAGTAGACTCTGCATGTGCTTGCATGCGTGCATCTCGAGCTCAAAAGACCCCAGTTCAATTAACGTATTAGGCCACAGGACCAACCCAGGAGATTGGGCGGGACGTGAGGGCGGAAGATTTACTGAATGCCGGGGAGATCGTGGAGCAGGGGAAGCAGTGGCAGTAGGTGAGGAGATACCTAGGCGGCCTGCTGCTTTAGGACTGATGACTTGCGGTATAGGTGTCAGGACACTCTCCCCACTGGAACGGTCGCCCTTCTTGCCCTTGTTCTCAATCTTGTCCCATTCAACAGCGATCCACTGCTTGAAGGCTTCCCCTTTCTTCTTCTTCAGGATCTTGCTCTCTCCACTTGATATTGACGCTTGGTCAGGATCTGAGTCTGAATTGGATGCAGGAGGTGCGATGGCAAGGGTCATTGCTGCAACTCTCTGGGAGTTGTATCGGCCAAAAACATTATCTAGAACTTCTTCCATATTTCTTCGTTGGTCTGTGCGAATCTGGTATTTGCTCCAGAGCATATCCGTGAACAGACCCTCGAGGTGTTTCGCATTGGCCTCATTTCTCGTCCATTCAGAAGTAGCATCGTATGGCGGCGTTGAGTCTTCGTCCAGGCTGTGAATGGATGGAGAGCTCTTTGAGCTCTTGAAGTCGTCGTCCTCCCCATTTTCGTCGTCAGATTCGTCGTCGTCAAACTCAATGTACGAATGACACCGGGAAGGGAAAACACTCGTGGCGGCTGGCGAAGGTGGAGGGTTTTCCAAAGGCTTCACAGTGGGAAATAATGCTTGATCATCGATCAGTTCTAGGCGCCCACCGGGCGCCAAAACTCTCTTGACTTCCTTGAGAACACCGTCCCAGTTCTCAACAGGGATGCACAGTGATAGGTTCGCCATGCGCACAAGGTCGAACGTGTCGCTTGGGAATCCCAATCGGTGTCCAATGCTGAGCGACCGTTGTGGTCAAATAGTGATAACACGCAAGACGCGCGTACTCACAAGTTCATTTGCCTCCATTCCACGTTCAGTGGGGTGGCGTTTCCGTCATTTAAGCTTGAGGGAGCAATCAGGTCAATGCCGATTATCCTTGCTTTTGGCCAATGTCTTGCAGCCCGAACAGCCCAATGTCCCGCACCGCATCCCACGTCAAGAATAGTAGTGGGTGGGTTACCGTTGAATGTGAGAAATGATGGCGTCCCATTGGTGCTCAAACGTTGCAAGAGAATATCTGAGAAACGGTCGCTGTAACGGTGTTTGTCAGCGTGGAATAAAATAATGATGCGGTAGCGATTCACTTGTCAAGAAGTGTGCGATCGTATGCTTGCATGTAAGGTGCTTGATCAGGAGGGTACGGGTGATGGATCATGCCTCTCCTTGTGGCGAAGTGATTCTTCGCCTGGAATGCTTTGGCAGGGGGGTGCACACGCTGCATAGCTTCGACATCTTCGTCACCCTCACTCGATAAATCTGCTTCTTCCTGGGGTGTACTCGTACCATGCCATGAAGTCGTGGGAAAGGTATCTGAGGGTACGTCACTTGGGGACTTCTTTCTCCTCAACAGACTCTTTGGCTTTAACGAAACTGCCAGAGAAGTGATTGCTAGGTGTGAGAGGTCGAGACATGTCTGCATCGGGAGGGGCGAGGAGTTTTCCCCCGAATCTGGACTTTCGCATGGAATCTGAATCTGATCGTGGCCCCATGGTGCTGGCGTAGCCAGAGTCGATACTACTGAAAGAGTTGGGGCGACTGGGAGAGTCGGGATGGTATGTAAGAAGTTGTCGGGTTGTAGGAATGACGGTCGTGGAGTGAGAATTATGCTATCGGACGAGGAGCACTCGCCGAGGGGATGAATGTAAGTGAAAGGTTGCGTTGAAATTGCCAGTGCCATCATGTATGTGCCCGAGTAGAATAATACACAGTTGTGGCCAGTCTAAGCGACGGTGGGGTCTTTGTGGACGCCTATGTCCACCAAACTAAGCACTAAAGACAAAGGGAATCAGGTCTAGAGGGTAAAGCGTATTAGTCCACCCTTGTTTAAAGACCAGTGGATCAAATCAGGTGTGGTGGTCGTTCGAGGACAGGATAGTGGTCCTTGGCGTCACAACTGAATGAAGCACAGCTAGATTGATGGTGGGGGGAATTGTAAGGATCAAGTCTCGGGATGAGGATAATATTATCACAGAATTCGTACCTTGTTCATGATCTAGACAAGCGCGGCAAACAAAGGGTATTTCAGTAGAATCTGGAACACGACATCATATCAGGGAACAATGGCAGTGAACCTGATGAACAAGCTTATCTCCATTTATAGAAGTTTCCTAAGCTCAGATCTCAGCTTCCGCCGGTTCATTTTATTGAAAATTCCCGAAACAAGAACAAGGACAAAGTACTTCGAACACGCTGAACAGCCAGCAACTACTTTGCAATTCGCAGCTCCCTCCTCGTCCGTAAAACCGCACAAATTTCAGAAAGCTATTCAGAATTGTCCCAACGTAGTCTAGCTAATTTCCCATATGCGCTGCCTGTCAGTAAGAGTACAGCAATAGACTACTCGCGCGGTCCGCCCATGACGGCAGATTTTACCGCCCAGCGATCATGGTGTTTCCCCTTTTAGATCAAAGTGACATGGAGGCGACGCCTCAATGGGAACTTGGTAGGGAAAGACGTGCTAAACCGTGTATGTACATGTAAGCCAAGGGGACCCTTTCCCCCATGATTTACTAAGGCCTAGAGAAAGTGATCTTCCAGTACCCACAAGATTAGTTATCACGAGACTGCCAACTCACAGTCCAAGGAGTCGAAGTGAGTGCAATTAGTACATGGATGGTATGGACACACCCACTTCCTCAGTGTGCTGGCATTCTCATGTCTCTTCGTGGCAGCTAATCACGAATCGTAACTTGTCAACTGCGTTTTGCGCCACAAGTTCCTGTCCTGAATTGAACTTGCCGAGAAACTTAGCATTAATTCTCTGAGGCTTCATGCGTCATCATATGATGTTTGGGCTTCTCCTACCAGTAGCATAACGCGCTCGGCACGCAATCGCTCTCCATAGCAATGTCATGTTGAGGGTTCTTCTGTTACTTCGATCGACTTCAATTTACGGCTCCATACTGTTTATTAATGCCAGGGTTCACTATAAGCGCAAGGAGATATCCTTGACAGCGGAGCGGAACGGAGGTGGCTCTCGATCGAACACAGACACCACGACTATCAGGATGTTTTACAAACTAGAGGGTTTGGATGTCGTCAGGCCGTGGGCACTAATGCAGGATACATAACTTGTGACGCAAACAGGTTCCCATGAATACCATCCCTGTACCTAGCTGAGGTACAGTGCAAGGAGGACTAGAAGTAAGTTCAATCTTCATCTTTCTTTGGAGGGGGCCCGCAGGGCTGCAGCATCCGCTAATGGGTTTATTTCAACACATGATCCAAGTTCTTAAGGTGGGCTGACTTACTTCGGTCATCTCAAATTTAGCTCGGCCAATAGCTTGTCCATCTGCGATAGCCAGGTACGAAAGCAAGGGCGGGTGTCCTATGATAGAAGACAGCGTATCTCTGTGCTGATGTGTAATCCAGTCACTGGTACATGCTCAGTATAGGTAATGCAAATTCAAATGGTTGGCACACTATTTTGTCAGGTCGGCGTGACCTGAACGATAAGGAAAATCAGAAATGACCAACGAACCAAAAAAGCGAAAGCACCAGTTCCTGTGTAACGCGCATGTACTGAAGGAAAGAAGCGTCAGCGATATATTAGGATGCACGAAAGATAGCACTCACGGTGCTCCAGCTGCGTATTTGCAGTGTATCTAAGTTCAGACGACTACAAATACGCGCCCGTCAGAACGATCAGATTATGACACTGACAAAACTCACCATGACCGTTGGGAGAAAGGAGTTAATTTTGATATTTTGATATTACATATTTAATTTATTATCCTACCACGTGATTTACTGGAGATATGTCCACGTGCCTTGTAGATGGATGACTTCACGTTCTGCAGAAACACTCGCGGCTCATATCAAAGCATGGCTTCCGACGAGGACAGATTACGAGCTAAAGTGGCCAACCTCAACGCGTCTCTCGATGAGCTCGAGATGCAACTTGAACCGCTATTCACCAAGAGCCTTGCCGAGACCCTTGTGGCCCTCGAAACCATTCAGCAGGCCAAATTGCAAGTGGTTCTGCCGTATGTACTATATGATCTTGTATTCGGTACGTGTGACAGAACACTAACTAGCTATATCGTCTAATTTTGCTAATCGCACACATAGTATACCTGAAAACACGTGGAATCGATCCCAGGACTCACCCTGTCATCGCTGAACTGGTGCGCCCGCTCCTTACAGTGTAGTTCTAATCCAACCTGATGTTCTTCACAGGACCGCGTCCGCCAATACTTTGACAAAATAAAACATGCAGAAGAATCTGAAGAGAAAAGCAAGTATTCTTTGCGCCTAGACTTGTTTTTAATGCTAAACATTCTAACTCGTATTTAGAGAGGCTCGGTATCGACAAAGCAGCCGCTGGCAGGTTTATTAAACACGCCATCGCCCAAGCAAAGCTCGTAAAACCGGTGGAAGAATCAAGTAATAATGCATCACCTGGACCTGCTACTACCAGCGAGCGCGTTCCAGTCAAAATCACCAGCAAAATGGCGGAGCGCGCAGAGTATGAGAAGAACTTGGAGGAATTGGGCAGTGAAGAAGAAGAGGACCTCGAAGTATTTGATGAGGCTGAGGTGGAACGTGACGAGGACGCGATGGAAGACGAGGTGCTATCGCCCCAGGACAAGGGGAAATCACGAATGGTTGAAAACGAAGTCCCAGAACGTGGAGAACAGCTAGGTGGTAGGCGCAAACGACCACGGATAGATCCTTTCACAGGTAGTCTTGATGTTTTCCTCTTTTGTAGTCCAAAACTCACCCATCCACAGGATATGGGGATGTCAATTCTTCAAAGTCCGAGAAACAGAAAAAGAAGTCACCCGCATCATCTGCCTTATCTAGCACCACCTCGGCTGCTCAGACACCAGATCAGTCAGGACAAAGTACTCTATCGGCACCCGACGAAGGGCAACAAAGAAAAGCAGCAAAGAAAGTCAGACGAAAGGAGAAGAAGCTGCTAAGTTAACACCAGCCACGATCTCCGCTTCTCCCATTATACGTCATAATCTGGAATAATACAGTTAACCTACTCGTGAACAACAGGGAAATGTCAGTAATACATCGAAGAACGCTCGTTACGTGGGTAAAGTGTACAGTCAGCTTTGCAAACAGATCAAAGAGATACTAAAGCGTACAAGTGAAAGAATCTTAGGTCATGACACATCCCTCTCGATCGCTGACCGCCCCATCTGGGGTGTTGGTACCAAGCGAACGTCTCCCGGTCGGAGACCACCACCGCATACGTCCCGAAACCTGGGCAACATCCTCAAGATTATCTGATGATCCGTTGCTTGCACGACGGGAATTTCGCCGACGCCGCTCCCGCGCAACCCGAACAGCATCCACAGTTTGCCAATTAAAAAATGATTTGAGTACGATGCGCTTCTCGTCGCACTCATCTTGCCCCACTTTCAGTTCCTCCTTGTCCCGACCATCCAGGTACGCGAGCTTCCGTGCGTCCCAGGCACACCAGCCCTTGCGGGGGCGGGTCATCGCGGCAACGTCCTTGACGCAACCCTCACCCACAGCACGGCAGTCAATAACAATCAGGGTAGCATCGGACAGATCCCGTTCTTGCGCCTGCCGCACGAACTCTTTGAGGACAGTCCCAGATATGCACGTGCTGTCTGCCTCCAGCACCCTCAGGCGGGGGCAATTACGCATGAGAGAAAGGAAAGCCTCGTTGCCGATGTTGATAGCATTCGACACAACCAGGTGCTCCAGCGCCTGCCCTGTCTGCAGGGGTTGTGTTGACCCTGATGTGGAGTCCTCTGGGGGACTAGGGGTCAGTGCGCTCAGGACGGCGTCGCTGATATCCGGGTCGTCCTCGAGATCCAGCTTTCGGAGAAGTGGAGTCGTCCCCAAAAGCCTCACGATCCCCTCATCTTTCATCTCCGTCCCGATGCTCGCCAGTTCCAACAGCTCTAGACGCGGCACTGCATGCGCTAAATTGGAACATGCTATGTCCGTGAGCAGCTTGCAGTTCGAGAGCGACAGATGTCTGAGCTTCGTAATCCGCCTCCGGTAGCGTCCGTTATCACGCACGTCCCGCCCCACCTCACGTGCAGTCAGCACCACACTCTCCACCCCCTCATCTTCTTCCGCACACGCGACAAAAGCCTCCAACGCCGAGTTGTGCAGAGTGCGAGAATAGCTCAGGTCGAGGATTTCCAGCGAGGGCGCCGCTCTGCCCAACACTCCCAGAACCTCGTCGTACATACCCCCCAATCCGCATAGCTTGAGCTCTTTCAGTGCAAGCTGGCCGTGGCGCTCTAGCACTGCATTTGCATATCTGCGGAGGCCATCTCCGTTAATATTGGAACAACGACTCATGTTCAGGGACGTCAGGTGGGGGCAGAGCGCGAGAACGTCGAAAGTGGTGTTATCGACGGCCTTCAACCCTTTAACGCAAAGGCTGCGCAAAAACGGCGAGTGGATGACGAGGTTGTGTAATGATTGCGTAGTCAGCGCATTGCAACCTGTCAGGTTTATGTCCAGGAGTTGTGTATAGGCGAAGTCGATGGTTGGCGCGGAGCGTACACAAAGACTGGTCGTGACCTGTCCCAGAGTGCTGCGATCAAGTTGTACATGTCCAGTGAGATCCATGTTCTTGATAAATGGCCCAAGCGACTCTGCGAGACGCAGAAGGAAAGGCACTGGAAGGTTTGGGAATGCCTTGAGGTCGACATCCACCCACAGCTGACCATCAAAGACAAGTGAGCGCCACGCCTTTGACACCTGACACATGTGATGTGTTATTGCAGATACTGCAAGCCATGCGCATCAGACTTACCCTGCTCAACTTCACGAGTTCGCGCATCCCACGATCTCTGCCAACCCAGCGATACTTGGATGAGGATGCCCTTGAGGTAGTCCACCGCCCCGACGACTTCCACAGCTGAAATTCGTCTTCGTGCAGGGAAATTAAGGCTGACAAGACTTGCAGCTTCAGCTCTCTTGGCAAAGCCTCATCGAAGAGATTTTGAAGGGCTAAGGGCACGGGGACAAAGACATCACTATTGCCACGAGGGATGATGTCAAAGACAGACTGGGGAAGTGGAGAGGAATATGAACGGCCTTTGCATTTGATGCTACTGAGGCTTTCGAGACTGGTATCGGTGCTCTGCTGAACATGTGTTCGTGTATCCGATGGAAACTCGAGGTCCGGACAGGGCTGGAAATCGGGGTTTTTCCACTGATGTGAGGGCAATTACCTTGCCCTACTGTTACGAGGTCCCCCAAGAAAGGATCCGACACACAGCCGGCAGTGTTGAGATCTACTGATGTCGCAGCTGCACTGGCCTTATTCTTGAACAATAATCTGCGGGCAAAGTTACTCGGGCCCTTTGACGATGAGCCCAGTTTAACTTTAATCCTTGACATGGATCGAGCAGCTAAGGAACGTGTGGAGTGAATTGATAGGTTGGACAATGATCGCCTTCGGGAGGGCACTCTTGTCAGTGCTGGGTGCTGTTGTATACTATTCTGAGGGGCCTGGGAGCTCGGATGAGAAAGACTAGAGGATGTGCGGGGAGGCGAGGTGTGAGCTGAACCGTACGAGGAAGGTCCTGCTGTTGGAGAACCGATATCACCGGATGGCCAGTCAATGGTACGATATTCCAAGTCGCTTGTAGAGAATAAGAGAGGAGGCAACGTGTGAGCTAGATCCTTTGCCTTGCCTTTGCCGGGCAACGAGGCATTCATAAAGTTATAATCATCATTACTCGATGATTCGGTGAGTTGAATATTGCGGCCTTCTGCCTCCAAAACGTTAATCTTATCTGGTGATACCGATATTGTATTATTTCCCCCTGTAATGGAAACATATGGTAGGCCGAGATGACGAAGGACCCTCGAGAGGTGACTCGATGGTAGGCGATAAAGCTAGAGACGTTAGAGTGGAATTACGACCGGAAGCTGCTGCTGGGATGGCCATGGGAAACGAGGAACTTTTGCCCTTGCCCAGAATGTCATCAGGCTCCAAATCGTGCTGTCCATCTGACTCCATGGGCAGATCACGCTGGATGATGTCAGGATTGGATAGGACGTCTACTTTGTGGGTGGAGGTTGATGCAGGACAATAACACGAGGTGAAGAAGGAAACGGACCTTGATCGCTGGGGCTCGAGGGGAGCTCATAAGGGTCGAAGTGGAACAGCGCATCCTCATTATCGACGCAGGGCGCTTTCTCCATGATCTGAGATGGATACAATTGGAAGTGATAAAGAGATGCAACCTGTGAGAGTAGATGGAGAGAGAGATAAGAGAGATGACAGAGAGAGAAAAAGAAAAGCGGGAAAACGCGTTACAGGACGCCAGCAAACTTGATAGGGCGATGAGTGCAATGGCATGGTGCGGAGTTGATCGGACCATGTCTTAGGGGCTAACCTTCCTTGCTCGCCATAACAAGTACGTCATTTCCACGATCAACAACGTCGTGTACGACGACAACGTTCGCTCATCAGCGCTCATCCACCGTTCGTCTCGACGACTTGCCCATTTACATTAATGAAATTGAACTCACCTGAGCATTCAGAGGCTCCGCGTTCCTATGTTTGATAATCTCTAGCAGAATCTCCGAGACAGCCTGTTTCAGCACCCCCTGGTTGACCCTAATCTTGACATGGCGCCCCAATTATGCAATGGTCACCTTTATTAACTTAGAGTGTATTTGGCTTCAAGTCCATGTGAATCGGTGGCGTCATGATCTAGGAAAGCTTTTTAACCCGGCAGTCCCCACCCCATCCCGAAATACTCCAGCTGTTACTCCTTGGTAACATAATTATTGCAGCGGACATAAGCACTCGACGCAGGACGCAAGACAGCAACAAAATGATTGCAATGCAAAAGTCAACTAGCAGCGTGAATACGATGAAATTAGTAGCAACACTAAGCAGACGCCATGGACAGCAAAACCCGAAACAGAAATATTGCGGAAAGAGCACTACAGAAAGAACGATAGGCGATATGAATAATACTCGGCAAGGAATGCGCAACTTAACAGTCAATTTGTGGATATAGCATGACAGAAGCGAGCTAAACTAACAGGCGGCAAAGGAACGAGAGCGCAAAGCGGTAATCGATCATAGCGATGAGGTGATATAAAATTCAGGCAGCAGCCCTAGGGTTCTCTTTAGCTGTCTTCCAGTTAGACGTTGCTAATTTGAATCTATAGATTTGGTGGATCAGCAGACGGTACGTGGAGGTGAAATAATTAGTTTACCTGTCTTGGTGAGACATATCGGGTTCCTCCTCCTTCAAACGGGCCATCTCAGTTTGCATGAATTTATTGAATGCGCTGAGTTTCTTCCTTCCACCGCCAGATGACTCTAAAAGAGAAAGTAAACGAGTAAGCGATCAACTACGTATTTGACGGCGACAGGACATACTGGTCTTTTTTGCGGGCTTCTCAGCCGCGGTCTTCGACTCTGTGCGAGGGGCCATAGTTCAAGCTAAGAGCGAGTAATTTGGGAGTATAAGCGAGAAACGCGGTTGGTGCGCACTCGTCGAGGACGCTGATAAAAAAAAGGGGCAGTGCACGGTTCGACCCGCAAGCTAACTAGAAAGCATGATTAATGAGTTAGTAAAAAGGAAAATAATCGGTTCGACGTACGGTTGAGATCGGCGAAAGTTGGAAGATGTGTGGAAAGGGGATGTGGGTGTGGTCTGCTGAAGAGAGGAAAGGTTCATATTGGCTCGAGTTTGGCGGACCTTTTTCTTCGTAAGTTGTTGACGGCTTGTTGAGGACCCGCGTTAGACGGACCCCAGTCACCAGCCAAACCTGCAGTTAACGTAATAACCAAAATATCGAAAAAGTTATTTGTCGGAAGAATGTTCATTGCCCCAGCGACCCTTGGCCTTCGTTCCATCAAGGTGCACTTGCCCATTGAGGAATTCAGCAAGAGCAGTTCTTTGGGCGACCGTGTCGTCAACTGTCATTTTGCAGGGGTAAACGTACACGTTGTATCCTAGAACTAAGATTAGAGTTGGGCTATGACGTCGCAATTCGGCTGCTCAGTAGGACCTAGGTCCTGTGTACATAGTGTAAACGACTTCCGTACGGACTCCACCAAGTACCAGGGGTCCGGTAATCAAAGTCAAGCAAACAAACGCGTCGCGTCCGTGTTGAACGTTGATCTTAGACATATCAGACTCGTATCCATGCTACAAAGTAACCAACGTTCTCTCCAAGCTCGCTTCCCTGAGGATCTTCTTTTTAGATTCAATTCTGGGATTCTTCCAACATCGATCAGCAGCGTGGCAAACGGTGGATATCATGATGATCTATTTAGCACTAGACCAATATTTACGGCCGTGTGTATGCGCTCTACCAGTGCGACAGTATCCGCGCCGTCGCACACTAGGTGTTCACGTCCTTAGTCGCAGAAAGATTCTTCCCAGCGTTCGCAATGCTATCGATTAAGCTATTCCCACTCACAATCCCTGTCGTCACAATGAGGAATTTACGACCTTTCGAAAGTCAACGTCATCTCTACGTTGGAGTGCAATAAATCGGTACCTTTGTTTTGTCGGCTCACCCAACGAAGGGCAGCAATCTCTGTATACGTACATCCACCAAGGAAAAATACCGCAGTTGTTGTCGTTTGCTCGGAGGAGCGCACTGTTTAGGTGCCCATGTGAGTGCCTATGAGCGGTACCAACATGGAGACTTACGCAAGGAAGCAACAGAAGACGCAGTGGAGTTGGTGGATGCAGGCACCTTCTGCGCAATGTCAAATGTCTTGCCCGGGATCGTACCTAACACGTCCTCGAAGCCTTTCCAGCCTACGATCGGATGCGCGTGGAGTTTTCTGGTGCTCGACCCTTTGCCCTTGCCATCTATGTCATCTGCAGTGCTCCTCTCTGCAGGGTTACTGATGACCCCGTTCTTCTGGGCGACGCATTGCACCAGCCGCACACTAATAGGCGCATATCCAGAGTATGTATAACTGATGTCATTTTCCACCTCCTCCAGTGCTTCAGGGTTGTCGTCTATGAGAAGACGAAGCGATTTGCGCAGGGTTATGAAAGGGTATTTGCTTGCTGCAACAGCGGGAGGAGTGGAAACTGGAAGGGGATTGGGCAGCAAAACAGTCAAAGGGGGCGCGGCTAGCGAGAGAAGCAGGGGGAGGTAGTTGTATCCGTAAGCCTGTGAATTGGATCTTTAGCTATGATAAAAATGCGAAACCGAGAAAGATATTACTTGGAGAACCTCGCGTTTTACACTGTCCAGGGCTTTGGCCTTGATTCCACCACCAGTAATACTAGCGAGGCATAACAGTCGCACGACAGTCTGCATGCTTGCACCGTGTGCGATCATATCTTCGATTGCCCTGATCTGAGCCGAGACCTCATACGATGCAAGAAGATCTATTTTTGGACATGAAGTTCGAAAGGTTTTTATGAGGAAATGGGCTTACTCTGCTGCACTTCGAGCGATTTGTTGAATAAATCTGTGCGTGTCTTGGGAGAGAGCATCTCCGATAAGCTAGTATCTTTGCAAAGAAATGAGATTATTCCCTGAAACCCGATGAGATCGCCCTTACGAAGTCTAAGGGCCTGGTGTTCACTTTGAAGACCACCAAGCTTGCCGACAAAGTCGCGAAGCTGCGCGACGGTCTTTGCTTGCAGTCGAGCCTTTTGTTTGTCAAAAACTATATCGCGGGCAAATTATAGAAGTGCGCACTTTGTAATCTTCATCTAATCGGTGTGCCACTCTGCTAAGTCTTCTCCCTACTGATGAAAAGTTCAAGTCCCGGAGCTCAGCCAATAGCGGGTCAGTGGCGGCCGAGAGGTGGTGCTTCTTAGTTTTTTCATTGATAAGTGGAGTGACGGACGCAGATCCTGATGGGGCGGCGTTTGGATTCGAAGGGTTAGGTGCACTGGGGGGAGTGAGGATGCTAACTGGTAGTTCAACATGAGCTGCGAATATATCAATACTGGCACGTCCTAGCATCTAGTGGTTAGCTGCTTACAGTTCTTGATACCAATAAATTCGTCAATCAGGCCTTCATAGGTTAGTTGGGTCAGAAGCGGCGTGATCATATCGACAGTGCGGTCAATAATGATGAGCGAGTCGAACGGTGCAGAAGTTATTGAGGTGTCTGACGAGGGAGAAGGTTGCTCAGGTAGTGATTTCGTAAGGAGGGTTGCCAGCCGCTATGCAGAATCATCTTATCTCGAGCGACACAGGAGTATGAAAGCGCCTACCGAAGCATAGTCTCCCTTTCCTAACATGCGAGGGAAGCGACCGTACACCTTCTGCAACGAGTTGAGTGCTAACGCGGAGTTATAGATCACGGTTTCGTCGCCGTCCTAAAAGGACTGAGCTATATTATACTGTTAATACGTGGACGATATGCATACCACCCATAACTCCTTGAATGCATTGTCGTTCTCGAGCGAAATGACATCATCCGCAATTGGAATGAACTGCAAGTTGTAAGAAGATATGGTAATATCGCCGAGGATACCCTCTTCTTCAAGTATCCTTGATACTAGGGTGGAGGTACGAGGTACAAGGAAGAGTGTATATCTGTGCTTTTGCGACTCTCGAATGTGGGCTTTGACCTGCTCTGCATACACTGAGTCTACAACATGACCATAGACAAAGTGGAAACTCAGACCTGCAATAATCTTGACGTACTTGATTAGTGGGCGACAAAGATATACGACATTTGTTGTAGCCGGGGTTAATGGGCCTGGCTCAAGCCAGAACATCTTGTCCACGCCATGGTGCTTTGAATGAATGAGATCACGCTGTCGACATCGCGATAGTGCAAGGATATACCTTCAGAAGTGCAACTTCGGTGACCAGTCCCAAAGGCCCCGCAAGAGTGGGATCAAGCACGAGCGTCTTCGCGCCATTTACCTATACAGAGCACCAGAACTTCAGTGCAAAGTAGATGAATGGGAACCAAAAGGCGTACCGCATTTAAAGTGTCGATCAAGGCCTTTCTCGCTGTTTCCTTGAGCAACTCTACGTCTAACCTAGGCTCATTATCTCGCTCTGTCCCGAATGAGGTCTGTGCGTCAGAGGCTGATGCGGACACAGCTGCCATCATGACTTGAAGAACATGCAGCACAGCCACCCGTGACATGCATTCCTCAGTTCTTGAACTTCTTCCGCAATTCTTCCACCCCAATTGGCAACCTCAGGATTGAAGTACGAGAAAAGTTTATTACAATCCCTCCCTGATCTTGAACGACTAACAAGCTGAATTGCAGTACTGGCGTGAATATAGCACGAACACTGACTCGGACTGTCCAAGATGGAGCATGCCTCCAATCCACCGGAGTATGACGGGAGACATCCTCTGCTCTCCCTCATCTCTGCCTTCTTCTGGGTGATACGTACGCCGCTGTATTTGATTATATGACGAAGCTCATGGCACTCCGTCGGCAGTATGGCTGTTATCATGGACAAAAGCTTTGATAGCGTTTGCCACCATCACTATCCCCCGTTTCATCTACTTCGCTCTGTCCTATTCCATGACATTGACAGTTAGTGGTTTCCAAGATCATAATTTGAAATATTGATCGCTCACACTCACCCCTAGCTGAATTTCTGGTCATTTGCTATCATGTTTTGCGCTTCAGCAGCTGCCCTGAATTATTGGATACGCTTTCGATATCTTAACACTTACTCCCGACTGAAGGAGCCACCCTTGGTGAAGCCTGACGTGAATGCACTTCACCCAGATGTGAATACAACAGAGCCTCCGCCAGCATTTCACAATTACTTGGATGATTTTCTGCAAGCTGTCCGTGTCTTCGGATTTCTCGAGAAGCCGGTGAGTAATACGCGTTGTCTGCATCATTCAATTCATCATATTTCAACAGGTATTCCATGAGTTGGCAAGGCATCTTCAAACGAGACGTTTGATTGCTGGGGATAGTATCTCTTTAGACCAGGACAGGAGCTTCTATTGCGTCGTCGATGGCGTGGTCCAGGTATACGCTCGAACAGGCCAGAATAATTGCCAAAATGGGTCATGGGACGAGGAAGATATGAACGGATACCAGCTTATCAATGAAGTTGGAAGCGGTGGAACCTTGTCTAGTTTATTTAGCATTCTCAGCTTGTTCACTGAGGACATAAAGATAAGCTGGCAAGAAGAAGGTCACCCCGACTCGGATGCTCTTGAAAGAAATTCTGCAAGTCAAGTAGGAGGACCACCTCGATCGCGTACTGTCCGCGCGGATTCGGACGTGTCTCGCCTTAACCTTGATCACATATCGATGGCTTCTCGGCGTTCTCGTGCAACATCTATCTCGTCGTCTGGTTCCACTGCTCATCCTGCAGATATGACTTCCCCTCCCGTTGGTCCGACGTCCCCGTCTCACATCAGAGACTCTTCGAGGTCGGCAACACATCGTGCTTCCCACTCCCGATCAGACTCTAGCCCTTCAACTCAGCTCCACCATGGCATCGTGGCCAGGGCAACAGAGGACAGCACATTGGCCGTAATCCCTGCAGAAGCATTTCGCAGAGTCACGAAGAAGTTTCCGAAAGCAACCAGTCACATAGTACAAGGTACAATTTCCGCAAAATTGAGTTCTGACTTTGCTCATCAACAATTACAGTAATTCTGACGCGCTTTTCACGTGTTACGTTCAGTGCAGCACACAGATATTTGGGGCTAACGACAGAGGTCCTTCGAACTGAGAAGGCGATTAATGAGATTGCATGTCACCCTCTTCCGGCATCATTCTATGAGGGTGGGGGCCTACAATACCTACGACAACGTTTCGACGACGTCGCAATTCAGGGGTCCGAATCTGAAAGCGATCACTTCGGTCTCGCCCCATCTCCGAGTCTGGCCAGTGGCCATACATCTGCAGTTGTATCGCGAGAAAGACTGACAGATAGTCCGCTTGCTTTGCGCGGGCTCCCGATTCGTACTCCTCGCAATCAGGTACAGGCTGGAGACTTGCATACCTCGACTGGGCAAGGAAGTGACGGGTATAAACTTGCGCGTTCGTTCAGTATCCTGGACACCCCTCGACTGCCGAAAAGTGACCCCTTCCAGACCCGTGTGGCTGGCGACGAGTTTGACCTGCGTGAGGAAGTCATGTCATGCATCGCCAAGTCCATTGGTCTACTCCAGCCACCCATGAGTGGGAATGAATCCATCGAGGATTCACCAGCTCTCCCCCCTTCCGACCACCCGCGCTCCGCGAACGGCATGTTTCCATCTCCCTTTGGCTCCCTGTCGCTCTTGGATACTGCGGATGATGGCGCTTCGAGTATAACGGGGACATCAACTAGTACCACGACCGGTTACATGAGCGGTTTGGACAACGAAGTCGAGATCCTCTTCTTCTCTGCGGGATCAACGCTCGTGAAGGCCGGAGAACGGAATACTGGTAAAAACCCTGTCACTCGAATATGGACGATCAATTGACCACACAAACAAGGTCTTTACTATGTCGTTGAAGGTTTTCTGGATATTCTCCTACCCGCTGACGAGTCCCGGCCGAACAATGCGCCCTATGCGGCGAGATCGACGAGCTCGGACACTGACTCACTTTACGCATCCGATCACAAACAAGAACCCGAGAAAGCTCAGAGCCGCAAGCTGTTGTTTACAGTGAAACCAGGAGGAATTGCAGGTTATCTCGGTAGGCTTATATCAGACGGCTCTCGCATGTACTGACGATATTCGAAGCGTCTCTCTGCGGAACGCCTTCATATGTCGACATTCAAGCTAAGACCGATACGTACGTTGGATTTCTACCCGCTCACTCTCTCGAACGTCTGGTGGAGAAACGACCTATCGTGCAGCTTACATTGGCAAAGCGTCTCCTTTCACTGCTGTCACCGCTAGGTTAGCACTATCTTCAACCATCCTTTGTAACATGCTGATAATGTATCAGTCCTGCAAATCGACGCTTCTCTTGACTGGATGCAAGTCAATGCAGGTCAAGTTCTTTGGCGCCCTGAAGACATCAGCGATAGTTTCTATATTGTCATTAATGGACGACTACGAGCGATTACCGAGGGGGAAGGTGGTAAAGTCGTAATTACTGGCGAATATGGACAAGGCGATACCGTTGGAGAATTAGACGTCATCACCAGTTCAGCTCGCAGAACTACGATGCATGCAATCCGTGACTCTGAGCTGATTAGAATGCCGCAGACGCTTTTCAACGCCATTTCTTCAAGGTAAGCATGCGACCGCCATGCTCTAGGCCTGTCTGCTCATGTCGTGCTCAGAAATCCTCAGACAACTGCACAGTAAGTGCTATCTTTGATGTCAGGCTAGTCTTTAATCAAGTCTAGGTTGCTGCGGACGATCGCCTCTCGCGTACGTGACGAGATGGATGCGTCAACTGATATCCAGACACGCAATACTGCATTCGAACTGGGACGGAACAATACTAACCTAAAGACTGTGGCCATTCTCCCGGTCTCTCGCAATGTTCCTATAGACGCCTTTGCCCGGAAACTGAAGACTGCGTTGGAAGAGATGGGCGCGAAGACCTCGTACCTGAATCAAGCCTCTGTGTCGGGTCATCTTGGACGTCACGCATTCTCTCGTATGGGCAAACTCAAGGCTGCAGCTTGGCTTGCAGACCAAGAGCAAAGATATAGAACAGTGCTTTATGTCGCTGACTCGCCTGTCAACAGCCCCTGGACGCAGACTTGTATCCGGCAAGTAAGTGATTTATCGCTCACAAAGTGTCGGTCGCTTCAACCCTTCTTGGTAGGCAGACTTTGTGATGGTGGTTGGGATGGGTGATGATCCGAGCAGTGGAGAATACGAACGGTTGCTACTTTCAATGAAGACCACAGCACGGAAAGAGCTTGTGCTACTCCATCCCGAACGCTCTGTGACCCCTGGGTCGACACGCGAGTGGTTGAAAGTGCGTTATGAGCATAACTTTATGGATGGTTGATCTCATTTAGACGCAGAATCGACCTTGGGTGCACCAACATATTCACGTCGAGCTTCCGGTATGTACGCATAGACCTCGACCATCGCATCGCTTAACGTGGACGATAGGGTATTGCAGTTCCGATCGTGAAAACCACCCAGATACAGGACCCAGATGTTGTTATCGCGTTCAAGAATCTAAAGGATAGAGTGCAGAGTGGCATTCAGAAATACAGGGGGAGATCTGGCAATGCAAGACCACAACCACATCCCATGATCAATGATTTCTCTCGTCTGGCCAGGAGATTGTGTGCAAAGTCTGTCGGAGTTGTTCTCGGCGGTGGAGGGGCTCGTGGTATCTCGCATCTCGTCAGTGTATCTCCGTGCAACTGTGGGTATCCGCTGACCAGATAACAGGGCGTCTTGCGTGCGCTCGAGGAGCGTGGAATTCCGATCGACTACATTGCAGGCACTAGTATTGGCGCGTTTATAGGCGGTCTTTACGCACGCGAGTGCGACATCATCATGAGCACCAGTCGTGCCAAGCAGTTCAGCGGAAGAATGGGGAATATTTGGAGGATGCTTTCAGATGTCACATATCCCATTGTTGCTTATACCACTGTAAGTCTGATCGCACGTTGCATCACCCCACCTATTCACGTCTCGCCTCAGGGACACGAGTTTAACAGAACTATATACAAAGTAAGTGTTCGAGAATGTAGCATAGACCTGCGATTTTAACACCTTTGTCAGGCTTTCTACGATCTTCACATCGAAGACATGTGGCTACCGTACTTCTGTAACACCACGAACATCAACACATCCCGTATGGAGATTCATGAAAGTGGCTATGCCTGGAGGTTCATCCGTAAGGTCGTCGAACCCATTTCCTTGATATGGACTCACGAATGATGCAGGTGCTTCCATGACTCTGGTCGGACTTCTACCCCCATTGTGTGACAATGGTAGCATGCTGGTTGACGGTGGATATAGTGCGCCTCTTCGTTCAATCCCGTGTCTCATTGCTGACCAGTTTGCCGTCCGCAGTTGATAACCTACCCGTGAGTAGCGGAACACCGTTAGTTCAGGATGACCCCTAAAATATGATATCAGGTGTCAACAATGTTCTCGATGGGAGCAAGTGTTGTACTTGCTGCGGATGTCGGTTCGGTAAGTTTTTGAAATTTGTAACCTCTACCTCCATTTCTTACGCTCCATAACCCAGATTGACGACAATTCCCCTCGAAACTTTGGGGACTCTGTTTCAGGGTGGTGGCTTGTAGTTAACCGATGGAACCCCTTCTCGAGCGCTCGAAGCGTGCCTGCGATCACCGAGATCCAAAGTCGACTGGCCTAGTAAGTCCTCCTTATCATACAATCGGTTTGGGTTTTTTTTGACTTGTTTGCAGCGTGTCAAGTGTGCGCACTCTAGAGGCAGCGAAAGTCGCACGGAACTGTCTATACATGCAGGTGCCGGTTCAGGAGGTACGGCTGCTGTCATGCCTTCATGTATGATACTCACACTCATGCAGTACGGCACTCTCCAATTCAACAAGTTCGATGAGATCCGGAAGAAAGGGTATCTTGCTGCCATCGAGATCCTTGACAAGTGGGAAGAGGAGGGGAAGCTGCCCGTTCCGAACATCAACGGTTATGGTGCAGATAAGAACAAAGTTAGTAAGAAGGGGAGAAGCGCAAGACGCAATTCAGTGTAGCAGTCCCAACGTCCCCTCGCGTGTTCGCTGTAGCTCTACATACAATTGTCGGCATTGATGAAATAATTATCTACGACAAACGAACATACAAATATCAACTAGATACTTATGCACCGCAACATATTTGTTTAAATAGGAAAACGTACAAATTGTGCCAGTACAGAGAGATAAGATCGAATCTTGTACGCATTGAGGTGGGATGCGCTTTGAAAATGATGGCAAGAAACCAAAAATATAGGCAATTAAGCAACAATAATGGATATGGACGCATCCATGCGGTATGCAATATCATGGGATGATGGTGATGAAGAAGCGAAGATCGACTGCGGAAAACTGAAACACGCGAAATGGATAATGGTAGTCGATACACTTGGTGGGCAGGACTTGAAACACTTTGTGTTGCTGACATAAATAACTCTGAACGGTAATCAGTAATCTACATGAAATGCGTGAGAGCCTGCTTCTGAGATTCGATATACCCACATACCTAATGCACAACATGCTGATGAAAGCTCAATAATAGCAAGGCATCTTCGATCTTCACACCGGGAAACGATGTAGCGTGCACCCCCTCTGCATCGACATACTCGCTAGGTCCTGCAGACATTCCCACAGCCATCCCAAGCTCTTGAAATGCGGCGGGCTCAATGAGTCCCACGCCCATGCTCTCGACACCCATGCTGCCCACGCCACGAGGCATCGGGAGTGGGACATGTGTCCGAATGCGTTTTTGCGGAGGGGGAGAAGGTGACATGCCAGGTGTCACCGCCTCCTGGAAGTCTTCCTCGCTGCGCTCGTCCACATCAAAATCCATCGTGTCCTCGTCATCCAGATCCATTGCGTCGTCTTCATCTTCCTCTTGGGAAGATGAGCCCGAAGAAGTTTCGCGAGAGAAATTATATTGATATCCGCGGCCCCTGGGGGCGCGAGGAAGTGGAACACCAGCCCGTTTAGCTCGCTTGCGCGCGGTCTGGCGAATATTGCGGAACCAGTTTGTGACTTTACCGATATCCCTGAGGAGAGGTGAGTATAGGACACGATAAGTTACAGTTGACGTACATTCCAACTTCGAGCGCAAGCGCATTCCTTTGCTCAATACTTGGCGTCGACGTACGATGCAACAGTTTTTTGAGCGCCTCCAGCTGGTATGGCTCAGGGCGAGAGCGGCGAGGACGAGCATGCGTGTCCTCGCCTTTAATTCCCTCATTAGTCTGCGGCACCTCCTCGCGGTCCCTTGTGTATGGGGTGACGCTTCTTCGCGAGCGAGGCGAAGTAAGACGAGGGTTCGAAGATGGTGGCAAAGACATTCGGCTCCGCGGTACCTTCACTTCATCGAATTCGGGTGGAGATAACTTGAGAAAGGGAAGCGATGGAAGAGGTAGGTGACGATCGGGGACAAGGGATGGATGAGGTGCTCTTGGAGGAAAGCTCAGATGAGCCAATGGAACTCCGTGATCATCATCGATAACAGAGGATGGGTGAGATGGGACAGAGGACGATCCATCTGCAGTTGTCGATGAAGAAGACGTGAAGGGATGGTGGTCTTCTTTATGTTTCCTGGCCTGGGTCCGCTGGTTCTGGAACCAATTTGTCACGCTTTGAAGGCGCCTATCGATGCAATATCAGTATGATGATACGATGATGATCTTGATAAAACACCACTGACATGCCAATTCGCTCAGCGAGTTCTCTTCGGTCTTCCTTGGTTGGATGTGCATTTGATGCATATGCACGACGAAGCTCGTCAGCTTGCTCAGGGGTTGTTCTATTGCGAGCTGGTTCGCCTCTGCCCTTTCGAGACGTAACACCATCACTGGCGCCGTCATTCTCGGATACAAAGCGGCTATCCGCGTCGGGTACAAAGTGGCCCCTCTCGGCATACACGGCATGCTGCCGATCGCTATCTCGAGTTTGGTTCTCAGGAACAAACCGATCTTGTGGCAAGAATTCGGGGGCAAAAGACTGCTCTGTCATGGTTGTACTGCGGTTCATTGATATGCGGGTCCTGGAGGTGTAAATGATCTTTCTGTTTCTTACGTGATGATGATGAAGGATGGGAGCGGGATGAAGGATGACGTGAGGGTGGCGGTGGTGAGGAGTTTAAAAGGTTTGCTATTGATGGAAGCGTTGATGATGGACTTTTTTGGGGCGGTGCGTCAGTGGAAGCAGATGCAGCTGGTTTATTGCGCTTCTTAGTAGAAGCTCTCTTGTTTTGAAACCAGGCATTAACAGTCTTCGTTTCCCTAGTCAAGGATGATAAGTTTGTTGAATGAACATGAATGCAAAAGACGCCCGTCGACCAAATGAATAAAATCATGAGAGTGCCTAAAAGGGGAACTTACATTCCAAGCTTCTCAGCTAGTTCTGTCCTGTCGTCGAGGCTGGGATGCTCAGTTTTCTCATAGAGTTCATTGAGAGCAGCGAGCTGAGTTGGACTATGACGATGACGAGGCTTCTTGCCTGATGACCCCTTGTCATTGCTGTCAGGATCGTTCAACTTTTTGTTGGGCTTTTCATCGTCCTGTGGTGTTATATGAGTTGAAATAGTGCTCTGGTCGTCGGCGTCGATGTCGCCAAGGACTGATGAAGAAGCAGATATATTGTGGTTATTAGTTTGTGAACGATGAAGGGGGAAGTTTGGGATGTTGTCCATGGTTAATTCCATGGCGGCTGATGGGGGACAGCTTTCAAGGGAGAGACATGACAAAGGCTTGTATATGGAACTGCTGATATTGCAACCTTTTTTTGCTCTGCTATAATGATCAATATTCCCACGGGTGCTACTTGTCGTCACTGAGGGGTACTAATTGCGAGACAACAACTCATCTCGCTCCAGCCTTTTGTTTGATACCGAACCCTTAAGCTTCAATGGATTAACCTTGTAATACATAGAACGTTTATCTAGGCATTGAATCGTGACGAGGGGTAGAGGTAGGAAACGATTCACAGGGTTTCGACTGTCCACGTGGTTATCTCCGCTTACACTGTCATGATTTTCTCAAAACGCTCATCTTCGCTAGCAGAAGTTAACGCAGTTAACGTTACAACTTCCTTGACATTTACCTGCACACGGGGAAGCGTTATAGTCGATCTTGAAATAGATACAGCATGTACATGAACAGATATCTCTAATCCTAAGCTCGTCTGGGCAAGGCCTGGATGTCGGACAGCTAAGCTTTCATCATCCGATAGGCCAGCTCACACACCGCCTTCCATTTAGACCACTTTGTGGTTTAGTGCAGCGCATTTTTGAAACTTTGAAACTCCAACTCAGATACTGGTAACCCCCGGCGGCCCGGTAAACTCGCCGACCTACCTTGGGCATAAGACGCAAGCCATGTCCATAAATCCAGTGATTGCAAATTCCAAACTGATTACAATCGGTAACAGCTCCATGATAGACTCCATGTTTCCATCCTCGCTGGCTTCTTTCCATTGTACATAGGATACGTATCTGAAGCTATATAAACAGTGTTATGAATGAGCGGTATAAATAGTGCACATGAGAACAGAGGGGTTGGTGCACAGAGTCATACACCTGAATGTCCGATTCAGGACTATTACAATAACTATGACGGCAGATGCGATGTCTGGTTTTCTTCCACGTCAATATTCTTGATCCAGGCTCCGATCGAGCCCCTACAAGAGCAACTTTCATTTAGAATACTCAATGTAAACACAACCGGTCAACTTACAGGAATCCCTCATGCCGGAAAAATAGTGCGCGCTTCGTTCCCTTGCTCCAGAATCGTATAGCATATGACAATGTAGCTATCGTCGCTGCATGTCCTGTAAATTAAGCACTGCATTGACCCATGATGATTAGAGATATAAGGAGATGGACGCACCACGTATGAAGCAACCACCAAAGTAGATCCTGTCTAGACCATACTTTTCTGCGTTCATGTACCTGACCGTGCTGTCAGCCGATACTCAAGGGGGTACATTCCAGTGCTTGATCTGGATAACTCACGCAATTTGCCCAATGTTGTTCGACACAGCGTAGAGCAAACTTCTACTAATGTCCTCCGCTCGGAACGTTCCGCGTTCACCTTCTTCTTTCCCCTCACCACGGTTTTTAAAAACCTTGCCGAATGAACTTGCGATCATGGTGGATTTAAGTCCGAGCTTGCTGTAGTCTGTACCATAGATATCACCGACGAGCATGTCTACACTAGCATTATCGCCCTTTTCGGACAGATCTAGCATTTCTGTGCCCAGAATAAGACTCCGATCAAATCATCAAGTCTTTAACTCACCGTCGAATGTCCGGGCGGGCGTCAACAGGCTGAGTAGTCCCCATAAGGTCCCCCCACCAAGGCTGGTTCCACTCACACGCTCGAATGACCCATCAGCATCCACCTTTATGATAGATACACCAGAGCCGATATTGACAAGCAAACAAGGAAGATGCGCAGACGGTTCACTGGTTTCAAACGTCACGGCATACCGCGGTGGGTCCGGTGATGGCCGCTCCAGAACGGGCTCGGCACTCGTGCTGGGCGTCGCATTCCCGCTCGACACAGGACCATCCATCAGGATCTGGCTCTGGAAGCCCTTCGATGCGTCGCGGTGCGATACTTCCTGGATGAGTTCATCCGAGAAGTAATAGACCTCCTCTGGGATCGTCACCATAAACTTCATCCCCTCGATCAGACACTCCATCTCGTCCTCTCTCTGCACCTCCACCTCGAGTTCGCCCTCGAACAGTTTGCCAAACCTGTGTGCGCCGCCTCCGGTAGCCATGATCTTGACCCCACGGCGCATCTCCTCAATAGAGACGCCATTTGCAGCTGCAGACCGAGTTATGAGCTCCGATATGAAAGCGATAAGTGCGGAAATGTTGGATGTTTCGAATCGCTCAAAGTTGATGGAGCCGCCGGGGATGTGTCGGACTTCGGTTGTGCGTTTCAGGATGGTAGAGCGCAGCAGGTCGGTGTCGAGGGAATCTAAGGTGTTTGGGGAATGGTGACCGTTGCTGTGTCCATTTCCGTTGTAATGGGATTCAAGGACAAGAGGTGTTAGAGTCCCGTTTCGTGGATGTGAAGAGCTGGAGGGGATAGGAGAAGTGACGAACGGTGGGGACGTAGATGGAGAACCGTTGGGGGTTGAGAAGCTGGAGCTACTGCCCTGCGTAGCTAATACAGATGGGGACGAAGGGGCGTGAGGAGAGCGGGTAAAATAGACGACCTTCGCTAGAGATCCACCGATCTACGATGACCCTGAGATCAGGAACCAGGATGACAGACACTTGTACTTACGTCGAGGGCGATGTGTGAGACTGGCTCAATGTAGTTTGGGAGGTATATTCCTCGACTGTCTCGAGTCTAAGATATGACGGAGTCAAGGTGACGCATAGCTTCAACAGATGACCCTGCATACCTCGTGCGACTCCTCTGCGAGTATAACTGCCCCTCTAGTATTAACACGGATAGCCTTGGGTGTGGGCAGCGACGGTGCTGGGAGGGGGGCGTGCATCGCGGATTCGAATGACACTCGGTCACTGCGCTCCGAGCAAGGTTAAGGAAACAAACACGAAGCGGTTCGCAGATATATCACTAGAAATATGTGTGAGTTAAAAGCTCGAAAGTGGTACGACAGCTAGCGAGATCGTACGAACGTTACTCCTTGAATCATCCAAAACTCATGTCATCCGTTTTCTTGAAACTGCAATTAATAGATTCGTTGTTCGGGAACCGCCTTTACCGGAAGTTGGAACTGCTGCTTATGGGAATCATTGCCACGTTATTGCTGTCAAGGCATTGACCCCTCCCAGTCTACGTGTGAACATGGCAGAATCTATCCAGTATCGATTGTCCGACTAGTGGGAACACCATATGAATACAACGAAACGCCTCACGTTGATATTCAAGGTCGACCGGACCTCAACAGCCAATCCAGATCCTCTAACCTCCGACAACAGACACGACCAAGGCACATACACTCTCCTGCTCTGCACGCACCCCAAGTTCCAGCGTAACACCCTGACCCCGCGAGAACGTCATCCGACACCTCACAAGCACCTTGCCTCCTCCCCCAGTCACCAAACCCGAAAGTTGAAGTGTGTGTACAGACGGCGAACTGGGCACTTCTGTACCGCCCAAAGGCTCCATATTGAGCAGCTCAATGATCGAGTCGCAGGCAGCTGTGAAGAGGGAGCGTGACTCGCATCAGCCGTGGAAGATTGGGGACGGGTACAGAAAGAGTGAAACGTACCCTTGATACTTTCCATGGCACCAAGTGAGAATGTTTCTGTGGCAGTCGCACCGGACCGTAGACGATCCCACTCGGAGGAAAATGAGGCGTAACTGGGAATGATATAATCCCCACCGGCTGAAAGTTCGACCTCCTCCAATTGGTATTCGTCCTCGTAACCCTCTTCCTCCGGTCGACCCGTCGAGGGATCCAGCTCTTTGGAAATGAACTTCAGGATACATTGGAAGGACGTGGTGGTATACTCCCGCGGGTTGTCCCGCTTGAAGGAGACATAAACAATGCCAGGATCATTAGAACAACTGAGAGAGTCGATTTGGAAGACAACGTCCTCCGTCAGACCAGAATCGGCCTGCGGTTGCATTACCACAACCACCTGCTCCAGTACAGTATCTGGGAGGGTATTTGATACATTGTACTAGGAAACGAATCAGATGTAACAACGTGAAGTGTGTGCAGTTTCCTGACCTGGAACACGATATGCTCTTTGAATATATGCTTGACACATGTAACTTGGTACTCGGTCTCGGATTCCGTGAGCTGTACAGGCTTTGCGCTGCTGTTGAGAATAGTTCCATACTCTGCAAAGTGTGGTATATCTGCAAATTGCTGCACATATGCAGATTGCGTCTCCGCGGCAGTTGGAGGTGGCGGAGACGCCGAAGCTCTTTTCGTCGAGGGCGCAGCAATAATGTCCAAGGTGCTTGGACCTGAAAACGCGTCAGAATTTAGGATAGGAAAAAATAAATATGCTGACGAGTCGACTCAGCAGCCAGTTGAGCTCGACTAATCTTTGGTATCGATGAAGCGTCGAATGGTTGTGCGCTGGCATCGGCATCATTGACATACGCGACGAGTTTGGATTCGAGCGCGGCAAGTGAGAATACAGATTCTATAAAATCATAAGACGCAATGCGAGCCCTCAAAAGTTAAACATACCTTCTTTCACATAAGCATCTGCAAGGGACGCCTCCTTCATGACTTTCAAGTACATTGCAGCGCGATCACGAACTTCATCGTCGACGTCATCCAAACACCTGAGAAATTTCGATCAGTCTTTTTTCCAATGCTGGAAAAAGAAGGTCGACCTGTTCAACAGAACGCCGATGCTTCTTCGTAGACCATCGTCCACTGCATTCACACCAAACTTGGCCAAACTTGTAACAGCTGCTGCTCGTACAGTGGCATTTTCAAGTACGACACGGTTGTAGATGAACCGGATGTACTTCGTCGGCTGAGGGGCTTTGGGACCTTCGAGGCCGAGGAGGTGTAGTATCCGCACGGACAATTTCGTGAATTCGCAGTCCTCGATGAACTCGCACAGATGCGAAAGCGCCTGCTCTTTGCAGTCTTTGATGAACTTGATCATGTCGAACATAGCCTCGACGACGGCGCGTTTGAAGTCGTATCCGCCCTCATCACGGAGCACCCCCGAAAGGAAAGCGAGCATAGAAACGTGCTTCGTCGGGAACTTGATACATAGTGAGCGGATGGCGTCGACGATGATGACTTTAAATTCATCGCTAATTTCAGACATGAATCCAGTGATCTGCTTCATGAGGCGGTCAACGGATGCTTCATTTCCGGTCTATGGAACAGTTAGTGAGTGTAGTATTATCTGAAGTTCATGTCTACCTTGAGCAGGGTAGTGATGGCATATGTTGCCACGCTCCTGTTTTGGTCAGCAATAAGATTCTCAAGATCGACGTTGCATGACGCCACAGCAGCAGGATGAGATAAAGCGAGAGTAGCCAGTGTCCGGGTTGCAGAAAATTTCAAAACAGGTTTTGGAGAAGAAAGGAAGAGCTGCAGCACTGTGGACAGGTCAGATAGCAATAAACGAAGTCCAAGAATTACGCACCCGCTATTGGTTTAACAAGTTGCGAAGCATTGACGTTCTTCATCTCGCAAATAGCACGTGCTGCCTCAAAATTGACCATGTCACTCTTGTGACGTAGCCACCCTTCCAAAAGATCGAGGATCTGCTTTTGCACACTAGTGCCAAAATAAGAAGCCAATTGCATACCGCGTGCAAGAACGTACTTTGGATCTTCCTCCATTACTTTCGCGGCATACCGAATAAGCATGCAAAGAGCCATGGCATTTTTAAGCGTCGTGCCTGCGCCAGACTTGCCCCCACCAAGCTGCTGTATCATTTTAGTCACGGCCATACGGTCCTGCTGGCGAATCAAGTACAGAAGACCAAGTGCATGATATTGAGTGATGTAGCTTGTTGATGGGATAGGCTGGTAACCGCTGTTGGAACTTCCGGACGAGCCAAAATTGAGATAACCACCACTTGATGATCCGGGGAAGAAGGATGATGAAGACTTTGCATTGACCGCTTCTTGAGCCTCGTTTACCCAACGTTTGACCACGTCTTTGGCGAGAGGGAATAAATGATATGAAGACACGAGTGCCGCGGATGAGATAGAAGGCGTCCGGTCTACAATTGCGGCTTTGAAGAAGCGTTCTACACCTTGAGCCATGGAGGGCTACACAGCAATGAGCGCATGAGACTCTATAATTCGGTCAGACGCACGTCAATGATTCGGCAAAGTGCACGGATTGCATTTGGCCGGTAAATGACCTCGGAGTTTGGTTGCATGTCCTTCATAATACTGCTTGTGACCATGATAACATCTTCGGCAGTGGTTGCAAGTTCCTTGATGGCAAGATACACCATCTGCCTCAAGGCACTCTTCACAAGACATAAGCAGAACATTACATGAGAATAAGAAGAGAACAGGGACATACATCCTTATGTTGGAAGAGCTTCGTCGTTCCAAAGAACAACGTTGTAGCCTCCTGCGCGCTAAAGGTCTCGCCAATGTAAAGCAGGTAGACAATGCGAGTGAGGAGGGCTCTGCATTTCCTCGGGCTAATTGGAGAATCGTTGAAAACACGGGCTTCCTGGATGATTGTTGTCTTGTTATTATAGTAAGAACTAAGACCACTCTCGTCCTCCTTTTTCGAGGCGTAAGCCATGGCTAACAGCGATCAAAGGGCCGATTGCGATATACACGACGTGGTCAAGGTGGATTATTTGTTTGGTCATTGTTTGGTCAACTGCTTCAATACACTCAAGTTCAAGTTCAAGATTTCGATTTGACGAATTTTAACTTGAAGTTCATCAAGTCACCAGATACAATTTAAACTCCATGACTGGTGAGATCGGCCGCATGACGCGAAGCCTACCTGACCAGTAGTGAGCTGTACCTGCACTAGTCTCACTATTTCACGCTTATCACCAGCACGACGAGAAAATAGGCACCTCTGTCTGCACCTTCCCCAATGGCATACATTCTGCTTTAATCAGACCAGCAGTGAACGTTGACCCAGGACTTCAAGCACGGGGTGCTTCCCTTCTCGGTCGTGACTCATGGTCAGTATATCTTGATCTTTTAGGTAATTCTATGCTGTTTTAATAGGAGTGCTTTATCCGCCACAACCACCGTGCTCTCTTAGTATAGTACAGGTTGTTATCAAGTAACAGCTTCTCGTCACCTTTCATACCTCTTCGTCTTGCACGTGGCTGCGCTTCGCAGGTGCTAAAAACCCACGTCACTCATCACCGGGAGGCAGCGAGCGACAGTTGACGCATCGTTGATGGCCGCCATTAAGGTCGAGATGAGCGGTCTGTATGTACCAATGCCTATCATACCGTAAACGCTGCCAACGCTGCCCCGAAATGGCCTAAAAGGCCTATGTGCCTGCGCACGTGCAGGGGATCTCGTCTACGACATCATGACGTTGCGGAGGCTGAGCGTAGACAAAATGGTTAATGATGATCTGCATCATTTTCTCATGCCTGGAATGTAAACCACAGTGCATTATGCTGCTAGATTTGCAAAGCCCGGAATTCGAGTAAATCTGCTCGCAGGTGAGTTAACGATTATAGAAAGCACTACTCAAGAACTAAATAGGTTATTCTGACGAAAACTTGCCGTGAGTGTACGCTAAAATTGTCTCGTAGTCTCTCATGCGCTCCCATGTACTCCAGTTCACTTGTGAACACCGTCGCTATGTTCCTTGACGGAACTTCGGTCTCCCTGGCCAGTCCCTGGCACCCACAGTAGAATGATCAAGGGTGTGGTGTGAATTCCCGTCGGCACAAATATTTCTGACTGCACAGCCCTGCGTGATCAGCGACAATACTGAAATAGCCGCATCCACAGATTGCCGAATGAATGATACGCAACCACTCATGAAGGCACTGCCGCATTGTTCTTGGAGACCCTACCATGTCACACCATCAAAAAACTACCTGTGCTGGCGCATATACCCGGAAATGATCTCCTAGCCTGAAACATTCCTCAACGTCTGTCAAGCAAGTGCGACAATTCCAGTCGAAAAACACAGTATACTGTACGCAGCTTCTAGGTGTCTGGTCACTGTTTACTCGCATGGCGACTTCGTGGAACATCACTCTGAATGATACAAGCCCAGTATTCACGTATTATCCTTACTGTGAGCCGTTTCATGCCGTTCATTTATAAATGATTATTAGTTGATTAACTTGACTCATTTACAGATGATGGTTTTGGTTTGGGCAACGGCTGGCAAGTCTGGTACTCGGAGACTGGGTATAATACGGTCCCTGCGAATGCAGGAAATGGCATATCAGCGCATAGAACCTCGCTGACAGGTGCTAATGTTACTTTTTCATTTTATGGTATGTTCAGCAATCATATGGATCCCCATTTGCCATCCTGACCTGGTTACTGCCCATACAAGGCACGGGGATAGAACTCTATGGAACGGCTAATTGCACGTTCGATGTCACGGTAGACAACATTTTCTCCTCAGCCCTCACCACCACCAGCGATGTCCTGTATTCTAAGCAAACGTTATCGGAAGGAGTCCATGCACTCACCCTAACTGCCCACCCGACTTCTGGGCAGCAACTTGCATTTGAAAATGCTGTAATTTATATTGAGTACGTCAATTGCTAGCGCACTTTGTTTCGGCAGCGCCTGAACCTTCTATGATCAGTCAAGCAGTCCCCCAAACTGAATTATTCAGTAATACAAACACCACGTTTTTAAACTATGCCGGAAACTGGACTGTGGGCACGGACGCACACATACCTGGAGGTGCCTTCCATTTTACGGAAGAGATGGGTTCGAGCGTATCTACTTCATTTGGAGGTTCATCGGCGGTGGTTGTACAAGGCATTGTAAACTGGGGTAATTGGCAATATACAGTGGTACGCATCGCACGCCTCATTTCAAAACTTGGGAGCTAATTATGAGCTCATCAGTCTTTAAATGGTACCCAGTCTGTACTGAATGCAAGCAGCTTCTGGTTCATTCCGGACACTACCTTATTTTATCAAGGGGGCCTAGATCCAGGACAAACGTATGTTTTGAACATTACCGACACAAGTGAAGACGGCAACAAGCTTGCGATAAACTCCATGAAACTCTACCAGCCGCAGGCTACTGCACTGTAAGTTCTCTAATCAAAAGTGCTTAAGATCCGGAACTGAAGCGGCCTCCTGGATAAGGCCGTCATCATCGAAGCCCTCAAAAATAGGTGAAATAGCTGGCTCGGCTGTAGGAGTGGTCATCTTGCTTGCCTTTGTCGTCGGTTTCCTCTTCTGGGGACGCCCATGGCGCCCCAAAACAGTAATTCCAGGACGAGATCTCGAAGTACTGACAAACGAAATGACTCCTGGGGCTCGTGCTACGCACTTCCCCGCATTGTCCGCGCCGTACACTATTTTCAGCACCACTGGCAGAGTACATGCGGAAAAATTCCCATTAGCGCCTATCGGCGGAAACACTAGTACTGATGATTCGCTGCGTCACCGCGAGAGAGAAATTGCACGTGGTCCTGGATCCGTCACAAGCTCTCTAGGCCCATACAGCGGACCCAGAAATAATACGAGTGGTTCTCTGTCTTCTCCCAGTGCGCGTGGTCGGCGGCGCCCTTTGCCACCTCCACCTGATAACATTTCATCTACTGCACATTCTCTACAGGAGATGCACCGTTCTCCGAGGCCATCAGGGCTGGAGCCGCCTATGCAGATACCAGACTCAGAAGTGGATAGAATACTGGAAATTATAGCTTCGCGTATTGACGTACCCGAAAGAAACCCCTCTTCTCCTCCACCCCAGTACCGAGACTGACCCAGTTAGTTCTTATTGTTCACATATGTAGGGGCATGGATACGTCCTTTTTTTTATTTCCTCTGGGTGCTTAGATTAGAATTGATATGTAATCATCTACGTCAAATATATATCTTGTGTCGTGACAGACGAATGGGATGCCATGAAAATTCGAAGAAAGCGCGGTCAGTAGAGGTATTGAATGGTAGTGAGGATGGGGAAGAAACTCTCGATACAGTATGTAGTCCAATGTAATGCCCACGTGAGTCCAGACATGCAAAAGGGTAAAACAGATGAATAAATAGGACCGAGGCGCCAATCAGAATCAAAGTTTCTTGCGGGCATAGACGTTTTGTATGCACACGTAAACAGGAGTGACTGCCCCATCCAATTCCGCCACTGCGTTATTTTCCAGTTGATCCACAAAGTCCTCCGATAGCCCACTGCCGAGGAGCAAAGGGCGACCGGATTTCATAAATGCCTGTAAGCGCAATTAAGACAGGAAGCTTCACGTCATATTCGGTCAGCTTACTTTAAGGTCATCCCGCATAGTCGCCCCAATACCATTCCACCAGATACTATTGGGGTCGTTGCCTTTCAGCCACGGCGAACATGGTATCCAGAATTCGCGGTACACGACGTCCTCAAATGCAGGGTGATTGGACACCCATCCATGCATGTGCACGGAAGCATCCGCATCACCACCCCGTTGGCGAACAGCCCTGTTCGCGTAAGACATCCATAGGGGTGTCCATGGAGGTTCAAATGTGCCTGCTGGCGGACAAATAGGCTTTTTCTCAATGCCGGAAAAGTTGAATGGAAATTCAGTGAGGTCTATTAAACCACCCGGTCGGAGGACATGGGCAATGTGGTTGATGAGCCCATGGTAATCCCGAATCTAGTACGGAAAAAATGAAGGCAAGTAACGTCAGTACCTCAAAAAAATATTCATGTACAGGTATTGAATATACTGACTCCAGAAGAAATTAGTTGAACATGGACGACGTTGAAATCACCATAAAAGTGCTCTAGGCCGAGATTGATGTCGTCAACCTCACTTCTAAATCAAGTAAGGGAATCTAGCTAAGAAAGGTAGCACCGGGTAATCTCAGCTATCTTTCTCACCTGCAGTTTGGTGGCATAGATCTGCCAAGGAGTTAGCTCAGGAAAGGTTAAATGAAACAGGGGTTGACACAAGCACATACGTTGACTGCATGGGAACGAGATCTACAGCTACCGCACCTGCGTTTGGGAATTCTCTCGCAATGTCCATTATCCTGCACACGTGAGCCTATAGAGAATTTTTCGAAAGAAGGGTCTCACCAGCTGCCACTGCCACAGCCGAGGTCGAGGACGGCTTTGACCTCGAACTCATCATCTGCCATGATTTCAGGAAATGGTGGTGGGTATTTGCCAATGGCTTTGCAAAACATGTCATGCTGTCTGTCTGAACGAGTATCAGACCAAAAGATATGAAAGAGGTGACTTCAAGCATACCCAACCGGTCAAGTTCTTCATCGTCCGCTGGTAACCGATATACTTCGGAATAGTTGTTCAGGCCTCGTCCGTATTCTTGCCTATATGCTTGGGCTCGCAAAGAGCTTGTTACGGAGAATACTGATGGAGCTGGTGATTGAGAACGCATAGAGGCGTCCATAGATGTCTTTGAGCTTGCGACGCTGGGCGCAAACGCGTCAAGAGACATATCTGTGTATCTGTCAGACTCGGAATCGACGTCGCTGTCAGTGTCCTCAGATCTCATTGCAGGGGGGAATGGGTAATCGGACATGGTAGAGATCGACATGGATGAAACGCCCACAAGATCAGGTATTATTTATAATAAGTATAGTAGAAGGATTGATGTATTATTGTCAGACATAAACTTCCCGGCGGAGACATGATAATTGCTCCGCATTCTGACAGATTCTGGCCCACCTCTCATAGCCGTTGCAATCGCGTGAATGATTTGAACCCTTCCACGTGCCCGAGGACCGTCCGGCGACTACCGGTCTTCCCATTTCCCGTCTAGTCCGACTCATTCCGAACAATCACTTTTTCCACAAAACACTTCTCTTTCATGATCGAATAATAAACTTCTCAAGGGTTCACGACGGTTGAAAGTTGAAACTCCATGTGGTCTAGCTTTCGGTAATACACCTGCCTTGGTACTTACTTAAAAGAGGTATGCATCAACATTTGTGAACCCTAGCTCGGACAAGCTCTGGAGGCCCCTAAAATTGGCTCCGCGGTCTGACCTGATGGCACGTTCCGCCGCGCTCTGCAGACAAGCTTTCATATCAGTTGCTCAGCGGATCATTGTTTGCAGGTATGTAATCATAATATACTATATTTTTTTAGTCGCCCATCTCTTGAAAATCGTAACTCTGGATATGCCATGCCATCATGCGACCGGTCGCATTGTTTGCGCTGGACCTTCTAAAGAGAGACTCTTTTTCCACTGGTCAGACCGCCACCGATCGGTCCGTTTGTGTGGTGGCTCTGCGTCCATGATTCGGATCTGGTATGAATGCCCGTTCCGCCGATTTATAATGTCATTACTGCGGGGGCACATCCCTGCAGAATAAAGCAAAAATTATCGCCCATTCGAAAGGTCCGCGTGAATAATATGTGCGCTCTCCTGTTTGCCAAAGGCTCGCCCGTGGTGAGACAGATGTGCTCGATTAGGAACCATCGAATGCGGTGCTATGAGTTTTCGAGCCGTCAAGAACTCGACCGCCACGTAGATAAAGTCGAGCGCGTCCGCTCAAACATTTCGTCGAGCTTGAGTCCCGAAGTCCAGTAAATCAGTGTTGTAAATTTCAAAATCTGTAAAGGGCGTGAGACTCCGCCAATACGAGTTGCGTATGTTCAAGTGCATATTTTAACCTGGGAAAAGTCTGGCCTCGTTGTGATAAGCCACCAGCTACTCGCAGGTGTTACTAATTTTCGTCTGCCTGCATGATCAAACCTGGGCGGAATTTTCCATCAGTACAAGCCAGTGACTAACTCGGACTCGCTATATTGTGACTCACATAAATGAGAAGCCTGGTTCAACGCGATTGCAGGTTCATACTAGCCGTCACTCAGTCATTGGGCGTATCCGACCTGACCAGGAGTGGTCTGGCCTGTGTAATCCCTAAGTGTTGCGGAATGTCCACCCTTCCATGAGATTCGGCGGACATAAGTAACGACACAAAGGTTGGCGCCTCTAGTACAATCAATTCACGCGCCTGACTTGGCATAATTAAGCTGATACGTACAGCCCGGGGGTAATAAAAATCTCCGGATGTCTCACTAAGGTGCGTGAATCGTGATCGTATAGCTTCATAAGAGGTTGGAGAATCTTTGAAGGTTCGGATATACACAAAAGCAGATAAGCCGCGTCACGCAGAGTATTGTACACTACACCTAGTCAGCGCTTCTTTAATTCCTGAAAGCGTCGTGCCAGAGCGGCGAACTCATCCTCAGCTTCTCCTTTCGAAGGATCCATCTGGTGAGATGTTTCTTCCGCTGATGCCTTGGGTTTCTCGGTTTCGTCTTCGGTTGGAGGGATATCTGGTAACTTATCAGAAATTTCCCTGGAATACAACGGAAGAGCTGGTGTGTCGCTGCTTGATGTGCCATCCTTGTTGGAAAATTGGGGTGAAATTCACATCCCGATTTCAAACTGTTCAACGAACCACAACGCTCCCTTGTACCGCAGCAGTGGTCGATGAAGCAGGGGCCCACTTCACGCTATAAGCTTTGGCGATCTCGCCAAGATACGCGTCAACAAGTTGTTCCGAGGGTGTTTCGATCACTAGTTTCCTAATGATCTGGCACGGCAGCAAAAGGCGTAAGCTCGGGTTCCAGCCGCGGGCGACGTACTTACACGTTCACTCACACAGCCACAACGATTTTCCATCGCAGCCGCGGAGAAGTCGCGCCCATACTTGTGCATGAGTATGTCACGTAGAATGTGTAATTCTGGGGCGGAAAATCAATGAGCATTATGATTTATGTGACGGAGTGGATCCACCTTTCACTTCGGTTCTTGGAGCTGCATATATGATGCTACATACACCTTCGCTGATTCCGGGATCAGGGTCACGAGTACTGCCAGTGGATGTGTCAACAATCTCGATAAATCAATAAATATCCGTACTTTTGGTCAAGAAGGCCGAAGCGTGCAATGAGCAGCTCGCAGTAAAGTTCGAGAAGCTCGTATAATTCAAGGTTTACATCTTCATTGATGACTGGCGACCAAGAATGACGCAAGAGTAAACCAAAGATTTGAACAACCGCAGTCGTAGCCGGGCAGAGGAGACCTACCAGCCTCTACCTTAACTCGTGCGCTCTCCGCTTTTCCCTTCTCTAGGAGAAGAGCGATATCTCTGCGGGAACTCTTAGCTTGTGCCTCCTTCTTCTGCTGCGCTATGCGAAGCCGTTGTACCGAGAGTCTGAAGTATGTGAGAACGTAATAAGCAGTAGCGGGAGATTATTGTGAGATCGTGGATACCGAAGTTGCACCTATGCAGGCGAAACTCAGAAAAAGCGTAGATCATTATTGACAATCCCTGCACCTTTGCCTTGGCCGAGTTCCAGGTTGACGGGGGCATTGTGAATTGTAGAGCGGCGACAGTACGCAATCTGTCTGGGGCAGGGGAACCGGTCTATATTTGGCTAATGGAGATTAGGCTTGCAATACACGACCAAACAAAAAGTCAAGGAGTGCTTGCAACCACTATGTAGTTACTACGTATAGACTTACCTGATAGGCTATGCACTGATTTGAGGTTTAGGTCCGCAATTGTATAGATACAGCTGCCATGATCTACTGCTCTGGCGCCCATTCGCGCTCGCGCCCATCAGTGTATCCACAATAAACCTGGCTCAGAGTCAGACCCTGAAGTCACTCCATAAGTTATCACTGCGATCATGACGGGCAAAGTAAGCACATGGTTACTTTATATACATATGCTTATAACTATTGCCAGTGACGGTTGTCTCGGTGATAGGACTCCTCAGGTTCGCATGCGCAGGCATGTTGATCGATGATTACTGGGCTACTCTACCCAAGAGTGTGAACTGGTGTCCTCAAATAATCGCAACTAAAGTGACTGTGTCAGCTGTAAGTACCAGTGGGAATTATTTAACGTCATGATGGTTGCATTTGATCGTATCTCTTTATACTTTTGAAATCTCGGCAGTGACGCAGGCACCTCTTTCCCTTATGAAAATATGGTTTCCCATTGTGAAGGACCCACTCATACATAGAACGGCCCACACCCCATAATCCCGGATTTCAATCTCCTCGAAACCCGCAGCACCTGCTACGATGCTGGGCTCATTTTCACGACCACAACGGCAGCCTCTTCGAGTGTTGATAGACTCCTCGCTTCCTCAGGCTCATAGTTTGACCTCCCCTGAACCTGATTCTTCTCCCACATCCGAATACAGTTTAACTGCATTGGGGGTAACGCCCAGCACAGGCGACCTGGAGTGGTCCATCTGCAACGTGATATGTATGTTTGACTTTGAGTCAGACGATCCAGATCATCTCCCCTTCACCCGCAATGAGATTCTCACCGTCGTGAAGATGGAAGAGTCGGGTTGGTGGGCTGCTATGCGTCCAAAGGGGGACCGTCTCGGGTGGATTCCGAGCTCTTTCGTAGAGCGTCTCACAGAAACGGCTATAAGAGAGCTGGATAAGGGGGATGTCCACACCCGGATCCATGACCATGAAGGGAACAACGCGAGAGACTCTGAATCAGAGATTGATCCAGAATGTATAGAATTCGAGAAAATACTGAGCTCTGTGTCCGATGTGGCGAAGGTAAGTCGGCAAGTGTTTTCTGATCATTATGTCACGATGGCTGAAACTTGTTTCAGTCCCTGTTCCTACCCAGTAACCAGTTGGCGTGTGAAGATTCACGAAGGAGCAGCGATATTCATGACTCTTTCTTTAGCTTATCTGATGATGAGCCGTCACCACACGGTTTAACCCGCCCCTCCCCTTCTCCTTCCTACAGCGTGTCACAACCCCCTGTCACTTTGCCCAGTTCAGTGTTCGAAGTTCCGATTCAACCGCTCGGCAAGCTAGACCTGCAATTTTCATCATTCAGTATTGATTCAGGACGTTCACTTCCATCGTCGCCTTATCCCCGCCGTCCCCGCCGTCTTGCGGTGCTTGTTAATGACCGCGAATCCTTATCGCGCCTATCTGCTATCATCGACCAGGATCATTCGATCGCTTTCCATGCCATCGACAGTTCGCAAGTGAAAGAGACATTTGACGCATTTAACAGGAGGTGCATGGGAAGTTGAGCCTATTCTATGATACCCATACGCCCCTACCTCCTCTTCACGGCTGTATTCAGGAACATGATCTCGAGTGGCTTGTATTTTTTTTGACCTGGACCATTGTAGCATAATTACATTTTACGTGTAGTGCACAGGTTGCATCCATCGAAACTGATTTATAGTATAGAAGCATCATCCCGATGTGGCTCAAGAGCCGACTCTGTAACTTCTGGCCCTATAGTGGTCACGATGAATATGTATCTTAGAAAGTTCAGCGTTGAAGCAGGTCATGATTATGGCTAGTGAAGGGCAGGGAAAGACTAAGTCAGATAAAGGTAAGGAGGATTTCCATGCGGCATGTGTGGGATTATACATAAAATCTAGCAATTGCAAGCTTCGCCATCCTGAGCTGTTGGTCGCCTGTTAAGGTCTACACTTTGCCGCGTGGTACCGGGTGCCGCGACACGAGCACCACGGGCCGAGGGTGGTGCAATCAATGGAAGCTTCTTGGCTGTGCAACAGACGGGTTAGTGCGAAAAGATCTTAGGGAAGAATAAACGCACCAATAGCATTGAAGATAGCATTTACGCCGTCTCCTGTCTTCGCACTAGTCTCGCTCCACAGAAGACCTTCTTCGTCAGCATATTTACTAGCTTCCTCTTCGGTGACTTGTCTCCGTGCAGAGAGATCCAGTTTGTTGCCGCACAGGGCTATTACTATCGATGGGTCTGCCTGGCGTTGTAGTTCTCGAATCCATGTCTTCGCCTTCTCCAAGGAGGCAGATTGGGTGATATCATACACGACAACTGCACAATTTGCGTTGCGATAGTACATTGGAGCCTGAGCCCTTCTAAATCAAACATAAAGCCCACGTAAAGGCATGAAACGTACGAGAGACTAAAAGGCACTGTTAATTTCACGATGCACGATATATATTGAATACGTGCCTTGTATCGCTCTTGACCCGCTGTATCCCTAGACCGTATTTTAGCGTATGCAAACATCAGAAATCTACACGAATTACCATATTTCAAACTTGACAGTTGTCTGGTCCTCTAGGGTAACTGTCTGTGTCAAGAACGCCGCTGTGTGGCAAGCTCAGTAGAAGGAAACAGGTCTTTACAGGATACATACCACCAATCGTACTTTCCCGGTAGTCGTCAAACTGGTCTTTCACGAACCTTAGGACCAAGCTGTTGCGAGTGAGCTGGAGACTTGCGCACGAGATCTCAATGTTGCACTGCATTACCTGGATTTGCCTACGGCGGACTCGCCTTAGAAAGAAGAATAAGCTGAAATTTCCTAGTTGCTAGAGAGCATTTAGTTACCTAGAAGAACGAGTTTGAACTGAAACTGCTTCGACATCGTGAAGGGGTAAGTAGCACTACGACTGCTGCGAGCAAGGAATGTCGATGATCCGCATTTGGGAGACATGATTACGTGTATTTTCTCACCCGAGCCAGAAAATTTTGTCGACGTTGACGACGACTTTGACCCGAACCACCACCATCATCAGACAGCTCCTCTGTTGGTTTTCGCTTTCAGCGTATCCCTCTTGAGTTGAGTCATACTTTCAGAAGTTCATTCAGAGTTATTCTTCAGCGGTTTTCTCTACCTTCCCGTACACGTGTTCCACCGGATCTTTAAGCGTTCACATATCAGCTCGCCTCACCCTACACCCCCAGTAAAAGAAAATGAACCGTCATCATCCCTATGGAGGAGTTTACGATAATCCCGCCAACAGAAGGGGCGGCTCACTAGCAGGGTCTGGGCCGGATAGATCTTACCATCACAGAGGTGGTGGGGCACCCCGTGGAAGAGGATTCGGTCGTGGCCGAGGCGGAGGCGGCCAAGGTGGTCAAGGTAGCGGCCACTTTGGCAATTACGATGGCGGTGCCTCCAACACATATGATCAAGGGCCGCCTCAAGGCGATATGGGCCTCTACAATAATTACGACTCTGGCTCACAAGACCCATTCTACCAAAACGGCAGTGGTAATTATGGTAGTGGAATGCCCCCCGCTCAGTTCGATGCCCAACCCCAGTCAGATGGTTATACCCAGGGCTATGGTAACTACGAAGGTGCGCTTGAAACTAAGACTGAAAATGAGCGAATACAGGCAGAACTTTGGCGGCGCAGCTTCGCATGGGATGCAAATTATAGCGACGAAAATTGACAGGGACATGTTGCCAACGGCGAAACCTTTCATGGAGGCATCTCAGACATTAAGACGTACTCGCGAGCTTAAGCTATTCTTTAGCGAGAGCAGTGAAGTCGGAAGAAAGACTACAGACGATGGAATCTGAGATCGCTCAGGGAATATGCTCGTCCGAATTTCACGATTGGGAGCTTATATGTTTCGGTTGAGTTGGGGTCATCGCCACCTCCCCTAATATGCTGCGCTACGTCTCTTTGTTCTGCCTTACCCTCAGCTTGGTTTTCTGGTACATTGAAAGGACCTGATCTCACTGGTATCCTATTCTTTGTCAGACGGTTCCGACGCCAACTATGAAGATGGTGGATTTGGTATGCGACCTCAGAGGCGAACTGTACGTCGAGAACGGGATGACAAAGTCCACGATTCAATAATTGAAGAGCGAATCCAACGCGAGCGTCCCTGTCGTACTTTGTTTATACGCAACATTAAGGCGAGTCAATGAGTTGGAGGCAGCTCCACGTGTTCTGGTACGGATTTGATTTGCTAATATTGAGCTACCTTTGTAGTATGAGACCAATAGTGATGACGTCCGTCGTTCATTCGAAGAGCACGGAGATATCAAGACCTTTTTCGATCTCATTGCAACGCGGGGAATGGTTTTTGTGACCTTCGTAAGTGTTAAATGGAACCCACTCCACCATCACTAAGGCTCCGGTTTAGTACGATATTCGTGCAGCTGAGCGCGCTAGGGATCGTCTGCAGGGTTCTGAGATAAGTGGAAGACCCGTAAGTTTTGATACACCCCGCCGCGATAATCATCAATGGAGCCGTCCTTTCTTCAGATCGATGTTCATTATTCTCTTCCTCGTGATGACCAAAAGCAAGGTGGCGATCGCGACAAGAATCAGGTTGGTAATATTGCGCTTATCTTACGAATGACAACTGAACTCTTGTGCAGCAATTTCAGGGCAACCTAATCGTCACACTTAAGGATTCTGTCCAACCTATCGATGATAATGAGGTCCGACGTAAATTCCAACAGTTCGGAGACGTTAAATCTGTCACGCCTGTCGGCGATCGTGCTGAGTGTGTTGGATCTCTATCCAATCGCATTGATTACTGATGAGCCTGTGCAGTCAGCGTTATGTTGAATTCTATGATATCAGGGTTAGTGTTGGTGTAAGTTGGGATAACGTAATATTCACCCCCCTGCAGGCATGCGACGAAGCGTTCGACCGTCTCCGTCACCAAGGGTTGCAAGATGGAACCATGGACATTGTCTATGCATGGGAAGAGTCTGAAATTTCTGGTCCTCCTACTCAGCGGTATGTGTCGTCACATACACTTATCATTCTTTCTAACATGCTACGGCAGTCGTGAGCAGGGATTCGGCGGTGGGCGGGACTGGGAAGATAGTGGGCGTGGATTTCGAGGCCGAGGTCGAGGCAGGGGCCGCGGTGGCGGAGGCCGAGGTCGCGGCGGCTCTTATGAGGATTGGGACAGGCGTGATGACTTCGGCAGGGATCGTGATCGCGGGCGCTTTGAAGATGATTACAACAGGGGTGGACGCGGTGGCGGCCGGGGTGGTTATGGAGACAGATTTGATTCCCGTGGTTCTCTCTCGAGTGGGCTTGGTTCGGGCTCTGGTTCGTATAATGAGGTGTCGAACGTCCCTCCATATAACCAGCCCCCGCCAGCGATCACCCAGTATAACCAGCCTCCGCCAGCAGCCACTCAGTATAACCAGCCCCCACCAGCAGCCACTCAGTATAACCAGCAGCAGCCTGCAGCCACTCAGTATAACCAGCCCCTGCCAGTAGCCACTCAGTACCACCAGCCCCCACTATCGGTCACTCAAACTGTACGTACTTGATCCTCATCGATGTTCCACTCTGCTGATAGTCCATCAGGGTACAGGGGATCGGTTAGAGCAGGCTCGCAAGGTTCAACAGCTCCTTGCGGCACTGAAACAACCCCAGAATAACACCGCACCGCCTCCCACGATGCAACAGGGACCGCCACCACCAGGACCACCTCCCCCGAGCACACTTGGAATGCCCCCTCCACCTCAAAGCCCATACTATGCGCCACCTCCCGTTCAGCAGTCCGCGCCGCCCTATCCTCCGCCTGGCCCCAGTGCTAACCCCTATGCTCAGATGCCTTCTCAGACACCCACTCCTCAGCCAGGGCAGATCCACCCTGGAATGCCTGGCTTACCACCAAATATCCTTGCATTGTTACAACAGTCACAAGGTCAGCAGGGTCAAGGCACTGCCCCACAGCAGATGCAATCGCAATATGGAATGCCTCCTCCGCTACCTCAGTCCATGCCGCCACCTCAGTCCATGATGTCTCCACCTCCTATGTCTAGCATGCCACCTGGTGCCCCCCAGCCTGGAACTCCGAATTACCAGCAACTAATGGCCATACTTGTGAGTCTGTATGACCTCCTTACATGCGCTTATCCTGACTACTTAGCATCAGGCTTCACAGAAAAGGTCCTAACTTGTGAAAATGATAACTTTTTGAACCCTTGCTCGTTTGTTCTTGTGCTTTACTTACTATTTTTTTCTGCGTCATTTATTTCTTTCAGCGGTCGACTTTCCTTGTTGCACTTGTCGTAATATGCCATATAGATACGTGTTATGTCATGTACATGCAGATGATCGTTCCTCAGCGCTCAGTGGCGCTGAAGACGACGAACCCGGCATCACGGGATGCTACCTAGTTATTTGATCCTCTACGTGTTCCTGGTCCCTGGCATGTATGACGCTCTAAAGCAGCCGATTCGATGCTAATACATAGTACATACAAGTCTAAACTCAGCGCTACTTGACATCTCCTTCGATGGGTATATTCAAGACATTAGCGTTTCAGAAGACTTGTGCTGACATCTTGAATGCAGGTCCTCGATCGTCGCTCCTGCTGGGACTACAACTCCCCGCTATCTATTACTGTCATTTATGTGAGGTGCGCATTGGGAACGCAAGTCAATCCCTCTCTATTTCGCAAGTGACCGATCTCCAGAGCCTCATTCATGCAATATAGCAATTCGCAATTGAGAACATACGACAAGACTATCTCGGCCGTTTCCCAGTGCCTCATCGACCAGCTTCATTACCACCACAATACGACCAACCTGGTGAGTAGAATGTGGTCACAAATAGTTACTGATTTAAATGCCATTTAGTACTGCCAGTGATACGTTCTATATATTCACTCTGACCGTAACTTCGGCCGTTGTTTGCACAACTGTCTCGATCGCGCTCACTTGCGCCCCCGGAACATGGCGAGCTGCTTCACGAAGAAGTGCAGTCGGATCAGATCACCAAGGTGCAACGTTGTTGATGAAGCCGACGAGATCAATAGGTCTTGGAGCATGAACAGGCACATCCTGTCACCGAACAATGTAGTCACCACTGCAGTGTCGGAAGTGAGTAACTTCATGCCATTAGAAGATATCTCTTAGGTGCTTATCAACGATTTTGACCTCGGTTCTGATTCTCACTACCGTGAACATCTCCGGGTATTTTTTGCTGTTGCCTGGTATGTTTACAAAGGTTTACAAGAGGTTGTTATGGTCTACTTCATCTGATTTAGTGATTGTCTCTCAGCAAGGACAAATATGCTGTACCACCTTCAATGGACCTTTTCATCTCAGCTAAGTGGTATACTACTGCCATCATGCGCCACTTTCTTGGCTGTCATGGCAAGACCCATCTCGCGTGGTCCGAAGACATTGTCTGATCGTAGTTGGCCCCTTGGCCGTGTTGCTGATGATAATCTTCCGCATCACAAGTCTCATCAACTCGCAGGATAACCTTAATGTCCTAAAATCTGATTACACATGCCAACGAACGAGTATGCTGAATGTTTGAAATACATGACTAGAAAGTACAGCAAACATATCTAGTGATGAAATGAAGCAAACCAATGCATTGTTACCGCTAAGCTCACCCACCTTGCCCCATACCTAGAGTTACAATTACGTAGAGATTAGCTATCACAATTACAAGCCATATCAACCACCCAACCGACGTCATGAGCTTCCCGCTACTGAAGTCAACAAAGTCCTCTGTCTGAAGGATTTCAGGGTCGGTATCTACTGATGTGATTGCAGGCTTTTCTAAGCCAGAACTTGTAACTGCGTGGGCTGGAGTGTTTTTGCGCACTCGCATGATGCGCGACGATGAAGTGAGGTATATCAAGGGAAACGTGACGAATGGGAGGACTATCGACAAGATGACCTGACTTGCGACAAGCAAGGTATTGATACCGTTTCGTCCGACTACGATGGCGACAGCCATAGAAGGTATCAGACCTATCGAGCGCGTCACGAGGCGCCGTACAACAGGCTGTGATATCAGTGAGCAACGACTTTCATTGAAACAAATGATGGAACTTACCGAAACTTTCCAGTTCAGGAATCCTTCAGAGACGCTTTGCCCTGCTACAGTGGCGACGATGGAAGCACTTTGGCCCGCTGCGAGCAAAGCGAGGGCGAACAGTAACGCAGCACCTATGGCCAAGGATTTGACGAGCTTACAGCACCTGAAGGATATGACATACCTGTGCCAATCGAGTTGTTGATGAGAGTGTGGGCATCGAACAAGCTAGCTGGAGATTCAGAGCCATACGCCCCTGATCCATAATAGAAGACGGCACTGGCGAGTATTAGGATACTTCGAAGGAGTTGTTAGCATCAATAGCCTGGTAAGGAATGCTAGAAGCTTACAGGGCATTGATTATGACGGCGAAGCCTAGCAGGCTGGCGACCATATCGAACATGCCGTGGTACATATGGGATTGTACGAACTCTAAGGGATTATTCTCTCTCTGTTCATAAGACTTCGGACGGGCATTCAGCTCTTCTAACTCGACACGAGATACTACGAACAAGGACCGGAAATTTTGCCAGATCGCTCGTCCTAAGCATCGTAGGCGCTCGCGCCTTGATGCGACCCCTGTTGACTCTCTTTCTCGAACCTTGTCGGAAAGCGAGGAGACAGGAGGAAGTGGTTTTTTTGATACCCTGTCTTGGGTTGCGAGATGCGAACCCAAGAATAGACTGTGGGGCATGACAGTAGCACCCAGGATTCCAACGGCTACAACAGGGTTATGTCAACGCTTGTCTCCATTCTTGCATTTTATCACGTACATGTATAAAGAGCACCGCTGGCAAAAAGGGCTTGAGAGGGAACGAATCCATCGAAGGCTTGACCCCAGGCGACACTGATCTTCGTGATAATTATTGTCATGCAGATGAGTACAGCGAGCACCTAGACTCACGTCATCGATACAAAGTCAAGTACGCGAGTGGTTACGAACTTACAAGTGCAGCGATGATCCACTCAAAGAGCTTCACTGGTCTACTGTGAAGAGGGTTACCGAGGGCGAGTATCAATAAGACATCGGCTCCGGTTATCAGAACACCACCCCAGAGTGGAAGTGCTGGAAAGAGAAGACAGAGTGCTATTGCGGAGCCAAGGAGCTCAGCAAGATCGGTACTGACGATGGCTATTTCGGAGAGCGCGTAAAGTGGGTAAAGGACTGCCCATCGCCAAAGTTTCGTATGATGTGGTCGGTCATGAAAGAGAATGCGGCAGTGTGAGGCAAGGTCTGCAACAGACGCGTCAATAGTCACGTAAATCTGCCAGAGAAGCTGACATTTACCAAGGCCAGTGACTACTCCAAGCCGACAGGCAAGAACCTGTGTAATTTTGCGTTAAGTCACTCCGACAGTCACCACTTCGTATATCACAGATCCTCCTCACTTGAAGAAATGCAGCGAACAAGCCTGCCAAAAGAACGACGAAGAGGAGTTTATAACCGTATTGAGATCCTGCCTGAAGATCGACACCCCAATTCCCACTTTGATGCAGCTTCGGATTGAGAATGTAGCTACCATCGGTTGGCAGATGATCACTTACGGGTCAAAGTATGCGACGGAGCACACAACGCCTACGCCTGTATGCTTCTGTGCGTGATGAAATATTCTCCATCCTGCATGATGCAGACGATCTATCCAATGCTTTTCTGGGGACGCAGTGGTTTCGCCCCCGAGTTGAGGGTCCTGATCCGCTTGATTCAGAGAAGTGGTCATCAAGCCAAAGTAATGGACTAGGACACCCTTTGGCACAGGATGATCGAGTCTTTCTAGATGCGCAGCGGTCACGAAAGGTGGATGAAAAGATAGAGTATATATGGCCACTGTATGCGTGGTAAAATCGAAATGGTCGTCGTTAAATTTCACGATTCAACTATTGGCTGCTCAAACGCTTGGGAAACCTCGTGTACTGTAGCGATAGACATCCTCGATGTATTTATTCATAGTTGCGTTGACCTACTGTCAGGCGATAGCACTTATCCCATGTCACGGGCATAAGAGGAACTCCGATGTGAAAGAGATCAGTCTAGAAGTCAGATTCCAAATCATCCACCTCCAGATTGGTGAACTGGTCGACGTCAAGAAGGCAACTTGCATAGGCCTGACCACGTTATTGCTCGTGAGTATGATGAGAGCCTGACATTGTGATCACTGACATCTAATTCTGCTTGGCTCAGAGTCGCCGGTTTAGGTGTGGGGTCCCTTGGAGGGTACGAAACACGCGTTGTGACGGATGGTTGTGGAAGCCTAGTACTGCTAGAGGAACCGCTAGCAGATATACTAGCGATTTGTCGCGATGAAGCTGCGTTCAACTTCGATGGAATTGGCTTAGCCATGTCATAATACGGGACTAGTTGGTCAGTTACCTTGACTGACTCAGGTATCACCCTCGATATCGTTGACTTGTTTTCCAAGTCACGAGTTAGCTGCACCCAATCCCGCTCCGGCAGCTCTGGTTTGAGAGTGCCATCATTGGCCAATCGGTCGGCGCACTCATTACCTTCGATTCCAACATGACCTCTGACATGCTTGAACCTGACTTTCGGTCCTGCTCTTTCACGGGCATACAGCAATGCCGCCAAGTACCTGATAAGTTCAGCATTCTTAACAGGTTGGCCATTGGCCGTTCGAAAACCGTTTACGCTCCACTTTGGCAACCAGGATTCGAAGCCTGCACAGGATGAGAGGAATTCATCACAGATCAAGGCACCCTACATTGTATGGAATAGCTTGAGTCCGTTTTGATCATGAGTGGTTGCTGGGAGAATGGTGCGGTCTCCAATACCCGAACGATTGCCTGCAAAAGCGGTGGGAGTATGAGCTTAGTATGTTATCGAACAGGAATGCAAAACTCACAATAAGTTCTGCCCTATTATTGGTCTGATCTCCAGGACATCGTTCAGCGATATTTCTGAAGTAATGATAAGTGTCATGTTACGCGAAATGAACGCTCAGGATGAGATTTCTCGCCTGGAATCGTTCCAGCCCCACCACACACCCACACCTGCAACCGAACCAACTTGTCCATTTCCTTTGCATGCACCATCACTATAAACTACATCGTACCCAGGCTCATCTTCGTCGACACTTACAGCAGCCGAAGTGTGGGATGCGCCTGAGTTCGACGATGTTGACGGCACGCTCGTGGAGGCGACCCACGGAGGGCTTTTGATAGCAGGCAATACTGTAGACGAGGACGCTCCCGAAGAGGGCGGCTTGAACGACGACTCTCTGGCGATGAATGCGAGAGCCTCCGTCTCGGTGTTAAGTTTCTTGAAGATAGCACCATGAAAGTTTTTCACTTGGGCCTCGCATTCTTCCCTTGAGGAAGGAAACTGAGTAAAAGACGAGCCTATCGTGCAGTCTACTGACCACGTCGAGTAAATCCCCGGCATATGCCCTTTGCGCACAGCATAATATGCTTTCTTCTGAATCGCTTTAGGCATACCGTTGGTTTGGAAGCTGTTGCAAGACTGGGAGCTGGTAGTAAACGATCTCGGTCTTGCAAGCAGAACGTTGGCTTTTATCGAAGACGACGGGCCAATTGCGCACGATGGATTCGCGATAACCCACGCTCTGAATGGAAAGATCTTAGCCAGGATTGGGGAATTGATTGAACCCAGATTGAACCGTCATCGTGGCTGGAAGCGCGCTGGACGCGTTTTGGTGTTGCACCTAGACTAGGGTTAGGGTTTGTTTTACCTTTTCATATTGCCGATAACTTGAATGTCCGTGTCAAAAATCACACAAAACTCGCAGGATGAGATATATGAATCTTTGTGCTGATTCTGGTAGGTGATTACTTATACATACTGATATACAGAGCGCGCAGAGCCATTCCGATAATACCCATGAAATGGATGAATATACTGAAACCGTTTGAAGTGCACGACAAGGACGTACGGAACAAAACACCGAGTCATGATGACATGATAATAATGATGAAATGAAGAATCGATATATGAGTTGCACTAAGCTCACCCACCTTGTCCCATTCCCAGAGTTACAAGCACATACACATTAGCTACCACAATCACAAGCCATATCAGGCACCCAAGCGACGTCATGAACTTCCCGCTACTGAAGTCCACGAAGTCCTGTGTCTGAAGCATCTCCGGGTCGGAATCTACTGATTTGATTGCAGGCGGGGAGGAAGCTTCCAAACTGTCGAGTGGATTGATACTCTTACTGCCCGGGGATGGTTTACGCACTCGCATAATGCGCGACGATGAGGTGAGGTATATCAGCGGAAACGTGATGAATGGGAGGACTATCGACAAGATGACCTGACTTGCGACAAGCAAAAAGTTGATGCCGTTTGCTCCAAGGACAATGGCAATAGTCATAGATGGTATCAAACCTAGCAGGCGCGTCACGAGGCGCCGCACAATGGGCTGTCATAAGTGAGCGATGAGTTTCATCGAAACGAAGGATTACGGGTAGAGCTGACCGAAACTTTCCAGTTCAGGAATCCTTCAGAGACGCTTTGCCCTGCTACAGTGGCGATAATAGAAGCACTTTGGCCTGATGCAAGCAGGGCGAGCGCAAATAACAATGCAGCAGCTGTTGTCACAAGATTTGAGAAGATTACAGAACCCGAAGGACGTCATACCTTTGCCAATCGTGTTGTTGATGAGAGTGTGCGTATCAAACAAGCTAGCTGAAGATTCAGAGCCATACGCCCCTGATCCATAATAAAAGACGGCACTGGCGAGTATTAGAATCCTTGAAAGAGAGAGTTGTCAGCCTCAGTGGTAGTAAAGAATGCCAGATGATTAGACTTGCAGTGCATTAATGATGACGGCGAAGCCTAGCAGGCTGGTCACGACATCGATCATGCCGTGGTACAGATGTGATTGTACGAACTCCAAGGTATTATTCTCTCTATGTTCATGAGACTTCGGACGGGCACCTAACTCGACACGAGATACTATGAACAAGGACCGGCAATTTCGCCGGATCACCCGTCTAAAGCATAGCAAGGGCTCGCGCCTTGATCCTACCTCTCGCGACTCTCGTTCATGAGCATTATCCGAAAGCTGGGAGACTGGGGCGACTAATTCTTTGGATAACCGATCTTGGGTCGCGAGATGCGAACCCAAGAACAGACTGTGGGGCATCACCGTCGCGCCCAGAATTCCGACGGCTAAAAAACAAAGGTATGTCAGCGGATGTCTGCATTCTTGCATTCCACATACAGACATACATGTATAAAGAGCGCCATTGGCAAAAAGTGCCTGAGAAGGAACGAGTCCATCGAAGGCTTGACCCCAGACGACAGTGACCCTCGCAATAATGATTGCAATGCAGATGAGCACAGCAAACACCTAGATCCCCATTGAAACAAAACGAAGACTGCAAGTGGTTGGGAACTTACAAGTGCAGCGATGATCCATTCGAAAATCCTCACTGGTCTAGCGCGAAGAGGGTTGCCCAGTGCCAGTATCAATAAGACATCGGCTCCGGTTATCAGAACACCAGCCCAGAGTGGAAGAGCTGGAAAAAGAAGACAGAGGGCTATTGCAGAGCCTAGGAGCTCAGTAAGATCGGTACTGACGATGGCTACCTCTGAGAGCACGTAAAGTGGGTAAAGGACTGCCCATCGCCAAAGTTTCGTATGATGTGGTCGACCATGAAAGAGAATGCGACAGTGGGATGCGAGGTCTGCAAAAGATGGGTCAACTGACATGTAGATCTGTTAGGGAAGCTGGATTTACCAAGCCCAGTGACCACACCGAGTCGACATGCAAGAACCTGGGAATTGTGCGTTAAGGCACTCAGCCAACAACTCATACATCCTACTTACTTGAAGAAATGCAGCGAATAAACCTGCCAAAACAACGACGAAGAGTAGCTTATAGCCGTATTGAGATCCTGCCTGAAGATCGACTCCCCAACTCCCCCTTCGATGTAGCTTCAGATTGAGAACGTGATTGCCATCAAAGATTGACACTTACGGGTCAAAGTATGCAACGGAACACACAATTCCTACGCCTGTATAGTTCTGTGCGTGATGACATACCGCCCATCCTAGATGCTGCAGACGTCCTGTCCAGTGTTTTTCTGGTGACGTGTTTCCACTCCCAATTTGAGGGTCCCGATTCGATTGATTTGGAGAAGTGGTCATTACCTACGAAGCCCTTTGGCGCAAGGTGATCTAGTCTTTTGAACGCATGAGAATATATAGGAAAGGTGTAGGAAAGAAGTATATGTCATGACCATGAATGCGGCAAATTGGAATTGTTTTCGATGCATTTCACCAGCAAGCCATTGGGTGTCCACATGCTTGAGAAGGTAGCACTCTACTTCGCGAGACGTTGAACATGTGCTGCGTTGAACATGGGCTGCGTTGAACATGGGCTGCGTTGAACATGTGCCACGTTCTAACTATCGCCAATGGCCAATTACGAGCGATAGAACCTGATGGAAGCAATCCGATGTCACGGGCAGAAGAAGACCCGTGGGGTAAGAGAGGTCAGTCTAAGAGATGATTCACATCAGGAAATCGGCGAGGAGATGTTTTTTGTAGATATATTTGGCAAAATCAAATCAAATATCCATAGATTATATCCAAAGACAAAGTGATATATAAGTGTAAGCATAATGGCATCCAAGGACAAGAAAACTCTAATCCTGATGAAGTTTTGTATGTTTCCGTAACTATGATAGTTAGTAGATAGACCATTGAAGGAGTCCTGCATCTCTCCAAAATAGTGGTCATGTGCTGCCTGAGCTTGCCCCCATGATGATTATCTGCAATGTCAGCCAGTCAGTGAAGCAAGAGCTACAAGATCCTCATAATATTGATGCAAAATGGGCATCACTTGCAGTTATGACGTGTCCAAGGTAATGCCTTGTCAATTGTAAGTAGCTTTCCACTAGAATTGTTATGTGCTGCCCGAGTTCGACTTCACGATGATTATTTGCAATGTCAACCAGTCGGTGAAGCAAGAGCTACAAGATCCTCACAAAAATGATCATCACTCACAGTTATGATGCGTCCAAGGTAATGCCTAGTCAAATTGCTAGTAGCCTTCCACCAAATTGATCACCCGCTGCCTCAGTGGAATTTGCTGCTCATAAAGTCTGTGGGATGTGATAGTGGAGCATCTCTCAGCCTTCAAAGCTTCACTAGTTATAGCTTCCATTCTGGCTCATGTTTGCGCTAACTCAGACCACAAGATTGGAAAAGTTGAGAGACATTCAATCAATAAATTCACATTAAGATATACAAACAAAAAACAAAGTAAATGGTCAATCAATGGTCCGCAGCGGCATGGGTTCTTGATTGAGCAACAGCTGGCACACCAGGCTCGTTTGCTACAAGCACCAGCCACCCACAACCGGTGCCGCAGCCTTTTTTCGTTAGCTTCCCACTGGCATTGCTAGTTCCCTGATAACCATCGGTGAATAGGATGATTTTTGTCTGGTCGGGTTTCGTATAGGTAAGGATGAAACTGCAGTTCTTGCAAGAGAACTTGACATCATCGGACATAGAGCGAGTGCTGCGGTTCCAAGGACGAACACAGTTGCAGTCCGAACATTGATATGGTAGAGGGTTTCCCCAAGGACGCTGGTTCTCGTTGAAGTATGTGTACATCGATGTGATCATGGAGGCCTTTTCGTCGACATACAGGGCCCCTTTGTTGTATTCGGAGACAGTAGGTGGGCGACGACGGAAAGCATTTGTGATATGGACATGTATTACGGAACTGTGCATGCCGAGTTGAAAGGACGCTACCAGAAGATCCTGCATGGTGTCCTGTACCTCGAAGCCTTCAACGAGAACACGACTGACATAAGCGATGTTGAACGCCGTGATAAGGCATGCATGAAAGTGCTCAGCACCGAATGCAAAAGCGTGTTGGACTTCATAACTGTATGGAATTATCTCAGCGCTGGGGCAACCAAGGCGTAACAACCAAAATACGCACCTTTTGGTACAAGCTTTGAAATTGTCAAAGGCGTCAACTTTGCGTACCATATGGCTGCACACCAACATCCACAGCGTGCTTCCCTGCAGAAAGTTTTCCATGCCGTTGACGAAGACTAGCGCAAAAAACTGCGAAGAATGAGTGAAATCAATAAATAGAAACGAGGGCTGACTCACGTCGTTGATTGCATAGGCGACAGGTTCCCCTCGCTCACCTTTGTTCTTGCTGTTCTTGAACCCTCCCCAAAGGTCACCTCGTGTGGTCTCTGAGTGAGAGTGGACAAAGACCTTGACACGATCATAACAACATGATCCTAGTTCATTTGCGAGCTTCGTCATTAACTTAGCGTGGTTCTTGGCCTTGGAAACTGTTCTGACGTCGAAGATGATTTCATGGTAATCTGCAGCAACGTATGGATGCAGTGCATCTCGCATGATGTGTGCAGGTGACCCAAGGACATCAACACCATCGAGGACAAAGTTGAGAATGAGAACCAGAACCGGCATGGTGCATACCTCTGACCGACTGGTCAGCTCAATGTGGCCATGGATAGTGACAGGCCTCGCCAGCGCGGGCTTCCCTTCAGCGTCCTCAAAACCCTAATTGTGGTACAACAGGGTGTAAGACTGAGGATCGATAAGCACAACCCACTTACAGAGTACAGTGTAATGATGCCCTTCCTATCCCATTTATTGCGAACTTCGTGGCAACCTGGGCATCTGAAAAAAATATCGTCGCTGTTGATATACTCCCATGACTCTTCCGGGATGGCAAGACAGCGTTCGCATATGGTGCGTGGGCAAAATGAGCACTCATACATCTGTGGAGCGCCATCGCGGCACAACAAGCACCACTGTCGAAAGTCAGTGTTGTACACGGGGGGAGTCAGCTGCGCTTACGATGTTCCAATGTTGAGGCTTCAGTGGGCCTTTAATCCCACTCGTTATTGTCTTTGACAACCCACTCGGTAACATGTTGGGATATACACTTTCGATGAGCACTTTGCCATTGTGAACAGGGACATGCCTGAGGGAACCAGGTAGTACACCATGTTTCGCAGGCCCTCCGGTAGACTTTATTTTGGTCCGCCTGGTGTGAGCCATATCTAGTCAATGGGGCGAGAGGGAGTTGTATTGGAGAGAAAGATGAAGGTCCAAGGCGCTAGACGGCAACCACAACAACTATCAAAACATACGACTTTAGCAAGAAACATAAGTACAAACACATGAGCCATACATACCTGCACAGAGTTGCAAAGGCAAAAGAGAAAGAGAGATAGAAAACATTGCGCACCAAAAAGGAAATTGCATGCGTTGTAGGTCACGTGCTGGGTTGCAATGAAAACAGATCCAGGTCTTAGGACTAATGAGTCGGGGTGGTTTACGAAAAAGAATAGAAGATGGAATTGTGTCCGTCTAAATGAGTAAAGAAAATTACGGTAAATCCTCGGTGAGGCTAATCCAGCTTTTGGTAGATGTAAATCTGTGTAGAAACTCATCCATATCTGCTTCTGATTCCTGGGCATTGTCTACCCCTAATCTCAATTGTTGTTGTCGATTGTAGGTGTCCATGTCAAGAATATTGAGACAGTCCAACACCAAATCCCACATACGCGAGTCAATGTCCACGGTTCGGTAACGCGAAATACGACCTATAAAATAGTACTTCTTCTTGCCACATGCCTTAGCCTCTGTAGTTGCCCATGCATCCAAAGGGCGAGTTTTGGGGGGTAAGAGGACTCCCTTCCTGTAATGCAAGCAGACCCAGACGAGAACCCACATGAAGGACTCAAGATCGTGATGATACAAGTGCTCGACTTCGCCTCGTAGACCTTCTTCGGTGAGAAGATTGAGCGCCATGAATGGCACTGTGCCTGTGCGCTCATTGCCTAGAGGCCCCTTTGTGGTCGCCAACAATGATAGATCAAAGTTGTTTAAGACACCCATAAGGATGCCTTTATCGGTCTCGTAAAACATCATGTTAGGAGGGCTGACATCTCGGTGATGAACTCCTCCTTTCCAGAGAGCAAGATGGCCTGTACATAGTGTCAATGGAGATCCACATAAACGAAACGAACCACATACACAAGATGCATTGATGCCACACATCGAAAAGACGTTCGCCTTCGAGGTTTGTGATGGGTTGGAGTCTGCGGAAAACGAGAACGTAGAGCATGCGGCTACCCTTCTTGTATTCTGGAACACCAAGTGCTTCTTGGATTGCGGAGGTAGGATTTTTGAACTCGTGGTGCCAAAGCAGGTGAGGTGTATGGCCTTCCACGACCTTCTTCGTCTTGGCGATCTCTTCAACCTTTTTCAAGATCTCTGGCTCGCTAGTCCGTCCCTCCTCTGCCCAGAATATTTTGGCCACCATTCCATCTTTCTGTACCTCAGGGTATTTCTTAGCTAGGTATTCACTGGTAACCGGGACCACATTTGTGGCCCGTCCTTTCAGTCTGTAGTGAGTGACTCTTGCTTTGTCGCTGGTGTGGAAGAGAAGATCCACACCGTCGACTTCCAACATTTGAGAACTTCCTTCCTTGTCGTCCGATTTCAACGTGTGTGAACCTCCTTGCTCAACTTCTTCAAAGTTCGGGTTTCAACCCCAATCCTCAAAGTTGAATTGTTGTAGCACATATAACAGCACCATGTATCATGGAAGATCGTCAATGAAGTTGATGCCCGAGCATTGAATAGTGCCCTGTCGATCATAGTACCAGACCCAGATAATAGCATCTACGAAAGGTATGGTAAGTGTACAGACATTGGACGAACGAAGACAAATAAACTGACCGATGATAATAAGATTAAGGAGATGTTTGACTGCAATATTTGCTGCGAACATTTCGGCAGCATATAGTCCTGTTTGGACAGTCACATCTAACTTGGGCTCTGTCTCGCCGGTCTTGGTTCGCTTGCCAGTGCATTGCAAAGGTTCCTCTGCCTTGCGCTTGGAACTGGAGTTACTGGTCGTGGCCGGGGACTGTGCAATAAGACAGTTCGAACGGCATATAGCTGGGCTGATTTAGTTTGATCTCTGGAACTCGGATTGATTACTTACTTGGAGGGGCAGCTTTAGGTTGTTCTGCTTGGGTCTGCAAAGGGCCTGACGCTGGGGTCTTGGGGGCGTCGGTGGCAGGAGTTTCTACTCCCAGATATTCTGGCTTTGTAGGGACATAACTCTTCACGTCATACGAAGAGGGGACACGAAGATACTTCTTCATCTTTCTCTTGAACTCGATCAATGCCAGCACATTTTTCCAAAGGAGTTTTGCTTTCGGTTCCTTGATTGTATTCTTGAGGATGTGCTCTGCATCTCCAAATATATCACCATCTTGGAAGGCGTCGAGTGAGCTTTGCAAAGGAAGTATGACGACATCGGGCCGCTGTTGCAATGTTGTGTTCTGGTGGGATTGGGTCATTTCGATATCATTCATCTGCAAGACAATATCTGGCTTGCCCGAAGTAGCACGCATTCCTTCGATCTTGATATTGTCAAGACAAGCCAGCGCAATGTTGGTGGCTGTGATGAAAGGCTCATAGTAGTCCTCTTCGACTCCTTTCAACACACTTGCAATCGTTATGAGCGTGATGACACCCGATCACTGAAAGAGTACTTACTATTTGTCAAGGGCGTCCTTGATGCAAGAAGAATGAAAGTCTTTATCAGGGGCTTTACCAGCGGGTGTTGCAGTCCAATTGCAAACTGATAGAATGGCCTGGAGACACCTTCCCAGGAGGTCAGGCTGTTCAGTCTTCGGATCGAGAGAAGCGCGCTGCAAGAGGACTTCTAGCATCTTATCTATGTGGCATCTCTCAGCCTTCTCGATGTCACGCTGAACCCATGGGCGGACTTGATTAACCCTGCATGAATGTTAGGTGCCAGCCAGACACAAAAGGAACGAATCTCACCGAGTACCAACCAGGCCAATGTGTTCACTGACAGTAGCAGCCCCGCGACTGTTTGGGGTAGTTTTTATTGAGCTCACAGCTTGAGCTGGTACATTGGGGTGTGGCGGAGTAGATGATGAGTTTGGCTGGCTCGGTTGTGCGCCACCAGGTGACATGACAAGTACTTAGTTGTTATCGCACAGCTACTGAAGTGGGAAAGACAGAAAGATTGACCAAGTATTGGTTCTGCTTCCCTTATAACCCTACTCAATAACAGTTTATTTCACCAGTTTATTTTTTTGAGCGAGCAGGACGAAATAAACTGGAATAAACTGTCAAGTAAGGTTTGACGTGCATTCGTGTTGCGGAGAGTGAAATAGGAGCCGCCGACCGACTTGCCGAGAGACTCTGCAAACGAACACTCATGGCGTGTGATAGCTCAGTGCATCGACAACGACATTGATGTCAGCACCAACGGATCAGCGAATAGTTTTGTGAGTGTTGGTGCTGATCTCAATGCTTGCGCGGAGAATGATGAATCCCAGTTATCGGGTCAACAGCATAGTTGAGTTCAGCGGGTGCAGAGAGCTGATCGGAAAAATTGGGGGTTTGCAAAAGAGAGATGTGGTCCCATGAAGCAAGCTCGAGTGCGAGCTTCTGTTGTCCGTCTTCGCTCCAGTAGTCACTCATACTCGATGCTGGTATACTTTTGCTCCTCATCAATTGTACTTCGGCTGCTCGGCATCACAATCACTCTCAGTTCACTCCGACAACTTCGCATATGAAATAAACTGGCAAATAAACTGCCATTCAATAACGCTGTCAGTTTATTTCCCACCACTTATTGTTTGAGCAGCAAATAAACTGGTGAAATAAACTGTTATTGAGTAGGGTTTATATCTGGTCGGCCAATATTAACGTGGCGTAGAGAGACACATGACACGTGACGTGTTGATTAGTCACATGAGACATACCCAAGCAGACGTGGGGTCTCACTGATCCCTCAGTAGGGCTCGGTGAATAATTCATGGTCGATTTGTAACATTTGTTAATTACAACTCCATCACCTGCTGATTGATGTGGGTCTTGCATGACCTGAGCATACAGCTTCAACACAATTCGCGATTGGATTGAACGTACCATTGTGGCAATGTTCAAGATGCCTGCTGGTTCACACGATGATGAATTTTTTTTGATATGTACTCATCATAATTGCCCCCGGGCCGCTAGGGAACCAACCCTGAGCCACGGATATAATTAGCACGCGCACGCCTCAATATCATGCAGGATATAGTACAGCATTGCAGATAGCATGGCACTGCAGTATATATGCATATGTAGTCAATCGGGTATTTTATTGATGTGCTGTATGTACTATGTAGAAGGAGGAACCAGACGAGGCTAGGATGGACTTTAATGTATATAGTGCTGGTCCATAGTAAGTTGAATATCATGATACAGTGGTAGATGTGATGAAATCATAGTACAATGGTGAGTTACTCAAATCTATAGCTAGAAGTGTTCTTGAGTGACACTTAGAGTTAAATAAAAATCACAACACACCTGAAACACTGATTTTGCTTTGTTTATGGCGCGTAGGATTCGATCTTTGATCGCTGCAGTCAGACTGCGCGAGGGCATCATGGGCGACACTGCGGCCGCTGTGACTGATTCGACTTGCTGGACACGTTAGGTAAAGCCGCCGGCTGTAGCATTAGCCTAGCGGACTTACTGATGCCATCCAGATCTCTATTTGAGTCTGTTGTTTAAATTTAGCTACTTACAATCAATGATGACAATGGCTTACCATAACTTGGTTTCTGCCGTTCGTGAGAAGCGGTCCCATTGAAGCAGTTTGCATTGTACGAGCCATGTTTGAAATGTATGACGTATATCAGATATGGTCAGAGAGGGGCTTTCTTTATTCAACCATGTTTCCTTAACCAACGCCCGTCACTGGTATAATGGACACAGTTCTGACACGGTGACGATGGAATATGAGGGCCGCTGTAGAGGTTCTGGATGATGGGATTAGCAATATCCTCCAACTCCTTTTGCTCCAACTCGTAGTTTTCGTCCAGGGTTCCTTGTGGCATGTCCACAAGATAATCTTGTTCACGGCATTCAAGTTGTCGTTAGCTGCTGCCAGTATCATCGGCCAGCGAGAAGTTGAGGACTCCCGATAATTATAACCTGTAGGACAAAGTGAAATAGCAACAAGCGTAATGCATCGTCAAACACTCACCTTCTGCAGCAATTGATTCAGAATCTGAGCCAAGAAGGTACATTGATAAATTTGCATAGGTCATCATTTTGGAAGTAGTAGCATGAAGTCATGTGGTTGGAAACAGCACCAAACTCAAGGTGGGCTGTGCAATGTACATTAAGCTCGTGAAAAGCACCCACAGCATAAGTATGTAGTACATTTGTAGTACATACTACTCTAGATTGTCAGCACAACGGTTCATGTGAATATTAGATATTAAGACTGAAGTCACCAAGTTGTGATGATCCATCCAACAGGCAAGGCCTGATGACATTACTCAAATTGGAAATTATCAAAGTCATCCGTCACATCATCACGGTCTATGTCATAGTAGTACAATTTGTCTGGTCGAGGCAGAGGCGGAGGATTAGAACCACCAGAAGATGACGACACGCCTGGAAAGATATCAGCAATTGAAGAAAACATGACGAGCATGCCCACTAATGTTGTCACAAGAGTCGAATTCACGAGCATTTTTGGTGGCCACCATATAGAGGTCTATCTCTGCTTGGGCGCAGCGCATTTTTGCCTGCAAGATAAGTAGCTCCAACCCGATGTCGCGATGATATAGGTCGCCATTAACAGTAAAAGACTGTGTCATTAATCCTGCCTGGCAGGCTTGTTCTGCATGGAATGCATCATAGAAGGCTTCTTGGACGTCGACAGCTACACATGTGCTCAACAGGGATAATGAAGCGCCGACACACTTCAGAGAGACAATGAGAGCAGCCGAGCAGATCAATTATGGTACTGACATTTAGAATGACGGATGTCCATTTGTCGTTGTGTGCAGGGATGAAACCAGATGTTGAATGAGTGGAAGCATGCAAAAAACAGTAATGTCCCATCAGAGGTGGGGCATCTGAGAGGGGGTGGGCGTATCGTCCCCCTAACCAAGCTTCACATTTCTCTCGCGTAACTGTCGGACAGGCTGAGCATGTCGAGGGAGACCTGATGTCACGCTTGACTGGACATGCAAAACGATGGACTGCTTTATAGCAACAGGGTTCAGACTACTCATTTGTGTGCCAAAGTTGAAGAAGCTCACACATCCGGTGCTGCTGCACATGTTCAATAGCCTGACGGTACAAGGACACCTCCATCTGACTTCTTTTCTTCCTTTCCTCCATAAGAATATGCTCTACGATTACATGCCTTTGTCCCTGAAATTCAGCAAAGTAATTGCTTTGGTGTTGGCGCAATATTCCCTCCTGTTTCGCTTCAATAGTGCGCTCCCCAACAATTTCCCAAAGATTGCCAGGAGAGACTCGGTCTTTTAGCAAGAATGACAAAATCTTCAATTCAGTCTGGAGCTGTATTGCAAAAAAAAAAAATCAGGATATACGAGATGACGCGAAATTATGGACTGGCCTTGACATTTGCTATGAGTCCTATGTAGGCATCCAGCAATCCAGTACCTAGTAAGTTTGAGAATTGAAGAATGTTTGTATGAGCAGCTGAATTGTCAAACAGCTCCGAAGGTGAGAGGCACGTTGACATCGAGAACACTAATTGTTGACAAGGGATGTGGGAGTATATACTCCGTACTGTGCCCTTATACTATTTATAGCGGCGACTGAATCCCTAAAACATACTACTTTCCTTACCAAGTACTCTACTTCTGACTGGCCATCAAAAAGTGAACTGGCCATCAAAGTGTTTGAAGTTCACTTTTGATGGGCAGGTCTCGGGACTCATAGAGGGTATCAATCCGACTACGTTCACAGAAGCTTTGCTTGCTGAAGGCCATGCATGAAACTCATGCCTAAAAGTGCCCGTGCCCATCACCTTTTAACTGAGCAGTGAATCGCGATTAGCCGGATCAACAGAAAACGAAGACCAGCCTGTCGCTGATAGAAATCGACTGAGAATTTATACATGGAGCAGACTCATAAGTGAAGCTCCTGATAGTTGTGAGTGAAACATCCTTAACAAAGGAGGGGGACGAACTATCTCTCTCGAACTCGAGTACATCTCTCTGGGTTTGGAACATACTACATAGGTATATCACTCTGGTTAATTTCCACGTTGTGTAGTAGCAACACATTCGGAATTTTGGTCGACGTTGATACCTTCAAGACTAATCAGCGCGACATTGGCTACTTCAATGAAAGACTTGCAGTATACGTTTTCGACTCCGTGATACACTCCGTGCAATCGTTCGAAGCGTGACAACACCCCGATCAGCAAAAGAGCACCCACCAACCTCGGGGGACTTTCTTGATGCAAACATGATAATAAAATGAACATTTCCAGCGGATTTTGCACGCCTAATGCCCATCACAAATAGGTTTGTAGAATGGTAACTTCGCAGGACGTCACTTTTGAGCCCTTGAGATTAATATTGTGAGAAGTGTGCCCGGGCCCGTAGGCAGTCGTTCCTTCTGTATTGTGGAGGTCACTGACAACAGCAGCCCCACGGCTATTGAGGTAACAGAATGAACTAGTACATTAGTATGTGACGGAGTGAGTAGTACATGAAGAACCTGTTGTGCGTCAACTTACTATTGTGAGGCTGGCTGGCATGGCGCGACTGAATGTTGTCCGTATGTCGATGGGAAAGGTGAAGTGGATGGCCACTGCCATTTCCTTTATATCTAGTGAGCCAATGTGTTGCAATGGAGGCAAAGCATAAAGTACTGATGGTAAAGTTACAATTACAAACGCACAACTTCCCCGACTCCTACGTTACTAGAGGAGGGCTTCAAACAGATTCCCATCGCCCAAAAACCTTGCAGAAAGCTGTGCAAATTTCCCACATTCCAATTAGTTGAGTACGTAGACCATGTACCCTTATATTCAGTTAGTATTGAATTCTCGCTTTATCATTTTCTGAGATCCTACAGACTATACACAACTCAACTGATACACAAGGCAATGTACAGCGAGCCATCACCCATGTGTGAATTTTCCTTTTGATGATCTGCTGCGCGTTGACTTAATCAGAAATTGAACACCTTTACACGTGTACCAGATTATATTGCATATCTGGCATACATCTTGACCGCACTCCCCCAAGAGGACGACCGAATCCGCACGATAGCGGGGTATCTGTTGAAGAACAGCACGTGTCTACTCCTTAACGTATCTCCGGATGTGGCCGAATATGCAAAGTCGGCTGTTCTTCAAGCTTTCGTCAGCTCTCCTCTTTTGATAAGGAATGCTGCCGGACATAATATTGTTGCTTTCCTAAGTTCTCGCACACGTACGAGACTTACACAACTTGTAAACAAATAATAAGGGAAGAGCAGCCAACTCAAATGTCACTCGGTCTTTAGATTCAATTCTCATCGGTGCCCTGCAAGGCATCATAAGTTTTCAGTTCTTAGATTCTATCAGTGCTCGAGTCTGAAAATAATAACCGTCGATTCAGCTCACACGTTCATGAGTATCAGTAATTGTATATTTATTTCAAGTCAGCGCATCACAACAACATGTCGGCGATGTTCAGATTCCAGACCTTGAAACCGCATACTCACTCCAGACTTCTCAATTCTGACCATTCTGCCATCCGGCGGAAGGACTCGAGACTCGAGTATTGATATCATCATCACCGATCGCCAGCAGCAGTTGGACAGTATTGCATAGGAAGAGGTCTCCTCTCGGATTTGAGAGTACTCGTTATGTATCTTGCCTGAATGCTAGTGCGAAGACGGCCAGAAAGCCATTGCGAAGACAGCCAGAAGGCCAGTGCAATACCAAGATTGTTGGGAGGTTTGGGAGAGAAATAGGAACTTGGTAGACGACATGTAAATCCAACCAATGTCACGTGATGTGACATGAGTGTGACTAGTCTGAGTTACTATACGCGGAAGAACAACACCTGCAGGCTGGGTTTCCCGACAAGTAAGCTTTATTAGGCTGGGTGAACACACGTCTCTCCCAGCCTAATGAGGCTTTGATGCAGTACACTGCAGACAACACTTCGCGCATTGCTGAAACCTTCGTGCTCGCTGTTGCACACAGCGAACTCAAGTATACCATGATTTCAACGTATTTTTTCATACTTTCTTCACTACCCTATGTAGTCACACATTCAATAACATCTATTTCGCTTTTTAAAAGCCTGATGACAATAAAATAAGTCTATATGAATGTATAGGTGCTGCAGAGGTACTATAGCTCCTCCACCTTCATCTATGGGCCCCAGAGCGTCGCTCCCCAGTTGAAAACACTCCAATCAACTGCAAGAAAATTCCCATGAAGTAAAAATGCAAAATAAAATCACCTAAGGTGCTGGGAGGTGTTCTGAGGGAGGAAATAGGGCCAAGAGAGGGGAGGAGGCGAAATATACTGTCCTGGACATCATATAATCAACCATAGAAGTCCTATAGACATCCTACAGTGAGGGGGGACTTAGTATAGCGCACCCAGGAAAGATGCATCATTGTTTCGTACTGCACATGAACTCTCAATTTTATTGAAGCCTTCTGCAAGAAGTCTTATACTTACTTCCGGCTGGATGGGTATATTATATTGTTAATAATTGTAGCATTTCTTATCTTACACCAATCCGCCTTAGGCAGACACCAGCAGGGAAAAGGCAGGAATGCGTCAACGCGTCTCATGAATCATCTCAACACAGCCACCATAGGTTGCTCACTTAGTATGAGCGCACCAATCTGACCTCATGTGATGGAAAGTTCTTTTCTTGCTGAGTTCAAAAGCGGGCGGTGTTGGACTCAAACTTATTGGTGTGTCAAGGTTATGTGGACATGAAAGTGTATGTGAATATCCAGTAGGTAAGTAACACATTGCATGACCTCACGTCACTGATGTCGGTCAAAGCAATAACAATTGTCCTCATCGCTTTTGCACCCGGCCTGAACAGACATGGTGGTTCATCGCTGGTCTCGCTCCTACTCGCTTGCATTTTTTGCAGTGTTTAAACAAAACATGAAACTCCTTCGCAGCAATCCCATCACCAACAGATGAGTCGAGCTTGTTCAACAACTCCGTTTGCTCCCGGAATGTCCACTCGAGTTGAACAGGTGGGATTTGGTGTTCTTTATCACACATCAATGAAAAAGTAGTATTACAACGAAGCGTGTTCATACCTCTTCGCCGGTACTGGAAGGCGGCCATAGGTGCCAGTTGGAAGTACTTGTCTATCTTTACTAGGTGACCATCAGTATTTGATCCTTTTGAATATGAAGAATGAAGCTAACCTTGGTATCCGCACCTATTAGAGGCACATCTCGCGATCCAATAAGTCTTCCTCGTGGTAGTATTCCACCAACAGTACACTGCCGCCCTCTACATACGCACCTCTTCCACCGCCATCAGTGCATAGGCAGCATGGGTATCTAATATCATATTCTTTGCAGTACTTCTCTAGGTCGGACGGTGGAATCTTCCTTCCCTCACCATCAGCAGGCCTACGTTTTTTGGAGCAGTGTCATTCCTTAGGATTCACACAACGTCCAAGTGGCAGCTTACCAACACCATTCAACCATCGATTTTGAGACACTGTCATAGTGTAGGAGGGTGAGGCGGCAAGTCATAGCTTCCGCAATCAATTTTGCTAACCTTTGAGCAGTTTCATGATAGCAGGGTGGGTTAGTGATGGTAGAAGAGGGTGATGATGGCGGTTCCATTCAGTGACTTAGTACGGGGATTCGTCCTCTCCCCTTTGTTAATGAATCTGAGGCTTTTAACCACTGACTCGTCTAGCCTTTCTTGGCGTTATAAAGTGTGCCAGCCTTGCTGCCAGAGGTTCTTCAAGTCTTGGCTTGTGAACTTGGCGCTGCAATGGCAATTCGGGTAATCCTGCTGGCGGCTGGTGCTGGCGGCTGATAAGCCTGTTTAACTGTGGAAATTTATGGTTACCTATATGTTCTATGTTGCCTAAAGTGGTGAGTTATTTCATCCGATCTTTGGGCATTGAGCATAGCTTATCATCATTCCAACATTCCATAGCTCTTCATGGACCTGGTGGATTCAGTGTCAGGTCCAAGCCCTTTCAGATGCACCTGTGCTCGGGAGTTTACACAGGAGAGCGCTTACACCAAACATCAGCGCTCGTGCGTGAAAGGCAAGAAACGCTTGTTCTCTGCGTTGTCCAGAGCAAAAGATCTCCTAGGCTCTGTAAAACGTTTCTGAGTGGCTAATAACAGTGATAGGCAATTCTCGAGTACTCTGACTCACCCTCTATGAGTACCATTGTCGTCATCTGGCGAGACATTTAATGCAGAGTCTTCCAACATCTCAACCCCGTCAGTGATGCAGGAAGCATCATGTGCAGGTCCTTCATTGCACAATGGATCCAATTCAGCACCTGATATCGTTCTCAGCACAGTGTCCATGGAAATGGATGAAGAGAGGTTATCGCTGGCACAGCGGAGGAGCCAACGTGTTGGCATCCTCATGCCGCTGCGCTATAGACAGCATGATGATGTACTTCCGGAGCCTCCCCCGAGTGTTCCCCCCAGTCATACTGCCCAACAACCTGAGTTGAACCTACCTGCAAATTCCAGCGATACATCTACTATGCCTCCTACATTGTTCTGAGCTCCTCCTTTCCACACAGCGAGGAATGTTTTCGGCCTAGTGCGCCAGTTCTTCTCATCGGCTCCCCCCTCTCACGACCCGGAAGAGGTCGTAACTCTCCGAGATATCAGTTCTATCCCAGTTGTTACTCCAGAAGAACCAGATATCCCCGCAGAGCCCCACAATATTTCGTTTCATCCATACCCCAACCAATCCTCTTTTGAGCTCGGTCATTGGTACTGGAATGGCAGTGTGCAGAAGTCCCATCAAAGCTTTAAGGAACTGATCGACATCGTTGGACATCCAAATTTCGATCCTGACGATGTGCGAAGTATGCAGTGGAACAAGATCAACTCGCAATTGGGAGCGAGCGTTCTGAATGAAGAAAGAGACGAATGGGAGGATGATGATGCAGGTTGGCTCAAAATGCAAGTGATGATCGACGTTCCTTTTTCCTGGACCACAGCTCAGCCGGGGGCTCGACCTTACATTGCAGCAGATCTTTACCATCAACCTCTCATTTCTGTTATTCGGGAAAAGCTCTCAAACGCTCAGGACGATGAACTCTTCCATTACGAGCCTTACCAGCTGCGATGGAGCGCCCCGCATCTTCTACATGAAGTGAATATTCAGGGCGAGTTATACACATCACCAGCCTTTTTGGATGCGCACCGTGAACTGCAGGAGTCTCCTAGAGAGCCAGCATGTGATTTACCCCATGTGGTCGTCGCACTCATGTTCTGGTCAGATGCTACCCATTTGACAACTTTCGGTAATATGAAACTATGGCCGGTATACATGTACTTTGGGAACGAATCAAAGTACCGCCGGTGTAAACCATCCTGCAATCTGGGTAATCATGTAGTGTACTTTCAAAAGGTACGATGGTCATCATGATGCATTCTCCAACTCTGTATTGAAGCTTCCTGGCAGCTTCTGGACTCGTTCAAAGACTTCGCAGGTACTTACACCCAAGGCAAAGGAGTTGGCCGCGAATGCACAACACATTGCCACCGTGAATTATTCCAAGCTCAATGGAGTGTTTTGCTTGATCCTGAGTTTTTAGAGGCATATGAACATGGGATTGTGATTCCATGTTGTGATGGCGTCAAATGCAGGTTTTACCTGCGAATATTTACCTATTCTGCTGACTATCCTGAGAAGTGAGTCAACATTATCTGTAAGATATCTCAACTCACGAAAACCAGGGTTCTTATTGTGGTGATCCGGCAGCTGGGAGGCTGTCCTTGTCCACGATGTCTTATACCAACGGAACAAGTTCACAATCTAGGAATGAGTCGTGATAGGCAACAATGTATGACTCTTGCACGCTCCGATGCCTCGAGGAGTCAGCTGGTTGCTACAGCACGTGGGTTTATCTACAAGAAGAACTATGGTGTAGACAGTACGGCTGTTGAGTCCCTGCTCAAGCCAAATTCATGGGTACCAACATCCGTGAGTAGACCATCAGTTTCTTTTCTTGCTTTTGTTAATTCTTGATTAGAACACGTTCTCGGACCGCCTTGGTCCATTTGGATTCGATGTGTTCATTGCACTCGTTGTCGATCTTCTACATGAGTTTGAGCTTGGGGTATGGCGCATACTTTTAGTTCACTTATTGAGAATTCTTTGTGCCCTGAATAAGGACCTCATCCATGAGCTTGACAAGAGGTCTGCCTAATATTTATCTGATGATGGCTGGGTTGGCTAAAAATCCGTGAACTTTACAGGTTCAGGCAGGTGCCCCCATTCGGACCAGCGACCATTAGGCGATTCTCTGCAAACACTTCCAAAATGTTGAACATGGCAGCACGAAACTTCGAAGATCTCTTACAAGTATGTCTCCAAAACAATTGACATAGGTCTTCGTGGACTAATTTTATGAAAGTGTTCTATCCCGGTCTTCGATGGCCTTCTCCCCAGCAATCACAATGAAATCATTTTGGATCTCCTGTTCACCATGGCACACTGGCACAGACTTGCGAAGCTCCGTATGCATTCAGACCTGACTTTAGATATACTCGACCAACAAACGACTGATCTGGGCAAACAGTTTCGTAAGTTCAAGACAAAAGTGTGCACTGCATACCACACCCAGGAACTCGACTGCGAAGCCGACGCGTGGTCTTGCCAACAGGCAAAGGAGGCAGCTAAGTGGGCAGGGAAAGGCAAGGCAAATGATGCTGTGCGAGGGACTGCGGCTCCACAACCTAGAGCAGGTGCTAACGCCAAAGGGAAAGAGCCTGCGAGTCCGGAGCAGTTGCGGAGGAGTAAGCCGTTCAATTTTCAAACTTACAAGTTTCATGCGCTTGGGGATTATGTGGCCTGCATCCGTCACTTTGGAACAACGGATTCATATAGCACTGAACCAGTAAGTTGTATTGCGCTGCTCACCCCTGCCACACCTCAATTTCTATCAGGGAGAATTAGAGCATCGTACGCCGAAAGGCAGATACCATCGCACTAATCAAAGGACATTTGTTAGCCAGCTGACTCAGATCGAGCGTCGTCAAACGCGTCTATGCCACATCAAGCAATGGCAACAACATTCAGCCCATCGTACAGAGGTGAACGAAACAGTGAGCGATCCCCAACTACACCATCACATTGGTCGAAGCGAGAAGATTTATGATGAGATTGGCCACTACCTCCGCAGCCATGCGAAAGATCCCACTATGAAGGTGAGCAATATCTTATTTGATCATCCTCGTTCTGAGATGCGGCTCAGGACTTCCTGCCTCAATTGAAAGACCATATTCTAGATCGACTCAAGCCAGGGGAGAAATCGGCCAGTCTTGACCAAGATCGTGACTCGATTCTCTTCAAGCGAAACCGAATATATCACCACAACCTCGCACAATTTAACTATACCACCTATGATGTTCGAAGGGCTCAAGATGTCATAAATCCCAAGACGCCTCATTGCAACATCATGTTACTCAAACATCATGACGATCATGATGATGAGGGCCACTACCATTATGCCAAAGTCCTTGGCATACACCATGTTAATGTTGTTCGCATAGGGAACATGTACGAATCCCGCCGATTAGAATTTCTTTTCGTTCGATGGTATGAATCTTCCCAAAGTCACTCATGGGGAACACGCAGATTAGGTCGCGTTCATTTCATGCCTCTGGCAAATCGGCATGCATTCGGTTTTGTGGATCCAGCAGTCGTTCTCAGGGCATGTCATATCATACTGGCATTCTTGCGAGGTCAGTGCAATCCCAGTGAATGCGGGATTTCCACTGTTGCGGGAGATGAACATGACTGGCACAAGTATTACATTAACAGGTAAGTATTCCTACTCATTTTGGCTATACTTACTGATACAATTGCATAGCTTTGTCGATCGAGACACCATCATGCGCTTCCATTACGGCCTTGGAGTAGGGCATGTGTACTCTCATGAGGCTCGAATCCCAGAATGCCCTTGTTCGGCGCAAGAGGCACCTCACCCTGTCCCACAGACCACACCACAGTCAAGCGAACGTTCAGAAAGGGACGAAACCCTCGTGGAGACCTCTAACCGGCAAGCTCCTGCTGACAATGACGATGAAGGGGACGAAGAGGAAGATCACGTTGGAGTCGAAGAACTGGATTTCTTTGAGCAGGAACGAAATGGCAGCTCGGAGTCACTCGTCGAGGCACTAGACAAGATGTTCACTGACCATGTGTTTGACTATGAAAATTAGTGTTACATACTGTATACCCCATCTGACAGCGCTGGGCACCAATATGACTTGCGGTTGCTTCTTGCAAGCCCCATCGGTGAATGACATATTAATTACTGGTGAGCAGTTTACATATTACTGATGACCAATGCACTTGTTCCTAGAAAACTATTCACTCATTTCCAGCAGTCAATTCACTTGTTTACAGCGGCCAATTACTCGTTTCTGGTGGCCAATTTACCGATCCCTGGCCATCACCACTGGCCACGGTATGCTCAATCCCTGGCCATCACCACTGGCCATGGTATGCTCAATCCCTAGCCATCACCACTGGCCATGATTTGATGATTCCTGACCTTCGCCAATCACTGGCCATTGCAAGTAATGGGTTAGCGTCCCTACCATATAGCTATTTATTATCACAGTTTCATTTATCGGTCCCTCCAATTTTGTGCCGCCTCCAAGTTCTTTGATCACCATGCAGGGTGAGTTAACACGATCTGAATCAATGCTATCTCATTGATAACTTGACCGAGAATAGCTCTTCCCCCTGCTCCGATTTACGTGTCAAAACGGAAGCAGGCCTTCAAACTTGTCCAGCTACCTGTATGTAGACTCTACTATTTGTGTATCGTTCACTGATGATTTTACTCCAGAATACTACAGTTTGTTCTTGTTTATCACCCATCGTTTTCCTCTAACTTGCTATCTCAGCAGCTGTTCGTTGGATTCACTGAGCACCTTTTCCTCGTAGGATATCTTGCGCACATCTACTGACAGATTTCACCACTTTACGTGAGTAAATCGCAAAATCAGACATCTCATCTCATCATATTGGTTTGTAGTGCACAGAGTTCGCACCAGACCTTGTTTTGCCAACTGTAGGGGTGTTGGCCATCACACAGCAGGGGGATGTAGTATTTCACACTGTATTTGAAAAAGAGGTGAGAGTTCCATCGCTTCAGAAGTTTCATATTTGAAAGGATGAACATAGGCTGGTGACAGTGATTTTCTTCGGAACGTGAACACCGCGTTTTGCAGCCCAAACTTCAGAGGGCTTGGCAGTGCCTTGTGGCCTGTGAGTATTGCTTTCAGCACAATGTGCTGCAGATTGATTTTGCCCATTCATAGGTCACATTGTTGTCGCACCATTCAATCATATTCAATGCAGCACCGTTTCCCTACGGATACTCACCACCTGCACCTGTTCTGCACATATCACACCTTCCTTCAACTGAACTTGATGAAGTGGTTCCTGATGGATCCATACTACCTGCCCCTCTCACTGCCACAGCGCCTCTTCTGCACGTGTCACAGGCCCCAGCCCTTCCTTCAACTGACGAAGTATTTCCTTATGAACCCATGGCACCTGCCCCCCTCATTGCCGCCGAGGCGGCTCCTCATCCGCACATGTCACAGGCTTCAGTCCTTCCTTCGACTGACGAAGTGTTTCCTTATGGACCCATGCCATTTGCCCCTCTCGCTGCCATCGAGGCGGCACCTCTTCCTCATATATCTTCCGCCCCTCCGTCGATTAACGAACAGTCTGTATACACATCATATTATCCATCCATTACCTCGTTTAATGGCTACACCGAGAACTCGAGTGATCACCCACTCGTTACTGCTGTGCCAGCTGGTTCCGTCGAGGATCCGATGGTTTACTTCGATACCAATGACATCCTTGCTGAACAGCTTCCACAGGTGGTGTTTCACCAGGCGTTGATCTGGAAAGGCGTGGATGTCAAGTTGGAATCTGACCTCCGGGTGGCTATTTCCGCTGCACTGGGAAAATACCTCTGGAATCACGTATTATTCTTGACGAAGTGCCTTTACCTCGGTTCTCTATGGGTCGAAGTAGCAAACCCATTCAATCTTTCCGAACCAGCAGGAAGGCAGCTGATTAGCACTTGCTTGCTCATGGCAATAGATCTTGATTGCACCACATTACAATATCTGGAAGACAACCCGGGTGAGCGCCTTCTTTTATTTCTACATGTCACTATCTAAGAGTATGGTCAGTGATCATGAAGGGTCAGGAAACCTCACCCATCAGATGGAACACGCTTCGTCTAACTGTACGCTTTTCTTGCTTTGTATGGGCCTTCGTTCACTCCTAAGCATTGTGGGCAGTTCTGTAATCACATTGAGAACAGAACTTCAGAGATGCGTAAAGCCGTCCAGGCCTGCATATTAACACCCACGGGATTTTCAGGTTCCACAATGGAGGAGCAGAATGTGAGAGTTGATTACTTTTTTACACTTCTCTTGTCAACTCATCGAGAAAGAGTAAGAAACTCGACACCACACCATTCGACTTCATGACTCATTATGATGTAGGTTCAGCAGGCTATTACAGAAATTGTGGAGCTCCAATTATTCAAAGAACTTCTTTGGATAGCCCTTTTTCAACCGATGAATGGCTTGTGCAAGGGCAATCGCGACAGGAGAATCGCAGACCTCTTTCCTGAAGAAATCCGAGGGCCCAATGGTCTATTACAGAAGGGTGTAGTGGGGACATTACTAACCATCGTAAGTTTTCTTCGTTGTTGCTTATTGCAATAACAAATCCCGTATTGATCTATCAGATATTCCATACATTTCATAATTGGTGCACGCCGAAAAAGCCGGGCCGCGACCTGAATATCGTGTTTCATGACATTATGCTCGCACTCACATGGATGTACGCCAACCCAACCCAGTTTGTCAGGTTCACAGAGGCAATCAAGATGTTGCCTTTCTTAAGGTTAGTGTCCCCATGACTCTTAGCTTAGTGATGATTCATATACATGTTCAGCGCCGCGAATGTGTTTCCGATGGACACAAAAAACCTCTGTCCAAAGACGTGCCTGCAAAAGAGGCAACCAAAATGTCTGAGTGATCTTACACCTATCATCCAGGTGGTTGTCAATGGTTCCAGTCTTCCTAATGCGGTATTCACATCTTTGCATTCACAAAGAATTTGGCAGCAGGTGGATGATTCATGCTTCGATGATGTACTTTGATGCAGAATATGGTTAATATGCAATGCGAGATTTTGAGAAGGCATAACCACGCAAAGTTGAACATAAGACTCAAGAGCAGAAGCCCTGCAGGGCATTACAGATGACCTTAACCCACATCCTTGTGTACAGAGTGAGATCCTCAATTTGACAACCAGAAGGCCTTTACCACGTGTCATGTTGGTCATGAGTTTCAAGAGCAGAAGCTCTTGCATGCAGGCCAGATAAGCTCAACACACGAACTGATGTAGATGGGAGTGAGAAGATCCTCAGCTCGAGGACCAGAAGGCCCGACCACATATTGAACATCAGATCTAAGGGCAGAACCTCACACAAGGCCTGATGGCGTCAATCCTGAGCGAGCTGAGATCCTCAACTTGACAACCAGAAGGCCTTTATCGCGTGTCACGTTGATCATGAGTTTTAAGAGCAGAAGCTCTTGCATGTGGGCCAGATGGCCTCAACACATGAACTGGTGAAGATAGGAGTGGGGAGATCCTCAGCTCGACGGCCAGAAGGCCTAACCACGCAAAGTTGGACATGAGATCTAAGAGGAGAACCTCATACAGGGCCAGATGGCCTCAACCCACATCCTGGTGTATTAAGCGAGGAGACCCTCAATCAACGGCCAGAAGGCCTTTACTGCACATCACGTTGGTCCCGAATTTCAGGAGCAGAAGCTCTCGCATGTGGGCCAGATGGCCTCGGTCTAACGCTTGTAGGTGAAACATAGGAAGAGAATATTAATAATAATAATATTTCAATGTGCATAGTTTGTCATTGTTTGTTGCATTCGCTCAACATTGTAATTTGATATACCAAACCAACAACCATCCAATCACACAAGTCACAATTGCCTCCGGGTGATCTTACAGCAAGAAAGCCCCTTTCTGACCATATCTGATATATGTCATACATTTCAAACATGGCTCGTACAATGCAAACTGCTTCAATGGGACCGCTTCTCACGAACGGCAGAAACCAAGTTATGGTAAGCCATTGTCATCATTGATTGTAAGTAGCTAAATTTAAACAACAGACTCAAATAGAGATCTGGATGGCATCAGTAAGTCCGCTAGGCTAATGCTACAGCCGGTGGCTTTACCTAACATGTCCAGCGAGTCGAATCAGTCACAGCGGCCGCAGTGTCGCCCATGACGCCCTCGCGCAGTCTGACTGCAGCAATCAAAGATCGAATCCTACGCGCCATAAACAAAGCGAAATCAGTGTTTCAGGTGTGTTGTGATTTTTATTTAACTCTAAGTGTCACTCAAGAACACTTCTAGCTATAGATTTGAGTAACTCACCATTGTACTATGATTTCATCACATCTACCACTGTATCATGATATTCAACTTACTACAGACCAGCACTATATACATTAAAGTCCATCCTAGCCTCGTCTGGTTCCTCCTTCTACATAGTACATACAGCACATCAATAAAATACCCGATTGACTACATATGCATATATACTGCAGTGCCATGCTATCTGCAATGCTGTACTATATCCTGCATGATATTGAGGCGCACGCATGCTAATTATATCCATGGCTCAGGGTTGGTTCCCTAGCGGCCCGGGGGCAATTATGATGAGTACATATCAAAAAAAATTCATCATCGTGTGAACATCGCCACGATGGTACGTTCAATCCAATCGCGAATCACATTGAAGCTGTATGCTCAGGTCTGACATGCAAGACCCACATTGACCAGCAGGTGACGGAGTTGCTTAAGCGCAGTGTCCCTATCTGGCCAATGCAGCTTCGGCGGTACACCGAATCATTTCCGTGAGCATGCATCACGACCTTATCCACTGAGTACTGACTTGATTCAAACAATGAATGTAGGCAATCTCTAGGTCGTGACTATAACGTGCCGACGATGAAAACCGACCCTATCATTGGGTTTGTTATTCATTTCTGACAGTGCTGATTTAACTGTAGCATCGATAGGCTTGAAGGGCGTGATGGTTGGGAAGAGTTCATTCACCCGCCGGGAGCTACGTATAGCTACAATGCAAAAATGGTGAGTACCAGCTGGTATCTTGGCATTACATCTCACTTTCTGAGATCATAGAAAACATACACCGAAATGAACATCAGGAATTGTTCGGATGAACAGGTCCACAGGCTCAAGTCTTGGATCAATGTATCAAGGACCAAATTAAATGGACAAGAATGGTTGCTGGTCGTTGAGCCGGTGTTGGTGGGAGGGGAGGAGATCTATCCATATTATTATGTGGTCCCAGAGAAACGCATTATTACCTGGCTAGAACCGCTGGATGGCTACCTTCTTTTCCAAGAATGTACGGCGGTATGGCACTGGAATCACAAAAGTACGTGACTTTTTCATGCTTCATTTCTTGACCTTAATTATGCAGGACTCGAACTTGAAGCCCAATTTTGGTGAGCGATTGACTAAGGACGTCATCCTGGCCCGATCTAAACGTTTCTCATTGCTTGTCAAGGAAACACGTTGAATACTTTCCATGCGGGATCGAAATACGTGTCTCAGAAGTGAGAGCTTTGCGGATTCAAATGAACTGGTACCGCATTGGTAAGTTCTTTGACATTGTAGCACTGGATCAGATGACCTGAGCAAGAAACAGAAGCATTAGTGTTGGAACAATCTACTGCGGCTTCAATATTCTAGACTTTGGACCAAATGAAGGAAATGGTCGCTGAGCTAGCCGTCGCCGGTACGCACCTTGGCCTGAATCTGCATTTTCAAGTCGATGACCAAAGATCAGAAGAACTTGCAGAACCTGATGGGACCATGAAGGAGCAGGGTATCGCAATCTGCGGTGCATGAGCCCTAGAAAAAACGAGCGGTTATAAACTTATCTCTTTACTTCCCAACAGGCAAGTTATTGCATGTGCTCCGTATGATACCGCTTTCTTATATCAGACATCGTTGATTGAGTTGTCAAGAAGGTCATCACAAATACCTGAACCACCACAGTCAACCCAAAGCTCACTTGATGCGAACACATTCACTGGGCGAAAGGCGCACAGACCTGGAAACCTCTCCTTTCATGACTAGCGTTGCATTCGCTATGCTTTACATTCCAACAATAATGCTCAGACGCATCAGAAATATTTACGTTGATGGTCTCATCAACGGGGTGGACATGAGGAACTTCATGGACGATTTCAGCGCCCAGGCCAAAGCTCAAACTACCGTAGTAAGTGCTATGTCGTAGACCCAAATGAGAACACTTACCACTTAATCTGTTCTAACAGGCAAGTGTCATCATGGCGGTCAACGCCAGCATCCTTGCCATCCCAATTTTAGGCTCACAACTTGCTACAAAGATGCTGTGCTCCATCTCCTTCATTTTCAGCGTCAGCTGCATTATCGCATGCACAATAGCACAATACTTTGGGCACAGAATGAGATCACTCGACTTTGCGGTTCAGTTATCTTCATATTTACGCCCGCTGAGCCTGACATGAATAAATGAATAGACGTATTACCTGCAAGGGAGGATGGTAAGTCTTGTGATCCTTGCAAGTATACCAAGTTACTTGTATCTCATGAGGTAACTCGACTTTCAATCACAACCACTGGGGTCACTCACAGGGATACTACAGTTTGGTTTTTTCCATCGTTGGATTTCTCCCAGGCATTTTCACAGTTGAATACGGGCTACCCTTGTCCGCAAGGATTGCATGCGGGCTAAGCCTCATTGTAGGGATGGGCCTTGTAATTCCATTGGCGGTCGCTAGTCTTGGTCCTGGACTGATCCGGCGATGAGGAATTGTCGCTGTCCCAAAATTTAGAGCACGACAATGAGCGACACAATTTGGACAAGTTATTACTACCCACGTAAGCCATAAATGCGGCATAGCTACTAGTGTCACTATTTTTTGTAGCACGCAACCAATCTACATAAGGCGGAAACTCTCCATTTCTATGTACCCTAATTACATTCGCACTTGTATGCCTGCATTCTGATCGCTCGTATGGCTACGGGTGGTCGACCTTTTCGAAAATGTTACTTGAACGTATTGCCCTAACATGGCAGGCGAGTGCGTGACAATATGGATATGTCACGCTTCTTTCTCTGCAACTCCCAGTCAGCAAGTCATATACATATCTCATTCTGAAGGCAGAGATCCCTTATTCGCAAATTCATTCAACAATTTCTAGTTGTTGGGATTATTGGGTATGCATTTGCAGTCTCCATGGACCTCATGATGGTAAACGATCCCCCAACTGCTTTGGCTGATGTAGAATCGTCCTATTCTATTCCGGACAGAAATCACTTTGCCGCGAGCGCATTCCCGACGCTGATGATTGATTCTCCCATCAAAATTTGGCTGACTGAGATTGTGGGTAACTTCTGTCTTAGATGTGCGTGCTAGTCAGTTCGCTCGAGTTGGTACACAGCTGGACATTGGACAAAACTGTACAGGTCTGCCCGATAAGCTTTGTTTACACACACATCAGCTGTCATGAATGTTACCAACTGCATCTAAATTTCGATTATCGAACCTAAGTCACCCTATCCGATAAGATTAGATTAGATAGATCCCTGATAAGATAAGATGGATAACCGATTAACGATCACTATCTTTACATCATATCTATACTACATCGACGTCATCCATCTATATCTGTAACCCTAGACATACGAACTCATCACATCCTTAGAAGTCCTACGATTAGGCAACGGGTTACATCATAAGCATCTACGTGCCTCTATGATCAAACCATAACCGAGAGTCCCTTACGAGTTATCTCTCGAAGAAGTCATCACCTCTTCATATCGCACACCTTCACTTCTCATGACATGTTAAGAGTTACCTCTGTCATTCACCGAATCCCTTACATTAGAACCTGTTGCACAGTCACAGCTAAACCCTGAACCCCTATCACAGAAGCACCGCTCATAGAGAAGCACCGCTCATAGAGAAGCATGCTCATTACCGAAGACCCTGGAGAACCCTTAGATCCGATCATACCCGATACATCTCCAGATTCTATCTAGATCCTCAGATCTAGATCCAAGATCCTATCTCTAATCGAGATCCTTAATTACCGCTCGAGACTTCTTGTCACAGAACTCTCTTACACCCTTCTTGATCTCCATCTACCCTGAATAGAAGCAGTCCCTGAGAACCCTGCTTAATTACCGATACCCTTGGCCCTATGAACCCTTTCCCCTTTTCTCCTTGTAGTTGATTGGTTGATAAGACGCCCTATACCCAGGTGCAATGTTATGACCGTATATAGTTATATCACATACCTTTCATACTCAGAAAGCTCCGCCTCAATAGTAGTATATAGTCTAGGTAGTAGTCAGTAGTACTCCTTAGACTTAACCTCCTCGTTTCTACGTTATCGTAGGGCCTAGACGTTCCCTCTCAAATCCATCTTGCTTTACCCTTCATCAGACTGAGTCCTGTGGTGTGATTGATCTCCAAACACCTACTAGTTAGGTTAAGGGACGTTGGTCATAACATCAGCTAATCATCTTGTGTGCATGCCCCCCTCAACTGCCCCCATTTTCTCCGCATCCCTCAATCTGTATATACTGCCACAATTTTGCATGATGCTGCGATATGTATTTACTCAACTTTGTCATCGTCATCGCCTGGACAAAACAGTCAGTTTGTTACAAGGAGGCGCGTCAGACGTACTTTGAATGGGAGAAGGAGCGTCCCATGTGATCTGACGGGGAGAGTAAGTATTGATCCCGTGTGGTGCGTATCCTTCTAACACCCTTGCACGATAGCTTTCCTCTAACCAACGAAGTCTGTACTTTTGGTACAGCTCTTGAGCCTCTTTAAGCCTTGAACAGCTTAATTCTGCAAGTTGCAGTCGCTCTTTGAGGTTGGCTATGGACTCCATCTCGCCTGGTTTGTGGCTTTCCACTGGCAGAATGTGAGTCTCATTGTTCCCCACTGAGGGACAGCCGTTATGAACATCCACCTCACTAGTATACAATGAGTCTTGGAAGTGACTTCAGATGGCATTGACGGACCTTATACCGTGACTGGTGAGCTCCTCACCCCTTTGATTAGTGCTGCACACTAACTCGATCCTAATGAGAGACATTCAAGTCAGCAGGGCCACTGCAGGGGTAGTGAGTAATCAGGTTTACCGCAAGCTTAAGTTTATAATATGTCCTTGCTGTTTGAAGGGCTGACACGAGGATTGTGGCATATTGGCAGATGTATTCTCTGTTAGCAAGTTATAGCAAGATGGTTTGTGTCCAGAGACCTTTTATCCCTCATGATGCTGCGCTTTCTTCTAGCCTTCCCCATTCAAGCTTATGGTGTTCGAAATATTTTGGTATGCAACCAATTGGGGACCAGGCTGGGCTGGTTGTCGCATCACCAATCTCTTAGGCGCTACTTGGCCGCCAGTCACTGTGACTGGGCGCTGGCCGCCATGAGAGTCAGGGTCACCGTTTATATAACATAGCATAATGCAGCTCATAAAAGCTGGATTCCAACATCTGCAAAGTGTACGCTTTCTTCTTCTCCAACTCTCATGACCATCGACAACTCCACTTCCAGTATTCCGAGCAAGCGTGGCTCGTCAGCCCTCCAAATGGGGCCCTGAAAAAAAATGTAAGCGACTCCAATATTGGCCACAGATTTTGCAATCTCATCCTATCACCCAGCTCCTCATCTGATCCACTTGTCTCTCACAGACGCCACTTTGGTCGAACAGTATTTGCGCTATGCAACTACCCTTCCTTGCTCACCAACGGTATCTTGAGACTGGAACAGATGGAAGATACTCCACTGGAGGATTTTTCTGCTGAGTGAAGGTCATTTATCTTTCTATTCATTCACTGACTGATGCGTTACACAGAGAGCGGCGAGAACATCGGGTCTTCGACCAGCTCTTAGACTCTTATCCTGGCCTTCTTGAGCGATGGTGAGATGGGTCTGAAGAGAATATCCTTCACATTGGAGAACTGGTGCACCATTCTCTACACGCACAGTCAGAGTTTTAGCTTACAATTTACAGATTGGCAAGGGAGCTGCAGGGGCGAGAGGTGACGACACAAAAACATTAAAGTCTGCAATACTTGATTGGATTTCCCTGAGAGGAGAGGCGATCCAGCCTCCTTTACACAGAAACTCAAAGGTTGACCGTGGATTTAACCATGAGCTTACAGGATCCCTACTTTGTCCCGCTGGATTAGACTGGAATGACTCACAGTATGTTTTGGTTTTACTGGTATCCACAGTCCTCACAACGTCTTCCTGCACTTATTTCTCAACAGGACCAAAGAAAACCTCAGAAGTGGCGAACTGTTGGTCTGTGGAGACCAATGGCCAGTTTTTTTGTATTCCCACCATACTTACAACCCCGAAGATCCGTGGTGTGGTCTCCTTAGGAGCCGTTTACTTGTATGTGTGGGTAACAAGCGTCATCACGAAGCCCCTTTACTAAATTGTATCCATCAGGCTTACAAGCACATTTTCACATCTCCAAGTTCGGTTGACAAGGAACCAAAAGCCACACGATCCAGTAATGCTCGCCTCCATGGCATGAAGTCTGTCACCATTGCTTCCATAGCTTATATTGCAACCCAGGTTCGTCGTGCACCATATTTCTGTACGTAGATGGTTGTAACATTGACCAAAGGTCCGATTCGCTTTAAGTTCCTCCTCGGTGTTCTCAAGGACCGACACGACCACAGACTCGGAGACATTCTACCATAGCCTCCTTGACCTACTGGAAGATCCTGACAAATCTGAGGAAGTTGAGGAACTGCTGACATGGTGGAATCGGTATTGTCATTGCTCTTATCATGTTGCCGAGGCTCATACATTGCCGTGTACCTAGCCAAGTATTTCCTACTTCCTCTGCTGCCAAGCGACCTCTCAGCATTAACAGCGCGTTGTCAAATATCCGACAGAAACGCCTTGCTGTGAAACAATCTTCGAATCCGAACATAGCCTCTTTGTAGCATTCATTCGAGCATATGTAATATATACAATTTCAAGATAATACCCCGTTTTTGACTCTCACAAGCAAGTGTGCCAGCTAGAGTGGTCACAAGGCAAACCCTGAAATTCTGCTGTGAAATGATAACAAGTTGCCATATTGTTCTCATTTGCAGTAATTATCCATATGAGCAGGCCCCGCAACACAAGACCTGCGGCTAACATCCCGCTTGTGCTTGCGTGATTGAAAATAACAAGCTGAAATTGAATGTGGTGATCCTACCTCGACTGTATGACAACGGAAGAAACTACTTTACCGATGATTAATGCTGTGGTAGCTTTTGTAGCTGTCTATAATGGAGTCTGGTATTTGGGACTGCTGTCCAGCTATGGCATTCAGGGAGATTTTCTTGAGAACAAATTCAGTCGCACACTTGTATATGATGACCATACTTCAGTAACCTGCTGACGGAGGTAATTGCACTGTCATTGTTCCGCGCCCTTAGACTAAAGGCAGCCCTCATCCAAAACAATCTGCCATTGGAAGACATTAGCTGACCCCGGCATCTAGGGAGAGTTGGCGGGTGATAAAAGGACTCACTAACTCTGTATTCGGTGACCATACCTCATCGAGGTTGTGCAGGATGATAATACACTGCCGCTCGTCATACACATTGTATACTTAGTAGATCTGAGAAATCAAGGCTAGAGTCGCAACCACATACCTAACATCAGCCCCACAGGAATTCTTATCAAGGGCACAATGACAAACTCAGCTTGCAAAAGACAACCGTGTTGAAATAGATGGGTACCGCATTGTGGACACTCAGAACCCTTGGGGCGTAGCCGGTTTTACTCCAAAGGAGTCCGGCCATATATGCCTTTATCTAAGACTGTCATCTGGTTGGAGATTGTGGAAGAGGTAAAATCAGTCAAAAGTTACATGCCACGACCAGAATTGCAGTATATTGCCACTGGTATTCAACTTGGCGACGACGGACACTCTCAACAACTTAATCTTCCGCTGCCACAGCTGGTAGGTGTTGCAATATTTGCCATCTCGGGGATTAGCTACAGGTAATTGTGACCAGACCGTCACAATGGTACATTTGGCGGGTTTCATCCAACTTAGTCCGGGTATTCAAAGCTTTCCCATGTGGAGTACAATTTTGATAAATTTTATGCAAATTTTATAGCAGATAGAGCTTTCTAAGATTTTATCATTTTCGGGTCAATTACTTGATGCAGATTGGCGAGTTGGTCGACATCAAGAAAGCGGTTTGTATACGCCTGATCTTGGCCTGATTACGTTATTGCTTGTGAGGATGACGTCTCAGAGCCTGAAATTAAGTAATATACCCTCCTGTCGATAAGTGCACGGGCCTCCGTGCCGGTGGTCTCGGAGCTTCTCGACAGCAACAAGAAAGTGACTTGCGCTTCGAATTCTTTTCGAGTCAGGAAGCTGGGTACAAGACGAGTATTTAATGGCGTGAATTCACGGCGTACATCCTTTACGCACTGCGTAATATTGACTTTCGGCGTTTGGTTGGGTCCCGTTCAACACTAGGAGTGGTGATAAAGCCTGAGAGCATTTCAGCCTTGTGAGCAGGATGGATTTTTATCGAAACCGATCACGGCTCCGACTGTGTTCACCATAGCGCGCGTCGTGAATGAAGGTAAGTTACTTACTCAGGATTGCAGAATTTGATGTTCGTATAGAAGGAACGACTATGCCTAGCTAAGGTTAGGGTTTGCTTCCTCTTCTACGAATCTTTCCATCGTACACTGACCTACATACTACATAAACTGTCAAGTAGCTAACTGAACATCTCTTCCCGACTCCAGAAACTCACAAAATTTTCAATAAGAGCGCAGATAGTCGCGTTTGAAGCTAAATACGATTACGATATCTCGTACTTTGTTTCAATCTAGGTTGCGGGACGCTGCCCTGAATCCAACCTTAATTCCTTCATCGCTATTCGAGGTCCCAATGCTGGTGGAGAAGACATCCCTGTTCTGATAGGATAGTAAGTTGTCCTCAAGGTACAACGAAGCTCAACGAACTAATTCATTACCGATATCTTACAGTGTTCTGACCACCTAGCACCAGCTTAGTACAAGCTTAGTCGGTCGAATCATAAGGACTTGCCAAATCCTGGGTCGCGTCTTGATTTTCTCCATTCCAGAGTGCCAGAAAGAGAAGAAAGCCATGTCACTTCATTGCTCCCCTGTAGTGTGCTAACATCCCGCTCGTGCTACTTGCTAAGCGGGAGTTTTGTACTGGATGTGTCTATTCCTTTGTGCCGCGATAGGCAGTTTTCCCGCCATACCCTCCCATACCGGATCACATGCACTGTCTGAGAGTCTGGGAGCAACCGATTGCAACCGACCTGCTGGTATCTTCCGAATGGGGACAATACCATAGCCTATTACGGTTGCTGCCTTGTACTCTTACGTCTATCCAGGTATGGGTCTCCTTTTCCTTCAACATCCCTCCTTTGGTATATAATAGCTATGTATGAGTTCCTATTTCCATCAGCACGACCAGTTTGGTCCAATAGCCTTCGCAACCCCTGCAAGAAGTCGTTCTTCTGCTACTCCAGCAACTATTGTTCGACGTATACGTCTCTGAACGACCAAGGCTCTACCATCTGCACACCGTAACATCTTCACAGAACAGTTCTAGCGGGCATAACCATCCGCTTACGAGCGTCCTCACGAGCAGACCAATCATCATATTTGTCTTTGCGCGCAACACATCCTCTAATATCACATCACATCACATCACATCACATCGTCACTAATTCACGCATATAATGTCTCACTACAACAACTACACTTCTCCCCCGAGATCCCCCACCTTCGGTTTCTTCCCCACTGCACCCTCTGCCCCGCATGCGTTCCCCGCTATGCATGGGAATCCGCGTGATTCGCACGCCATGTACTCGGCGTTGAGCTCATCCATGGGCTTCCAATCGGGCAGCCAGCGCAGACAGAGCGGCGGCGGGAGCTCAAACCCATTGACGAAGCTCTACAGGAAGTAATCCTGCGTCCATCATCCTGATCGCCAACTGTATACATCACGACGTGTCACATGTAGCCGAACCCACTGTATCGATAGCACTGGAGGACTGAAGCGGAGCGGTTATTGTTTTGTGGATAGGGAGATGAGGACGTGGGAGGTGGAGCGCACCAAAACACATGATGAATGAGGGGTGCAGGACATCTTATTCACGACTTCGTTCGATTACATACTTCTCACTTCTCCTCCAAACACCTGTGTCCATACTAGAACGCACCTACTGTATTATTTCTATTGTTTCATGCTATGCATTTCGCCCTCATCATTCTAAAGTTGACAGGAATTATGGCATCGATGGAGATAATTGTGCAGGACAAATGTACATACTACAATTGATGTGTACGCCAAACAATATCGAAATTAAAAAGCAACATTTGAAGATATTACAAGGTCGAATCTTGAAATACTAACGCATGAAGTTCGAAAGCATCAAGTGCGCAGTCCGGGTCCTCCAACATGGCAAGTTCGAAAGAAAACCTCATACCCTTCACCCAGATCATCCCATACAATCTTACCTGATCCTTTGAACTTCCTGTGTCGTGCGTAGATCAGAGGCTGGGGTGATGACTAAATTATGCCTTACCGTCGTCATCGCTCTCCTCCGCTGTAGCATCGTCGAAAACTTTGCACCGCTTCGGAAACTTGTCTTCGGGTGGGGTCTGTGGAAGAAAAGGGAACTCTTGCTACCTTCCTTATACAAGGTCAGCGAGGACCGCGGCATTTTCCTCTGGGGCGAGGTTGTCAAAACTGGACAATCAGTGTAAAGCACTTACGTGTGATAAAGCTCGACTTGTCTGCAGCAAGGAGCACCAGATGGCTGATGCACCGGTATTTTCTCATCTTCGAACACGGCCTAAATCTCTCCTTGGTCCCCAGTGAGAGCAACTTCTGCACTCATACCCTTGATGTGCTCGGGAGTTGGGACCATCCGCGAAGGTTGCGTGCACCACCTGAGCCTCTTCATGTACTAGCACGGCCTTTATATGAAATGTCAGAAAGCTAAAAAAAATTAAGGATGCAGTTATTCCAGGGGAGATATTATAAGGAAAAACAGACTGGAGTCTTCGAAGCTCATCGGTGGAGATTGTTCCTCCAATTGATGTTTTCGCGACACTTCCCCTATGGAACCTGGACTAGTACAACGAACTTGGTATACGGTGAGGTGCAACCTGGCTGATACGAATTCACCGCTCGCCTGGATGGAACTCGCATCAGCCAAGCTCTTTTCATCTTGCTGCTAATGTCACTGCATCATGTGTGCGTACTAAACCAGAAGCCGGCAACTTAAGCGGCATTTTGAATACCGGACCGGCAAACGCCGTCAACGGGTCAAAGCAGAGCAGATCGCTTGGCAGAACTTCAAGTAGTACTCGTTAGTGACTTCGACGCCTATTACAATCATGGCACCTTCAAGAGCACCGATATCACAAGAAACTAATGTTAACAACGTATTCGCGTTATCCTTACTTTCCGAGTACACTCACACACTCGACTCCCTCCCACTTGACCTCTCTCGCAACTTCGCAGACCTCCGCGAGCTCGACGCAGTTTTATCGTCGTCCATGACATCCATCACCGCAAAAATACAAAACCTAACTCAGATGATTGAAGATGGCACGATGGGAAAGCAGGAACGTCTTTTCTTGCTCACAGATATCGCAGAGGAGGCTGCGCGTTTGAAACTTGGCGGCGAAGACAAGATTCGTGTAGCGTGTCAAGCCGCTGACAACCTCAAAAGCCATACATCCCATATGAAAACTCTCCTCACTCTCTTGCCATCATTCGATGTGGCCGCCTTGAACCGCAAGACAACCTACCCCCATGTTGCCGTTCGGTCATACATGCCAACCATAGAGAACTCGCGTCGCAGAAGAGGCAACTACGGATCGATCATGACTACTGCGCATGATTCCAGCCCTTCTAAACGGAAACGGGCCACGAGAGAAGATGACTTGGACGTCGGAGGCGGGAAGTCGCCACGCAAGGAGAGGATTGGGGATGGTACTATGCAGCGAGCTCGAAATGGTGCTCGTTCACGAAAGTGAGTCATTTTTCACGGTATACATTCATCATGTTAACATGCTACCTCAGACAAGAACGTGCTGTCTCTCCCACAGAATCTGTCCTCTCCGTCATCTCGCACACTGTAGCACCAGTGTCACAAGCCTATGCTGGAAGCTCACGAGCTGGTGGCTCATCAAGTCGCGTCACTAACCCATCGAATAGGCGTTCTAAGCCAAATCTCAACACCTATGACGAGCCGCATCTCAACGGATCTGTCAATGGCCGACGCGACATCTTCCCCGCACCCCCTTCATCATCAGTCTCTCACCCTTCTTTACCTATACCTTATGGGTCGAACGGATTACATCCCTATGATTTGCCTGGTGCTCACACGCTGGCCAATGATTGGGGAGGACTTCCGCATGGGCAACTAGAAGGTCCAGGCATGCCCGTGGCACGGAACACACACTCCGGGCTATCGATCAGTGCTGCCCCCGTCATAACCCCTAGCCTGCCGCTCATATCTCCTAGTGAAACCCAAGCTGCTAATGCCGCGGGAGACACGGCTACCGAAGTTGGCGAAGGTGATGGAGAAGGTGATGATAGGACCTACTGCTTCTGCGAGGGTATAAGCTATGGAGAAATGATTGCATGTGACGACGTGAATTGCGAGAGAGAATGGGTACGTCACGTTTCTCTTTGTCCTGATACGGTGTATTCACGAACTTTGCAGTTCCATCTTGCATGCATCGGACTTACAGTGCCTCCAGATGGAACGTGGTTCTGCGAAGCTTGCAGGCAGAAGAAGAATGCGAAACGTGGAGCAAGGGGTAACAAAAAGCGTTCGGGCGGAGGTGGTGGTACGCGGTCGGGAGCCAGAGCTGCTAACAACGGATAGCATCTTTTGGTTTGTTTTTCTACCAGTGATCTATCACCTCACCCCTGGCATGTTCATTTACGATTGCTGTCTATAATTAGCTCCAGGATCGAACAACTTAACGCAACTCAGGGACCCAGATAAGGCTATGGAGGTGACGCGGTGAACCATCATTTTCTGGCGTCTATGCCTTCCTTTCTAAGCGTTACTTTCTGCACTAGTTGAACAAACTCAGTGATTGTAAAGTTGCGATCGCGACAGTTAAATGGTATATCCAGCGTATATCCTAATTTCCCGAGAGATCGCGTCTTCCATCATACAAAGAAACTCGCAAACTGGACGCGTAGTCATCTTACTCAGCTGCTGACAGTTGCGTTGGATGACGAAGCTTTGATAAATCCCGGTGGTCTCGCTATTAGCTAGCTCAGCGGGCGAGCGAGTAGGGGGTAATACCCCAGGTCCGTTATGTTGATACCCGCAGGTTTACTCGTGCAGTTCCCTAATTGGCACTTCGAGGATAATTATAAACACGCTCGCTACGAAGGATATACATTGTATCCCTTCCACTCATCTCAAATTTCTCTAGTCACTAATTCAAACCAGCAACAATGACATCATACGCTGTAACAGGTGCAGCTCGGGGAATTGGCGTACGTGCCTGTCTCTTTACCGGCTATCCACATCTCTGACGACTTTGATTTTGACCAGTTTGAATTTGTTAATCAACTCTCCGCTGATTCTGGGAACACCGTGTTCGCCATTGTACGCAGTAAGGCCACTGCGACCAAGCTTGCGGGTCTAGGAAGGCCCAATGTTTACATCATCGAGGCCGATATCACAAACACCAACGCCCTGCATGTGGGTATTTGACAGTGACCATTTCGGATAGGGGCTGAATTGATGTGGTGTGTAGCTCGCTGCTGCAGAAATTGCTACGGTCACAGGCAACTCGCTTGATTACTTGATCAACAACGCTGCTTTCGTGGAGCCAGAAAGAGATGGATTGACTCTCGATTCATAGTAAGATTACCTGCTTTGCGTTCTCGATATGGCACTGAGTCGCGATTAGCTCCTCAGAAGAGTTGCTCACCAAGGATCTCCTTGATTCGGTATGCAGCCTAAGCATTCCTTTACATGTAATGTCAAAAGCTAACGCGCCGTAGTTCAATGTCAATGTCGTCGCCGTCATTCATACCATCAACATCTTCCTCCCCCTGCTCAAGAACGGGAAGGCGAAGACGGTTGTCACGATCAGCACCGGATTGGGAGACCTCGATGCGACACTAGCCTTTGAAAACGCCGCCTCCGCACCGTACTCGATCTCGAAAGCTGCTGTCAACATGGTCAACGCCAAGTATGCTGCCCAATACAAGCCAGAGGGCTTCATCTTCTTGGCGCTTAGTCCAGGACTTGTGGACACTAGTACCAGGGCCCGTATGTTTTCGCAATTATCCTCTGGGTCACCCACAGCTGATGACCGCTCACCTAGCCACTGAAGAGGAGCTCGAAAAAGTCACGGAAATGATTGGAAATTTCAGAAAGGTCTACCCCGATTTCACGGGGCCGATTACACCACAGACCTCTGTCCAAATGCAACTCGAGGTCATCAACCGAATCACGGTCAACGACACAGGCGCATTCATCTCACACAAAGGAAATAAAGAGTGGTTATAGGTTCTATAGACACTCATGCTCGCTGGCAGCTTCATACTACTATAAAGATACTTATAGCCATTTGCAAATGTAACGGTACTGGCACCTCGATGTACAACAAATGATAACATGGACCACAAAAGGACTTGGTGATATTTTGAAGGCTCGAGTTGTAGTAGCGTGAGTCCGTGACGTCTCAGATCTCAAATCTCAGCTTCTGAATCTACTGCGACATGGGTTGTGGCCCGAAGACTTTCAAAAATCAATGACTCCGATAGCTCGGATGACGACGGCAGCGTCCTTGATATCTCATCAACATCTTCCGATTCCGATAGCTCAACAGCATTTGGATGGGGGGCAAAATGAAGGTCTTCGAGATTGAAAACGCGTGGACGACCAGTATATTGGCTCCTTGGCTTGACAACATTGCCAGTCTCGTTGTAGAGCTTCTAGATTCTATAGAATGTCATGCGGGAGAAGCCAACACGGTCGAGGATCTCGCTGAGTCTAAGAATTCCTTGTTCATGCAGGCGAATAGCTGCGAGCTTCAAATCGGACGAGATCTTTCTGTTGCGCATGATATTGATCAATGGTGATTGTGGTATGCAAGTCTTGTAAAATTTACGCCAAGTCCTTTTTCGGTCTATGTCATCTTTCATTTTACATCGAGGTGCCAGCTGTACTTACCACTGTACTTACCACTACATATGCAAACGGCTGTAATGCTTTGCTACTAGAATAACTCGTCTTCCGTCTTTGACTTACAACCAATGTCAGCAGACAAACTTCGTGTCAGGAAGTAAAATCTAGACACAATTAGTCCCTAGTCGTGTGTAACGGACTGGGGGGAAAGGGAAACTTGAACGTGAACCAATATATATAATAGTCCGTGGTTGGCATTCTGCATTCTGCTGCATCTGCACTCTGGGTCGCGTCGTCACGTGCACGTCTTGTGCGCTAACACAGCATTAATAGCATGGACGATCTCAAGAGTGAGATACAATAACGAGAGCATATACATATACGCGCATATCTCAGCGCCTTTTAGATCCCCGAGTGTCATCCCAGCCTGGTGAAATGCGCCGCTTCCTATAAGAAGTGTGAGCGTTTACGTAATCACTCGCCAGCCGAGGCGGTCTTCTGGCTCCCCTGATGGCGTCCTTCCTCCGCCGTCCTTTACTGTGCCTCCGTAGTCGAGACCCTCGACAGCAGGCGCACACTGAATACGGAGAACCACGTCGATATTGAAGTCGAAATCCAACAACACGTTCACCAATTGTCAATCCAAATGGATCCTCGATCGCATCGATCGCAGTCCTAACTCGGACTCAGTGGACAGTCCCGTACGCAAGAGTTGCGGAAGAGATCAATCGGACGATGACGCACTTGGGCATCTAACACACAAAGTACGTACATTAGATGATACAGGCAGCTGTCAGATGAATTAACGGGCGGCCAAGTACGACGTTAATACATAGTACGTTCCCGATTCGAACATCGTCTTCGGGAATCTGCATCATGGAAAGTTGTCATGGACCAGAAAAATAAGAATCTTTATAAGGGACCGCCGCAGGCTGCCAATATCGTCAACCACCATGCACGATATAGCGTGCTCCAGCCTTCCTCTTCGATAATCCTCTTCGCACAATCAACGAAGCCGACATATGGCTCCCTTTCGGTTCTCAGGCTATATTTGTGAAACATTAACTCAGGGAACTCGAAGTAAAAAGATGATGTTACATACTTAATGACATCCTCATCAGCACCGGCGTACTCCATTGCTTCCTCGGTGCCGCCCTCCTGTGAGATGGAGTTGAATTCAGAAGCTGCATGGTTGCGTTGAATAGAAAGTCTGATGGCAATGACTTCCAAAGGGGTGAGAATGACTCCTGTGCTCAGAAGCGTGATGGCCAAGAAAATGGCCTTGATGAGAGAAATATATCGGATGTTAAAGTGTGGATTGGCGAGTTCTGGGAGAACGAGCTGCCGGATGGACCGCAGACCGAGAACGTAGGCGATGTGCGCAACTTTGGCGACAAGGAAACCAGGAGTGAGATAGAGAGTCCAAGGTTTCTGGCGCTCAGTGGGTGTTAGCAGAACACGGAGTGAGTGGAATTGCGTTCCAGTACGGCAGCTTATGAGGTGTGGTCATTGCACTAAACCGAGTTCATAAACTGAGTGCAAAGGTCATCAGACGAAATAAAATAAACCAACCGGTTCGTGATGACTACCAGCGGAAGAGATACAAGCATGGCAAAAATATTGTAGATCAGCGTGTCGACGTATGATGCTACGTGGAGAAGATTACTGTTGCTCAAAAAAATCATCAAGAAGAAGAAGCTGAAGCTGAGACTCTGTGACAGCAACAAGGGCACTGGGCGACACATGTCAGATGTCGCATGATGGTATGATTATTATTTGGAACATACTCAATCCCTTGTATAGTCCTGACCAACCCTGAGAATGTTGCACAGTCAGAGCGATGATCATCTGAATGATGCGGGAATGCCTACCTCGATTTTGTGAACCCTTCTCAGCATCGCAAAGAAGGATGAGATGACTGGGCCAGTACGGGGCTGCACATCGCCCTCAGACTCAGAGTCGAGTTGTAGACCCATCGGGTTGTAGTGCGCCCTGAAGCGCACCAATGCGCCATACAGTGGCATCAAGATTGCCTGTAACAAGCCCAAGGACCCTAGCATAAATATCATAACGAAAAGCATGATGGCTGTAGTATAAGGAGGGAGATGAGGAGGGAGGCGTTTAAGTATCGTGCTGAGTCTGCTGACGTTGCGCAGTGCCCTCGGCAAGGACCTTGACACTGCCAAAGTGTCGTTTGAGCTATTTGTGAACCACAGACTCACGGTGAAAGATGGATCTCATCGGAGCTTATAGGGAGATGTCAACCAAGTTTTTTTGTCAGAAAAATGGGCTGTGTTGGCCTGAGATAGCGTGATCTTCGTGGGGGCCAGGGCATTGTGGGCAGAACTTGGTGAAGGCTAGGACAGCCATTTTTCGTTCGATATCTGTCAACATCCATTGATATTAGTTACTAAATCTTAGCTGGTGGAAAACGGATCACTTTGTTCCACTATGAAGCTGCCAGTGGAAGGAGGCTCGCATGACCTGCCGGCCCACAAGACTGATGGCGAGCAGATGAAGGCCCAAGGGTGATCGAATCACCCATGCACCTGGTTTTTAGTAACTCAATATCAATAGTTGTCCCAGACTCCGAACCAGTCGGCAGGTGTGCATGTACTAGTAAGTCGGCGGGTGGTAGTACTTACATTATTACATTGATGATTATGACACAAGAGAGCCTCAAAATATGCACCAAATACAACTGTACAATTTCTCCTAGCCTTTACCGCCTCTTTGTTGGGCTCTAACGCCGACTGGCACAACTTGCGCAAGATTATGGTCTGTTTTCTTATTAGAAGGAACGACTATCTTCCTTCGTATATATAGGGCTGGCTAGGGGAGACTAGGTCTGTTTGCCTCACCGTAAAATCAGACTCTGATCTCGAACTTGAATGCGTGAATGAACATGACTTACAGGTATTCATCCGACCAACGATGGAAATCTGGAGAGATCGTACTACCAATGTGCGGTGCCATGCATGAGATGAAAGAGTAGATGCTCAAGGCCCCGTTCCACGACTTGTACTACTATAAACAAGATGCTTAATGATTTGCTACTAGAATCACTCGCCTTCCGTCATTGACTTAGATCAGCAGACAAACTTCGCGTCAGCATCAACAGCATGGACAGTGTCAAGAGTGAGATACAATAATGAGAGCGTATACATATGCGCGCGCATCTCAGCGCCTTTTAGATCCCCGGGTGTCATCCAAGCCTGGTGAAATTCGTCGCTTCCTATAAGAAGTGTGAGCGTTGAGGTAATGGATGAATATAACTCATCTCACCGGCCGAGACGATCTTCTGGCTCCCCTGACGGCGTCCTTCCTCCGCCGTCCTTTACCGTGCCTCCGTAGTCGAGACCTTCGACAGCAGGCGCGTTGTTATCTCTATCTTTGTACCTGTTCTGATTGCGGGGACCAGTTGGCACGCCGGGCGGTAACGGTGAAGCTGGGCGAACAGGTCCTGCTGGAGCTGCAATGATGGGTTAATTATAACACAGTAGACAACCATATCGGACAAATCCCACCTCCGCCATATCCTCGTCCCCGTCCAGCGAAACCGCCTCTTCCGCGAAGGCCTTGAGCCATTGCACGTCCTCTGAATTGCGCCGGGGGTGCCCCGCGACCCATATGCGCAGGCGCAACAGGAGCTGGCGTAGGCACTGGGGTCTGCACAGGGACTGGCACTGGCGTTGCACTGCCCTCCATGCTGGGATACATAGGCTGCCCCATCGGCCCTTGCTCCTGCTTAGAAAAACACATTCATGCGATGTTCATATCATTTGCTGTACGTATCTAGAGTAAGAAGGGTTATTCCATACCTGCATACCAAAGTCGCCGCCCATGCCCATCATCCCCGGCCCGAAGCCGTCCTGCATGCCCATCTGCACACCCTGCTCCGGCGTGCCGTTCTGCCCTACCGGACCCTGGCCGGGGACGGGGCCATCTTGCATCAACGGGCCCCCCGGCTGCATCTGCATGCTCATATCGCCATTCATGCCCATGCCCATTGGTCCCATGTTCATAGGGCCCATACCGGGCATTTCCATCATGGGGTTCATCCCGACGTTGGGTCCCATCATGCCCTGACTGGCAGTGTTCATCATGGCGTTGGCGCCCGTCACGACCATCGTACGGAGTTCCGGAGGTAAGGCTATCAGCTGGTCTTCTGGCATAGCTGCGAAATTCTAGGAGAAAAGTGAGGACTACAGATCAAATAATTCACTATCTAACGTACGAGCACGTTGGTTTTGAGGACATTTGCAAGGTCGCCCAAGTCGCGCCGTCTGTAGCAGTATGCTTCCCAAGAAATTTCGTCGAATCCATAGTTGAAATAGTCGCTGATATCAGACCCAGGAAGGCGCCATGGCTTCTCTGCCATTGCACCGATGTCAACTTCAAGTATAGAGTGACCATCAAGAATGCCAGGTATATCCAGATTTATAGAAGGATGTGAAGGTGGTGCGATGGCAGGAGGAAGTGTTGATGGGTCCAGACCTTCGAGAAACACGGGCTGTTCTGGTGCAACAGATACTGATTCTCGGGGCACGGAGGGCGTTTGGGGTGTACCTCCTGTATGAGCAAGGGGCGGTTTTGAAGGTGGTACATTCCTATCGCGGGGTGTATACTCGGTGGTTAGCTGTGATTGTGTGGGGGGAGCTTTGGGAGGTGTCAGCTTTCCTGAGAGAGAAAAGAATTGGAATAAACGAACGTCTACTTGGAGTAGACTGTGGACCGCCTGTGGAACGGCTTAAAGCAGGTCGAGGAGGAACATGTGGCCTGAAACAAGTTGAGGGTGAAGCAACTCAACTCAACATAGAGCTCACCGGTTGTCTATAGACCGTGAGGGCTGATCCATGATAATTTCAATGTCCTGAAAGGCCGTTAGTTGTTGGAACTAGGCAGATTCATGCTTCACTTACATCTTCGTCGCTCGACTCTTCATCTCCAGCAGCATTATCATCCCCGGCTTCGGACTCATCAGCACCCAAACCAAAGGGCGGTTCTTCTTCTTCTTCAGCTTTGGCTTCGAAGTCCTTGAGTACACCATTCGAAACTGCCTTCACGACCTCAAACGATATTCTGCAAACAAGGATTCAACAACGACCGTTTCACGCATATTTAACGACTTACGCTTGCACCACTGATCGCACATCAGACGACAAAGGATAAGTTCACGTTGCATGATATTAGGCAAACAAAATACAGCAAGTAGAGACTCTTAGAAGAGTCTCCTACCATGTATTTGAGCTGTTCTTACCAGAAGTTGCCAACTCTGCCTTTGGTGTGTCCGCCTGGCTGGGCTCGCCATACAGGAATGCATCGTCGTCGTCCCTAGCGAGGTACATGTTAATTATTCTCTTGCAGCCTCATGGGATGAACTAACATTGCAACGATTTTTGCAACCTTTCAAAAAGGTTCAGTCCGCCCAAAATGTTAACGACCTTCGGGGTCAAAGAGAACCACTATTATGCGTGACTTTGTGACAAACTGACGTGACTTGGTGTGCCTATACCACGTGACATTGAGGTCTAACAAAATTATTGGCTTGCTTCTGCTCAAACTAGCCATGAATTCGCTTTTTCGCCGGAGACCTGTTGCTGTACCGCGAACGGCTCGAGGATATGTCGTGTCCGTGAAGCTTCCCCGCGTGTACGAGGGCAAACCGACACCGCGTCGCTATGGTATACAGAAAACATTCCTATACAACCAATATACCCGCATGCTCGAAGCTAGCGATAATTCCCCCATAATATTCCTCCAACATACAAATTTCACGGCTCAGCGGCTACAGAAGCTGAGGCGGGATATCGCCGATGCAAACACCAAATTCTCTGTCTCGTTATCCTCTCCAACACCTACTCCAGTTGAAATCGATGCTCCAACGCTAGCAGTGATGCGGACTTCGCTTTTTGGTGTCGCATTACGAGACTTTGCGCCTTTAGACGCGGACCAGGCATCTCAAATTGCTGGATTGGTCAAAAACGGTCTTGCTGTCATGACACTGCCATCATTCAACCCTCCCCAACTTGATGCCATCCTACGTGCACTTGATCGCTCAGTGCCTCTGAAGAAACCAGAGGCGGAACAACCACAACCGACGAAGCCTCATGATGATCCGAATTTTATTCCTGGAAGAAAGATGCAGAGGGTGAAACCTGTCTTGACCCCAGAGCTGACAGTGATGGGTGCTCTCATCGAGAGACGGGTATTTGGAATGGAGGGTGTACGGGACGTGTCGAAACTCCCAACACTAGACACTCTGCGGGCGCAGATAGTTGGGTTGCTGAGCTCACCAGCTGTACAGTTGGCTGCAATTCTCAGCGAGGCAAGTGGAGGGAAGCTTGCGAGGACACTGGAGGGCTTGAAGAAGGGATTGGAAGAAAGTCAGAGTGCGGAAGCTTCATCATAGCATCTACTTCATCATTGCACCTGTGTCGACTGGCCTTACATAGTTCACGCGCGCCACAGAAGAATGGTTAATATCAATCTTTGAGGCAAAACTCCCATGTTCTATCCTCCCCTCCTTCACCTGTTGTACCTCGACCATGAGCTCTCTCGCCCTTTGTCATGCGGTGTTCATATCCCTTCCACATGTTCCTATGAAATACAAACGACCGCAGAAGCTTATATTGGGGGTTCGGTGGAGTCCCTAATGATGTAGGTTTTGGAGGCGTCTTTGCTAGTTTTGGCACATCCCTACAGGTGAACATAAGCAGCAGCCAAACAATGATATGATAGATGCACTCGCCAGATGCTGTATGGCGGGACGTTGCGCAGGGTGATGAGTCACCGTTCCCCTTGCGCCCGGCGTAGAGGGCGATGGGGCATCCTCTTCCTGATCTGCATCGTTAACCACGTCATCGTCGTCATCGTCTGAGGGCTTGTTTCGTTTTCGTGGCAGGGACGTCGGAATGGGGCCTTCTGCAAGGCGGCCAACAACAGAACGGAGGAACCCCAGGATAAGCATCTGGTTAGATAATATATTTCTGTCTTGGTCTGTTATACCCTTTCCTTGACGTCTCCTTAGCCTTTTCACTTAGATCTCAATAAATGATACGTACCTGCATGAGGAAAGTTCCAAACCACGCGATCGAAACGCCTGGCTTTCAAAGCACCGTTTTTTTCGAGTCTGGTTCCATCCACACCGAAGAAAACCTCTACGCCCCGCTTCCGGAGAACATCCACCATACTTCTAGCATCCGGATATTTATCATAGCATTCCTCTTCAGAATCATAAGAAGTAGCTGTGATATTTGAAGGTGGGAGATGTTCCAGCGATGAAGGAGGATCTACTACCAGCGCATGCGCGAACGAGAAATTGCCCTCGCCGATCAAGAGTATTTTATCTGTAGGCTTGAACGGGATGGTAGGTCGGAGAGGCAGTGCTTTCCCCTTGCCTTTGCGCTTTCCCTTGAGCTTGATATCCGCAGCTTCAGCGGCATGCGCTGCTTTCTCTTTGTTCTTGAGCCGAGTCTGCTGGGATTGCAGCGTTGCTTTTAAAGATGTTTTCTTTTTGTGTCCCATGATATTTTTGACCAGACGCGTGGTATGATTGAAAATGGAAGCGACGGTTGTTTGGATTCAAAGCTTTTGCCAAACAACCACTCCCATTTTGGGATTGACACGTACTTAATTTGTTCTTGTCAACGTCACTCATACAAGCTGTTCATACTTTTCATCCTCTACACCACTCTTTCGACTTGTTTGACGTTTGAGACAATGGTATGTCTAATACAAAGCTTATATTGATCTACCTGACAAAACGCGCCTATCTAGCCCACCGAGTTTGACCTGCGAAGGAAGAATGCTCAATTCGCTAATGCAGTCCGGTCGGGCAAGAAAGCAGTGAAACCTTCACACCAGGAGAGATTGTCAAAAAGAAGTCCACTCAGCCTTTGGGCTCTGGGCATCGTCCTGTTTGTCGTTGTAGGTGGCGGTGAGTACGACCTATCTCGGTAAACTCTGATTCAGAATTTGACAACGCTACAGTGATATTTGAGCTAGCCAGGTTGGTATTCCTGTGATACGCGGTCACTCAGAGGAGGGAATATAAAATACACTACCACCATCCACCCCATGACGTCCGCAGCTAGGATTTCGAGGGCATACGTTACAGATATTGTATTCATGATCAGTTTTTGGATTCCATCGTTCGTTTCCTTCTACACCGAATACTCAACTACCGTCCGCCTCCACATCCACACCAGAATTACTAACGCTCGCGCTGATACTCATACTTTGGCTACGCGCACTGGTAGCTCCGCTAACTCCCACCGCCTTGGAAGGACCGGCTTCAGGAGTGATTTCGACGCCTTCCATAGCGTCGCCTTCGAGTTCCTTTTCGTCGATCTTTACTTCGTCGCCGGCCCAAATGCGCATAGTGGGTTGCCAGACCATCACCACGTTATCTTCGGAAGTGGTAGATGCAGTCCAGTTCTCGGCTTCTCCTGGCGCCCAGCAGAAGTCTGTAGGCCGTGCGGTGTGACCTGGAACCAAGTATCAACGATCTGAGTAGGTATACATATAAGTCTGACATACCTCCGTGAATGAACATAAGCTCCGGAGGTCCATCTTCCTGATCATCTGGTGTCTGCTCCACGCCAATCTGAGAAAGGTCCCAGATATTGATCCTTCGATCTCCTGAAGCAGATGCAAAGACTGATTTGGAGTGGGGAGACCATGCGAGGTGGAGCACTTCGTCCGTGTGTGACTCAAAAGTGTGCAACTTTTTAGTAGGTGCTCTGATATCGTGTAACACAATAGTCTGGAAAACGCAGAACTAAACTCCACCCAGACGAATGGTTGGGGTGTATGCGTACCTTGTCTGCACTGCCAGTGATGATGAGATGTTCGCATCCTGGGCTGAATGCGCACGACAAAATTTCTCTGTCGTGTGCTTGTATTTTTGTTGTAGCTTCAGTTGGAGCTCGGGTGTCCCAGCTAAGGAAGCCATGAGACCAATTGAACGAAAAGGCATCGAAGTCGCTCACAGCAGAAGCATCTTGTCGTCTCCCACACTAGCGAATACGTTTTCTTTGGTCGCATGCCAATCCACGTCCTTTTCAACAAATTAGTTGGTAGCTTCTGTGCGAACGGGAATGATGGTACGAACCCCAACAACAGAGTTGTGACCCTTGAAAACAGTTGTCGGCTCAATGGTAGCTTTGCCCTTTGTATAAGAGTTCACATCCCTGGAGAACATCAACAATCAAAACTTGCCCAAAAGCATTCCTCTCACCAGTGGCACACAGTCATATCTTCTGAAGCACCCAGAATATGTCCCTCCTTCGCTGGGCTCCAGGCCAAGCCGAAACTGCTCGTATTAAGCCACACATCCAGTTCAGTCAAACAAACCACCTACCCCTCCTTCGTCTGCCCAACCAATCTGATATCAGGCTTACAAACACCACCCCTCTCAGGCTCGCTCGAATGCTTCGTGCGATCAAAAATGAGCACCTGACCCGAGATAGCCTTCGTCGCGATCAAATCTGGGTTCTGCGGCATATAGCGCGCGCGGTTAACCTCGCCATCGTGGTTGATTTTCTGAATGATTTGGATGCGCGGTTGGGGAGGAATGGTGTGTCCACCAAGTTCGCCCCGTTGCTCGTCGTAGTTGTCGCGGTCGAGTTTCTCGGCGGTAGGGCCGTCGCGTGTGGGTATTTGGACAGTTGCGATTTGGAGGTAGTCTTGGGCTTGGTTGGAGGTGTGAGTACCAAGGAGGAGGCGGTGGGTGGTGTAGGGTTTGTTAGCTGGTCTGTACTAGCTCAGACGGAGGTCGGGGAGAAGAAGGATAGTGGAATACTTACGTTTCTTTGTCGGGGAACCATTGACACGTTAAACTTGGCCAATCGAGTGCGTGCGTGATGACCAGGTCATACAGGTATGGTGCGTTCTTTTTCCTGTAGAGGTGTTACGGTTTAAAAAAGCTTTCTCATTCAACAGAGTAGGATTATGTACCATGTTTTGTACTCCTGGAAAACGATCGTCCTGCTAAATTGGATGAAATTTCGAGGAAGCAGATTGTTAACTGACCTCGTTTATCAATTTGTTTTCTTCCTCAGCCGCGAGATCGTCTTCCATATCCTCGTCTTGAACGGTGGGCTTCATCTCCAATATTATTAGGTTGAACTAGAAAGACAAACAAATAATATTAATGCTGTAGCGGGTTTGGGTCAGCGAAGAACACGATGGCAGCAAGGAGGAAGATAACACGCGTCGGTTATGTGCGCGTCTACTATCCATAGGTGAAGTTCACTTAGTCACCGCCTATTTTGTGCAACCGCCAAATCAATGGGTCAGGTCTTCGACCAGGCACTTTGCACAGGGATTCGTAGCATGAACGGCAACTCCAGCCAACTGATTGGCGTGAAAAACGTATTTGACAAAATTTCGGTATGACAAAATCCACCGCATTTTGCCATAATATAGGAACGACTGACTGTCTTCCTTCTGACTAGGGGAGACTAGCATTTTGCTGATGGATTTGGAGGTCGCCTAAAGGAAGAGCCGCTCATCTGCAACGTGTGAATGCACTCAGGCTGGCGGATTGTGCGTCGACAACGAATTCGAACATACCCTGAAAGTCATCTGCATGATGAATATAATATCCATATTTCTGAGGCTCAAGTTCCGTCCATGTCCATGTCCTCATCCCCGTCCTTTTCCCCATCATGTCCCCACTTACCAAGGCATGGTCGTTAATAGTGGTCCTAGCTACTGCTGCGATTGTACCCAGAGGTGCTTTTGCGCAGACATCCACTGTGACTTGCGTCTCCGGCTTTGGTTGGGTGAATTTTTTAATTTTATTTAGCATAAAGATTTAGGTCTAATGCATGATTGGGTGATCTGCAGATGAACAACACTCTCCAGCAGAACCCTTGCACGGTTGCTGCCTACCTCCAGAGTGTCTGCTGGGGTGGCGGTACGTCTTTTTCGTTTCTTAGTATGCCTTAGCCTGGGATAACTAGGTTTGGTGCAGAATACACGATCGGTCCTTTACTTGCCGGTACCCTTTATGCAGCTCCTGATGTCATCGAAGCCAAAGCTTGCGCATGTAGTACCGTAGTCTACTCACTGATCAGTGCTTGCGGCGCTTGTCAGAACCAAACGTTCCTGAGGTGAATCGTATCGAATATGCTCGACTTCACGGAACGCTTATTTCCTTGCAGCTGGAATGCCTGGAGCTACAATTGCTCAGCCGCCGGTACCCCGGTACGCATCACAACGTCAGTCTAAAAGGTTCTTTATATTCTCCAAGTTTGTTTACCCCTTGACACGCAGATATCCGTATAACATTCCAAGTGGCACTCTGGTTCCGAATTGGGCTTACCTGAACGTCAGTACACGTGTTTTTATTGAATTCTCATAATCTAAGTCTTCTCTGAAGGTGACCAGTGGGAGTGGCACCTTCGACGCCACCCTGGCGCAAACCAATGGAGGTTAACATTCGGGCATACCTTTTCCGTTGTAGATGCACTTTCACTCATTTTCTCTTATAGATTCTCCTGAATCATCCGCGATCGCAGCACAATCCACTGTCACAGTCACTCATTCGACCACTTTGTTTGCTTCTTTGACCATTTATCCGACCACCGCCACAGGATCTTCAGCTACATCATCGTCATCGTCATCGTCATCGTCATCTAGTTCGAACGTTAGAGCTATAGCTGGGGGTGTTATCGGTGGAATCGTCGGACTTGCAGCCATCGTAGGCCTTGCGGCGTGGTTCTTTGTCAAACGCCGTCGCTCCTCCAAAGCGCCATTGACCGTGTTCAGCGCCATTGGCGGAGGTCCGGGTTATACTCAAAGTGCTTACTCCGCTAATTCTCATCCGTTCCCAATGCAATCCCAAATGACGCAGCAACCGCGTCTCTACGTATGTTTCTAATGATTTTGTAATGCATTAACTCATCTCCTGCACAGGATCCCGCCGACCCGACCACTTTCCCAACTTCTCCTCCCTCCCCTACCGTCTTAATCACCCCATCTAACATCTACGCAAACCCATCGATACCCTCTCATGTCTTCTCCCAACAATTGCGTCCCGGACAGTACATTGGTACCCCGGAGATTTAAATGCGAGCGCAAAGATGACCATTGGATGTGATTCCCTTACCATAATTTGACGACATTTATATATCCATGCAGCTGCGTGTCTGATCTATCATTTCTTGGCGTAGTGCTTATCGTTGTCGTGACAGACTATTCCTGTTACGTGTTGACCGAACCTCGGTCGAGCTCCCAATTATCCATCGGAACTTTACAATAGGACCGCTATGAAATTAAACTATGTGTGCACATGATTACACGTGAGGCGAGCGAAAGTCGTTAGGCACACTGCGAATGCGTGGTGCACCGCGGCCAGGTACACTGGTACATTTAATCGTGAAGCTATGCTGAATATACTGATATTGTATGCTGGCCTCTCGTTCACCCGGAAAATATAGCCGCGTGCGTGTCATTTCCTGCTTTAATAATGCTCATCCTAATGTTTGCATGCCTCCCCAATTACTCTCGTGCACTGATGCTAATCGATGTGCACAGGGTCGAACGTCGACGCTATCATGGCAGTGCAACGTTAGCGTGAATTCCCAAGCCTTAGACTGGAATCAAGACCCCAGACACAGGCAAGATTCTGCATGATCCTGCACAGGTTTAATGAACTACTCGGGTACTTGTTAGATCAGATCTGCGGAGACGCTGTGCAAATTTATGGTCTATAATCATATCCGTCCTGTGCCATGTGGCAGATAAGCCCTCGGGATCGAATTATTGTCGAGCAACCTGCGAGAAGTCTTTCACGATGCGGGGCAGTCCAAAAAAATGCATCTCAGCTCCGTGAAAGAGAAGATATCAGTGGGGATAATGTCAGATAATGGTGATGTGGCACCTCGACATAGGTAGATTGCAGCACTAATGTTGAATGATTCAACAGAAGTTGACTGCCAGACCCTATGATAGTCCAGGAAGTAACAGCTGTAACTTGGAGCATTGCATCTCCCATGTACATGGGGGAACAATCTCCAAATAAATTCTTCATTGATCCATGGTCTGCATTGGGGGCAATTGTTCCCTCATACATAGTCTCAAAATGCTGTACAGCAGGTTATCAAAATGGTAAGTGCAAGCACCTGTACAGCTTAAAGGAAGACACCAAGAGTCCTACAACAAGGCAGCCAGTATGACAATTTCCAACATCACCTCAATGGCAGAAGAAGCTATGCTATCCACTGCTCCAAGCATCACACCCATTCGAGCATTTGAAGAGCATGAAAATTCCCAACTCGTAGTCACAGTCTTCCCCACATCAGTAAAACACCCAGTTCCTTACCTTACTTATGTTTAGCTTGTTGGAGTCAGTCGAAATGGGAGAGTCGGAGGAGAACGGACCAGAGAGATGAAAGTGAAACCATACGAGCACAACGTCCAGGTATGACGAGGTGACACATTGACGTCGGCCGAGGCTCGTCAATATTGAGATGTCTATTCCTACGTTACACTAATTTACTTATCTATGCTAACCGTACTATAAAGAACGAGTCGCGTCGACCGAACATCTCAGATCTTTCCTAGAGTCTGAGATGTATGTTTTTATTCATTTCTACGCTAAACTATAGAGCTAACATACCATTAGATATATTTGTCTTTCCGGGTACTATACTCGTACAGAAATCTTTCCTAGAGTCTGAGATATATATTTGTCTTTCCAGCTCCCTCTTCGTCGCAGCCGCTCGATTAATCTCTTTATAGCTTTTCTTGTGCAACAAGCAAAAATAAGCAAGGGTGAAAATAAGTAGACAGCCAGTTGAAAAAGGCCACTCGTTGTCTGGATTTCTACTTGTTATTTCACTTGTTTTCCTTTTTTGCATGCAAAGCAATTTCTCATTCAATAATAAGTGTGCTGAAAGTGGCAGGAAAGCAAAAGAAGGGGGACCATCATGGTAGCCCATGGCATGCTCTGAATGAATACAAATTTTTGAAACATGATAGTTAAAAGTGGAATTCTCCTCAATGTCACTCTCAGGTCTGTGTTACGATATCAACAAGAAATTAATTTTATACTGATCACTAACCACTTACTTTTTGTATGGCGCCTGACACCAGGAATGGAGTGGGTATGCTGTGTCTGCAAAAATCCACTCTCCTTCATCAAGCAACACATCATGTTCCTTGAACACACATGTTTCAGAGAATGTAGTGTTGGAGTCCGAACGATCTGAACGATCAGAGACAAAGAAAACCGACCGATCTGAGATGGTTGAGGAGGGAGAGTGATAGGTGGTCCGAGCCCAAGCCAAAACGGACATTGACGAGCGATGTGTTGACGTCGGTGTTACGGGAAAGCCCGGCTTTCCAACAGTGCACTTGATAGGGTCAATCCCGTGTCTGCTTCATGGAGCACCAGGACGATGGAAGACTGAATGGAGGCTGTCCATCCAGAATGACTGACTAAAGGTTCAAAGAAGAAGCTAGAGTCGTATATCACAAGTGAAGATCAAGTTAGAGAATACATGGTCTAACTACTGTGGTATATATAGGTATCGTCCTATGAGTTCAGGGTAGGCTTGGGTAGCCAGAAAGCGTCCCAACTAGGTAAGCATCTATGTGAGTCATAAGGACTCAGAGATAAGGGTGCCGGTTCAACGGTAAGGGTCCAGGGTATGGTACCAGCGCAGTGGTAGGTGTCCAAGTCAGATAATGCTATCTGTCATGATAAGTGATAGGATAAACGATAGTCAGTACCGGTGTATTGGTAGGGGTGATAAGGGAGAAGCGCGCGGCTTCTATTGATCCCGGTCTAGGTCGGTTCCAGAGCTGTCTTGCTCCAACAGCTGTCATGCTGTGCTCTGCAGTTTAGTCACGTGCCGGTGACATCATCTGTCACGTGTTGTGACACGGTTGTGACAGCGATGTTTGGCGGAGACGATAGGGGTCTGAGAGTCCCTGTAACAGTCGGCTCATGTCCTGCAATATGTTACTTATTCATTTGATATATTTTTCATTTCTACACAGCTTACTATAAGAACGCCACTAGTAGCACGAGCGCATCTCAGCCTTTTCCAAGAGACTGAGATGTGAGTTGATAGTCTCTACGTATTGATTAGAACGCAGCTAATGAGTCATTAGTATACTTGTTCTTTAGGTACTTAGCTAGTTGCACAAGCCCTTTCCAAGAGACTGAGATTATACTTGTTCTTTAGAACGTCCCTGAAGGCCCGCAATATAATTACTCACCACAGGTTATGAGCCCTGTCTCGACCATGAATACTTCGCTCCCCAGCTCCAACACCACCCTGCTTAACATCCCGAAGCTTGCCGAAGACAGCTCGAACTGGATAACCTATAAGGAACGGACGTTAACAGCCATTGGCGCTAGAGGTCTGATGTGGTATACTGATGGTCGAGCAAGTGAGCCGAAACCCTTCGTGGTTGACCCGAAGATGAAGGCTATCGTGAAGCTGGATGGGACAACGCCTACGCAGGCGGATTACGATGAACTTGATAAATGTATGGACAAGTACCACCAGAAAACTCACTGGTAAAACAGCAGATATTTAGCACAATTACCAATCAGCTATTACTGCACGTCTAGTTGAAGCTGAAGGATGCATCAAAGATCTGGGAAGAGATATGTCAGATCCATGAGGGGAAGACAGAGCTGGTCCAGATAGACTTACATCGTCAGATGCAAGAGACGAAGTGTGATGAGGGAGGAGACGTCAGATCTCACTTTGCAGAGCTCATGAGGCTCCGTGAACTGCTTGCAGGCATGGGCATTGCGATCACCAACCCAGATTTTCATGCGATCATCCTGGGTTCCCTCCCTGAGTCCTATAGACCACTCCTGTCGTCCATCACAGCAGCCTCGAAGATCATGAAAACTCCTGTCACATCCTATGAACTGGTCACCATCATAACTGAAGAGTACGAGCACAGACAGCTTACCGAATGACGCCCCAGCAAGAAGGGAGCTAGCGCAGCTCTCTTGCCATAAAAGAGGCAAAAGGCAAAGGGCGGACTTCACCATCCTCCACCAACAAGACTAACCCCGATGTTACCTGTTTTGACTGTGACCGAAAGGGTCATTACAAAACAGACTGTTGGAGACCTGGAGGGAGGAAGGAAGGACAAGGTCCGAACCAGCAGAGGAAGAGAGGGGAAAAGACTCAGAAGCAAGCGGCAAATTCTGCAGCTGAGGCCGACTCCCAAGATCAATACACTTTCGTCATGTCAGACTTAGCGAGTGTAGCGAAAGACCTGGGCTTACCCATCAAGAAGAGAGGTGCAATTGTCGACTCAGGAGCAACGTCACATTTCTGCCTCGATTGCTCAAAGTTCACCAATTTCGTTACCATTCCTCCCCAAGATGTGCATACTGCAGACGGTTCGACTCTTAGCACGATCAGATGAGGAGATGTACAGATTGACCTACCCCTCGGTGAGAAGCACACAACGGTGACACTGAAGAATGCGCTATATGCACCTACCATGGCTTTTACCCTCATTTCCACCAATCGCATCATGGCAGGGGGCCTAGCTGTCCTTTTTGAAGGCTGCATGTGCAAGATATTGTTGAAAGGGCCACCGCACCGCGTCATCGCAGAAATTCCTCAAGTAGAGGGTCTATATAGTGTGGTAGTGAGTCGTCAGAGACATCACACTAAGGTTGCAACCATGAAGCTTACCGTTAATGAGGTGCATCACATCCTCAGACACATCTCTCAAACCGCTGTCATAGACGCGGTGAAGAAGGGCCTCATCTCAGGCGTTGAAATAGACCCTAACTTGAAACCAGAATTCTGCGATATCTGTGTCAAAGCGAAGTCAGCCAGAAAGCCATTCCCAGATGAAAGTACAAGACGCACACTCAGATATGGAGAGTTGGTACATATCAATCTCTGGGGGCCAGCGCAGACCGCGAGTTTAGGCGGGTGCCTATACTATATCAGCTTTACTGACGACTATAGTCGTCAGACGAAACTTCAATTTTTGAAGCTCAAAAGTGAGGCACTCACCGCATTCAAGGCATATGAGGCATGGCTAGCGCGTCAATCTCCTGGTGTTCATTTGGCTAAAGTCCGTTCGGACCGAGGGGGAGAATATCTGAGTGCTGATTTCGATGACTACTTGTGTCAATTGACAGTACATGACTCACCCCAGCAGAACGGCGTGGCAGAACATCTGTTATGACCCACGTCCCTTAACCTAACTAGTAGGTGTCTGGAGTTGGAATCACACCACAGGACTCAGTCTGAAGAGGATAAAACAAGGGTAGGATTGAGAGGGAACGTCTAGGCCCTACGATAACGTAGAAACGAGGAGGTTAAGTCTAAGGAGTACTACTGACTACTACCTAGACTATATACTACTATTGGGGCGGAGCTATCTGAGTATGAAAGGTATGTGATATAACTATATACGGTCATAACATTGCACCTAAGGTATAGGGCGTCTTATCAACCAATCAACTACAAGAAGAGAAGGGTAAAGGGTTCATAGGGCCAAGGGTATCAGTAATTAAGCAGGGTTCTCAGGGACTGCTTCTATTCAGGGTGGACGAAGATTAAGAAGGGTGTGAGAGAGTTCTGTGATAAGAAGTCTCGAGCGGTAATTAAGGATCTCGATAAGAGATGGATCTTGGGATCTAGATCTGAGGATCTAGATAGGATCTGGATCTGGAGATGTATTGAGTATGATCGGATCTAAGGGTTCTCCAGAGTCTTCGGTAATGAACATGCTTCTCTATGAGCGATGCTTCTGTGATAGGGGTTCGGGGTTCTTGCTGTGACTGTGCAACAGGTTCTAATGTAAGGGGTTCGGTAAATGACAGAGGTAACTCTTAACATGTCATGTGTGAAGATGTGAAGGTCTGCGATGTGAAGGGATGATGACTCTTCGAGAGATAACCCGTAAAGTACTCTCGGTTATGGTTCGATCATAGAGGCATGTAGATGCTTATGATGTAACCCGTTGCCTAATCGTAGGACTTCTAAGGATGTGATGAGTTCGTATGTCTATGGTTACGGATAAGGATGGATGACGTCGATGTAGTATAGATGTGATGTAAAGATAGTGGTCGTTAGCCGGTTATCCATCTTATCTTATCAGGGATCTATCTAATCTAATCTTATCGGATAAGGTGACTTAGGGTTCGATAATCGAAATTTAGATGCAGTTGGTAACATTCATGACAACATCTTAATTGAACGTTAGTGGAGCGCACGCGCGCAATGCTTATCGCAAAGGACTTACCAAAGTTCCTGTGGGCCGAAGCAGTGAGCTACACAACCTGGTTGAAGAACAGACTTCCCTCCCATGTGACCCCCACCACTACACCCTACGAACTCATTTGTAATATGAAGCCAAGCCTGGCGCAAGTGCATGAATTCAGGACAAGGGTAAGTTGGAGGCAAGGGCAGAAGAAGCTATCTTCGTTGGAGTGGATGTAGAAAGCAAGGGATATAGGGTCTACTGGCCGATGAAACATCGCATTTCCATGGAGTGCAGCGTCACTTTCACGCCCACAGAGGTACTGGTACCAGAGGATGTCATGGACGAGGGGGAGCCAAGTGGTTCCGCCACTGCGAGCGACGCACCCAACAACCTACCAAACAACCCTGGCAATGCAGAAGGCATCCAGACCATCCCTCAGGCACCCTCTACACCGCCCAGACCAACCGCCAAGCAAGTCACCCCACCGCCAGTGCCACACGTCACGCGAAACAGACCTCTTCCTGGGTACTATGCAAGACTGCAGGAAGGACAGACGGCATCAGTCGCGATCGAATCCTTGCTAGAAGTGTCAGAATTGGACTTACTGGATGAGGAGCCCCATATCCACCTTGCCTTAGCAGCCGCCAAGCCAGAACCAACCCTGCAGCAAGCCCTGAACGGCCCCGACAGAGTTGAGTGGCAGGAAGCTGTAGACTACAAAATCAGTCAGCTCGAGAAGCTAGGGACATGGGAGATAGTAGACGCACCTCATGATGCAAATCTGATACCATGTCACTTCGTCTTGGCCACCAAACGCAGTCCCAATGGCAAAAAAACTCAAACTCCAGGCCCATCTCATCGCGAATGGTCAGAGGCAACAGTACAGAGTCAGTTACTTCGACATGTTCGTGCCCACCGCCAACATGAGCACACCATTCGAACGGTTCTGATGATGGCTGTGCAGAGAGACTGGGAGATACATCAAGTCGACATCAAAAGTGCATACCTCTATGCCAGTATCCAGGAGGAGATATATATGAGGGCACTGCCTGGCTATCTGAAGGATGGGCAGCAAGGAAAGGTGTTAAGGTTGCTGAGAAGCTTACCTGGGCTGAAGCAAGCAGGCTTCGAGTGGGCAGAAGAGTTAGCGGGCGTTTTTGCAAAGCTGGGCTTCACGCGATCGAAGGTCGACCAGGCAGTCTACTTCAAATGCGGCAATAAGGAACATATCGTCATCACTGTATCAGTCGATGATATGGCCGTCACCGCCAACCATATCTCCCACATCAAGCACTTTAAAGTGCAGCTGCTCGAATTCTTCGAGATATCGGATCTAGGGGAGCTTAACCGGTTGTTAGGACTTAAGGTAACAAGAGACCATGAAGCGCGCACCTTGACTCTATCCCAGAAAGCCTACGTGGACACCATAGTCGAGCAGTTTTACCTAGGGGATGCGAAGAACACGTTAACACCAATGGAACCAGGTGCTATCCTATCCATTGATCAGTCTCCTGGTACAGCAGCGCAGCTAGAGGCGATGTGCGATGTACCATATCAACGAGCAATCAGATCCCTCATGTACACAGCCACCAGCACATGACCTGACATCACATTTGCCGTTGCCACCCTGTTGCAGTTTATGCGCAACCCTGGTAGGACCCACTGGGAAGCCACCAAGTGCGCATTGCGTTACCTGAAGGGTACTGTGGATTTTGAACTTACCCTTGGTTCCATGGACGGAGGTATTGAGGCATTCATCGATGCTGACTGGGCATCGCAACCCCACAGACATTTGATGTCTGGATATATTGTCATGCTAAACGGCGGCCCCGTCACTTGGAGTGCACAAAAGTAGCTGCTGATCGTGTTGTCTACTGCAGAGGCTGAGTACATCACCCTGACTAGTGTTGCAAGAGAAGTACTTTACCTTCAGTACCTCATTGGAGAGCTCTATGAACCAACCCCACTCCCTACCCCCATTTTCTGCAACAATCAAGCAGCAATAGCGCTTGCGTCAAATGGAAAATTCCAATCCTGAACCAAGCACATCAACTTACGGTATCACTTCATCCGTTCCCACGTTAAGAACAAGACTTTCCAACTGTTCTACTGCCCGACTGACCATAATGTCGCCGATGCATTCACCAAGGCCCTACCTTGGCCGCGCCTGCAAAAGCTACGAGGGCAAATGTCCCTGGCTTGTGCTCAAGGGGGAGTGTTGGAGTCCAAACGATCAGAACAATCAGAGACAAAGAAAACAGACCAATCCGAGATGGTTGAGGAGGGAGAGTGACAGGTGGTCCGAGCCCAAGCCAAAACGGACATTGACGAGCGACGTGTTGATGTCGGCTCGTGTCCTGCAATATGTTACTTATTCATTTGATATATTTTTCATTTCTACATAGCTTACTATAAGAATGCCACTAGTAGCATGAGCACATCTCAGCCTTTTCCAAGAGACTGAGATGTGAGTTGATAGTCTCTACATATTGATTAGAACGCAGCTAATGAGTCATTAGTATACTTGTTCTTTAGAACATCCCCAAAGGCCTGCGATATAATTACTCACCACATGTAGTTGCATCATGCTGGCTACCAGGGAGGCCAACTGAATAATCAATGGTGCACAAGTCAGGAGTCAAAACAATCTACTGCCAACATTAGATATTTGCACTATCAAGGTATCAGAGATGCAAATACCTGCACATTAAGAGAATAATTAGACTTCCGGTCATACCAAGTGTTCCCATAAAAAGCAGGTCAAGCATATAGTGGAACCAATGTGCCATCGACCATCACCCAACCATCCTGCCAAGCAGGACAGGAGTTCTCCTCCACCCATATCTTTGCCTCCTCTTTCTCATCTGCATCAGCAAATCACTTTGCCTCTGTGGGCTCTGTACAGCTCTGTACAGAAGGGACCAAGCTGTGGCCAGCCATTTTTTGGTGGTGGGAAAAAAAGTGTTTTGCTGATGTGACATTGGCCAGTAAAGGGCAGAGTGGCGAAAGCAATCACTACAGATGGCCTTCATAACATGCTGCATGATGAGGTGAACAGTGCCATAACCAACACCAGCCCACAGAGCTACTAATTGAGTGCTGATTGCATTGCCATAATGGCCAAAATGATATAAAGCAATTGCTACCTGTGCTTCAATAGGCATCTGTGGGACATTGGTCTGCATCAGCAAAACCCTAACCCTATGTGCAGCATTGTGCAACACTGCACAGCAATCACAGTGTCACAGCGAGGTCCCCCCATGTACAGCGCTGCACAGTGTTGCACACTACACAATTTCTCAATAAAACATAATTGTTAGCATACCATCTTGTTATATATATGTTTGTGACTAGATTACACTCATTTTTACATAGAATCAGTACCTGTGTGATGCTGCAGAGCCTTTACAAAAAACTCTGTGTGACCTGTGACACACTGTGTGGCTGTGGCGCTGTAGCCAAATCAGGGTTTTGCTGATGTGGCTATGGAACACTGGATCATCCTGCAGGGCAGAGACAAGCACATCAAAGCAATCAGGGGTTACCCGAACATAGGCTCTGAAAATCTCAGGTTGTGTAAATTTCCACTCCACAAGGAGAAGGCACAAATTTTTGCCAGTCTTGACAATTGGCTCCCTGTCTACAAGGTATCTCCGAGAGTATAATGAGCCTACCACACCAAGTAAAACATCACTGGTTGTAGGCATCAGCCAGTCATCATCTGACTCTGAGCTGTCAGAACTTCCTGAAGAACTCAAATCAGAACTAGAAGAGGTAGGATCGACAAGGACTTGGGATTCTGCTACAAGTGCTGCAAGATATGCCTCAAGCATGGATTCTGCAGCTTTTTGGCGTTCAGTCAGGAAGGGCATGATGTTTTTACAAAGGTTTTTGATGCATTCTACCACAAATGTCGAACAACAATAAATTAAACTCCGACACAGCAAAGTGAAAATGGTGGTGTCAAATCTGTCAAAATCAGGTCGAAATTGAGGGATGTCAAAGTTGAAATCAGATTTCGACGTTTTTGAGCATCCAAGTCCAAATTGATGTCCAAATCGGCCTCCGAAATCAACTTTGAACTCCCCTAATGAATACACTTGCTGGTCGATTCAGTGTTATGCTTGAAGTTAATCGGTTCAGTGGCTAACCTACTGAAATTCATTTGTTCTACTTCCCACAGTGTATTCACCTATGTTGAGGACATCTCAATCCCAGAATATCCGGGACATCTGGGATATCCAACCCATCCGTCCCACTTGCCTGCATAATGCAAATCTCACAGTCACAACATACCACGTGACCCACAGCCATGATGCAAATGGGTTGTGCATGTTGGCTGACATGGTGACCATGGCTGCTACCCAGCCAGCGCTTGCAGTACTGCAAACACTACAGGCCGAACTCTCCCCTGGCTCGCCATTGACATTTAGTAGCCTTTTCAGGTTCATAACCCTGGCATCGACACTTAGGAACGACATCTTACTCGTCCAAGCTGTATCACACCCCTCCAATACTGCTCCCGACTTTATCTCTCCTGCCATCAATTTGTTCTTGGCAGCCTGTTGTGATCTCAGCGAAAGTGATGTAGATGTGTACTGGAAGGTTCTCAAGGATGTTGTGTGGCATAGCAATGGAGATATATTTGGTATCGAGGACATGTTCCCCTTGTTTGCAAATCATGGGTGACAATATGGAATCAGTGCATATTATCATTTTGTACAGGGATAACTACTGAGAGCATCGATAGCACCATGAGCACTTTATCCTCCTCACCAGATGTGCCTGACCGAAGGCTGTCCCGCTCATGCGAAGGCTTCTGTCCTCAAGAAAGCCGAGCAATGACAGATCGTTCTATATACATTGGACGATGGCCCAATTGCTATATACTCTATCCACCTCTATTGTGCAGGTATGTTCTACTATCTAGTGTGTGATCATTGCCCTCATATTGAGGTGCTTGTGACAGAGTGCAACACCAATTACCACCATGGATATAGCATCAATGACATCCACCTGGGACCTAGAGAATCTCATCTTTCTAAATGTGCCAGCCAACTCCTCTGACCATTCAAAACCAGCTTGCTTCAACCTGGGCAAACTCCTCAGCAGTCTCAGCACCTTGTCCTCATCTCCCCTCTTCAAGTATCCAGGCAGCGCCCTCATATAGATGGTCTCCTTGATCTCCACATAAAGGTAGGTGCTCTTGATGTCTACTTGATGAATCTCCCAGTCTTGCTGAGCGGCCATGGTGAGGACAGTCCTTATGGTAGACATGTTGGAAGTTGGTGCGAAAGTCTCGAAGTAGTCATGGCCGTATTGCTGGCGCTGCCCATTCGCGACGAGCCTAGCATGAAGCTTCAGCTTCTGGCCGTCAGGGCCTCGCTTAGTAGCTAGTACAAAGTGGCATGGGATGATGTTAGTGTTTGATGGTTTGTCAGCGACTTCCCACGTTCCCAGTTTCTCAAGTTGACTTATTTTGTAGTCTATCGCCTCCTGCCATTCTACTGCGTCTGGACCATTCAACGCCTGGCTCAGGGTTGGTTCCACTTCTGCGGCTGCTAGAGCAAACTCCTGCCAGTGAGTTACCACATCTTCATCCACAAAATCTGACTCTGTGGCCTCAAAGATGGGCTCCACTGCAAGGTTCGCTCTCTCTCCCTCGTTAAGTGCCATGTATCTCATGTGCGCCCGAACAACGACTGCAGAGAGAGCACATGTGTATCACTCTCACATTGCGCATTATGTTGGAAATTTGAAGAAGATATACCCTACCTTCGCTCTGTGTCCAAATCACCATGCTGCCTTCCATATATACGACTATCTACTTCTATTTGGCCTCTTGGTGGTGCTTTCCTTTCGAACGTTTGATTGGAATACTTCAGCATCTTCCAGTAAACTATAAGACTGGTGAGTCTTTACAGAACACCAGTGTGTAATAGCGGGACTGACTTTTCAAGGCGAGTTGGAAACTACCATGTTATACTTGTTTATCAAAACTTCAAAACTTCACCATTGGCTTAGTCAACTTGATTGTCCACCAGCTATTCAAGAGTGCAAATTTCTGTTTGACAGCACGTATGCTCCCAAGAGCGCTTCAACTCTCAGTGAAGAACTTGCTGAAGATCCTTTGGACGACAGTTTACAGGCTCCTTCCTCCGCTGTAGCTGTGGCTGTTCCTGAAGACTTGTTTGCGCTTATAAAACAACGCACAGCAATATTACACACACAACTAGAATTCAACGGGATTGTCTACGGCAGAGCCTCTACTCACGTCAGGAATAGTCAAGTTTTTTTTATCCTCAGGGTGACCAGTCATCGTCTCCTGTCCCTGGCAGTATCCAACATATCTATGCTATGCCCACAGGTGAACTGGTGTTTGCTGTCCACAAGCTCCTCCCGCGTCATGATCAGACCATTGATCCATTTGCTATGTATCCTCGTTTTCCCACTAAAATGTACTTGTCAAGCTCAAGTAGTCATTTGGAAAATGTCAAGGTATCCTGGGTTGTTGGTCACTTTGCTCGATGGGCAGTTTCAAGTGATATGGTAGTCATATTATCTCTATCTCACGTGAGTACATTCATTCACCTCCCGAAATCACCGGTGTCTGACTACTGTCAAACAGGATTGATTTTCAGTTTCACTCTACTACATAGATTCACGTACATGTATATAACTCATTGTCTAGTCCCGTAATATTTTGCATCTCAAACTTAAGTGGGTGATGACATTGTAAGTGGGCGATGATTCAGCCGTGAGTGGGCAATCGTCAGGCGATCGGTTTTATCTGGAGATAAAACTTGATGATTTATTTTACGTTTTATTGTCAGGGGGTATTTTGAATTTTAACGCCCGTCTAAGCGACGGTCTAAACTTCATACATGAGCAGATATTCAGTCACGTGCGATAGTTGAAGTTTTTTCGAGTCTTAAATGTGAAGTTTCATTTCGAAGTTTATGCCAGCATTAAAGATATATTTATATTTCTTATTATCATTGATGTTCAGACAGTAACAAAATGTTCACTGATACTTTATATTTCTCTTGTCGTGCAAGATCTCTTTAACATTTGAAATTTTACATCCGCTTAGACGACAACCTTAGTATTACACTACATCATCTTCTGATATCATACCCTCCCAGGCCCAATGTCCGGATTGTACCCAGCATACCCTCCTCACGCGCAGTGATGTCCGGACTGGCGATATGGGTGGACCACCACATTTGACGTTTGATATCAGGACCCGAACCCGGGTGAAACGGTCGATTTCTGTCCGGACACGGACCCGGGTCCGAGAACGGTCTAACAAAAGATTGTGTACTCCCAAACTTCATTTCAACTGCTATCCGGCGCTATGTTCATTCAACATCGTGCCTATAAAGGCTCGGATTGAACGCGTTTTGAGGGGCAGTTCAAACCGCTGTAGTTCAGGTGAGATATTCTCATATTCCGAATTCACGTCTGCACCAAGAGTGAAATAGCAGTTTGGGACTCTGGGTGGTCTATAGGTATATAAGGAGTTGTCGGACGAAAGCAGGGCGACAAGACCATTATAGTTCTTTCTCCCATTTAGCAACGAGCTTCTCGAGGTCGAACTGTGGGTCTTCTGGGTTTGTGATGACTACAGCGCAAAGTTAGGATTAGTACACACGAATTCGAACAATAGGAAACGCGGATGGGAGTGCGAAACATGAGTACAAGACCCAAGGGCGAAATTTGACACAGGGAAAAATCATGGGTGTAAAATGAAAGCTAGGACTCACCGCCGTTCGACCCCTCTGCATTCTCCTGCTTGTATCTCCATGCATCCTTTGCTTGCGCTATCAACTGTTCACGTTGATGTATAGCGTGGTGTTCCTTGTCTGAGTCATGGGCTTTTTGCAGCGACCGGCGGTGGTAGATGCCATAGAAAACACCCGACAGGAGAGCGCTGTAACGAGCAACCTAGAACGAAACCACATGCAGACGCTTGAGTTTAACAGACTGTAAATGCGAAGAACGGCGCACGTTAAGTGTGGTGGACATTATTTGACCTTTTTTTGGACTTTCGACCGGGAACTTCTAAAAGAAAAGAGTGCACTTCGAACGTCAGCGGAGCGAGCAGATGCAAGTAACGGAAGACGGACCTGCCTAGTTGTGCTTATAGAAAAGCTACTCTGCAAGTTTCGTTCTTCCCGACCAACCTAGCGGAGCAAGTCGGCGTTTGCCGCTGACGTAATCTCATGTCTTCCGGAACGGCGCACTTGATCATCCTGAAGACCTGCAGTAACTTATGACGGACCACGTCCCGCTCTTACAGGGCAGTTGTTTCTGCCAGGCTGTTTCATACGCCATCTCTACCCCTCCGGTTTTGAGCGCGTATTGTCACTGTTCGAACTGCCAGAGATTGACTTGTGAGATGGGACCACGTTGATTTTGGTCACGAATAATAATTCTCGATCCCAGCGTGTCCATTCATTCACACTGTGCATTTCGACGTTTCTGCGTTCACATGGACACATCCAGAACCACACGAGTCTCAGTTAGACTTCTACGACAATCCCCTCAAGCCGTACAAGCGACGATTCAGGTGCAAAACCTGCGGCGTTGGGATTGCGTCGTACAACTCTCACACCAACCGCGTTAGCATATGGGGCGCAACCTTGGGTAGAAATGAGGAAAGGAAGATTGTTGGGTGGGATATTGCGAAGCCAACTGCTCATATTTTCTATGGAACGCGGATGCTGGATGTCAATGACAGTTTGAGTAAATGGGAGGGATATGAATCGAAATCAGAAAGATTGGACTAGATACCTTGTCGTGAAATTGACCTCATTGTTCAAAATGACGAGCAAGTGGAAGTTGCAGTTCCCGGCGCTCCGAGTAGCCCGGTCCAACCTACAGACTACCCACAGTTCACAACTGGCCAATGCATAAGTAGCTTGAACTTTCTCTTCCCTCATCTGTTGACCTCCACGCCAGCGCTTGCGACACATTTGACAAGCTTCTCAAGGATACTACTGTCAAAAAAAACATGGACGAGGATGTGGATATGGATGCTCCTCAGATTTCAACTCTCAGGGAAGAGAACACTCCTCCGCCTTCTCGAACTTCAAAATTCCGTGTAAAGTTGCTGGTAACAGAGAAAAAAGGCAAGGGAAAGTCGTCCTCACCTAGTGTACCAGCTAGCAACAAGAAGGTTGCTCCACAACCACCCGTTCCCCCACCACCACCGCCTGCCCCGCAGACACGACCCCAAAGTGATGATGACGTCGAAGAGGAGGACGAGGAGGATCAGCTCATTGATGACGAAGACGAATTGCAACAGTCTGCTGCTACCCCTGCAGTTACTGTCTCAACCGGTGGTACGAAGCGGAAGGCGCCAGCGAGGAAGCCAAAGCCAAGGAAGAGTGAAAAGCAGGACAAGGATATCGACAAAAAGCCGCATGGTTAGCCCCTCTTCCTACTCAACCAAGGTCTATTAAACAGTATAACTTAGTAGAACAAGGCGAGCAACCTGATGCTCAGGATGTCAGTATATCCGCGGTTGCTGATAAACCACCACCGAAGAAGAGGGCAGCACCCCGTAGGCCTGCTGCTACTCAACGTTCCAGAGCAAAGGCCCCTCCAAAGTACGTGTATCAGAATCAAGATTATTTCAACCATTCAATGGCTCTCAGGGCGGTAAAGACTTTGGCAGTGCCTCCGTTGGATGATGGAGCACTGAGTGAGTGTAAGTACTATCTCGCTTCACATAGGCTTCAGATTAACTCGTTCTGCATCAGCATACGCCGGTACTGCACCGTCATCACCACTTCCTCTTGCTCGTGAGGGCGGTTCTGAGCATGAGGACATGGAGCATGCGCCTGCTCCTCCTCCAGCCGAGGGCATAGCAGAAATTGCGCCCCTTCCTGTCTACCCTCTACCGTCCAAGCCGTTCCCCGTCCAACCTCCCCCAAAGATTGGAACAGGCTTCGCACCCATGTTGCCCCTCGATCGAAGCGGAACCAAAGTACGTCGTTGGAGAACCGCAAACCGTGAAATACGGGGCATCGCAGGCGGGCGATGGTTCGCTAGATCATGGGTTGGCGACAAAGAGTCTGAATTTGCCAATGCAACAGCCGCAACTCATAAGAACGGCGACGCAGACAAGATTGCGATGCCAAAAGGCGGTGGTTCAATATCTGCGCCGTTGCTCGGAAAGGGGTCTAGCAAATCCAAAGCCTCCCGTGCTGCGTCCGGCATATCAGCTGCGCCTTCACGAGCAGGGTCTATTATTCCTGATCATCACCCTGTGAAGGCTCCTTCGAAGATGCGCAATATTGTCGCTGGGCCGGCGTCTGAAGCGGAGGGCAATGACCCTCTCGTACAGAACACGCCAGAGAAGATGGAGTCATAGGTGGTTTATCGTCTAATTATGTTTGTATCTTGCATTAATTACATACTATACCCTCGGTGTATCGTTCTATTATTATTGGTTTGCAGCATGCACTGATGACAGCGCAATGCGCATGACTGAGGGGTGTGTGACGGGCTACTCATGTGACGAAGCTGTGACCATGACTTCGATCCAATTTGGTACACACTAATACGTAGCTTGCAACATCCAGCCTCTCTGAACGCGCTCTCTACTCGAATTCGCGGCCCGTAGTGCTTCGCAGTAGGTCATTTGCAGGGTCAGGGCATACAACCATCTACCGGCCGCGTCTCAACCAACCATGTCGAGTAAAAGCCCTGCTATACCGCAGACCAGCACTGGTGGAAACTCAGGCGCGAATGCGGCTGCGGTAGACCCCACGAAATCGAGTACCAGAGATAAATGTACGCTCTAATACAGGTTCTGATGGTCTAATTTTAAATGGCTGACTTGGGTCACTGCAGTGCATCAAACATATGCTTCTGATCCGAAGTACAAGAAGTACACACAACAAGTGGAGAAGTGTCTCAATGCATTCGATAATGTGCATGAGTGGGCGGACTGTATCGCGTTTCTGAAGCAGTTGTTGAAGGTACTTTTCTTACATGCTTGGCTGGGAGTATTGATAAAGCGTGGTTGCGCATTTACAGACATTTCAATCCTACATGCAATTCAAGGAGATCCCGTATAAGCTAATTGTTGCCAAACGGTTGTCTCAGTGCTTGAATCCCGCTCTACCAACTGGCGTGCACCAGCGCGCCCTTGATGTTTATACGCATATACTTTCTGTACTTGGAGTGAGTGCAACGTGATCATCATATGGTAACCTCTGATGTGGTCTGCGATACCAGACCGAAGGTCTAAAACGGGACCTACCATTATGGTCCTCCGGCCTATTCCCGTTCTTCGAGTATGCTGCTACATCAGTCAAGGTATGATCCTCACCCGTGATCCGCTTCATCCAGTACTGATTGAGACAGCCGATACTGCTAACCATATATGACACGCATTACTTGCCTTTACAAGCTGGTCTGCGCCCCGTGATGAAGTCGTTCATTCTTGCCTTGCTTCCGGGTCTTGAAGAGGAGACTGGCGAGTTCTTCGAAAAGGTATGTCGCTGTTACATGTCACAGATGAGTGTGTTAATTCAATTGTTATAGGTGCTAAATCTACTCGATCGATTGTCGGGAACCGTATCCCCTGTATTCTTTATCCAGAACATATGGCTCATCATGATAACGATGTCTTCCGCACGGGGAACCGCATTGAACTTCCTCTCTCGCCGACTACCTCGATTACATGCAGACGAAGGTAAGAATTTTCTAAGTAGTATATTCCACCACTCAGTATTCTTTAGACATCACTCAGATAGTAGGTAGAGACATAGGGCTTATGATCCGTGCATTCGCAGCTGCGCTCGAAGACGACAATCTGTTGGTTCGCAGAGGCGCCCTCGATATTCTATTGCAGTCGATGCGGATCGATAGCGCCGCTATCAAACGAGCGCATTCAGAAGACTCCGTCATCCTTATGAGAGCTGCGACCGGTGTAGTCCTCCGCCGAGATCTATCACTCAATCGTCGGCTTTATACCTGGCTACTGGGACCGGACGAAAAGAGCGAGAACCAAATCGTGTATCTGCGACAGCATGCTCTCGAGTTATTGAACACCACACTCAAGGTAGGTTGCAATTTAGATAGTCGCGAGACTTTAATGATTGTCATTAGGATGAAATGTTTGCGCCTTCAGGGGAGTACTCTGAATCTAGACCGTTCAAGATCTTTATTTCGCTGCTGGATAAGTGGGAGATAGGATCAGCTTTGACGGATGTTCTTGTATTGGATGCTCTTAAGGCGATCCGATTTCTCATGCAGCGGGATGCGGAGGAGCGTAATGAGGATGTAGGTCCTGTTTTCTTCGTGCTTTAAAGGTGTGAGCAACTTGAATATATCTTTCCAGATTTCTATGACCGCCAGTACTTTATATGATGCTGTCGAGCCCAGTATTCTTTGGAAGCAGTTATTGGCAGCAATAATGAAAGACTTAACCGAAGACAAGAAAACTGGGGTGGGCTTTGCTGCAACTACGACTCGGGTAGTTCATGCTAACATCATTTTCAGGCAATCGACTTGACCTTGTTCCTCCTGCGTTCACTCCCTCTGCAAGATGACGAAGTTCGCAGCATTCACTTACCAGTCATTTTTGCCGCCATAACGGACAGGCTGCAGGTACGATCGTTGTTTAGGGCACGTGGTGCAGAAGCTGACCCACGATACAGCGCGAAATCAACAACGACCCGTCCAAGGCTGCCGAAGCTTCCGTTCGAGAATGTTTAGCTCTTCAAGAGGAGATATTCAAACATATACCCCTGGAATCTCTCAGTCAGCGGCCTGGGCTGAATGCAGCACTTCAAACATCGGCTTCGTCACTCAGCTCACTCGCGTTCTCCTATGCATTTTACGGACTCGATTTCACCGAATCGAGACCGAGCAGTCGAGTGGTCAATCCTTTGGTGGCTGTTTTGGAACATATGTTCTCCACTAGTCAAGCACTGTCTCGATCGCTCTCGACTCAGCATGGCGGCTCAATAGAACTTCGAGCGGCATTCTCACAGGTGTTACGGGTCTTGTCGAACATTGTGCGTGCGGTGGGCAGAAGTTGTGATGCGACGCTCGGGATGTCGTGGGACCCTTCTGAATGGCTGCATTCTATGCTCGATTGTCTTGACCTGGAGGTATGTCACGTAATGCTCCCTGGCTGTTAGGTAGGAAACTGATATATCTTCAGACTGTCAATTTCACACTGGTAGACCAGGCGGTGTCTTTGATATTGTCTTTGCACGGTTCGCAGAAGCTTAGCCCGAAGTTATCGATGGATAGGAGACCCGTCGTTAGTCGCATGGTAAAGAAGGTTTGCATGTTTGACTACATTCGCAGCCAATCCAATAAAGCTTGGCTTCGTAGCTTTTCAGATACCTCCACCAAGACCTGGCAACTTGTCATGCGCGAGCTGTCAACCTCATATGGTCGATAGAATCATTGTCGCGGCCTCATGAAGTCGAGTCGATAATAGCGCAGAGCATGTGTTCTCCCGAGTCGAGAAACGTTTACGAGGCGCATGAGGCCTTTGGAGTGCTTTGGCGACTGTCAGGTGAGTAAACGCTTGCTATGTCATTATTTTGCTGACTGAATTTTCTTAGAGGATGACTCGCTTCCGGGAGTGCGCTTAAAAGTGCCGTTGATGATAGTTTTAGAGACCTTGAAGCACGATGATCCAAGTCTACGACGCGTTGGAGAAACGTGGATGCGATGCAATCTGAGGTCGTATATCAGGTAACGCTACTTTTTGATCTCTTGGCCGGTGGAAGGCTCACATGGATCGAAAAGGGTCTTGGAACCTATCCTGCGCGATCTTCTGGACCCCTCTATCCGTCGAATACCCAAAGTTAGCAGAGTGAGCGGCAAAGGAAATCGGGGGCTACGTTTACGAGAAGTCCTTTGACCAACGATATGTCGCTCACCTTCTTGAGATTCTACTTTCGATCGTCCAGTTCGGCGGTCAAGGGTTTTCCAAGTCTGCGCGCGGCACATTCTTTAGGCGTTCATTCGACCATGTGCTTCTCCAGAGGCTTAGCTCAGGTATTGGTTATTGATGCAGTTTTGCTGTGGTTGTAATTTAACAATTTTCCACCAGCCGGGATAGATGCCGAGACGAGTTACCTCGATGCACTCATCGAAGTGTTGTCAAGGTAAGTCACACACACCCTTATCCTTCATTACGCTTCATTCTCGTACAGGTTCCTTCAGTCCGAACCCAAAGATCAAGTTGCTCCGGTCATGCAGCCGCTGAACACGGTCATACAATCCTCTGCCATAGACCTCCTCCAAACCATCGTCGCTCGTGGGGAAATTGAAATGCTCGCTGTTGAAATACTCGAACCAGCCGTTATTGGCAAGCTTTTCCTCTGCGTCCATTTACATTGCTTGGACTTGCAAAACAAGTTGCTGCGGTTCCTCCACTCCATCATATCTGCCTCGACATCTTATGCCTACAACGGAAACCCGCCTCCCGAGGATCGAAGCGCAGAAGGCTCGCAGGAATCCGGAAAAAGAGGTTACAGTGTCAACTCACTGCTGACACAAACTATCATAGACGGTATTGCAGTCCCGCGCAATCGTCCTGTGATGCAGCACTGGTTAGATTTTGTGCTGATGGCGGTTCCCCAGTTCCAGCCTGCCCTTCAGGGCGTTATTTCTCCTATTGCTGATTGCCTTTGTCGACAACTACGCTTGCTCCTCTCGGATGCGCTTAAGGCGAGCCAGCCGAGAGAGAACGAGAGATATCCTCGAGTTGCGACTGATGCTGAGTTCGTCATGCTCCTCAATGCGCTCGAGCGGTTACTTGTACTTGGCTTGACTCAAAAGTCAGATGCCAATTTACAAGAGGACGACACACCAGTTCAGGACAAACCTGGGGCCGAGTCGGGAGGTATCCTAGGATATGTCTCAAATGTCTTCACTACAGACAATGCATCTTCTACTGTCGAAGATCAGCTGACAGTGAGTGACTTGGTGACGTCTGATGTCTAGTTTACCACAGCTGACAGCTAAACAGTCACACTCGCCTGGTTATAAGTCTCTCCATGATGGCATCCGTGTGTTGCTTGCGATATGGGTCAACATGGTCTGGCATGATACCACCGGCCTGCGGCCAGAGGCGGATTCGCTGTCTATGATTTATAATCGGACACATGCTCGCTGTCGAAGAGTTCTGGAGCACTTGTTCCGCGCTCACCCAACGGAAGTGTTGGAATCCGTTATCGAATGCTGGGATCATGATGCATTGTTACGTTCCAAGGGCTCTAATCAGTCTGCTACAGGCGTCTTCGACTTGGTCGATGTCTTAATCGCTAACGCACAAAGTGCGGTGCATATGATCTGCGACAGTATATCAGTACGTCTCTCCAACACCTCGGAGCGCAGTAGGAGACCCGCAAATGCGAATCTGTGAGTTATCCTTCCCAGCCGACGAGTGGCTTATTAAACGAGTTGCTGTTACTTGATAGATCCGATGTCGTCCTTTTCAACTTTTTGGAGCAATATTTGCGACGGCTTGAAGGGCCCCTGGCACTTCAAGTATGGGGTCGATTTATGCAACTTGCCAAAGATCTGGCGTCAAGTCGAGATTTCAAAGTTCAGGTCTTCTTGGCATTGAAGTATGAATTTCTTAAAACCATCCTTCGCCGCTCACGATTTCTTAGGTGCTTATGTGTTCTAGGCGACAAAGTTACTCAGACCACTGCCATTGACGACAAGCGCATTAAGAAAGACCTCCAGGTCCGGTACTTTTTAAAGTTGTTCTATGAGTTGAGCTCTGATAAATTCGGTACTTAGGAGACGTTTGGAAAGCTCCTTGATGCATGCGTTACTTTCGTGGGTAGATCGACGGATCAACCAAATTGGATCAGACGTACCACAAAGGAGTCATTGGTCAATGGTCGATCCTCCCCTGCTCTTCGTGGTGGTTAGTGGTTTACCCTGTGTCTACTTTCTCTGGCATCTGATGAGTCTTCAGCCTCAGATGTGAAGCTGGATGAGAAGGCCGATTCTAGCTCTGTTGTGCCTTCAGACAATGCCAAGCCAACTTGGGGAGCAGAGTTGCCCTCTCAGGTAAGTTGCTTGTCAACTCCCGGAGATCTTGCGAGTTGAGACCATCTGTTAGATCACCGCATTCATAGCGTCAACAGCTGTTCCAGACCTGCGCAGGTTTTTAATGGACAACGACAAGGTAGCGAGTGCTTGTAGCAACATCGTATATTACATCGTGAGCCCGGGCATCAAAATGAAAGCTAGGTGAGCTTTGTACTCGACCTTGTATGTCACACTCTCACAACCCAATAAAAGGCCTTTTGATGCTGATGCGGTTGTGGTCGACATCTTTCGGGAGATGATCAAAATCCCTCCTGCCATGAAGGTTTGGCGAGGGGCAGTGATCGACGTCCTTTACGATCACCGCATCTTTAACTCGAACTCCAGCGTTGCTACGAAGTGGAAACCCATCATCAAAGCACTATTTGATGCCGATAAAACTTCTTTCCCTGATCTGCTTAGTAAATACGCATCATATATATCCACCTGACATTACTGATCATTATGTTTAGGCCGTGTTGCCACGTCGCCCTCAGCCAATATTTTTACCAACCGAGAAGCATGAGATGCTCCTGCGATCACTCAACTTGCGACGACTTGCATTAGTCCTCTTCACAGGGGAGAAGAATCATTTCTTAACCCAGCTTCCAGCTGTACAAGAGAAATTGGTGGATATCCTGCGCAATGTTCCATCTCCGATTGTTCAATGTGAAGTCTACCTTTGCATACGAGTGTTGCTGTGCCGCCTGGCTGCACATAGCATGACGAGCTTTTGGCCCGTGATTCTCACTGAACTAGTAAGATGAACATACTCGATATCTTGCTCAACATCTGACATGAATTCTAGTATCGAATATTCGAGCTAATAATCGATTCGATACCCTCAGATGGCTCGGAAGATCTACAACTCATCCTTTCGGCCAGCAAATGTCTCGATTTGCTGCTTACCCTCCAAACAGAAGAGTTTCAGATGTAAGGTCCCCTTGCTCTCGACATGCATATGGCTATTGACAACATACTCAGACATCAGTGGATATTTATCACCGATACCGTGGATGCCGTGTTTCGCCCTGACAATTGGTGCCCAGAGTCGATGTTCGACCAGCTCGCTGAAGTGGTAGGCAGTTTGCCTATTCCTGAACCACGAGTACGTTGTCTTTTCCTGACTTTCTGAACTTGTGGCCATTTAAATCCTGCTAGGAACAACACAGCATTGGGCTACCACTGCCAACATCGACCTCCCTTGCTTTCCCTGCCCATTCTGATCGTGCTTTGCGGAAACCCATGCTAAGGTCGATTCGCCAGATTGACTCGATCAGGGACCTCATTCCGTTCTTCTCCCATGTGAGTATCACGTCTTACGAGAGCGTGTATGCAAGCGGAGGGAACATCGATTGGGAGGCGGTCGAGCAGGGAATTTTGGACGATATGTTTGATGGCCGGTGAGAGGGGTGAACCGTTTTTTTTGTTCTCTCTACGATATACATAGATTCTATTCGCCGTTCTATACGCAAAGCATATGGATATCTATAGATGCGAGCGAATCCTAATGAGAGCAGTGAACGAATATAAGTAGATGTCTCGTCAGAAGTCTCCCCAATTCCGTCGGAATTTATACTGCATACGTTCCTATGAGTTAGCGGTTCTACTTGTAGCTGTTGAGAAGGCTCAGCGCGTACCTTGTATGGGAGGTTCTTCCTGCAACGCAGGAATGAATCTGGTTAGGATGCAGATATCGAAGTTAAGCGTGAAACTGACCTCATTTTCTCTACCGGTGTGTTAGGTTGCTTGTATCCTTGTTCTCCGGTCCCCCAATCTGACTGGCTGTTACGCTCCTTGCCGATATCTTTGTACTTGACCACCGGATCTTGCTTCTCTGGCGGGACACCACGAGTGATTTTAGGCTTCGGCGTGCTGTCAGCAGGGCGTGTGGGGGGTTCGTCATGTGCACGGAGAGCTTCCTCAACTGTGATCCCTTGGAATTTTGCCTCTCGCTCTACTTCTTGAAGTTCGATGGCTTCGTGCTGGGCAAAGTGTTCAACGTCTTCGGGGTGGGTATATGATTCGTCGGTTTGCGTCTCAGGTGTCGAGTGATGTTGTTCTGGTGTATGTTTTGAGCTACAAATCAACGTGCACTATGCGTCAAACGAACCTTCGTGGTGTAAGAAAAATTCTTGTTGCGAGCTCAGTAATTATGTCGTGAAAGGTGAATTAGTAGAAGTACTCACCGCTTTCTACGTCGTAATGATGTCCCTCTGCGCCTATATCGTCAAAATTGGGAAGGCCATTTGTCCCAACAGCAGAAAACTCCTCTGGCGTGACCTTTCCGTCTCCGTCTTTGTCCAAGAGCTTGAGTACAGTATCGGCAACGTGATCGGCCTTCTTCTGATGTTCAATGTCGTCCTATAATGACGTTAACACGCGACAAGTGAGGGCAGTGCAGCTACCGGACCTTCGACTTTTTCTGCGAGTACACATGATGGACGCCGTATATCGCTTCAATTTCTTCCCGGTCCCATACACCATCTCTAAAGCAAAGTACGGGTTGAATATCCTCCCGACTGGGCTGTAGTTTCATTACCTGTTCAAATCATGAAGTTGGAAGAAACTCTCCAGGTCGAAGGAATCACTGTATCAACTTTCATCAGAACTGAACGTTGCGACATCTTTGAGTTGCGCACATATGGTGTTCTGAAGCCATCTATTAACAATGAAGGATTAGCACTGGTCAGGACCAATGTGTGGGTCTCCCATACGTGTCGAACGGCGTAGCCTGCATTGGCAAGTTTTGCGCTCTCTTCTGGGTCTTCATGGCCGCCGTGTGCTGAGACGAGCGACACGAAAAGAATATGAATGGAAAGTGCGGTCAAGACTTTCATGGTAGGTGGACCTTTGACAAGTGACACAACTTCAAGTTGCAATATGCATCAGCGTAGTGACAAGACCCCAAACACCTCCCGTCATTTGGACCCCGTAAATTCTGTTACTTCTAAGTTAACTGATACATGCTAACAAGTTGTGATGACAATAAACTGGAAAAGCCTCTATAGAGCCCGAGTGCAAGATAGCAGAAAAATTCTCTTCCCCTGAGCAGGTCATCCCGTCTTCGTCTTTAGATCCCTCCACAAAGTTGTAAACAGAACAGCTCCAATACCAACCATAGCAATCTCCAATCCCACATAGTTCAACATTCCAACTGAAACACCCGAACCACCCCAGATTGCGCCCGTCACACGACCAGTATAATTACTGTATTGAATTGCCATTGACGTGCGTCCGTTCCACTCAGGTGGGAGCTGCTTGCTGAGTAGACTAAGGGTCACCGTAGTCGCAAGGTTAAACCCGAGCGCCACGGCCCACCAACATGCGAATAGTGAGCCGTAATTGACTTTGCCAGTGCGAAGGATGGAAAGAAAGATGAGAAGGCCTGCAAGGCCAATCATCGTACCGAAAGCTAGGAGTTTGCGATCTTGTGTGCGACGCGCAGCTAGGAGGTTCGCGAGGAGGAAAGGGAAACATGTTATTCCACCTAGAGCGATGAAATTTCCTGCGGCAAAGGGAGACCAGTTAAGGTTTCCAGCAGCAGCACCAAATACAGGCAAGTTCGCTTCCCAAGAGCCCAGGATGAAAAAGCAGAGCATTGAGAACCAACACATGCATGCAATGACACCCCATTGGGACCGTGTGATCAGCGAGAGCTGTGCTCTGAATGATACGTCAGTGGGTGAGGCAGGGCGTGTGGCAGGTGCTGATGAATAGTTAGGAGAAGACTCCGTCTCTCGACCATTCGCTTCTGCGGCCAAGACGGAGGGAGCATTTGAATTGGTTGCTGACTGCAACTCAATCATGGTTTGTGGTTGAGGGATGTCCTCAAAATATTTCGTTACCAAGACCCAGAAGCCAGCGTAAACGCCAGCCATGACCCATCCTGGGCTTGTATAACCGTTGAAAATTGAATTTGAGAAACCGATATTGTACAACACGCCACCAAGGAATGGGCCAAGGCTCATGCCCAGACCTTGACAAATGACCAACCAGCTAGCAAGTGTCGTCCTTCGTCTGATTCCAACAATTCGAGGATCCGTGCAGTACCGTTTGCAGTACATGAACACGGAGAACGCGACACCGTTGAGGCAGCGGCCAATCAGGATCAGATATAAGAAGTTGGCCCGGTAAGCAAGAGCGTAGGCGATGTGACCTAGAATGGCAAAGCAGCAACTGACATGAAGGGGCATTTTGTACATCCCTAGGATGAAATGACAGAGATTGAAATACCGTACAACGAGAGGAAGATATCTGAACGTACCTTTGTCGTACCGTGTCAAAGGAATCAAAGCAAGTCCAGCGAAAGCTGTTGGAATGCCGATGATAATACCAGAAAAAGTGGCACTTCCTCCCAAGTACTCTGCATACTTGTTTGACGATGAAACGACGATGAAAAAAGATACCTGCGAGGACCGCAGCATACTATGTGAGTGATCGTTGCAACGTCCTCGCAATCGACAGCTATGTTTTACCTGAAGAAGAAAATTCATTGCAATCATGATGACCAGGGACGCCATGTTCGGAAGCTTGAATTCCTCTTCATCGACGTCGCTCGTCTCATGGCGAGACGAAAACGGGTAAATTTTATTCAATAGGTGTTTGAGGACCGTCATCTGCACGAATATGCCGCCAGTCGAGAGCACGTTGAAGACAACACGCGCAAAAATACACCATGGGTTCCCGGCGCCCACTGCATGATCAACACATGATCACTAAGAATTAGTTTGTTATGACAATTTTAGGTCACGTGGACTAGTCAAGACTGTTGGATCGTCGTCGTCGTATACTATATAGTACAATTTCCTTTTTCTAATTATCACATACATTCGCATATATAATACGCATCGCTTACCTCAGTCGTTGTCTTCAAACACTGAGCGTGTATTGTGTCTTAGCTTCCACAAAGACTAGTCAGCAACTCTCAGGTAACAGGCACTTGTCGAATCGCCCAAGTAAGCTCCTCGGAGGAAGCTTAGTCAATCATGCGAGCGAGAATCTGCGCAGCTTTGCTGATAAGAGTGAACACGTACTACGTCTACCATCAAAGAAAATGTTCTACTTGTACAGTGCACTATCAATCATGTCGCTGGGTAGTCTATACGCCTGGATTTTGTTGAACCGGTTAGCGGAATTTATGTCTGTCTTAGGGATTGAAGAAAGCGAGGGCGTATGCTCGTAGCGTGGTCAAATCTCCCTCTGTGAATCGGACATCCAAATTATACTCTTCAGGCACCAGTGTACCTTTGAAGGAACTGTCATCCAACCCGGTCAAACTTGGTGTCTTCCGTGAATCTTTCCCTGTCTACTATCCGGCTGAAGAGCTGTCTCAACAATGCGTAGTTCGGCTTTGCTTCGAACTTCAAACCACGGCAGTGATCGAGTATGTCGTGAATTCCGGAGGTGAGCGCGCAAGTAGGTCACGGAACGCTAAACCACCTTTCATCTCGCCAATCCGAAATAACTTGGCCTCTTCGCTTGGTGAGTAAATGCCTTGCCAAGGCAGACGACCATGCAAAAGATATAGAAGGACGTTGCCCAATGCTTCAAGACCGTCTCACCGTCCATGTTCTGTTCCTGACTCGTTAGCGCTGAGCATAAATTAGATTGGTGTTCACAAACCTCGTCCAAAATGTACATTATAGCTCGCATACTACGGACTTCACAGAACGGTATATGTGCTCCAGTCGATGGGTCGACGTAAAGCTCCACTAAGCCAAAGTCGAATAAATAGAATCCTCTCCATCGCCCATCGCAAAATTGTCAGGCTTGACGTCCCGCAGGACAACTCCTCGCGAATGCGCGAACTCGATTCTATCCAACTGAGAAAATGCACGCAGATCAATACGAGACACGGCGCGGGTGTTCAACACACTAACCATTTGAAATCCGAGCATAACCAACTTCTTCAAAGAGAACTTGCCCCTGCATAGTCGTAGTTGTTCGAGATTCGCGTCTAGTTTATCGAGAATCACGATATGTGATCCTCGACCCTTTCCGCTCCATTTGCACGATGAAATGCCTATGTATCCGCGCAGGAGGTTATACACCAGAGCTTCGTAAGGCAGCGTGCAGGGTGTGTCTAGTGCATCCCACGCAATCTACAATTTGATTGCAGCCTCCGAGCCGGTGAGAACGTGGAAAGCACTCGATACATTTCCTGTCAGGTCAAAGCATATCAGCGAATTTCAGACAGAAAAGAATACATGTGAACAGACCAAAGCTTCCCATTCCAAGTAATTTGGTCACCTGATACATGCCGTAGACGCGGTATTGGGTTTCAGAAATCATGGCCCGCGTCAGCAGTGAAGGACCAAGGTCGGACAACACCTCGTGTAGCTTCGTTGGTAGAGCCCGTAATCCGTCGATCGCTAAGGTTGGGTCACATGTCCTGAGGTTGACTCCCGATCCTAGGCCCCCAGGACGTTGAACTAGAACCGTTGGGAAATCCGCCATGTTCGCTGGTTCCATCACTCGGTAATGACTAGACGTCACTACAAGAATTTGGGTGCTTTTAACGTTACTGCACGCCAAGTGACAGCGCCCCCAGATGTCTGAAAACATAGAGGAGATTTGGCCAAAGAGGTCCGAAAGGGGCGCAGGTTGATCGTTCGCAGTGAGATCAAATGGAAGTTGGGGAAGTGAAGATGATTTCGCATCCGGAACTGGAAGACAGACTAGTATATAACCCTGATCCAGGAGCGTCTTCACAGCTGCTTCTGCATCTGCATATAAACCAGGATGCAGGATGGTCCGGACAGCTTCCCGGAGTACAGCTCTACTGAGCGGCGCTCCTACAAAAGTGCGGACATCCTCCAAAACATGCTGCACCATGTCGGTATAAGGTGCTTCAGCGTTTTCTCTGTCTCATAAGTTCGAATTTAAGATACAGTTCGGATAGTCGGGGTCTGCCGGGATGCGTTGGTAATAGCAGAAACATAACGTCATTTACAACACCGTCACCGTCCTGATAGCGGGTGAGCAAGGTGAGCAGATTCGAATATTAAAACCCACGATGATGGTACCGAAGAGATCAAAGGCAATGACTCTGAAGGACAACGCGGGCACAGGAGGCGTGTAGTGCGGGAGAAGGTCGTGCTCGACATAGAACTTATCACCCCAATCCGGCTCCTCTTCTGTTTGGTCGACAACTGGGGAGTCTCCGTCAAAGGGAATCTTCGTCGACCAGAGCTTTAGAGCATATACCTTGAGATTTTCGTTGAAGGTCCGTAAATTCCCATCAAAGGAAGGATCCGGTAGAAGGAGGCTGCTTCGTCGAGCCTTATGTGCGCAATAAGACTGAAAGCCAACCTTCCGTCAGGACTCGTGGGCATTGCATTATATTCTTGTGACTAACTTCAAAGCCCAGGTCACAGTAGCGGTGACACCCATCCATGAGTAGTCTGCAGTAAGTCTGGGACGTGTGAGGGTAACGAAGCCCACTAAGCAGAGGCAGCTTACTGCTTATACAGTAGTAAATCTTGATAAATGGGTGGTGGTTTGGCAGCAGACAAGTCGAAACTCCGTGGTCGCAGGTATTCGAAAAAGTAACCGTTTCGTTCATTCCGATGCTCTGTAACAAACCACTCCACGTATCCCATTCGTCCTTCACGGGATTGCTGCCACCTGACGAGCGATCATCCGTTGCGTTTCTTGGAGGATTCACTCGTAGTCATCCGAGACCGAACGACAGAAGGTAAGGTAACTAGATTCTTCCATTTGATGCTGGAGGTGAGGCACAGCGACTGGCGGGCGCCTGAATTCCCGATCGTCGAGCTCCGAAAATGTATGGACGTAGAGAGCATCCCCTTCTGGACGCAATGGGGGTTCAACGTGCAACATTTGCCTACCTTCGTTCAGTGATGACCCAGGGCGAGATAACAAACAGAAGATGTCCTTTATAGTAATTATCGTTAAGCCCAATGTCGGTTCGAGAAACACGCAACGCTAGAAAAGGGCGAGTTGTCAAGGAAGTGGCTACTCCGATCCCATAGGGTGGCGTTCATGAAGCCGAGTGCTAGGGAATAAATTTTACGACGACGAAAGAGTGAGGCATCATGCATCATGATCTAACGAAATTTACACCATCATTGTCAACCTAAGCCCTGTTTCATATGGACAGGAGATAAGGGTGAACATGACTGTAGTGGCTGCCCACCTCAAGTTGAATAAGCTCCTCAGCCGGAGGGAGCCTGTTATTTACCCACAAATACTATCCCGTTACGACTAGTTATATACATAGGATTGCAAAACTTTGAAAGCCTCTAAATTCATGAGCCGGAATGCAAAGTACCAGACAATGCTGTCATCCTGTCTTCGTCTTCAGCTCCCTCCACAATATTGTAAACAGAACAGCCCCGATACCAACCATAGCAATCTCCAATCCTACAAAGTTCTGCATGCCAACTAAAACGCCCGAACCACCCCAGATTGCGCCAGTCACGCGACCGGTAAAATTACTGCATTGAATTGCGATTGAAGTGCGTCCGTTCCACTTGGGCGGGAGTTGCTTGCTGAGTAAACTAAGGGTTACGGTAGTCGCAATATTAAACCCAAGCGCCACGGTCCACCAACATGCGAACAATGAGCCATAATTGACCTTGTCCATATGAAGGATGGAAAGAAAGATGAGAAGGCCTGCAAGGCCGATCATCGTCCCGAAAGCAAGGAGTTTGCGATCTTGCGTACGACGTACAGCTAGGAGATTGACGAGGAGGAACGGGAAACATGTTATCCCACCGAGAGCGATGAAATTTCCTGCGTCAAACGGAGACCAGCGAAGGTTTGTAGTGGCAGCACCAAACACAGGTAAGTTGGCTTCCCAAGAGCCTAGGATGAAAAAGCAGACCATCGAGAACCAGCACATGCATACAATGACGCCCCACTGAGGCAGTGTGATCAGTGAGAGTTGTGTTCCGAGCGATTCGTCAATGGGCGACGGAGGGTATGTGGCAGGCGCTAATGAATAAGGCTTGGTCTCGAAACCTTTTGCTATGGGGAGAGACAACTTCGTCTTGGTTGGTGGTTGAGGAACGTCCTCAAAATATTTTGTCACCAGGACCCAGAAGCCAGCGTAAATACCAGCCATGATCCATCCTGGGCTTGTATAACCGTTGAAAATTGAGTTGGAGAACCCAATCTTGTACAGCAAGCCACCGAGGAATGGGCCAAGGCTCAAGCCCAGACCTTGACAGACGACCAACCAACTCGCAAGTGTCGTCCTTCGTCTTATTCCAACAATTTGAGGGTCCGTGCAGTACCGTTTGCAGTACATGAACATGGAAAATGCAACACCGGTGAGGCAACGGCCGATCAGAATCAAATACAAGAAGTTGACCGGAAACGCAAGAGCGTAGGCAATTTGACCTAGAATGGAAAAGCAGCAGCTGACATGAAGGGGCATTTTGTACATCCCTAACAATGAAGGTTGAAATATCGTCTAACGAGAGGAAGACACCCGACCGCACCTCTATCATACTGCGTCAAAGGAATCAAAGCAAGGCCAGCGAAGGCTGTTGGAATACCGATGATGATACCGGAGAAAGTGGCATTTCCTCCCAAGTGCTCTGTATACTTGTTCGATGATGAAACGACGATGAAAAATGATATCTGAGGGACGGAGAAGATTATGTGAGTGACCTTTGCAACGTCCCAGGCAGTAGATGTCTTACTTGAAGAAGGAAATTCATTACGATCATGATGACCAGGGACGCCATGTTCGGAAGCTTGAATTCCTCTTCGTCGCTCGTCTCATGATGAGATGAGAACGGGTGAAGTCTGTTCAGCAACCACTTGAGGACCATTGTATGAACAGACCAGTCAAGAGCATCAAGATAAGCTAAGGTCAAACGCGAAAATAGGCCAAGGACCCTAATAATGGGTATGTGGGGTGCCGTCAGTCCAGCTGGCGATGGCGTGAGGATCAGTAGGTGATACGTGGCGTGCCACGCCAGGCCGCACCGCTCAGTGAGTTCCGAAATTTCCTGGAATTGTCATCCGCGGATCGAAACGTAGGATCTAATAGGAAAGTCCAGCATTCCAGTTCTGAAACTCGAAGTACTCAAAAGCGCAGCTTTTTGTGCATATTCTGAAGACCTCTTCCCTTAGATCTTAATGTTCAGACGTTCACGTCCAAGTTGCCCTTGGAGAGCACCTCGCTCTCCAGCTGTGTGAATAAGGAGGAACGACTGACTTCCTTCGTCTATGTCTGCCCAGGGGAGACTGGTGTGGGAAGGAACTTGAGCTCTGAATATCTGTAGTGCCAGTACATGAAACGCAACTATCGAGCGCTCAAATACAGGTTCTTGCGGGGCTTATGTCATGTGTGATCTTGTACAGTGTGATCTGTTGATATTACAGTAGTGCGTGCTGAATAACTGTTAAATTAGGCCTCATTGCTTCGGGCTATGGTGGAACTGAATACGAAATAACACATGAATACTGATGTGATGATCGAATAAATAATGAGACGTACAATGTCCCGCAGCTGAGATTGTGCGTCGTTGAATTGCTTTTCAAGATATTTTGCCTGACAGATCACAGCGTCAACACAATATTTGCACAAAGATTCAGCACTTTACCTTCTTGTTCAAGCTATTAATGTCATCCGTCAGCTCCTTTTCCTGGGTTTTGAGTTCTTGCTCCATCGTTTTCCGGGGGACCATCATAAACCTATAACGACAAGTTGATAAGTGGTTCTGTCGTACGAGCCATCTAAACGCACATTTTGCCAACACCCTTGTACAAGTTGACATCTCCTTCAATACCTTGGATCTCATCAATAGTGAGCTGGAGTATCCTTCGCTCGCGATCTTTTGAGGCAGATTGCTGTCTAGAAATATTGAGAGCACGTTGTGACTGGACGGCGGTCTGTTGAATTTGGACCAAGATCTACCAAATGACGGGTCAATATACGAGAATACCGCGAAGAATGGCAATTGTATGCGCACCTTTCGTAGTGTGTCGTCCGGCAGGGCAGACATTTTGGCAGTACTTGACGGTGCTAGTTCAATGCTCCATGATCGTCAACGGCTATTTCAAGTAAGGAAGTTAGAGCTGGACCGGAGTTCAAAATTTATTCTCAACTCGAACGCGTCCATTGAACAGCGTCCAACGTCGACCCCGTCCTTGACATTTAAGTCGCTCCTCCACCATGGCTTCCTTCGAGGATTACGATGAGTTCGGAAACTACATAGGCGCGGATTTGGGTTCAGATGAAGAGGAAGAGGAGGTTCTGCAGCAGGACTTTCGTCAGATACCCCAACAGCAACCTGCAACACTGGAAGGATATGATGACGAGCCTATGCCGCCAGCGGAGGGTGCACTGATGGAGATCGATGGTCTGTGACGATGCGTATTCTCTGTATGTATCTCATAAAACTTCCCAGAGCCCGTCCATAATGCTGTTATTCTGCATGAGGACAAGCAATACTATCCATCAGCAGAGGATGTTTACGGTCCCGACGTAGAGACTCTCGTCCAGGAAGAAGATGCTCAGCCCCTTTCGGAGCCCATCGTCGCACCAATCAAAGTGCGAAAATGGACGGTAGAGGAGAAGGATATGCCACAGACGCGCTTCGACAAGGGGTGCGCACCTCTTGAGAACTTAAACGACTTACACTCAACAGAGATGCAGTTATCTGTTAAATATGATGTCCTTTCCCGAGATGATTCGCAATGTTGCTGTGGTGGGCCACTTGCATCACGGAAAGACCGCACTCATGGATATGCTGGTTTTTGAGACGCATAAACTTGCCTGGGATGCGGATAGACCGGTTTGTGAGTTGACTTATCTAGGTTGCCACGGCTTATGTTTCGTCGATTCCAGACAAGATATACGGATACACATATTCTGTCGCGTGAGCGGGAAATCTCTATCAAGTCTTCGCCCATGTCTCTCATCTTGTCAACGACGAGTGGCAAGTCACATCTGGTACACCTTATTGATACTCCGGGACACGTGAATTTTGTCGACGAAGTTGCTTCGGCAATGCGTCTTGTTGATGGAATATTGCTGGTCGTAGATGTTGTTGAAGGGGTCAGCAGATTTTTCTACTCACCGTCACTGTGAGTTGAACTGCTGGAATAGATGATGGTCAATACCGAAGCAGTCATTCGACATGCCCTACAAGAGGGCATCAAAATCACCCTTGTCGTGAACAAAATCGACAGACTTATACTCGAATTACGTATCAAGCCTGCAGACGCCTACTACAAAATCAAGCATACAATTGAAGAAATCAACACCTTCATCAGGTTTGCACTACATATTTTTTGTACATTCTCGTTGACCAGAAGTCTCTGCAGTGGAATTGATCCAGACCCGGAACTACGACTCAGTCCTGAAAACGGAAATGTTGTGTTCGCCAGCACCGACATGAGCTGGTGCTTCACTCTTCGTTCTTTCGCCAAGATGTATGCCGACACCTTTGGTTCCCTCGATGTCACAGCGTTCGCCGACCGTCTTTGGGGCGACATATACTTTAATGGCGAGACTCGGAAATTCACCAGGAAAGCTACAGACCCCGAGCAATCACGCACATTCGTGCACTTCATCCTCGATCCCCTATATAAGCTCTACAGTCATGTATTGAGCGAGGACACTGAAGACCTGAAAACTACTCTTGCATCGCTGAACATCTCTCTAAAACCAGTCATGTACAAGATGGACGTCAGGCCTCTGTTGAAGGCTATTTTGGACCAGTTCTTTGGTCCTGCCACTGGACTAATTGACATGATTGTGGAACATATCCCGTCACCTGTGGAAGGAGCAGCCAGCAAGGTACGGGCCTTCCAGTGCTATTGATGAATCGAATTGAGTCTGGTATAGGTTGAGCGGACATACACTGGCCCACAAACTTCTGAGGCCGCTGTCGCAATGAGAGCTTGCGATCCTGAAGCGCCCGTGATGGTCCAAATCACGAAGTTGTATCATACAACAGACGCCCAGTCATTCAGAGCCTTCGGTCGTGTCATGAGTGGCACCCTTAGGAAGGGCACACCAGTCAAAGTACTTGGTGAGGGCTACTCACCAGAAGACGAAGAAGACATGGCCAAGGCTACCGTGGAAGACATCTGGATGAGCGAAGCTCGGTAAGCTCTTTGCATTCGATTGCTTCAATTGAGTAAGCCTCTTCCTCTTAGATATTTTATCCCTGCAGACGAGGTCCCTGTAGGTAACCTTGTCCTCATTGCAGGAGTCGACGCATCCATTTCCAAGACCGCCACTCTTGCCGACCCATCGATCTCCGACGATCTCTACATCTTCCGGCCCATTAAGCACATGACAGAGTCAGTGCTTAAAATTGCCATTGAACCTATAGCCCCGTCTGAGCTGCCCAAGATGCTGTCTGGGCTGCGAAGCATCAACAAGAGCTACCCTCTCGCTGCCACGAAGGTCGAGGAAAGCGGTGAACATGTGCTCATTGGTACAGGCGAATTGTATCTGGACTGTGTCATGCATGACCTTCGGAGGTTATTTGCTGAGATCGAGATCAAGGTGTCAGATCCAGTGACCAAGTTCTGCGAAACTGTTTTGGAGACGAGTGCGCTGAAGTGCTATGCGGATACGCCGAATAAGAAGTAGGTATCATCAGTATACATCGCTTATCCCCTCTCTAATGGACTACAGGAACAAACTTACCATGATCGCGGAGCCTTTGGAAAGAGGTATTGCTGAAGACATTGAACGGGGGAGGGTTACCATGCGGATGACCCCGAAGGAGCGCGGTACATTCTTCCAGGAGAAATACCAGTGGGATTTGTTGGCGTCAAGGTCAATATGGGCGTTCGGCCCCGACGAGAGTGGGCCGAATATCTTGCTCGATGATACCTTGCCTTCTCAGGTAAGGTCTGCTGGCCTCACATTACGCCATTTTACTTATCGTTGGAGTGCAGGTTGACAAAAAATTGCTTGGCACTGTGAAGGAGCATATCAAGCAAGGCTTCCAGTGGGGAGCCCGGGAAGGTCCTTTGTGCGATGAACGTACGTATCAGTTATGACATGACTTTATCTTGCTCTCGATGCTTATGATGACAGCTATGCGTAATGTAAAGTTCCGGATACTGGATGCAAGTCTAGCACAAGAGCCAATTTTCCGCGGTGGTGGACAGATTGTTCCTACAGCGCGCCGCGTGTGCTACTCTTCGTTTTTGATGGTGAGGCTACGCATCATTTACATTACTGTGGTTATTAATGGACTATTAGGCTACGCCACGCCTCATGGAGCCCATATACTATGTCGAAGTACAGGCGCCAGCTGACTGTATATCAGCTGTGTACACCGTTCTGGCTCGGCGCCGAGGGCATGTCACACAAGACATTCCCAAAGCCGGCTCACCGTTATATACGGTCAAAGCCTTAATTCCTGTAATAGATGCAAATGGGTTCGAGGCCGACCTTCGGACTGCCACGCAAGGTCAGGCATTCTGCTTGCAGGTGTTCGATCACTGGTCAATAGTTCCTGGTAAGTGCAACGGTGCACATTCCCCTATCAATGCGGCCAAATCAATTGCGTGTAGGTGACCCTACGGACACGAGCATCAAACTGCGGCCATTAGAACCTGCATCAGGACAAGCATTGGCTCGGGATCTCGTGTTGAAAACGCGGCGGCGCAAGGGTCTGGGTGATCAGATTGCCGTATCCAAGTACTTGGACGATGAGTTCGTGGTGAGTGTCACTCGTTGCGATACTGAAATTTCTGTGCGCTGACGGACAGAAATAGCTGGCTCTGTCTGCATCTGGACATGCTGATCTACTTGGGTAAGGGGCCGGTGTCGCGCATGTATGTAACGTAGCTAGTATATGATCGCTCTTGTTGTGCATTTTTGAGTAAAAATGAACTGCAGCGCAGACGCGAGTTAAACGCGAGTAAGTATCTAGAAGGTTAAGGAATGACGTCGGGCGTGGGAGAGTATACGTGGCAGGAGTTAGCCGGGAAAGCATAAGAGCGCGCTGGTGGTTTGTACTTTGATACGCATATTGTCCTCGCTCCTTAAACGTCTTCTTGTCTTTTTTACCGTCTCTGGTCCTTCGTGTTCTTAACATGCGAAGCGTAGCGCTTTCTGTCATCCTCGCGGCAGCTGCTGCAGGCGCGTTGGCGTCAGAGGACTCCAAACCTGTATTCAAGGTTCGTTTGCATTTGTTGCATACGTGTCCATGCCATACATGCGACCCGCTTGTCTGAACTCGTAATTGACCCTTCATTCGTAGCCAACAGAGATTAAAGCTCCCTTCATTGAGCAATTCACCGATGATTATTCTGAACGTTGGACGCCTTCAGAGGCAACGAAGAAGACACCAGTTGGTGGCGAAATCTTCTCTTATGTCGGTAAATGGGAGGTCGAGGAACCCGAGACGCCCCTCATTGAGGGCGAGAAGGGTCTCGTTGCCAAGTCCAAGGCTGCTCACCACGCTATCTCTGCACCATTCGCCGCCCCTGTCGACTTCAAAGACCAACCCCTCGTCATTCAGTACGAAGTCAAGTACCAGAAGGGCGGCAACTGTGGTGGTGGTTACATCAAACTCCTTGAGGATGGTTTCCAGACCAGCGGGAAGGAGTTCTCGGATACCACCCCTTGGGTTGTGATGTTCGGACCTGACAACACTTGCCCCGGCACTAAGGTGAAAGCAATAACTATTCATTTGTAATTTTTCTCTGACAAGTTCTTTTGTGCAGCTCCACTTCATCTTCCGCCACAAGAACCCAATTACTGGCGAGTTCGAGGAGAAGCACCTTTCTGTCCCTCCAAAGCCCACCTTTGGAAAGGACACCAACCTTTACACCCTCATTGTCAAGTAAGTTTCTTTCATGATATGTACCTGGCCCGCAACTTACGCGTGTTTCAGCCCCGACAACACGTACGATGTACTTTTCAATGGAGAAAGTCAGCGCTCGGGCAATCTTCTTGAGGACTTCACTCCTGCTGTCAACCCTCCGAAGGAGATCGATGACCCTGAAGACAAGAAGCCTGAAGACTGGGTCGACGAGAAGAGGATTCGTGATCCTGACGCCGTGAAGGTACGTTCATCCAGCGTAATGTTGAGCTAAGTCGTTCATGTTACTGCGTAGCCTGAGGACTGGGACGAGACTGAGCCCTACGAGATCCCTGATGAGGAGGCTGTGAAGCCCGAGGGTTGGTTGGATGATGCACCCGAGCACATTCCTGACCCAGATGCTGAGAAGCCCGAAGAGTGGGATGACGAGGAAGATGGTGACTGGTTTGCGCCCACGGTCCGCAACCCGGCTTGTGATGAGGCTCCTGGATGTGGTGAATGGAAACGCCCCTTCAAGGCCAACCCCGAGTACAAGGGCAAGTGGTATGCGCCCATGATTGATAACCCTGCCTACATCGGCGAGTGGTCCCCACGCCAGATCCCCAACCCCAACTACTTTGAAGATCTAGAGCCAGTCAAGCACCTCAACAAGATCGTTCGTGTTTCTGCTTCATCCCTTTTGTATTAGCTTCTTACCTCGTGCATTCAGGGTGGTGTCGGTATCGAACTCTGGACCATGACTGAGGACATTCTGTTCAACAACATCTACGTCGGGCACTCCTTTGACGACGCTAAGGCTCTGGCCGCCGAGACCTACGAGGTCAAGAAGCTCATCGAGTCGTCTCTCTCTCCTAAGTCCGTCGATGATGACAGCGACTACTACATCCCGCCCTTGTTGGAGGACCCTGTTTCCCATGTCCGCGGTAAAATTGCTCAGTTCCTTGACGCTGCTCGGGAGGACCCCATATCAGCAATTAAAGCCCACCCGGAGACTGGTCTTGGTCTCGCTGGTGTCGTCTTCACTCTTTTCGGTATGCTTGGTGTTGTATTCGGTCTCGTCGGCTCGCAGCAGAAGCCTGTGGCTAAGGTTTGTACCATATTTTTCCTTGGCTTCCCTTACTGAATTACATCATCACAGGCAAAGAAGACGGACACCTCTACCCCCGATGACAAACAAAAGGCCGATAGTACACCTGTTGCACCTGCAGGAGGCGAGAAGAAGGATGAAAGCGCCGTCAAGAAACGTAAATAGTTGCGTTGTGACGGTTCTTGGGTGAGCGAAAGCTTTCCTGATACGAGGGGGCGGGGCAAAGATCATGCATGCCGACCGCTACCACTACCAGTATTGATTTTTGTTCGTCGTTTGCCTACTTTGGCTCGGGGAAGTAAAATGTATGCACTGCCATTATTATTGTAAACGGTCGCTCTTCGTAATCAATTTCAGCGTTCAAAACCAGCGTCATAGTGGTATCTGAGATTCGAGTACCAAGTACGGAACGCTTGGTTCTGCGGAGGCAATTCCATGTGTGCAGTTCAGCCCATGTTGACCACCGGTAATATTGACCTTCAGTTGGCCGTTCATCCCTGTGGGACTCATACCACAAGGAGTCAATACATTCTTTTGATCAAGTCCAGTGCATTGAGTCTTGCCTATATATGTACGTTGGTGCGCTGCCAGTACGGTGCACCGGGCCTAAACCGTAGGCTTGTGCACAATCCAACGCAGCCGAAGTTACGGGGATTCTTTTGTGAAACCGCCCCATTGTGTATAATATTTATTTGCTCTGCAAACGAAGAAAAGAAGAATCCACTCGCACATCGACTGCACCCTGTTCTGCAACATATTTACACACCGTACGTCCGCAGGAGAGCGGATTGCTTGTACATATACTGTCCTTGATAGCATGTCAGGATTATGATACAACATACGTACACCTGCTGCCGATTTGTGGGTCGTGGATGCGCCAAAGAGATTCCTTGAGGGACTCGAATCAGGAGTGGCCTGATTGAGAAAACACTTGAGCAAGGGGAACGAGCGCAAAGCATCAAAGAGAATTCAAGATGTACTGTTTAAAAAATTCTTCCTCCTCAACGTCTGACGAGACTTAGTCAAAATGAATATCCGCTCTCACTTCTGCTATCCTCCCGAACCCCTCTCCACTCACATCCCCACCTCTATTCTGCATCATTCTCCACCCCTGCCCACGGACAATGGGATGGATTGATCGAACTTGAAATTAAAATCTGAGACAGGAAGGCACGACTTTTGGATAGACAACAAGATAGACTATTCGGATGGTCCAAAGGTGGTTAACCAGCCTGCGTGAATTTTGAGATTCGTCGATTTTGGAGTCAAGAACAGCTGGATATATGGGAATGTCTCTCTGGTAGCCTCAGTCCAGGTAAGGGACGTCAAGTTGGGGAGCAAGGGAAGGGGGAAGGGAGGACAACTGAGAGCGCGGCAAATATCGGTGCCACTTCCCATGTACGGCTCAGAACATTAATAGAGCAATGAACAGACACGGTGGTTATATTTGCGAAAAATAGACCAGTCATGGGAAGTCATGGGTCTTTGAAGTTCCTGTCAAATGGAGTGAATTGGTGTACTCTCGACCATGAGCCAGAGCCCAGTGACTGACTAGCTGTGTTCCATCCCGTTTCCATAGGCTTTGTGGGAGACACATCTGATAAGTGGTTCAAGCCCATCCAGGTCTCGCCACAAAAGGTCTAGTGCAGGTTCAGTGAATGACAAGCGCGTCAAGGCAAGCGCCAGGAGTGACTGTCTCCTATCAAATGTCCGAATCTCCATGAATATTTTCCACCGAGGCTTAGATATGATTATACAGCGAGTAGATGCAGGCAGCACGGGAGAAGCACCGCTTCCGCTGTGGGCACCTTGACGTGAGGAAATGTCACGTTGATCCTCAGCACTTTCGGCCTCCATACTTGTGGTTGCACAATAATATTCAGGCAGGAGATTGGTTACACAGCCACCTCTATGATGTACTTATTAATATTACTTATATATTCGTTTCATTTTCGCTTAGAAATTTAATAGGAACGTCCGGCGCTTGATAGTAAAAGCGTCATGGACCAGCTTGAAGATATCCCATTGAAGGTCAGATATAATCATACAGCGCGAGTAGACGCAGTCAACGATGTAAGGACATCACTGACTCTCAAGTCAATGTGCACCGCAGCGGCGCAGAGCACGCATTTCGGAATTGCAAACTGGTCGGCAACTTGTAATATGCGATAAGATTCAATCTCTGGAGTTACAATGACTCTGGCGCGTTGGAATTCGGATCATAGAACTGCTTCGGACAACTTGTTGACTGTCCCCCAGGCTTAGCACTTTCAGGTTTACGTTGTGAAAAACACAAAGTACCAGTGCAGGCTCGTGAGCGTGGACGTGCATGGCCTTACGATCTTCTCGATTTCCCACTGCCTCGTGTGTGTTTCTCGAGGCAGAGCCTATTTGATTAGTAAATGCTCCTAGTTACATTGAACAGACGAATTATCGGTCGTATCTGTCCTCCGCTCCTGTCATTGCGGAAATGGGACGAACAAATTGATGTACATCATACCGCCATACGGTTAACTTTTATCTTTGACACAGTCCTCAAATTTTCGAAGAAGATTTTCTTCCGCATATGGACTTGTCATCGCTACTGTCTCCTGACTTGTGGCATTGAGCACGCGAATAGCCTATCTGTTCTTCGTGTGGTCCGTGTGTGCGCTTGCTTGGGGTAATTGACAACGACACCTGCTAAAAATACAGCTTGCACCGTCTTTAATAGAATAGTGCAGTCTTCACCCTGCGTACCACACTTGGGGTTCTTGTTATTTTGTCACCGCTGTGTAAGTACCCTGACGGCATCCTGCATCATACCTCACTTTCCTCGAAGTTAGGGACCGAAGCTTTGGCTCAATGGTCCAGCGTGGTTTGCAGTGGCGCCTATCATCACATGGATACATAGACACGCATCAACCCAAACCATTGTCGATCGGTTTGTGAAGTGACACTCAACGTTTCTGTTTGTCATTCCTTTCTGTATCTGCTGTCATACCCCACACGCGCATCTGTCGACCCCGCGTTGTGCTCTTAGGATACCGAAACATCTGCAGCACCACTGTATTCTTACTATCTGCCAGATACTCGCGTCCCCGGTCAAGAACGGGTTAGTCGCGCAGCAGCCACAGAAGGTCTTATCTCTGCTCCACCAGCGATGAGAAACAAACTCACAGCCTGTCGGACCTCGGGGCTTCTCATGTAAGCCCATCGGTGCCCCATATCGTAGGTTCTGTCAACGTGACACGCCAGAGTCTGCTATGCCATATATTCAAGGGTTCCGCTCCGTTTTCTAGTCCAACCCTGTGGTTTATCCGGGTCCGATCGAGTAAGTTTGATTTTCAAATTCTGTTCCGTCACCCATGATGCATGGAGCTTCTGCAATTTGGGCTAGCAAAAGTTGGTGAGTAATGGATAACTCAAAGCCGTGCTGTACGTTTTACTCGTTGGATGTGTTCAGAGATTTGTCACCCTTGAACGGAGACTGTTTCTCGGGCAGACACAGCTACAAGTTCACGAGGGGATTTATATGAGCCATGCTACCTGATGCTTTTGACCAGCAGAAAGCTAGTCTCACCTGAACGATAAATCCTCCGCAGTATCACTTACAAGTCCAACCCTCAAGCCGTTCATAATGGACCGTGCGTCACCCTTTAATCCGAGGCAGCAATGCTGCTCCCTGCATCTTGCTGACCGTCCATAATTAACAGACTTCACTATGCGTCTCAACAACTTCCTCCAGGGTCGGTACGGCGCGAAGGCCGCCGCTCACTTCACCTACGAGGAAACAAGTAGCGGCCCACAGAACAACACTGTGTGGACTGGCACTTATTTAAGTGCGTGGTTTTGTCTTAATGAATGCTCAGGTGTGTTTTTGCTTACTACGTACATCTAGTCGACGATATGACATACGGTCATGGGACGGGGACGAACAAGAGGGCTGCAAAGGAGGCAGCTGCTCAGAGAACTATCCAACTGTTAGAGGCCGAGGGGTTTACTATTCTCAATTGAGCACCTTACTTATCTACGACGCGTTCTTGACTACGCTGCGGCAGACGATGACAAATTGCTGGGCTTTGGTGATTTTGAATGATAGAAGTTGCGACCTATGTGCTACCTTTACGCATTGATATTACGATGACTAGAACGCGCTATATGTTGCATGGTTAGCGGAGGTAGATGTAATTATAATTTTCTTGGCAGCTACTCAGCGTTATAACAAAAGCCCGCGACTTTTGAAAGTTTAAACCCCGGGAAACGTAGGTGCCTGCGGGATGACCAAATATAGTGATGAAACCGATAATTGACATGGAATCTTGGAAGGCAATAACTATGAATAAAGGGCCCATAAGGGATAAACTGCCCAGTTGTCGCTAAAATTGCGACCGATCGAGAACGTCCATACCAATCATCCGAAGGGGAAATTCACGTACAGTAAGTCCGAGACTGTGGAGGCCGCCACTCATTGCATTATGAGCCGAGTTCTCGTCCTCGTTTCCTGTGCCAGGTGAGATTCCCCCGATACGGATGTCGTTGTTCTTGTTCCCTGTGGTGAGATTCTTCCGATACGGAAGACTTATTTGGAGAAAGTAAGTCCGCCGATCATCGACGATGATGTTATCCATCACGGTTTGTACATTCAGGCTAGCTCGACGCGCTACCGTGAAACGCCAAGTATTCGGGTGGGCCCCCGGCCAACCAAACTGTCGTCGTTTGACGTGTCTCGCTCACCTCAGATATCGTCGCAGCGGTTCGATGGACCGTCGAGGTTGAAGAAATTAAGAGAGACCGTCGATGTTCATCCAGGCACTATCATAGTAGGCACTCAGATTCCAAAGTCACGTGTGCAGTCCTCAGAGCTCGAAGTCGCAGCAACAAATGTCGTCTCGATAGCCTTCACATAACATGCAGACATGTACAACTAACTTACAAGTCAATCTCTCCCGACCTCAGATATCATTGGTGCGCCGTAAAACATCATAAGTGCCCAGTTAATCAAAAACAGTTGTATCTGCGAACAATAACCAATCGCTTTCAGCTCGCGCATTCACAAGCAATTGTATGTCTAGCGGCTAGCCATATATCCTGTTAAAGAGCGAGAACTAAGGTAGCGTGAGTCTCAGTCAATGGTAGAAAGACTCTATTCGTGTAAACTAACCTAAGGTAGCGTGAGTCTGTAGGACCGCTAGTAAGTATCATGTATAGTATAATATGAATGGTATGCGCACCTCAGTCAATGGTAGAAAGACTGAGGTGCGAGTATAGCGTCTAGCCATCCTTAAATAGAAAAGAGAAAATGGTCAGTAACTAGGGTGGATGACGTCCAGTGACACTGGCAGCTAAGGTACATAGAACTGGAACAGTTAGATATATTTATCTGGAACCGGCTCGGTGCTCTGACGGATCACCTCTCAACACTCCCACTCGTCAGAGCGCCTGGCAGGTCTTGACGACGTAGTCCCATGTTTTCCCGATGCTGGATCCCAGCTGGGCGAGGTAATGCCTTCGTTAGACTATCAGCAATCATCTCCGAGGTGGATTTGTACTGGAGTTCGATCTTGTTCGTGTCGACGAGGTTGCGGATGAGATGGTAGTGGACGCGAATATGTTTGGCTCTTTCATGGAATCTTGGATTCTTCGAGAGCGCAATACTGGACTGGTTGTCTCCATATAGGAGTGCGGGATCGTAGAGTTCGGGGTCAAGGCGGAAGTCGTGTAGAAGCTGGATTAGATATAATGCTTCGCGTGAAGCATTCGATAGACCTATATATTCGGCCTCCGTGGTCGAGGTAGCGACCACAGATTGCTTCTGAGACTTCCAACTAATGGGCCCTCCGAACAGTTGATAGACATAAGCACTGGTGGACTTGCTATCGTCTCGATCTGCAGCATAGTCCGAATCCGAGTGTCCAACGAGTCCCTCGTTCGACGAGCCGAAGATGAGTACTAAATCCGTAGTTCCACGAATGTACCGGAGAAGATGTTTGAGTTGACGATGATGGTCGATACTGGGGTTCTCCATGTATCGGGAGAGGCATGAAACTGGGTAAGCGATGTCGGGGCGAGTGGTTCGCATAGCATAGTTGAGTTCACCGATAGTTCGGCGATATGGGATCGACGCAATGGCGTCCGCTTCTTCACTCGTTGGGGGACGTGTAGCCTTCTGCAAGGTTACTCCAGGTGTCATAGGTGTACTGACAGGATTGCACAGTGTCATG